>NC_142094.1:1875000-2495000 GCF_054644295.1 Miniopterus natalensis
TCAACATTACCCTAACCCTAGGTCCACTCGGAACCGTAACCGGATCTCTAAACCTCGCCCTCAACATAACCCTAACCCTAGGTCCAAACAGAACCCTAACCGGATCTCTAACCCTAGCCCTCAACATAACCATAACCCTAGGTCCAATCGGAACCCTAACCGGAACTCTAACCCTAGCCCTCAAAATAACCCTAACCCTAGGTCCAATCGGAACCCTAACGGGAACTCTAACCCTAGCCCTCAACATAACCCTAACCCTAGGTCCAATCCGAACCCTAACCGGATATCTATCCCTAGCCCTCAACATAACCCTAACCCTAAGTCCAATCGGAACCCTAACAGGATCTCTAACCCTAGCCCTCAACATTACCCTAACCCTAGGTCCAATCGGAACCCTAAATGGATATCTAACCCTAGCCCTCCACGTAACCATTAACCCTAGGTGCAATCGGAACCCTAACCGGATATCTAACCCTAGCCCTCAACATAACCCAAACCCTAGGTCCAATCGGAACCCTAACGGGATCTCTACCCCTCGCCGTCAACATAACCCTAACCCTAGGTCCAATCGGAACGCTAACCGGATCTCTAACCCTAGCCCTCAACATAACCCTAACCCTAGGTCCAATCCGAAACATAACCGGATCTCTAAACCTAGCCCTAAACATAACCCTAGCCCTAGGTCCAATCGTATTCCTAACCAGAACTCTAACCCTAGACCTCAACATAACCCTAACCCTAGGTCCAATCTGAACCCTAACCGGATCTGTATTCCTAGCCCTCAACATAACCCTAACCCTAGGTCCAATCGGAACCCTAACCGGATCTGTATATCTAGCCCTCAACATAACCCTAACCCTAGGTCCAATCGGAACCCTAACCGGATCTCTAACCCTAGCCCTCAACATAACCCTAACCCTAGGTCCAATCGGAACCCTAACCGGATCTGTATACCTAGCCCTCAACATAACCCTAACCCTAGGTCCAATCTGAACCCTAACCGGATCTGTATACCTAGCCCTCAACATAACCCTAACCCTAGGTCCAATCGGAACCCTAACCGGATCTCTAACCCTAGCCCTCAACATAACCCTAACCCTAGGTCCACTCGGAACCCTAACCAGATCTCTAACCCTCGCCCTCAACATAACCCTAACCCTGGGTCCAATCGGAACCCTAACCGGATCTCTAACCCTAGCCCTCAACATAACCCTAACCCTAGGTCCAATCGGAACCCTAACCGGAACTCTAACCCTAGCCCTCAAAATAACCCTAACCCTAGGTCCAATCGGAACCCTAACCGGAACTCTAACCCTAGCCCTCAACATAACCCTAACCCTAGGTCCAATCCGAACCCTAACCGGATATCTATCCCTAGCCCTCAACATAACCCTAACCCTAAGTCCAATCGGAACCCTAACAGGATCTCTAACCCTAGCCCTCAACATAACCCTAACCCTAGGTCCAATCGGAACCCTAAATGGATATCTAACCCTAGCCCTCAACGTAACCATTAACCCTAGGTGCAATCGGAACCCTAACCGGATATCTAAACCTAGCCCTCAACATAACCCTAACCCTAGGTCCAATCGGAACCCTAACGGGATCTCTACCCCTCGCCCTCAACATAACCCTAACCCTAGGTCGAATCGGAACCCTAAACGGATCTTTAACCCTAGCCCTCAACATAACCCTAACCCTAGGTCGAATCGGAACCCTAAACGGATCTCTAACCCTAGCCCTCAACATAACCCTAACCCTAGGTCGAATCGGAACCCTAACCGGATCTCTAACTCTAGTCCTCAACATAACCCTAACCCTAGGTCCAATCGGAACCCTAAGCGGATCTGTATACCTAGCCCTCAACATAACTCTAACCCTAGGTCCAATAGGAAACCTAACCGGATCTCTAACACTAGCCCTCAACATAACCCTAACCCTACGTCCAATCGGAACCCTAACCGGATCTCTAACCCTAACCCTCAACATAACCCTAACCCTAGGTCCAATCGGAACCGTAAACGGAACTCTAACCCTAGCCCTCAACATAACCCTAACCCTAGGTCCAATCAGAACGCTAACCGGATCTGTATACCTAGGCCTCAACATAACCCTAACCCTAGGTCCAATCGGAAACCTAACCGGATCTCTAACACTAGCCCTCAACATAACCCTAACCCTAAGTCCAATCGGAACCCTAACCGGATCTCTAACCCTAACCCTCAACATAACCCTAACCCTAGGTCCAATCGGAACCCTAACCTGATCTCTAACCCTAGCCCTCAACATAACCCTAACCCTAGGTCCAATCGGAACCGTAAACGGAACTCGAACCCTAGCCCTCCATATAACCCTAACCCTAGGTCCAATCAGAACCCTAACCGGATCTCTAACCCTAGCCCTCAACACAACACTAACCCTGGGTCCAACCGTAACCCTTACCGGATCTCTAACCCTAGCCCTCAACATAACCCTAAATCTAGGTCCAATCGGAACCCTAACCGGAACTCTAACCCTAGCCCTCAACATAACCCTAACACTAGGTCCAATCGGAACCCTAACCGGATATCTATCCCTAGCCCTCAACATAACCCTAACCCTAGGTCCAATCGGAAACCTAACCGGATCTCTAACCCTAGCCCTCAACATAAACCTAACCCTAGGTCCAATCGTAACCCTAAGCGGATCCCTAACCCTAGCCCTCAACATAACCCTAACCCTAGGTCCAATCCGAAACATAACCGGATCTCTAAACCTAGCCCTCAACATAACCCTAACCCTAGGTCCAATCGGAACCCTAACCGGACCTCTAAACCTAGCCCTCAACATAACCCTAACCCTAGGTCCAATCGGAACCCTAACCGGATCTGTATACCTAGCCCTCAACATAACCCTAACCCTAGGTCCAATCGGAACCCTAACCGGATTTGTATACCTAGCCCTCAACATAACCCTAACCCTAGGTCCAATCGGAACCCTAACCGGATCTCTAAACCTAGCCCTCAACATAACCCTAACCCTAGGTCCAATCGGAACCCTAACCGGATCTCTAACCCTAGCCCTCAACATAACCCTAACCCTAGGTCCACTCGGAACCCTAACCGGATCTCTAAACCTCGCCCTCAACATAACCCTAACCTTAGGTGCAAACGGAACCCTAACCGGATCTCTAACCCTAGCCCTCAACATAACCTTAACCCTAGGTCCAATCGGAACCCTAACCGGAACTCTAACCCTAGCCCTCAAAATAACCCTAACCCTAGGTCCAATCGGAACCCTAACCGGAACTCTAACCCTAGCCCTCAACATAACCCTAACCCTAGGTCCAATCCGAACCCTAACCGGATATCTATCCCTAGCCCTCAACATAACCCTAAACCTAAGTCCAATCGGAACCCTAACAGGATCTCTAACCCTAGCCCTCAACATTACCCTAACCCTAGGTCCAATCGGAACCCTAAATGGATATCTAACCCTAGCCCTCCACGTAACCATTAACCCTAGGTGCAATCGGAACCCTAACCGGATATCTAACCCTAGCCCTCAACATAACCCTAACCCTAGGTCCAATCGGAACCCTAACGGGATCTCTACCCCTCGCAGTCAACATAACCCTAACCCTAGGTCCAATCGGAACCCTAACCGGATCTCTAACCCTAGCCCTCAACATAACCCTAACCCTAGGTCGAATCGGAACCCTAACCGGATCTCTAACCCTAGACCTCAACATAACCCTAACCCTAGGTCGAATCGGAACCCTAACAGGATCTGTATACCTAGCACCCAACATAACCCTAACCCTAGGTCCAATCGGAAACCTAACCGGTTCTCTAACACTAGCCTTCAACATAACCCTAACCCTAGGTCCAATCGGAACCCTAACCGGATCTCTAACCCTAACCCTCAACATAACCCTAACCCTAGGTCCAATCGGAACCCTAACCTGATCTCTAACCCTAGCCCTCAACATAACCCTAACCCTAGGTCCAATCGGAACCGTAAAGGGAACTCTAACCCTAGCCCTCAACATAACCCTAACCCTAGGTCATTAGGAACCCTATCCGGAACTCTAACCCTAGCCCTCAAAATAACCCTAACCCTAGGTCCAATCGGAACCCTAACCGGAACTCTAACCCTAGCCCTCAACATAACCCTAACCCTAGGTCCAATCGGAACCCTAACCGGAACTCTAACCCTAGCCCTCAACATAACCCTAACCCTAGGTCCAATCCGAAACATAACAGGATCTCTAAACCTAGCCCTCAACATAACCCTAACCCTAGGTCCAATCGGAACCCTAACCGGACCTCTAACCCTAGCCCTCAACATAACCCTAACCCTAGGTCCAATCGGAACCCTAACCGGATCTGTATACCTAACCCTCAACATAACCCTAACCCTAGGTCGAATCGGAACCCTAACCGGATCTCTAACCCTAGTCCTCAACATAACCCTAACCCTAGGTCCACTCTGAACCCTAACCGGATCTGTATACCTAGCCCTCAACATAACCCTAACCCTAGGTCCAATCCGAACCCTAACCGGATACCTATCCCTAGCCCTCAACATAACCCTAACCCTAAGTCCAAACGGAACCCTAACAGGATCTCTAACCCTAGCCCTCAACATAACCCTAACCCTAGGTCCAATCGGAACCCTAAATGGATATCTAACCCTATCCCTCAACATAACCATTAACCCTAGGTGCAATCGGAACCCTAACCGGATATCTAACCCTAGCCCTCAACATAACCCTAACCCTAGGTCCAATCGGAACCCTAACGGGATCTCTACCCCTCGCCCTCAACATAACCCTAACCCTAGGTCCAATCGGAACCCTAAACGGATCTCTAACCCTAGCCCTCAACATAACCCTAACCCTAGGTCGAATCGGAACCCTAAACGGATCTCTAACCCTAGCCCTCAACATAACCCTAACCCTAGTTCGAATCGGAACCCTAACCGGATCTCTAACCCTAGTCCTCAACATAACCCTAACCCTAGGTCCAATCCGAACCCTAACCGGATCTGTATACCTAGCCCTCAACATAACCCTAACCCTAGGTCCAATCGGAAACCTAACCGGATCTCTAACCCTAGGCCTTAACATAACCCTAACCCTAGGTCCAATCGGAACCCTAAGCGGATCTGTATACCTAGCCCTCAACATAACCCTAACCCTAGGTCCAATAGGAAACCTAACCGGATCTCTAACACTAGCCCTCAACATAACGCTAACCCTAGGTCCAATCCGAAACATAACCGGATCTCTAAACCTAGCCCTAAACATAACCCTAACCCTAGGTCCAATCGGAACCCTAACCGGACCTCTAACCCTAGCCCTCAACATAACCCTAACCCTAGGTCCAATCGGAACCCTAACCGGATCTGTATACCTAGCCCTCAACATAACCCTAACCCTAGGTCCAATCGAAACCCTAACCGGATCTGTATACCTAGCCCTCAACATAACCCTAATCTTAGGTCCAATCGGAACCCTAACCGGATCTCTAACCCTAGCCCTCAACATAACCCTAACCCTAGGTCCAATCGGAACCCTAACCGGATCTGTATACCTAGCCCTCAACATAACCCTAACCCTAGGTCCAATCGGAACCCTAACCGGATCTGTATACCTAGCCCTCAACATAACCCTAACCCTAGGTCCAATCGGAACCCTAACCGGATTCTAACCCTAGCCCTCAACATAACCCTAACCCTAGGTCCAATCGGAACCCTAACCGGAACTCTAACCCTAGCCCTCAAAATAACCCTAACCCTAGGTCCAATCGGAGCCCTAACCGGAACTCTAACCCTAGCCCTCAACATAACCCTAACCCTAGGTCCAATCCGAACCCTAACCGGATATCTATCCCTAGCCCTCAACATAACCCTAACCCTAAGTCCAATCGGAACCCTAACAGGATCTCTAACCCTAGCCCTCAACATAACCCTAACCCTAGGTCCAATCGGAACCCTAAATGGATATCTAACCCTAGCCCTCAACGTAACCATTAACCCTAGGTGCAATCGGAACCCTAACCGGATATCTAACCCTAGCCCTCAACATAACCCTAACCCTAGGTCCAATCGGAACCCTAACGGGATCTCTAACCCTAGCCCTCAACATAACCCTAACCCTAGGTCGAATCGGAACCCGAAACGGATCTCTAACCCTAGCCCTCAACATAACCCTAACCCTAGGTCGAATCGGAACCCTAACCGGATCTGTATACCTAGCCCTCAACATAACCCTAACCGTAGGTCGAATCGGAACCCTAACCGGATCTGTATACCTAGCCCTCAACATAACCCTAACCCTAGGTCCAATCGGAAACCTAACCGGATCTCTAACCCTAGCCCTTAACATAACCCTAACCCTAGGTCCAATCGGAACCCTAAGTGGATCTGTATACCTAGCCCTCAACATAACCCTAACGTTAGGTCCAATCCGAAACATAACCGGATCTCTAAACCTAGCCCTCAACATAACCCTAACCCTAGGTCCAATCGGAAACCTAACCGGACCTCTAAACCTAGCCCTCAACATAACCCTAACCCTAGGTCCAATCGGAACCCTAACCGGATCTGTATACCTAGCCCTCAACATAACCCTAACCCTAGGTCCAATCGGAACCGTAAACGGAACTCTAACTCTAGCCCTCAACATAACCCTAACCCTAGGTCCAATCGGAACGCTAACCGGATCTGTATACCTAGGCCTCAACATAACCCTAACCCTAGGTCCAATCGGAAACCTAACCGGATCTCTAACACTAGCCCTCAACATAACCCTAACCCTAGGTCCAATCGGAACCCTAACCGAATCTCTAACCCTATCCCTCAACATAACCCTAACCCTAGGTCCAATCGGACCCCTAACCGGATCTGTATACCTAGCCCTCAACATAACCCTAACCCTAGGTCCAATCGGAACCCTAACCGGAACTCTAACCCTAGCCCTCAAAATAACCCTAACCCTAGGTCCAATCGGAACCCTAACCGGATCTCTAACCCTAGCCCTCAACATAACCCTAAGCCTAGGACCAATCAGAACCCTAAATGGATATCTAACCCTTCCCCTCAACGTAACCCTAACCCTAGGTCCAATCGGAACCCTAACCGGATCTCTAACCCTAGCCCTCAACATAACCCTAACCCTAGGTCCAATCGGAACCCTAACCGGATCTCTAACCCTAGCCCTCAACATAACCCTAACCCTAGGTCCAATCGGAACCCTAACCGGATCTCTAACCCTAGCCCTCAACATAACCATAACCCTAGGACCAATCGGAACCCTAAATGGATATCTAACCCTTCCCCTCAACGTAACCCTAACCCTAGGTCCAATCGGAAGCCTAACCGGATCTCTACCCCTCGCTCTCAACATAACCCTAACCCTAGGTCGAATCGGAACCCAAACCGGATATCTAACCCTAGTCCTCAACATAACCCTAACGCTAGGTCCAATCAGAACCCTAACCGGATCTGTATACCTAGCCGTCAACATAACCCTAACCCTAGGTCCAATCGGAAACCTAACCGGATCTCTAACCCTACCCCTTAACATAACCCTAACCCTAGGTCCAATCGGAACCCTAACCGGATCTGTATACCTAGCCCTCAACATAACCCTAACCCTAGGTCCAATCGGAACCCTAACCGGATCTCTAACCCTAGCCCTCAACATAACCCTAACCCTAGGTCCAATAGGAAACCTCACCGGATCTCTAACACTAGCCCTCAACATAACCCTAACCTTAGGTCCAATTGGAACCCTAACCGGATCTCTAACCCTAACCCTCAACATAACCCTAACTCTAGGTCCAATTGGAACCCTAACCTGATATCGAACCGTAGCCCTCAACATAACCCTAACCCTAGGTCCAATCGGAACCGTAAACGGAACTCTAACCCTAGCCCTCAACATAACCCTAACCCTAGGTCCAATCGGAACGCTAACCGGATCTGTATACCTAGGCCTCAACATAACCCTAACCCTAGGTCCAATCGGAAACCTAACCGGATCTCTAACACTAGCCCTCAACATAACCCTAACCCTAGGTCCAATCGGAACCCTAACCGAATCTCTAACCCTATCCCTCAACATAACCCTAACCCTAGGTCCAATCGGACCCCTAACCGGATCTGTATACCTAGCCCTCAACATAACCCTAACCCTAGGTCCAATCGGAAACCTAACCGGGTCTCTAACCTTAGCCCTCAACATAACCCTAACCCTAGGTCCAATCGGAACCCTAACCGGATCTTTAACCCTAGCCCTCAACATAACCCTAACCCTAGGTCCAATCGGAACCCTAAACGGATATCTAACCCTAGCCCTCAACATAACCCTAACCCTAGGTCCAATCGGAACCCTAAACGGAACTCTAAACCTAGCCCTCAACATAACCATAACCCTAGGTCCAATTGGAACCCTAACCGGATCTCTAACCCTAGCCCTCAACATAACCCTAACCCTAGGTCCAATCGGAACCCTAACCGGATCTCTAACCCTAGCCCTCAACATAACCCTAACCCGAGGTCCAATCGGAACCCTAACCGGATATGTACACCTAGCCCTCAACATAAACCTAACCCTAGGTCCAATCGGAACCCTAACCGGATCTGTATACCTAGCCCTCAACATAACCCTAACCCTAGGTCCAATCGGAACCCTAACCGGAACTCTAACCCTCGCCCTCAACATAACCCTAACCCTAGGTCCAATCGGAACACTAAACAGATCTCTAACCCTAGCCGTCAACATAACCCTAACCCTAGGTCCAATCGGAACCCTAACCGGATCCCTAACCCTAGCCCTCAACATAACCCTAACCCTAGGACCAATCCGAACCCTAACCGGATCTCTACCCCTCGCACTCAACATAACCCTAACCCTAGGTCCAATCGGAACCCTAACCGGAACTCTAACCCTAGCCCTCAAAATAACCCTAACCCTAGGTCCAATCGGAACCCTAACCGGATCTCTAACCCTAGCCCTCAACATAACCCTAACCCTAGGACCAATCGGAACCCTAAATGGATATCTAACCCTTCCCCTCAACGTAACCCTAACCCTAGGTCCAATCGGAACCCTAACCGGATCTCTAACCCTAGCCCTCAACATAACCCTAACCCTAGGTCCAATCGGAACCCTAACCGGATCTCTAACCCTAGCCCTCAATATAACCCTAACCCTAGGTCCAATCGGAACCCTAACCGGATCTCTAACCCTAGCCCTCAACATAACCATAAACCTAGGACCAATCGGAACCCTAAATGGATATCTAACCCTTCCCCTCAACGTAACCCTAACCTTAGGTCCAATCGGAACCCTAACCGGATCTCTATCCCAAGCCCTCAACATAACCCTAACCCTAGGTCCAATCGGAACCCTAACCGGATCTCTAACCCTAGTCCTCAACATAACCCTAACCCTAGGTCCACTCGGAACCCTAACCGGATCTCTAACCCTCGCCCTCAACATAACCCTAACCCTAGGTCCAATCGGAACCCTAACCGGATCTCTAACCCTAGCCCTCAACATAACCCTAACCCTAGGTCCAATCGGAACCCTAACCGGAACTCTAACCCTAGCCCTCAAAATAACCCTAACCCTAGGTCCAATCGGACCCCTAACGGGATCTCTACCCATCGCCCTCAACATAACCCTAACCCTAGGTCCAATCGGAACCCTAACCGGATCTCTAACCCTAGCCCTCAACATAACCCTAACCCTAGGTCGAATTGGAACCCTAACCGGATCTCTAACCCTAGCCCTCAACATAACCCTAACCCTAGGTCCAATCCGAACCCTAACCGGATATCTATCCCTAGCCCTCAACATAACCCTAACCCTAGGTCCAATCGGAACCCTAACCGGATCTCTAACCCTAGCCCTCAACATAACCCTAACCCTAGGTCCAATCGGAACCCTAAATGGATATCTAAAACTAGCCCTCAACGTAACCATTAACCCTAGGTGCAATCGGAACCCTAACCGGATATCTAACCCTAGCCCTCAACATAACCCTAACCCTAGGTCCAATCGGAACTCTAACGGGATCTCTACCCCTCGCCCTCAACATAACCCTAACCCTAGGTCCAATCGGAACCCTAACCGGATCTCTAACCCTAGCCCTCAACATAACCCTAACCCTAGGTCGAATCGGAACCCTAACCGGATCTCTAACCCTAGCCCTCAACATAACCCTAACCCTAGGTCCAATCGGAACACTAACCGGATCTCTAACCCTAGCCCTCAACATAACCCTAACCCTAGGTCCAATCGGAACCCTAACCGGATCTCTAACCCTAGCCCTCAACATAACCCTAACCCTAGGTCCAATCGGAACCCTAACCGGATCTCTAACCCTAGCCCTCAACATAACCCTAACCCTAGGTCCAATCCGAAACATAACCGGACCTCTAAACCTAGCCCTCAACATAACCCTAACCCTAGGTCCAAACGGAACCCTAACCGGACCTCTAACCCTAGCCCTCAACATAACCCTAACACTAGGTCCAATCGGAACCCTAACCGGATCTGTATACCTAGCCCTCAACATAACCCTAACCCTAGGTCCAATCTGAACCCTAACCCGATCTGTATACCTAGCCCTCAACATAACCCTAACCCTAGGTCCAATCGGAACCCTAACAGGATCTCTAACCCTAGCCCTCAACATAACCCTAACCCTAGGTCCAATCGGAACCCTAACCGGATCTCTAACCCTAGCCCTCAACATAACCCTAACCCTAGGTCCACTCGGAACCCTAACCGGATCTCTAACCCTCGCCCTCAACATAACCCTAACCCTAGGTCCAATCGGAACCCTAACCGGATCTCTAACCCTAGCCCTCAAAATAACCCTAACCCTAGGTCCAATCGGAACCCTAACCGGAACTGTAACCCTAGCCCTCAACATAACCCTAACCCTAGGTCCAATCCGAACCCTAACCGGATATCTATCCCTAGCCCTCAACATAACCCTAACCCTAGGTCCAATCGGAACCCTAACAGGATCTCTAACCCTAGCCCTCAACATAACCCTAACCCTAGGTCCAATCAGAACCCTAAATGGATATCTAACCCTAGCCCTCAACGTAACCATTAACCCTAGGTGCAATCGGAACCCTAACCGGATATCTAACCCTAGCCCTCAACATAACCGTAACCCTAGGTCCAATCGGAACCCTAACGGGATCTCTACCCCTCGCCCTCAACATAACCCTAACCCTAGGTCCAATCGGAACCCTAACCGGATCTCTAACCCTAGCCCTCAACATAACCCTAACCCTAGGTAGAATCGGAACCCTAACCGGATCTCTAACCCTAGCCCTCAACATAACCCTAACCCTAGGTCGAATCGGAACCCTAACAGGATCTCTAACCCTAGTCCTCAACATAACCCTAACCCTAGGTCCAATCGGAACCCTAACCGGATCTGTATACCTAGCCCTCAACATAACCCTAACCCTAGGTCCAATCGGAAACCTAACCGGATCTCTAACCCTAGCCCTTAACATAACCCTAACCCTAGGTCCAATCGGAACCCTAACCGGATCTGTATACCTAGCCCTCAACATAACCCTAACCCTAGGTCCAATCGGAACCCTAACGGGATCTCTACCCCTCGCCCTCAACATAACCCTAACCCTAGGTCCAATGGGAACCCTAACCGGATCTCTAACCCTAACCCTCAACATAACCCTAACCCTAGGTCCAATCGGAACCCTAACCTGATCTCTAACACTAGCCCTCAACATAACCCTAACCCTAGGTCCAATCGGAACCGTAAACGGAACTCTAACCCTAGCCCTCAACATAACCCTAACCCTAGGTCCAATCGGAAACCTAACCGGATCTCTAACACTAGCCCTCAACATAACCCTAACCCTAGGTCCAATCGGAACCCTAACAGGAACTCTACCCCTCGCCCTCAACATAACCCTAACCCTAGGTCCAATCGGAACCATAACCGGATCTCTAACCCTAGCCCTCACCATAACCCTAAACCTAGGTCCAATCGGAACACTAAACGGATCTCTAACCCTAGCCCTCAACATAACCCTAACCCTAGGTCCAATCGGAACCCGAATCGGACCTGTATACCTTGCCCTCAACATAACCCTAACCCTAGGTCCAATTGGAACCCTAACCGGATCTCTAACCCTAGCCCTCAACATAACCCTAACCCTAGGTACAATCGGAACCCTAACCGGATCTCTAACCCTAGCCCACAACATAACCCTAACCCTAGGTCCAATCGGAACCCTAACCGGATCTCTAACCCTAGCCCTAAACATAACCCTAACCCTAGGTCCACTCGGAACCCTAACCGGATCTCTAACCCTCGCCCTCAACATATCCCTAACCCTAGGTCCAATCGGAACCCTAACCGGATCTCTAACCCTAGCCCTCAACATAACCCTAACCCTAGGTCCAATCGGAAACCTAACCGGAACTCTAACCCTAGCCCTCAAAATAACCCTAACCCTAGGTCCAATCGGAACCCTAACCGGAACTCTAACCCTAGCCCTCAACATAACCTTAACCCTAGGTCCAATCCGAACCCTAACCGGATATCTATACCTAGTCCTCAACATAACCCTAACCCTAAGTCCAATCGGAACCCTAACAGGAACTCTAACCCTAGCCCTCAACATAACCCTAACCCTAGGTCCAATCGGAACCCTAACGGGATCTGTACCCCTCGCCCTCAACAGAACCCTAACCCTAGGTCCAATCGGAACCATAAACGGATCTCTAACCCTAGCCCTCACCATAACCCTAAACCTAGGTAAAATCGGAACCCTAACCGGATATCTAACCCTAGCCCTCAACATAACCCTAACCCTAGGTGCAATCGGAACCCTAACGGGAACTCTACTCCTCGCCCTCAACATAACCCTAACCCTAGGTCCAATCGGAAACCTGACCTGATCTCTAACCCTAGCCCTCAACATAACCCTAACCCTAGGTCGAATCCAAACCCTAACCGGATCTCTAACCCTAGCCCTCAACATAACCCTAACCCTAGGTCGAATCGGAACCCTAACAGGATCTCTAACCCTAGTCCTCAACATAACCCTAACCCTAGGTCCAATCGGAACCCTAACCGGATCTGTATACCTAGCCCTCAACATAACCCTAACCCTAGGTCCAATCGGAAACCTAACCGGATCTCTAACCCTAGCCCTTAACATAACCCTAACCCTAGGTCCAATCGGAACCCTTACCGGATTTGTATACATAGCCCTCAACATAACCCTAACCCTAGGTCCAATCGGAAACCTAACTGGATCTCTAACACTAGCCCTCAACATAACCCTAACCCTAGGTCCAATCGGAACCCTAACCGGATCTCTAACCCTAACCCTCAACATAACCCTAACCCTAGGTCCAATCGGAACCGTAACCTGATCTCTAACACTAGCCCTCAACATAACCCTAACCCTAGGTCCAATCGGAACCGTAAACGGAACTCTAACCCTAGCCCTCAACATAACCCTAACCCTAGGTCCAATCGGAACCCTAACCGGATCTGTATACCTAGGCCTCAACATAACACTAACCCTAGGTCCAATCGGACACCTAACCGGATCTCTAACACTAGCCCTCAACATAACCCTAACCCTAGGTCCAATCGGAACCCTAATCGGATCTCTAACCCTAGCCATCAACATAACCATAACCCTAGGTCCAATCGGAACCCTAACCGGATCTTTAACCCTAGCCCTCAACATAACCCTAACCCTAGGTCCACTCGGAACCCTAACCGGATCTCTAACCCTCGCCCTCAACATAACCCTAAACCTAGGTCCAATCGGAACCCTAACCGGATTTCTAACCCTAGCCCTCAACATAACCCTAACCCTAGGTCCAATCGGAAACCTAACCGGAACTGTAACCCTAGCCCTAAAAATAACCCTAACCCTAGGTCCAATCGGAACCCTAACCGGAACTCTAACCCTAGCCCTCAACATAACCTTAACCCTAGGTCCAATCCGAACCTTAACCGGATATCTATCCCTAGCCCTCAACATAACCCTAACCCTAAGTCCAATCGGAACCCTAGCAGGAACTCTACCCCTAGCCCTCAACATAACCCTAACCCTAGGTCCAATCGGAACCCTAAATGGATATCTAACCCTAGCCCTCAACGTAACCATTAACCCTAGGTGCAATCGGAACCCTAACCGGATATCTAACCCTAGCCCTCAACATAACCCTAACCCTAGGTCCAATCGGAACCCTAACGGGATCTCTAACCCTCGCCCTCAACATAACCCTAACCCTAGGTCCAATCGGAACCATAACCGGATCTCTAACCCTAGCCCTCACCATAACCCTAAACCTAGGTCCAATCGGAACCCTAACCGGATCTCTAACCCTAGCCCTCAACATAACCCTAACCCTAGGTCCAATCGGAACCCTAACCGGATCTCTAACCCTAGCCCTCAACATAACCCTAACCCTAGGTACAATCGGAACCCTAACCGGATCTCTAACCCTAGCCCTCAACATAACCCTAACCCTAGGTCCAATCGGAACCCTAACCGGATCTCTAACCCTAGCCCTCAACATAACCCTAACCCTAGGTCCAATCCGAAACATAACCGGATCTCTAAACCTAGCCCTCAACATAACCCTAACCCTAGGTCCAATCGGAACCCTAAACCGACCTCTAACCCTAGCCCTCAACATAACCCTAACACTAGGTCCAATCGGAACCCTAACCGGATCTGTATACCTAGCCCTCAACATAACCCTAACCCTAGGTCCAATCGGAACCCTAACCGGA
Organism: Miniopterus natalensis; assembly: GCF_054644295.1. Taxonomy (NCBI): domain Eukaryota; kingdom Metazoa; phylum Chordata; class Mammalia; order Chiroptera; family Miniopteridae; genus Miniopterus; species Miniopterus natalensis. The sequence continues at coordinate 1,889,811 of NC_142094.1, forward strand.
TCTGTATACCTAGGCCTCAACATAACCCTAACCCTAGGTCCAATCGGAAACCTAACCGGATCTCTAACACTAGCCCTCAACATAACCCTAACCCTAGGTCCAATCGGAACCCTAACCGGAACTCTAACCCTACCCCTCAACATAACCCTAACCCTAGGTCCAATCGGAAACCTAAACGGATATCAAACCCTAGCCCTCAACATAACCCTAACCCTAGGTCCAATCCGAACATTAACCGGATATCTATCCCTAGCCCTCAACATATCCCTAACCCTAAGTCCAATCGGAACCCTAACAGGATCTCTAATCCTAGCCCTCAACATAACCCTAACCCTAGGTCCAATTCGAACCCTAAATGGATATCTAACCCTAGCCCTCAACGAAACCATTAACCCTAGGTGCAATCGGAACCCTAACAGGATATCTAACCCTAGCCCTCAACATAACCCTAACCCTAGGTCCAATCGGAACCCTAACGGGATCTCTACCCCTCGCTCTCAACATAACCCTAACCCTAGGTCCAATCGGAACCCTAACCGGATCTGTATACCTAGCCCTCAACATAACCCTAACCCTAGGTCCAATAGGAAACCTAACCGGATCTCTAACACTAGCCCTCAACATAACCCTAACCTTAGGTCCAATTGGAACCCTAACCGGATCTCTAACCCTAACCCTCAACATAACCCTAACTCTAGGTCCAATCGGAACCCTAACCTGATATCGAACCCTAGCCCTCAACATAACCCTAACCCTAGGTCCAATCGAAACCGTAAACGGAACTCTAACCCTAGCCCTCAACATAACCCTAACCCTAGGTCCAATCGGAACGCTAACCGGATCTGTATACCTAGGCTTCAACATAACCCTAACCCTAGGTCCAATCGGAAACCTAACCGGATCTCTAACACTAGCCCTCAACATAACCCTAACCCTAGGTCCAATCGGAACCCTAACCGAATCTCTAACCCTATCCCTCAACATAACCCTAAGCCTAGGTCCAATCGGACCCCTAACCGGATCTGTATACCTAGCCCTCAACATAACCCTAACCCTAGGTCCAATCGGAAACCTAACCGGGTCTCTAACCCTAGCCCTCAACATAACCCTAACCCTAGGTCCGATCGGAACCCTAACCGGATCTTTAACCCGAGCCCTCAACATAACCCTAACCCTAGGTCCAATCGGAACCCAAAACGGATATCTAACCCTAGCCCTCAACATAACCCTAACCCTAGGTCCAATCGGAACCCTAAACGGAACTCTAACCCTAGCCCTCAACATAACCATAACCCTAGGTCCAATTGGAACCCTAACCGGATCTCTAACCCTAGCCCTCAACATAACCCTAACCCTAGGTCCAATCGGAACCCTAGCCGGATCTCTAACCCTAGCCCTCAACATAACCCTAACCCGAGGTCCAATCGGAACCCTAACTGGATATGTACACCTAGCCCTCAACATAAACCTAACCCTAGGTCCAATCGGAACCCTAACCGGATCTGTATACCTAGCCCTCAACATAACCCTAACCCTAGGTCCAATCGGAACCCTAACCGGAACTCTAACCCTCGCCCTCAACATAACCCTAACCCTAGGTCCAATCGGAACACTAACCAGATCTCTAACCCTAGCCCTCAACATAACCCTAACCCTAGGTCCAATCGGAACCCTAACCGGATCCCTAACCCTAGCCCTCAACATAACCCTAACCCTAGGACCAATCCGAACCCTAACCCGATCTCTACCCCTCGCACTCAACATAACCCTAACCCTAGGTCCAATCGGAACCCTAACCGGAACTCTAACCCTAGCCCTCAAAATAACCCTAACCCTAGGTCCAATCGGAACCCTAACCGGATCTCTAACCCTAGCCCTCAACATAACCCTAACCCTAGGACCAATCAGAACCCTAAATGGATATCTAACCCTTCCCCTCAACGTAACCCTAACCCTAGGTCCAATCGGAACCCTAACCGGATCTCTAACCCTAGCCCTCAACATAACCCTAACCCTAGGTCCAATCGGAACCCTAACCGGATCTCTAACCCTAGCCCTCAACATAACCCTAACCCTAGGTCCAATCGGAACCCTAACCGGATCTCTAACCCTAGCCCTCAACATAACCATAACCCTAGGACCAATCGGAACCCTAAATGGATATCTAACCCTTCCCCTCAACGTAACCCTAACCCTAGGTCCAATCGGAACCCTAACCGGATCTCTATCCCAAGCCCTCAACATAACCCTAACCCTAGGTCCAATCGGAACCCTAACCGGATCTCTAACCCTAGCCCTCAACATAACCCTAACCCTAGGTCCACTCGGAACCCTAACCGGATCTCTAACCCTCGCCCTCAACATAACCCTAACCCTAGGTCCAATCGGAACCCTAACCGGATCTCTAACCCTAGCCCTCAACATAACCCTAACCCTAGGTCCAATCGGAACCCTAACCGGAACTCTAACCCTAGCCCTCAAAATAACCCTAACCCTAGGTCCAATCGGAACCCTAACCGGAACTCTAACCCTAGCCCTCAACATAACCCTAACCCTAGGTCCAATCCGAACCCTAACCGGATATCTATCCCTAGCCCTCAACATAACCCTAACCCTAAGTCCAATCGGAACCCTAACAGGATCTCTAACCCTAGCCCTCAACATAACCCTAACCCTAGGTCCAATCGGAACCCTAAATGGATATCTAAAACTAGCCCTCAACGTAACCATTAACCCTAGGTGCAATCGGAACCCTAACCGGATATCTAACCCTAGCCCTCAACATAACCCTAACCCTAGGTCCAATCGGAACCCTAATGGGATCTCTACCCATCGCCCTCAACATAACCCTAACCCTAGGTCCAATCGGAACCCTAACCGGATCTCTAACCCTAGCCCTCAACATAACCCTAACCCTAGGTCGAATCGGAACCCTAACCGGATCTCTAACCCTAGCCCTCAACATAACCCTAACCCTAGGTCCAATCCGAACCCTAACCGGATATCTATCCCTAGCCCTCAACATAACCCTAACCCTAAGTCCAATCGGAACCCTAACCGGATCTCTAACCCTAGCCCTCAACATAACCCTAACCCTAGGTCTAATCGGAACCCTAAATGGATATCTAAAACTAGCCCTCAACGTAACCATTAACCCTAGGTGCAATCGGAACCCTAACCGGATATCTAACCCTAGCCCTCAACATAACCCTAACCCTAGGTCCAATCGGAACCCTAATGGGATCTCTACCCATCGCCCTCAACATAACCCTAACCCTAGGTCCAATCGAAACCCTAACCGGATCTCTAACCCTAGCCCTCAACATAACCCTAACCCTAGGTCGAATCGGAACCCTAACCGGATCTCTAACCCTAGCCCTCAACATAACCCTAACCCTAGGTCCAATCCGAACCCTAACCGGATATCTATCCCTAGCCCTCAACATAACCCTAACCCTAAGTCCAATCGGAACCCCAACCGGATCTCTAACCCTAGCCCTCAACATAACCCTAACCCTAGGTCCAATCGGAACCCTAAATGGATATCTAAAACTAGCCCTCAACGTAACCATTAACCCTAGGTGCAATCGGAACCCTAACCGGATATCTAACCCTAGCCCTCAACATAACCCTAACCCTAGGTCCAATCGGAACCCTAATGGGATCTCTACCCATCGCCCTCAACATAACCCTAACCCTAGGTCCAATCGGAACCCTAACCGGATCTCTAACCCTAGCCCTCAACATAACCCTAACCCTAGGTCGAATCGGAACCCTAACCGGATCTCTAACCCTAGCCCTCAACATAACCCTAACCCTAGGTCCAATCCGAACCCTAACCGGATATCTATCCCTAGCCCTCAACATAACCCTAACCCTAAGTCCAATCGGAACCCTAACCGGATCTCTAACCCTAGCCCTCAACATAACCCTAACCCTAGGTCCAATCGGAACCCTAAATGGATATCTAAAACTAGCCCTCAACGTAACCATTAACCCTAGGTGCAATCGGAACCCTAACCGGATATCTAACCCTAGCCCTCAACATAACCCTAACCCTAGGTCCAATCGGAACCCTAACCGGATCTCTAACCCTAGCCCTCAACATAACCCTAACCCTAGGTCGAATCGGAACCCTAACCGGATCTCTAACCCTAGCCCTCAACATAACCCTAACCCTAGGTCCAATCCGAACCCTAACCGGATATCTATCCCTAGCCCTCAACATAACCCTAACCCTAGGTCCAATCGGAACCCTAAATGGATATCTAAAACTAGCCCTCAACGTAACCATTAACCCTAGGTGCAATCGGAACCCTAACCGGATATCTAACCCTAGCCCTCAACATAACCCTAACCCTAGGTCCAATCGGAACCCTAACCGGATCTCTAACCCTAGCCCTCAACATAACCCTAACCCTAGGTCCAATCGGAACCCTAACCGGATCTCTAACCCTAGCCCTCAACATAACCCTAACACTAGGTCCAATCGGAACCCTAACCGGATATCTAACCCTAGCCCTCAACATAACCCTAACCCTAGGTCCAATCCGAAACATAACCGGATCTCTAAACCTAGCCCTCAACATAACCCTAACCCTAGGTCCAATCGGAACCCTAACCGGATCTCTAACCCTAGCCCTCAACATAACCCTAACACTAGGTCCAATCGGAACCCTAACCGGATCTCTAACCGTAGCCCTCAACATAACCCTAACCCTAGGTCCAATCCGAAACATAACCGAATCTCTAAACCTAGCCCTCAACATAACCCTAACCCTAGGTCCAATAGGAACCCTAACCCGATCTGTATACCTAGCCCTCAACATAACCCTAACCCTAGGTCCAATCGGAACCCTAACAGGATCTCTAACCCTAGCCCTCAACATAACCGTAACCCTAGGTCCAATCGGAACCCTAACCGGATCTCTAACCCTAGCCCTCAACATAACCCTAACCCTAGGTCCAATCGGAACCCTAACTGGATCTCTAACCCTAGCCCTCAACATAACCCTAACCCTAGGTCCAATCGGAACCCTAACCGGAACTCTAACCCTAGCCCTCAAAATAACCCTAACCCTAGGTCCAATCGGAACCCTAACCGGAACTCTAACCCTAGCCCTCAACATAACCCTAACCCTAGGTCCAATCCGAACCCTAACCGGATATCTATCCCTAGCCCTCAACATAACCCTAACCCTAGGTCCAATCGGAACCCTAACCGGATCTCTAACCCTAGCCCTCAACATAACCCTAACCCTAGGTCGAATCGGAACCCTAACCGGATCTCTAACCCTAGCCCTCAACATAACCCTAACCCTAGGTCGAATCGGAACCCTAACAGGATCTCTAACCCTAGTCCTCAACATAACCCTAACCCTAGGTCCAATCGGAACCCTAACCGGATCTGTATACCTAGCCCTCAACATAACCCTAACCCTAGGTCCAATCGGAAACCTAACCGGATCTCTAACCCTAGCCCTTAACATAATCCTAACCCTAGGTCCAATCGGAACCCTAACCGGATCTGTATACCTAGCCCTCAACATAACCCTAACCCTAGGTCCAATAGGAACCCTAACGGGATCTCTACCCCTCGCCCTCAACATAACCCTAACCCTAGGTCCAATCGGAACCCTAACCGGATCTCTAACCCTAACCCTCAACATAACCCTAACCCTAGGTCCAATCGGAACCCTAACCTGATCTCTAACACTAGCCCTCAACATAACCCTAACCCTAGGTCCAATCGGAACCGTAAACGGAACTCTAACCCTAGCCCTCAACATAACCCTAACCTTAGGTCCAATCGGAACCCTATCCGGATCTGTATACCTAGGCCTCAACATAACCCTAACCCTAGGTCCAATCGGAAACCTAACCGGATCTCTAACACTAGCCCTCAACATAACCCTAACCCTAGGTCCAATCGGAACCCTAACCGGATCTCTAACCATAGCCCTCAACATAACCCTAACCCTAGGTCCAATCGGAACCCTAACCGGATCTCTAAACCTAGCCCTTAACATAACCCTATCCCTAGGTCCACTCGGAACCCTAACAGGAACTCTACCCCTCGCCCTCAACATAACCCTAACCCTAGGTCCAATCGGAACCCTAACCGGAACTCTAACCCTAGCCCTCAACATAACCTTAACCCTAGGTCCAATCCGAACCCTAACCGGATATCTATACCTAGTCCTCAACATAACCCTAACCCTAAGTCCAATCGGAACCCTAACAGGAACTCTAACCCTAGCCCTCAACATAAACCTAACCCTAGGTCCAATCGGAACCCTAAATGGATATCTAACCCTAGCCCTCAACGTAACCATTAACCCTAGGTGCAATCGGAACCCTAACCGGATATCTAACCCTAGCCCTCAACATAACCCTAACCCTAGGTCCAATCGGAACCCTAACGGGATCTGTACCCCTCGCCCTCAACATAACCCTAACCCTAGGTCCAATCGGAACCATAAACGGATCTCTAACCCTAGCCCTCACCATAACCCTAAACCTAGGTCCAATCGGAACCCTAACCGGATATCTAACCCTAGCCCTCAACATAACCCTAACCCTAGGTCCAATCGGAACCCTAACGGGAACTCTACCCCTCGCCCTCAACATAACCCTAACCCTAGGTCCAATCGGAACCCTAACCTGATCTCTAACCCTAGCCCTCAACATAACCCTAACCCTAGGTCGAATCCGAACCCTAACCGGATCTCTAACCCTAGCCCTCAACATAACCCTAACCCTAGGTCGAATCGGAACCCTAACAGGATCTCTAACCCTAGTCCTCAACATAACCCTAACCCTAGGTCCAATCGGAACCCTAACCGGATTTGTATACCTAGCCCTCAACATAACCCTAACCCTAGGTCCAATCGGAAACCTAACCGGATCTCTAACCCTAGCCCTTAACATAACCCTAACCCTAGGTCCAATCGGAACCCTAACCGGATCTGTATACATAGCCCTCAACATAACCCTAACTCTAGGTCCAATCGGAAACCTAACCGGATCTCTAACACTAGCCCTTAACATAACACTAACCCTAGGTCCAATCGGAACCCTAACCGGATCTCTAACCCTAACCCTCAACATAACCCTAACCCTAGGTCCAATCGGAATCGTAACCTGATCTCTAACACTAGCCCTCAACATAACCCTAACCCTAGGTCCAATCGGAACCGTAAACGGAACTCTAACCCTAGCCCTCAACATAACCCTAACCCTAGGTCCAATCGGAACCCTAACCGGATCTGTATACCTAGGCCTCAACATAACCCTAACCCTAGGTCCAATCGGAACCCTAACCGGATCTGTATACCTAGCCCTCAACATAACCCTAAACCTAGGTCCAATCGGAACCCTAACCGGATCTCTAACCCTAGCCCTCAACATAACCCTAACCCTAGGTCCAATCGGTAACCTAACCGGAACTGTATCCCTAGCCCTAAAAATAACCCTAACCCTAGGTCCAATCGGAACCCTAACCGGAACTCTAACCCTAGCCCTCAACATAACCTTAACCCTAGGTCCAATCCGAACCCTAACCGGATATCTATCCCTAGCCCTCAACATAACCCTAACCCTAAGTCCAATCGGAACCCTAGCAGGAACTCTAACCCTAGCCCTCAACATAACCCTAACCCTAGGTCCAATAGGAACCCTAACGGGATCTCTACCCCTCGCCCTCAACATAACCCTAACCCTAGGTCCAATCGGAACCCTAACCGGATCTCTAACCCTAACCCTCAACATAACCCTAACCCTAGGTCCAATCGGAACCCTAACCTGATCTCTAACACTAGCCCTCAACATAACCCTAACCCTAGGTCCAATCGGAACCGTAAACGGAACTCTAACCCTAGCCCTCAACATAACCCTAACCCTAGGTCCAATCGGAACCCTATCCGGATCTGTATACCTAGGCCTCAACATAACCCTAACCCTAGGTCCAATCGGAAACCTAACCGGATCTCTAACACTAGCCCTCAACATAACCCTAACCCTAGGTCCAATCGGAACCCTAACCGGATCTCTAACCATAGCCCTCAACATAACCCTAACCCTAGGTCCAATCGGAACCCTAACCGGATCTCTAAACCTAGCCCTTAACATAACCCTATCCCTAGGTCCACTCGGAACCCTAACAGGAACTCTACCCCTCGCCCTCAACATAACCCTAACCCTAGGTCCAATCGGAACCCTAACCGGAACTCTAACCCTAGCCCTCAACATAACCTTAACCCTAGGTCCAATCCGAACCCTAACCGGATATCTATACCTAGTCCTCAACATAACCCTAACCCTAAGTCCAATCGGAACCCTAACAGGAACTCTAACCCTAGCCCTCAACATAAACCTAACCCTAGGTCCAATCGGAACCCTAAATGGATATCTAACCCTAGCCCTCAACGTAACCATTAACCCTAGGTGCAATCGGAACCCTAACCGGATATCTAACCCTAGCCCTCAACATAACCCTAACCCTAGGTCCAATCGGAACCCTAACGGGATCTGTACCCCTCGCCCTCAACATAACCCTAACCCTAGGTCCAATCGGAACCATAAACGGATCTCTAACCCTAGCCCTCACCATAACCCTAAACCTAGGTCCAATCGGAACCCTAACCTGATATCTAACCCTAGCCCTCAACATAACCCTAACCCTAGGTCCAATCGGAACCCTAACGGGAACTCTACCCCTCGCCCTCAACATAACCCTAACCCTAGGTCCAATCGGAACCCTAACCTGATCTCTAACCCTAGCCCTCAACATAACCCTAACCCTAGGTCGAATCCGAACCCTAACCGGATCTCTAACCCTAGCCCTCAACATAACCCTAACCCTAGGTCGAATCGGAACCCTAACAGGATCTCTAACCCTAGTCCTCAACATAACCCTAACCCTAGGTCCAATCGGAACCCTAACCGGATTTGTATACCTAGCCCTCAACATAACCCTAACCCTAGGTCCAATCGGAAACCTAACCGGATCTCTAACCCTAGCCCTTAACATAACCCTAACCCTAGGTCCAATCGGAACCCTAACCGGATCTGTATACATAGCCCTCAACATAACCCTAACTCTAGGTCCAATCGGAAACCTAACCGGATCTCTAACACTAGCCCTTAACATAACACTAACCCTAGGTCCAATCGGAACCCTAACCGGATCTCTAACCCTAACCCTCAACATAACCCTAACCCTAGGTCCAATCGGAACCGTAACCTGATCTCTAACACTAGCCCTCAACATAACCCTAACCCTAGGTCCAATCGGAACCGTAAACGGAACTCTAACCCTAGCCCTCAACATAACCCTAACCCTAGGTCCAATCGGAACCCTAACCGGATCTGTATACCTAGGCCTCAACATAACCCTAACCCTAGGTCCAATCGGAACCCTAACCGGATCTGTATACCTAGCCCTCAACATAACCCTAAACCTAGGTCCAATCGGAACCCTAACCGGATCTCTAACCCTAGCCCTCAACATAACCCTAACCCTAGGTCCAATCGGTAACCTAACCGGAACTGTATCCCTAGCCCTAAAAATAACCCTAACCCTAGGTCCAATCGGAACCCTAACCGGAACTCTAACCCTAGCCCTCAACATAACCTTAACCCTAGGTCCAATCCGAACCCTAACCGGATATCTATCCCTAGCCCTCAACATAACCCTAACCCTAAGGCCAATCGGAACCCTAGCAGGAACTCTAACCCTAGCCCTAAAAATAACCCTAACCCTAGGTCCAATCGGAACCCTAACCGGAACTCTAACCCTAGCCCTCAACATAACCTTAACCCTAGGTCCAATCGGAACCCTAACCTGATATCGAACCCTAGCCCTCAACATAACCCTAACCCTAGGTCCAATCGGAATCGTAAACGGAACTCTAACCCTAGCCCTCAACATAACCCTAACCCTAGGTCCAATCGGAACGCTAACCGGATCTGTATACCTAGGCCTCAACATAACCCTAACCCTAGGTCCAATCGGAACCCTAACCGGATCTCTAACCCTAGCCCTCAACATAACCCTAACACTAGGTCCAATCGGAACCCTAACCGGATCTCTAACCCTAGCCCTCAACATAACCCTAACCCTAGGTCCAATCGGAAACCTAAACGGATATCAAACCCTAGCCCTCAACATAACCCTAACCCTAGGTCCAATCCGAACCCTAACCGGATATCTATCCCTAGCCCTCAACATAACCCTAACCCTAAGTCCAATCGGAACCCTAACACGATCTCTAATCCTAGACCTCAACATAACCCTAACCCTAGGTCCAATCGGAACCCTAAATGGATATCTAACCCTAGCCCTCAACGAAACCATTAACCCTAGGTGCAATCGGAACCCTAACAGGATATCTAACCCTAGCCCTCAACATAACCCTAACCCTAGGTCCAATCGGAACCCTAACGGGATCTCTAACCCTAGCCCTCAACATAACCCTAACCCTAGGTCCAATCGGAACCCTAAAGGGATCTGTAACCCTAGCCCTCAACATAACCCTAACCCTAGGTCCAATCGGAACCCTAACAGGATATCTAACCCTAGCCCTCAACATAACCCTAACCCTAGGTCCAATCGGAACCCTAACGGGATCTCTAACCCTAGCCCTCAACATAACCCTAACCCTAGGTCCAATCGGAACCCTAACCGGATCTCTAACCCTAGCCCTCAACATAACCCTAACCCTAGGTCGAATCGGAACCCTAACCGGATCTCTAACCCTAGCCCTCAACATAACCCTAACCCTAGGTCGAATCGGAACCCAAACCGGATCTCTAACCCTAGTCCTCAACATAATCCTAACCCTAGGTCCAATCAGAACCCTAACCGGATCTGTATACCTAGCCCTCAACATAACCCTAACCCTAGGTCCAATCGGAAACCTAACCGGATCTCTAACCCTACCCCTTAACATAACCCTAACCCTAGGTCCAATCGGAACCCTAACCGTATCTGTATACCTAGCCCTCAACATAACCTTAACCCTAGGTCCAATAGAAAGCCTAACCGAATCTCTAACACTAGCCCTCAACATAACCCTAACCTTAGGTCCAATCAGAACCCTAACCGGATCTCTAACCCTAACCCTCAACATAACCCTAACTCTAGGTCCAATCGGAACGCTAACCTGATATCGAACCCTAGCCCTCAACATAACCCTAACCCTAGGTCCAATCGGAACCCTAACCGGATCTCTAACCCTAGCCCTCAACATAACCCTAACCCTAGGTCCACTCGGAACCCTAAGCGGATCTCTAACCCTCGCCCTCAACATAACCCTAACCCTAGGTCCAATCGGAACCCTAACCGGATCTCTAACCCTAGCCCTCAACATAACCCTAACCCTAGGTCCAATCGGAACCCTAACCGGAACTCTAACCCTAGCCCTCAACATAACCCTAACCCAGGATCCAATCCGAACCCTAACCGGATATCTATCCCTAGCCCTCCACATAACCCTAACCCTAAGTCCAATCGGAACCCTAACCGGATCTCTAACCCTAGCCCTCAACATAACCCTAACCCTAGGTCCAATCGGAACCCTAAATGGATATCTAAAACTAGCCCTCAACGTAACCATTAACCCTAGGTGCAATCGGAACCCTAACCGGATATCTAACCCTAGCCCTCAACATAACCCTAACCCTAGGTCCAATCGGAACCCTAACGGGATCTCTACCCATCGCCCTCAACATAACCCTAACCCTAGGTCCAATCGGAACCCTAACCGGATCTATAACCCTAGCCCTCAACATAACCCTAACCCTAGGTCCAATCGGAACCCTAACCGGATCTCTAACCCTAGCCCTCAACATAACCCTAACCCTAGGTCCAATCCGAACCCTAACCGGATATCTATCCCTAGTCCTCAACATAACCCTAACCCTAAGTCCAATCGGAACCCTAACCGGATCTCTAACCCTAGCCCTCAACATAACCCTAACCCTAGGTCCAATCGGAACCCTAAATGAATATCTAAAACTAGCCCTCAACGTAACCATTAACCCTAGGTGCAATCGGAACCCTAACCGGATATCTAACCCTAGCCCTCAACATAACCCTAACCCTAGGTCCAATCGGAACCCTAACGGGATCTCTACCCCTCGCCCTCAACATAACCCTAACCCTAGGTCCAATCGGAACCCTAACCGGATCTCTAACCCTAGCCCTCAACATAACCCTAACCCTAGGTCGAATCGGAACCCTAACCGGATCTCTAACCCTAGCCCTCAACATAACCCTAACCCTAGGTCCAATCGGAACCCTAACCGGATCTCTAACCCTAGCCCTCAACATAACCCTAACTCTAGGTCCAATCGGAACCCTAACCGGATCTCTAACCCTAGCCCTCAACATAACCCTAACCCTAGGTCCAATCGGAACCCTAACCGGATCTCTAACCCTAGCCCTCAACATAACCCTAACCCTAGGTCCAATCCGAAACATAACCGGATCTCTAAACCTAGCCCTCAACATAACCCTAACCCTAGGTCCAATCGGAACCCTATCCGGACCTCTAACCCTAGCCCTCAACATAACCCTAACCCTAGGTCCAATCGGAACCCTAACCGGATCTGATACCTAGCCCTCAACATAACCCTAACCCTAGGTCCAATCGGAACCCTAACCGGATCTGTATACCTAGCCCTCAACATAACCCTAACCCTAGGTCCAATCGGAACCCTAACAGGATCTCTAACCCTAGCCCTCAACATAACCCTAACCCTAGGTCCAATCGGAACCCTAACCGGATCTCTAACCCTAGCCCTCAACATAACCCTAACCCTAGGTCCACTCGGAACCCTAACCGGATCTCTAACCCTCGCCCTCAACATAACCCTAACCCTAGGTCCAATCGGAACCCTAACCGGATCTCTAACCCTAGCCCTCAACATAACCCTAACCCTAGGTCCAATCGGAACCCTAACAGAATCTCTAACCCTAGCCCTCAAAATAACCCTAACCCTAGGTCCAATCGGAACCCTAACCGGATCTCTAACCCTAGCCCTCAACATAACCCTAACCCTAGGTCCACTCGGAACCCTAACCGGATCTCTAACCCTCGCCCTCAACATAACCCTAACCCTAGGTCCAATCGGAACCCTAACCGGATCTCTAACCCTAGCCCTCAACATAACCCTAACCCTAGGTCCAATCGGAACCCTAACAGAATCTCTAACCCTAGCCCTCAAAATAACCCTAACCCTAGGTCCAATCGGAACCCTAACCGGATATCTAACCCTAGCCCTCAACATAACCCTAACCCTAAGTCCAATCGGAACCCTAACAGGATCTCTAACCCTAGCCCTCAACATAACCCTAACCCTAGGTCCAATCGGAACCCTAAATGGATATCTAACCCTAGCCCTCAACGTAACCATTAACCCTAGGTGCAATCGGAACCCTAACCGGATATCTAACCCTAGCCCTCAACATAACCCTAACCCTAGGTCCAATCGGAACCCTAACCGGATCTCTAACCCTAGCCCTCAACATAACCCTAACCCTAGGTAGAATCGGAACCCTAACCGGATCTCTAACCCTAGCCCTCAACATAACCCTAACCCTAGGTCCAATCGGAACCCTAACCGGATCTCTAACCCTAGCCCTCAACATAACCTTAACCCTAGGTCCAACCGGAACCCTAACCGGATCTCTAACCCTAGCCCTCAACATAACCCTAACCCTAGGTCCAATCGGAACCCTAACCGGATCTCTAAGCCTAGCCCTCAACATAACCCTAACCCTAGGTCCAATCCGAAACATAACCGGATCTCTAAAACTAGCCCTAAACATAACCCTAACCCTAGGTCCAATCGGAACCCTAACCGGACCTCTAACCCTAGCCCTCAACATAACCCTAATCCTAGGTCCAATCGGAACCCTAACCGGATCTGTATACCTAGCCCTCAACATAACCCTAACCCTAGGTCCAATCGGAACCCTAACCGGATCTGTATACCTAGCCCTCAACATAACCCTAACCCTAGGTCCAATCGGAACCCTAACCGGATCTCTAACCCTAGCCCTCAACATAAACCTAACCCTAGGTCCAATCGGAACCCTAACCGGATCTCTAACCCTAGCCCTCAACATAACCCTAACCCTAGGTCCACTCGGAACCCTAACCGGATCTCTAACCCTCGCCCTCAACATAACCCTAACCCTAGGTCCAATCGGAACCCTAACCGGATCTCTAACCCTAGCCCTCAACATAACCCTAACCCTAGGTCCAATCGGAACCCTAACCGGAACTCTAACCCTAGCCCTCAAAATAACCCTAACCCTAGGTCCAATCGGAACCCTAACCGGAACTCTAACCCTAGCCCTCAACATAACCCTAACCCTAGGTCCAATCCGAACCCTAACCGGATATCTATCCCTAGCCCTCAACATAACCCTAACCCTAAGTCCAATCGGAACCCTAACAGGATCTCTAACCCTAGCCCTCAACATAACCCTAACCCTAGGTCCAATCGGAACCCTAAATGGATATCTAACCCTAGCCCTCAACGTAACCATTAACCCTAGGTGCAATCCGAACCCTAACCGGATATCTAACCCTAGCCCTCAACATAACCCTAACCCTAGGTCCAATCGGAACCCTAACCGGATCTCTAACCCTGGCCCTCAACATAACCCTAACCCTAGGTCGAATCGGAACCCTAAACGGATCTCTAACCCTAGCCCTCAACATAACCCTAACCCTAGGTCGAATCGGAACCCTAACCGGATCTCTAACCCTGGCCCTCAACATAACCCTAACCCTAGGTCCAATCGGAACCCTAACCGGATCTGTATACCTAGCCCTCAACATAACCCTAACCCTAGGTCCAATCGGAATCCTAACCGGATCTCTAACCCTAGCCCTTAACATAACCCTAACCCTAGGTCCAATCGGAACCCTAAGCGGATCTGTATACCTAGCCCTCAACATAACCCTAACCCTAGGTCCAATCGGAACCCTAACCGGATCTGTATACCTAGCCCTCAACATAACCCTAACCCTAGGTCCAATCGGAACCCTAACCGGATCTCTAACCCTAGCCCTCAACATAAACCTAACCCTAGGTCCAATCGGATCCCTAACCGGATCTCTAACCCTAGCCCTCAACATAACCCTAACCCTAGGTCCACTCGGAACCCTAACCGGATCTCTAACCCTCGCCCTCAACATAACCCTAACCCTAGGTCCAATCGGAACCCTAACCGGATCTCTAACCCTAGCCCTCAACATAACCCTAACCCTAGGTCCAATCCGAAACATAACCGGATCTCTAAACCTAGCCCTCAACATAACCCTAACCCTAGGTCCAATCGGAACCCTATCCGGACCTCTAACCCTAGCCCTCAACATAACCCTAACCCTAGGTCCAATCGGAACCCTAACCGGATCTGATACCTAGCCCTCAACATAACCCTAACCCTAGGTCCAATCGGAACCCTAACCGGATCTGTATACCTAGCCCTCAACATAACCCTAACCCTAGGTCCAATCGGAACCCTAACAGGATCTCTAACCCTAGCCCTCAAAATAACCCTAACCCTAGGTCCAATCGGAACCCTAACCGGATCTCTAACCCTAGCCCTCAACATAACCCTAACCCTAGGTCCACTCGGAACCCTAACCGGATCTCTAACCCTCGCCCTCAACATAACCCTAACCCTAGGTCCAATCGGAACCCTAACCGGATCTCTAACCCTAGCCCTCAACATAACCCTAACCCTAGGTCCAATCGGAACCCTAACAGAATCTCTAACCCTAGCCCTCAAAATAACCCTAACCCTAGGTCCAATCGGAACCCTAACCGGATCTCTAACCCTAGCCCTCAACATAACCCTAACCCTAGGTCCACTCGGAACCCTAACCGGATCTCTAACCCTCGCCCTCAACATAACCCTAACCCTAGGTCCAATCGGAACCCTAACCGGATCTCTAACCCTAGCCCTCAACATAACCCTAACCCTAGGTCCAATCGGAACCCTAACAGAATCTCTAACCCTAGCCCTCAAAATAACCCTAACCCTAGGTCCAATCGGAACCCTAACCGGATATCTAACCCTAGCCCTCAACATAACCCTAACCCTAAGTCCAATCGGAACCCTAACAGGATCTCTAACCCTAGCCCTCAACATAACCCTAACCCTAGGTCCAATCGGAACCCTAAATGGATATCTAACCCTAGCCCTCAACGTAACCATTAACCCTAGGTGCAATCGGAACCCTAACCGGATATCTAACCCTAGCCCTCAACATAACCCTAACCCTAGGTCCAATCGGAACCCTAACCGGATCTCTAACCCTAGCCCTCAACATAACCCTAACCCTAGGTAGAATCGGAACCCTAACCGGATCTCTAACCCTAGCCCTCAACATAACCCTAACCCTAGGTCCAATCGGAACCCTAACCGGATCTCTAACCCTAGCCCTCAACATAACCTTAACCCTAGGTCCAACCGGAACCCTAACCGGATCTCTAACCCTAGCCCTCAACATAACCCTAACCCTAGGTCCAATCGGAACCCTAACCGGATCTCTAAGCCTAGCCCTCAACATAACCCTAACCCTAGGTCCAATCCGAAACATAACCGGATCTCTAAAACTAGCCCTAAACATAACCCTAACCCTAGGTCCAATCGGAACCCTAACCGGACCTCTAACCCTAGCCCTCAACATAACCCTAACCCTAGGTCCAATCGGAACCCTAACCGGATCTGTATACCTAGCCCTCAACATAACCCTAACCCTAGGTCCAATCGGAACCCTAACCGGATCTGTATACCTAGCCCTCAACATAACCCTAACCCTAGGTCCAATCGGAACCCTAACCGGATCTCTAACCCTAGCCCTCAACATAAACCTAACCCTAGGTCCAATCGGAACCCTAACCGGATCTCTAACCCTAGCCCTCAACATAACCCTAACCCTAGGTCCACTCGGAACCCTAACCGGATCTCTAACCCTCGCCCTCAACATAACCCTAACCCTAGGTCCAATCGGAACCCTAACCGGATCTCTAACCCTAGCCCTCAACATAACCCTAACCCTAGGTCCAATCGGAACCCTAACCGGAACTCTAACCCTAGCCCTCAAAATAACCCTAACCCTAGGTCCAATCGGAACCCTAACCGGAACTCTAACCCTAGCCCTCAACATAACCCTAACCCTAGGTCCAATCCGAACCCTAACCGGATATCTATCCCTAGCCCTCAACATAACCCTAACCCTAAGTCCAATCGGAACCCTAACAGGATCTCTAACCCTAGCCCTCAACATAACCCTAACCCTAGGTCCAATCGGAACCCTAAATGGATATCTAACCCTAGCCCTCAACGTAACCATTAACCCTAGGTGCAATCCGAACCCTAACCGGATATCTAACCCTAGCCCTCAACATAACCCTGACCCTAGGTCCAATCGGAACCCTAACCGGATCTCTAACCCTGGCCCTCAACATAACCCTAACCCTAGGTCGAATCGGAACCCTAAACGGATCTCTAACCCTAGCCCTCAACATAACCCTAACCCTAGGTCGAATCGGAACCCTAACCGGATCTCTAACCCTAGTCGTCAACATAACCCTAACCCTAGGTCCAATCGGAACCCTAACCGGATCTGTATACCTAGCCCTCAACATAACCCTAACCCTAGGTCCAATCGGAATCCTAACCGGATCTCTAACCCTAGCCCTTAACATAACCCTAACCCTAGGTCCAATCGGAACCCTAAGCGGATCTGTATACCTAGCCCTCAACATAACCCTAACCCTAGGTCCAATCGGAACCCTAACCGGATCTGTATACCTAGCCCTCAACATAACCCTAACCCTAGGTCCAATCGGAACCCTAACCGGATCTCTAACCCTAGCCCTCAACATAAACCTAACCCTAGGTCCAATCGGATCCCTAACCGGATCTCTAACCCTAGCCCTCAACATAACCCTAACCCTAGGTCCACTCGGAACCCTAACCGGATCTCTAACCCTCGCCCTCAACATAACCCTAACCCTAGGTCCAATCGGAACCCTAACCGGATCTCTAACCCTAGCCCTCAACATAACCCTAACCCTAGGTCCAATCGGAACCCTAACCGGAACTCTAACCCTAGCCCTCAAAATAACCCTAACCCTAGGTCCAATCGGAACCCTAACCGGAACTCTAACCCTAGCCCTCAACATAACCCTAACCCTAGGTCCAATCCGAACCCTAATCGGATATCTATCCCTAGCCCTCAACATAACCCTAACCCTAAGTCCAATCGGAACCCTTACAGGATCTCTAACCCTAGCCCTCAACATAACCCTAACCCTAGGTCCAATCGGAACCCTAAATGGATATCTAACCCTAGCCCTCAACGTAACCATTAACCCTAGGTGCAATCGGAACCCTAACCGGATATCTAACCCTAGCCCTCAACATAACCCTAACCCTAGGTCCAATCGGAACCCTAACCGGATCTCTAACCCTGGCCCTCAACATAACCCTAACCCTAGGTCGAATCGGAACCCTAAACGGATATCTAACCCTAGCCCTCAACATAACCCTAACCCTAGGTCGAATCGGAACCCTAACCGGATCTCTAACCCTAGTCGTCAACATAACCCTAACCCTAGGTCCAATCGGAACCCTAACCGGATCTGTATACCTAGCCCTCAACATAACCCTAACCCTAGGTCCAATCGGAATCCTAACCGGATCTCTAACCCTAGCCCTTAACATAACCCTAACCCTAGGTCCAATCGGAACCCTAAGCGGATCTGTATACCTAGCCCTCAACATAACCCTAACCCTAGGTCCAATCGGAACCCTAACCGGATCTCTATCCCAAGCCCTCAACATAACCCTAACCCTAGGTCCAATCGGAACCCTAACCGGATCTCTAACCCTAGCCCTCAACATAACCCTAACCCTAGGTCCACTCGGTACCCTAACCGGATCTCTAACCCTCGCCCTCAACATAACCCTAACCCTAGGTCCAATCGGAACCCTAACCGGATCTCTAACCCTAGCCCTCAACATAACCCTAACCCTAGGTCCAATCGGAACCCTAACCGGAACTCTAACCCTAGCCATCAAAATAACCCTAACCCTAGGTCCAATCGGAACCCTAACCGGAACTCTAACCCTAGCCCTCAACATAACCCTAACCCAGGATCCAATCCGAACCCTAACCGGATATCTATCCCTAGCCCTCCACATAACCCTAACCCTAAGTCCAATCGGAACCCTAACCGGATCTCTAACCCTAGCCCTCAACATAACCCTAACCCTAGGTCCAATCGGAACCCTAAATGGATATCTAAAACTAGCCCTCAACGTAACCATTAACCCTAGGTGCAATCGGAACCCTAACCGGATATCTAACCCTAGCCCTCAACATAACCCTAACCCTAGGTCCAATCGGAACCCTAACGGGATCTCTACCCATCGCCCTCAACATAACCCTAACCCTAGGTCCAATCGGAACCCTAACCGGATCTATAACCCTAGCCCTCAACATAACCCTAACCCTAGGTCCAATCGGAACCCTAACCGGATCTCTAACCCTAGCCCTCAACATAACCCTAACCCTAGGTCCAATCCGAACCCTAACCGGATATCTATCCCTAGCCCTCAACATAACCCTAACCCTAAGTCCAATCGGAACCCTAACCGGATCTCTAACCCTAGCCCTCAACATAACCCTAACCCTAGGTCGAATCGGAACCCTAACCGGATCTCTAACCCTAGCCCTCAACATAACCCTAACCCTAGGTCCAATCGGAACCCTAACCGGATCTCTAACCCTAGCCCTCAACATAACCCTAACTCTAGGTCCAATCGGAACCCTAACCGGATCTCTAACCCTAGCCCTCAACATAACCCTAACCCTAGGTCCAATCGGAACCCTAACCGGATCTCTAACCCTAGCCCTCAACATAACCCTAACCCTAGGTCCAATCCGAAACATAACCGGATCTCTAAACCTAGCCCTCAACATAACCCTAACCCTAGGTCCAATCGGAACCCTATCCGGACCTCTAACCCTAGCCCTCAACATAACCCTAACCCTAGGTCCAATCGGAACCCTAACCGGATCTGATACCTAGCCCTCAACATAACCCTAACCCTAGGTCCAATCGGAACCCTAACCGGATCTGTATACCTAGCCCTCAACATAACCCTAACCCTAGGTCCAATCGGAACCCTAACAGGAACTCTAACCCTAGCCCTCAACATAACCCTAACCCTAGGTCCAATCGGAACCCTAACCGGATCTCTAACCCTAGCCCTCAAGATAACCCTAACCCTAGGTCCACTCGGAACCCTAACCGGATCTCTAAACCTCGCCCTCAACATAACCCTAACCCTAGGTCCAATCGGAACCCTA
Source organism: Miniopterus natalensis (assembly GCF_054644295.1). NCBI lineage: Eukaryota > Metazoa > Chordata > Mammalia > Chiroptera > Miniopteridae > Miniopterus > Miniopterus natalensis. The sequence goes on from NC_142094.1 coordinate 1,910,219, forward strand.
ACCGGATCTCTAACCCTAGCCCTCAACATAACCCTAACCCTAGGTCCAATCGGAACCCTAACAGAATCTCTAACCCTAGCCCTCAAAATAACCCTAACCCTAGGTCCAATCGGAACCCTAACCGGATCTCTAACCCTAGCCCTCAACATAACCCTAACCCTAGGTCCACTCGGAACCCTAACCGGATCTCTAACCCTCGCCCTCAACATAACCCTAACCCTAGGTCCAATCGGAACCCTAACCGGATCTCTAACCCTAGCCCTCAACATAACCCTAACCCTAGGTCCAATCGGAACCCTAACAGAATCTCTAACCCTAGCCCTCAAAATAACCCTAACCCTAGGTCCAATCGGAACCCTAACCGGATATCTATCCCTAGCCCTCAACATAACCCTAACCCTAAGTCCAATCGGAACCCTAACAGGATCTCTAACCCTAGCCCTCAACATAACCCTAACCCTAGGTCCAATCGGAACCCTAAATGGATATCTAACCCTAGCCCTCAACGTAACCATTAACCCTAGGTGCAATCGGAACCCTAACCGGATATCTAACCCTAGCCCTCAACATAACCCTAACCCTAGGTCCAATCGGAACCCTAACGGGATCTCTACCCCTCGCCCTCAACATAACCCTAACCCTAGGTCCATTCGGAACCCTAACCGGATCTCTAACCCTAGCCCTCAACATAACCCTAACCCTAGGTCCAATCCGAACCCTAACCGGATATCTATCCCTAGCCCTCAACATAACCCTAACCCTAAGTCCAATCGGAACCCTAACAGGATCTCTAACTCTAGCCCTCAACATAACCCTAACCCTAGGTCAAATCGGAACCCTAAATGGATATCTAAAACTAGCCCTCAACGTAACCATTAACCCTAGGTGCAATCGGAACCCTAACCGGATATCTAACCCTAGCCCTCAACATAACCCAAACCCTAGGTCCAATCGGAACCCTAACGGGATCTCTACCCCTCGCCCTCAACATAACCCTAACCCTAGGTCCAATCGGAACCCTAACCGGATCTCTAACCCTAGCCCTCAACATAACCCTAACCCTAGGTAGAATCGGAACCCTAACCGGATCTCTAACCCTAGCCCTCAACATAACCTTAACCCTAGGTCCAATCGGAACCCTAACCGGATCTCTAACCCTAGCCCTCAACATAACCTTAACCCTAGGTCCAATCGGAACCCTAACCGGATCTCTAACCCTAGCCCTCAACATAACCTTAACCCTAGGTCCAATCGGAACCCTAACCGGATCTCTAACCCTAGCCCTCAATATAACCCTAACCCTAGGTCCAATCGGAACCCTAACCGGATCTGTATACCTAGCCCTCAACATAACCCTAACCCTAGGTCCAATCGGAACCCTAACCGGATCTGTATACCTAGCCCTCAACATAACCCTAACCCTAGGTCCAATCGGAACCCTAACCGGATCTCTAACCCTAGCCCTCAACATAAACCTAACCCTAGGTCCAATCGGAACCCTAACCGGATCTCTAACCCTAGCCCTCAACATAACCCTAACCCTAGGTCCACTCGGAACCCTAACCGGATCTCTAACCCTCGCCCTCAACATAACCCTAACCCTAGGTCCAATCGGAACCCTAACCGGATCTCTAACCCTAGCCCTCAACATAACCCTAACCCTAGGTCCAATCGGAACCCTAACCGGAACTCTAACCCTAGACCTCAAAATAACCCTAACCCTAGGTCCAATCGGAACCCTAACCGGAACTCTAACCCTAGCCCTCAACATAACCCTAACCCTAGGTCCAATCCGAACCCTAACCGGATATCTATCCCTAGCCCTCAACATAACCCTAACCCTAAGTCCAATCGGAACCCTAACAGGATCTCTAACCCTAGCCCTCAACATAACCCTAACCCTAGGTCCAATCGGAACCCTAAATGGATATCTAACCCTAGCCCTCAACGTAACCATTAACCCTAGGTGCAATCGGAACCCTAACCGGATATCTAACCCTAGCCCTCAACATAACCCTAACCCTAGGTCCAATCGGAACCCTAACCGGATCTCTAACCCTGGCCCTCAACATAACCCTAACCCTAGGTCGAATCGGAACCCTAAACGGATCTCTAACCCTAGCCCTCAACATAACCCTAACCCTAGGTCGAATCGGAACCCTAACCGGATCTCTAACCCTAGTCGTCAACATAACCCTAACCCTAGGTCCAATCGGAACCCTAACCGGATCTGTATACCTAGCCCTCAACATAACCCTAACCCTAGGTCCAATCGGAATCCTAACCGGATCTCTAACCCTAGCCCTTAACATAACCCTAACCCTAGGTCCAATCGGAACCCTAAGCGGATCTGTATACCTAGCCCTCAACATAACCCTAACCCTAGGTCCAATCGGAACCCTAACCGGATCTGTATACCTAGCCCTCAACATAACCCTAACCCTAGGTCAAATCGGAACCCTAAATGGATATCTAAAACTAGCCCTCAACGTAACCATTAACCCTAGGTGCAATCGGAACCCTAACCGGATATCTAACCCTAGCCCTCAACATAACCCAAACCCTAGGTCCAATCGGAACCCTAACGGGATCTCTACCCCTCGCCCTCAACATAACCCTAACCCTAGGTCCAATCGGAACCCTAACCGGATCTCTAACCCTAGCCCTCAACATAACCCTAACCCTAGGTAGAATCGGAACCCTAACCGGATCTCTAACCCTAGCCCTCAACATAACCTTAACCCTAGGTCCAATCGGAACCCTAACCGGATCTCTAACCCTAGCCCTCAACATAACCTTAACCCTAGGTCCAATCGGAACCCTAACCGGATCTCTAACCCTAGCCCTCAACATAACCTTAACCCTAGGTCCAATCGGAACCCTAACCGGATCTCTAACCCTAGCCCTCAATATAACCCTAACCCTAGGTCCAATCGGAACCCTAACCGGATCTGTATACCTAGCCCTCAACATAACCCTAACCCTAGGTCCAATCGGAACCCTAACCGGATCTGTATACCTAGCCCTCAACATAACCCTAACCCTAGGTCCAATCGGAACCCTAACCGGATCTCTAACCCTAGCCCTCAACATAAACCTAACCCTAGGTCCAATCGGAACCCTAACCGGATCTCTAACCCTAGCCCTCAACATAACCCTAACCCTAGGTCCACTCGGAACCCTAACCGGATCTCTAACCCTCGCCCTCAACATAACCCTAACCCTAGGTCCAATCGGAACCCTAACCGGATCTCTAACCCTAGCCCTCAACATAACCCTAACCCTAGGTCCAATCGGAACCCTAACCGGAACTCTAACCCTAGACCTCAAAATAACCCTAACCCTAGGTCCAATCGGAACCCTAACCGGAACTCTAACCCTAGCCCTCAACATAACCCTAACCCTAGGTCCAATCCGAACCCTAACCGGATATCTATCCCTAGCCCTCAACATAACCCTAACCCTAAGTCCAATCGGAACCCTAACAGGATCTCTAACCCTAGCCCTCAACATAACCCTAACCCTAGGTCCAATCGGAACCCTAAATGGATATCTAACCCTAGCCCTCAACGTAACCATTAACCCTAGGTGCAATCGGAACCCTAACCGGATATCTAACCCTAGCCCTCAACATAACCCTAACCCTAGGTCCAATCGGAACCCTAACCGGATCTCTAACCCTGGCCCTCAACATAACCCTAACCCTAGGTCGAATCGGAACCCTAAACGGATCTCTAACCCTAGCCCTCAACATAACCCTAACCCTAGGTCGAATCGGAACCCTAACCGGATCTCTAACCCTAGTCGTCAACATAACCCTAACCCTAGGTCCAATCGGAACCCTAACCGGATCTGTATACCTAGCCCTCAACATAACCCTAACCCTAGGTCCAATCGGAATCCTAACCGGATCTCTAACCCTAGCCCTTAACATAACCCTAACCCTAGGTCCAATCGGAACCCTAAGCGGATCTGTATACCTAGCCCTCAACATAACCCTAACCCTAGGTCCAATCGGAACCCTAACCGGATCTGTATACCTAGCCCTCAACATAACCCTAACCCTAGGTCCAATCGGAACCCTAACCGGATCTCTAACCCTAGCCCTCAACATAAACCTAACCCTAGGTCCAATCGGAACCCTAACCGGATCTCTAACCCTAGCCCTCAACATAACCCTAACCCTAGGTCCACTCGGAACCCTAACCGGATCTCTAACCCTCGCCCTCAACATAACCCTAACCCTAGGTCCAATCGGAACCCTAACCGGATCTCTAACCCTAGCCCTCAACATAACCCTAACCCTAGGTCCAATCGGAACCCTAACCGGAACTCTAACCCTAGCCCTCAAAATAACCCTAACCCTAGGTCCAATCGGAACCCTAACCGGAACTCTAACCCTAGCCCTCAACATAACCCTAACCCTAGGTCCAATCCGAACCCTAACCGGATATCTATCCCTAGCCCTCAACATAACCCTAACCCTAAGTCCAATCGGAACCCTAACAGGATCTCTAACCCTAGCCCTCAACATAACCCTAACCCTAGGTCCAATCGGAACCCTAAATGGATATCTAACCCTAGCCCTCAACGTAATCATTAACCCTAGGTGCAATCGGAACCCTAACCGGATATCTAACCCTAGCCCTCAACATAACCCTAACCCTAGGTCCAATCGGAACCCTAACCGGATCTCTAACCCTGACCCTCAACATAACCCTAACCCTAGGTCGAATCGGAACCCTAAACGGATCTCTAACCCTAGCCCTCAACATAACCCTAACCCTAGGTCGAATCGGAACCCTAACCGGATCTCTAACCCTAGTCGTCAACATAACCCTAACCCTAGGTCCAATCGGAACCCTAACCGGATCTGTATACCTAGCCCTCAACATAACCCTAACCCTAGGTCCAATCGGAATCCTAACCGGATCTCTAACCCTAGCCCTTAACATAACCCTAACCCTAGGTCCAATCGGAACCCTAAGCGGATCTGTATACCTAGCCCTCAACATAACCCTAACCCTAGGTCCAATCGGAACCCTAACCGGATCTGTATACCTAGCCCTCAACATAACCCTAACCCTAGGTCCAATCGGAACCCTAACCGGATCTCTAACCCTAGCCCTCAACATAAACCTAACCCTAGGTCCAATCGGAACCCTAACCGGATCTCTAACCCTAGCCCTCAACATAACCCTAACCCTAGGTCCACTCGGAACCCTAACCGGATCTCTAACCCTCGCCCTCAACATAACCCTAACCCTAGGTCCAATCGGAACCCTAACCGGATCTCTAACCCTAGCCCTCAACATAACCCTAACCCTAGGTCCAATCGGAACCCTAACCGGAACTCTAACCCTAGCCCTCAACATAACCCTAACCCTAGGTCCAATCCGAACCCTAACCGGATATCTATCCCTAGCCCTCAACATAACCCTAACCCTAAGTCCAATCGGAACCCTAACAGGATCTCTAACCCTAGCCCTCAACATAACCCTAACCCTAGGTCCAATCGGAACCCTAAATGGATATCTAACCCTAGCCCTCAACGTAACCATTAACCCTAGGTGCAATCGGAACCCTAACCGGATATCTAACCCTAGCCCTCAACATAACCCTAACCCTAGGTCCAATCGGAACCCTAACCGGATCTCTAACCCTGGCCCTCAACATAACCCTAACCCTAGGTCGAATCGGAACCCTAAACGGATCTCTAACCCTAGCCCTCAACATAACCCTAACCCTAGGTCGAATCGGAACCCTAACCGGATCTCTAACCCTAGTCCTCAACATAACCCTAACCCTAGGTCCAATCGGAACCCTAACCGGATCTGTATACCTAGCCCTCAACATAACCCTAACCCTAGGTCCAATCGGAATCCTAACCGGATCTCTAACCCTAGCCCTTAACATAACCCTAACCCTAGGTCCAATCGGAACCCTAAGCGGATCTGTATACCTAGCCCTCAACATAACCCTAACCCTAGGTCCAATAGGAAACCTAACCGGATCTCTAACACTAGCCCTCAACATAACCCTAAACCTAGGTCCAATCGGAACCCTAACCGGATCTCTAACCCTAACCCTCAACATAACCCTAACCCTAGGTCCAATCGGAACCCTAACCTGATCTCTAACCCTAGCCCTCAACATAACCCTAACCCTAGGTCCAATCGGAACCGTAAACGGAACTCTAACCCTAGCCCTCAACATAACCCTAAACCTAGGTCCAATCGGAACGCTAACCGGATCTGTATACCTAGGCCTCAACATAACCCTAACCCTAGGTCCAATCGGAAACCTAACCGGATTTCTAACACTAGCCCTCAACATAACCCTAACCCTAGGTCCAATCGGAACCCTAACCGGATCTCTAACCCTAACCCTCAACATAACCCTAACCCTAGGTCCAATCGGAACCCTAACCTGATCTCTAACCCTAGCCCTCAACATAACCCTAAACCTAGGTCCAATCGGAACCGTAAACGGAACTCTAACCCTAGCCCTCAACATAACCCTAACCCTAAGTCCAATCAGAACCCTAACCGGATCTCTAAACCTAGCCCTCAACACAACCCTAACCCTGGGTCCAACCGTAACCCTTACCGGATCTCTAACCCTAGCCCTCAACATAACCCTAACCCTAGGTCCAATCGGAACCCTAACCGGAACTCTAACCCTAGCCCTCAACATAACCCTAACCCTAGGTCCAATCGGAACCCTAACCGGATATCTATCCCTAGCCCTCAACATAACCCTAACCCTAAGTCCAATCGGAACCCTAACAGGATCTCTAACCCTAGCCCTCATCATAACCCTAACCCTAGGTCCAATCGGAACCCTAAATGGATATCTAACCCTAGCCCTCAACGTAACCATTAACCCTAGGTGCAATCGGAACCCTAACCGGATATCTAACCCTAGCCCTCAACATAACCCTAACCCTAGGTCCAATCGGAACCCTAACGGGATCTCTACACCTCGCCCTCAACATAACCCTAACCCTAGGTCCATTCGGAACCCTAACCGTATCTCTGACCCTAGCCCTCAACATAACCCTAACCCTAGGTCCAATCCGAACCCTAACCGGATATCTATCCCTAGCCCTCAACATAACCCTAACCCTAGGTCCAATCGGAACGCTAACCGGATCTGTATTCCTAGGCCTCAACATAACCCTAACCCTAGGTCCAATCGGAACCCTAACCGGATCTCTAACCCTAGCCCTCAACATAACCCTAACACTAGGTCCAATCGGAACCCTAACCGGATCTCTAACCCTAGCCCTCAACATAACCCTAAACCTAGGTCCAATCGGAAACCTAAACGGATATCAAACCCTAGCCCTCAACATAACCCTAACCCTAGGTCCAATGCGAACCCTAACCGGATATCTATCCCTAGCCCTCAACATAACCCTAACCCTAAGTCCAATCGGAACCCTAACACGATCTCTAATCCTAGCCCTCAACATAACCCTAACCCTAGGTCCAATCGGAACCCTAAATGGATATCTAACCCTAGCCCTCAACGAAACCATTAACCCTAGGTGCAATCGGAACCCTAACAGGATATCTAACCCTAGCCCTAAACATAACCCTAACCCTAGGTCCAATCGGAACCCTAACGGGATCTCTACCCCTCGCTCTCAACATAACCCTAACCCTAGGTCCAATCGGAACCCTAACCGGATCTCTAACCCTAGCCCTCAACATAACCCTAACCCTAGGTCGAATCGGAACCCTAACCGGATCTCTAACCCTAGCCCTCAACATAACCCTAACCCTAGGTCGAATCGGAACCCAAACCGGATCTCTAACCCTAGTCCTCAACATAATCCTAACCCTAGGTCCAATCAGAACCCTAACCGGATCTGTATACCTAGCCCTCAACATAACCCTAACCCTAGGTCCAATCGGAAACCTAACCGGATCTCTAACCCTACCCCTTAACATAACCCTAACCCTAGGTCCAATCGGAACCCTAACCGGATCTGTATACCTAGCCCTCAACATAACCCTAACCCTAGGTCCAATAGGAAGCCTAACCGAATCTCTAACACTAGCCCTCAACATAACCCTAACCTTAGGTCCAATCGGAACCCTAACCGGATCTCTAACCCTAACCCTCAACATAACCCTAACTCTAGGTCCAATCGGAACCCTAACCTGATATCGAACCCTAGCCGTCAACATAACCCTAACCCTAGGTCCAATCGGAACCGTAAACGGAACTCTAACCCTAGCCCTCAACATAACCCTAACCCTAGGTCCAATCGGAACGCTAACCGGATCTGTATACCTAGGCCTCAACATAACCCTAACCCTAGGTCCAATCGGAAACCTAACCGGATCTCTAACACTAGCCCTCAACATAACCCTAACCCTAGGTCCAATCGGAACCCTAGCCGAATCTCTAACCCTATCCCTCAACATAACCCTAACCCTAGGTCCAATCGGACCCCTAACCGGATCTGTATACCTAGCCCTCAACATAACCCTAACCCTAGGTCCAATCGGAAACCTAACCGGGTCTCTAACCCTAGCCCTCAACATAACCCTAACCCTAGGTCCAATCGGAACCCTAAACGGATATCTAACCCTAGCCCTCAACATAACCCTAACCCTAAGTCCAATCAGAACCCTAACAGGATCTCTAACCCTAGCCCTCAACATAACCCTAACCCTAGGTCAAATCGGAACCCTAAATGGATATCTAAAACTAGCCCTCAACGTAACCATTAACCCTAGGTGCAATCGGAACCCTAACCGGATATCTAACCCTAGCCCTCAACATAACCCTAACCCTAGGTCCAATCGGAACCCTAACCGGAACTCTAACCCTAGCCCTCAAAATAACCCTAACCCTAGGTCCAATCGGAGCCCTAACCGGAACTCTAACCCTAGCCCTCAACATAACCTTAACCCTAGGTCCAATCGGAACCCTAACCGGATCTCTAACCCTGGCCCTCAACATAACCCTAACCCTAGGTCGAATCGGAACCCTAAACGGATCTCTAACCCTAGCCCTCAACATAACCCTAACCCTAGGTCGAATCGGAACCCTAACCGGATCTCTAACCCTAGTCCTCAACATAACCCTAACCCTAGGTCCAATCGGAACCCTAACCGGATCTGTATACCTAGACCTCAACATAACCCTAACCCTAGGTCCAATCGGAATCCTAACCGGATCTCTAACCCTAGCCCTTAACATAACCCTAACCCTAGGTCCAATCGGAACCCTAAGCGGATCTGTATACCTAGCCCTCAACATAACCCTAACCCTAGGTCCAATCGGAACCCTAACCGGATCTGTATACCTAGCCCTCAAAATAACCCTAACCCTAGGTCCAATCGGAACCCTAACCGGATCTCTAACCCTAGCCCTCAACATAAACCTAACCCTAGGTCCAATCGGAAACCTAACCGGATCTCTAACCCTAGCCCTCAACATATCCCTAACCCTAGGTCCACTCGGAACCCTAACCGGATCTCTAACCCTCGCCCTCAACATAACCCTAACCCTAGGTCCAATCGGAACCCTAACCGGATCTCTAACCCTAGCCCTCAACATAACCCTAACCCTAGGTCCAATCGGAACCCTAACCGGAACTCTAACCCTAGCCCTCAAAATAACCCTAACCCTAGGTCCAATCGGAACCCTAACCGGAACTCTAACCCTAGCCCTCAACATAACCCTAACCCTAGGTCCAATCCGAACCCTAACCGGATATCTATCCCTAGCCCTCAACATAACCCTAACCCTAAGTCCAATCGGAACCCTAACAGGATCTCTAACCCTAGCCCTCAACATAACCCTACCCTAGGTCCAATCGGAACCCTAAATGGATATCTAACCCTAGCCCTCAACGTAACCATTAACCCTAGGTGCAATCGGAACCCTAACCGGATATCTAACCCTAGCCCTCAACATAACCCTAACCCTAGGTCCAATCGGAACCCTAACCGGATCTCTAACCCTGGCCCTCAACATAACCCTAACCCTAGGTCGAATCGGAACCCTAAACGGATCTCTAACCCTAGCCCTCAACATAACCCTAACCCTAGGTCGAATCGGAACCCTAACCGGATCTCTAACCCTAGTCCTCAACATAACCCTAACCCTAGGTCCAATCGGAACCCTAACCGGATCTGTATACCTAGCCCTCAACATAACCCTAACCCTAGGTCCAATCGGAATCCTAACCGGATCTCTAACCCTAGCCCTTAACATAACCCTAACCCTAGGTCCAATCGGAACCCTAAGCGGATCTGTATACCTAGCCCTCAACATAACCCTAACCCTAGGTCCAATAGGAAACCTAACCGGATCTCTAACACTAGCCCTCAACATAACCCTAAACCTAGGTCCAATCGGAACCCTAACCGGATCTCTAACCCTAACCCTCAACATAACCCTAACCCTAGGTCCAATCGGAACCCTAACCTGATCTCTAACCCTAGCCCTCAACATAACCCTAACCCTAGGTCCAATCGGAACCGTAAACGGAACTCTAACCCTAGCCCTCAACATAACCCTAAACCTAGGTCCAATCGGAACGCTAACCGGATCTGTATACCTAGGCCTCAACATAACCCTAACCCTAGGTCCAATCGGAAACCTAACCGGATTTCTAACACTAGCCCTCAACATAACCCTAACCTAGGTCCAATCGGAACCCTAACCGGATCTCTAACCCTAACCCTCAACATAACCCTAACCCTAGGTCCAATCGGAACCCTAACCTGATCTCTAACCCTAGCCCTCAACATAACCCTAAACCTAGGTCCAATCGGAACCGTAAACGGAACTCTAACCCTAGCCCTCAACATAACCCTAACCCTTAGTCCAATCAGAACCCTAACCGGATCTCTAAACCTAGCCCTCAACACAACCCTAACCCTGGGTCCAACCGTAACCCTTACCGGATCTCTAACCCTAGCCCTCAACATAACCCTAACCCTAGGTCCAATCGGAACCCTAACCGGAACTCTAACCCTAGCCCTCAACATAACCCTAACCCTAGGTCCAATCGGAACCCTAACCGGATATCTATCCCTAGCCCTCAACATAACCCTAACCCTAAGTCCAATCGGAACCCTAACAGGATCTCTAACCCTAGCCCTCATCATAACCCTAACCCTAGGTCCAATCGGAACCCTAAATGGATATCTAACCCTAGCCCTCAACGTAACCATTAACCCTAGGTGCAATCGGAACCCTAACCGGATATCTAACCCTAGCCCTCAACATAACCCTAACCCTAGGTCCAATCGGAACCCTAACGGGATCTCTACACCTCGCCCTCAACATAACCCTAACCCTAGGTCCATTCGGAACCCTAACAGTATCTCTGACCCTAGCCCTCAACATAACCCTAACCCTAGGTCCAATCCGAACCCTAACCGGATATCTATACCTAGCCCTCAACATAACCCTAACCCTAGGTCCAATCGGAACGCTAACCGGATCTGTATACCTAGGCCTCAACATAACCCTAACCCTAGGTCCAATCGGAACCCTAACCGGATCTCTAACCCTAGCCCTCAACATAACCCTAACACTAGGTCCAATCGGAACCCTAACCGGATCTCTAACCCTAGCCCTCAACATAACCCTAAACCTAGGTCCAATCGGAAACCTAAACGGATATCAAACCCTAGCCCTCAACATAACCCTAACCCTAGGTCCAATCCGAACCCTAACCGGATATCTATCCCTAGCCCTCAACATAACCCTAACCCTAAGTCCAATCGGAACCCTAACACGATCTCTAATCCTAGCCCTCAACATAACCCTAACCCTAGGTCCAATCGGAACCCTAAATGGATATCTAACCCTAGCCCTCAACGAAACCATTAACCCTAGGTGCAATCGGAACCCTAACAGGATATCTAACCCTAGCCCTAAACATAACCCTAACCCTAGGTCCAATCGGAACCCTAACGGGATCTCTACCCCTCGCTCTCAACATAACCCTAACCCTAGGTCCAATCGGAACCCTAACCGGATCTCTAACCCTAGCCCTCAACCTAACCCTAACCCTAGGTCGAATCGGAACCCTAACCGGATCTCTAACCCTAGCCCTCAACATAACCCTAACCCTAGGTCGAATCGGAACCCAAACCGGATCTCTAACCCTAGTCCTCAACATAATCCTAACCCTAGGTCCAATCAGAACCCTAACCGGATCTGTATACCTAGCCCTCAACATAACCCTAACCCTAGGTCCAATCGGAAACCTAACCGGATCTCTAACCCTACCCCTTAACATAACCCTAACCCTAGGTCCAATCGGAACCCTAACCGGATCTGTATACCTAGCCCTCAACATAACCCTAACCCTAGGTCCAATAGGAAGCCTAACCGAATCTCTAACACTAGCCCTCAACATAACCCTAACCTTAGGTCCAATCGGAACCCTAACCGGATCTCTAACCCTAACCCTCAACATAACCCTAACTCTAGGTCCAATCGGAACCCTAACCTGATATCGAACCCTAGCCCTCAACATAACCCTAACCCTAGGTCCAATCGGAACCGTAAACGGAACTCTAACCCTAGCCCTCAACATAACCCTAACCCTAGGTCCAATCGGAACGCTAACCGGATCTGTATACCTAGGCCTCAACATAACCCTAACCCTTGGTCCAATCGTAACCCTAACCGGATCTCTAACCCTAACCCTCAACATAACCCTAACCCTAGGTCCACTCGGAAGCCTAACCGGATCTCTAACCCTATTCCTCAACATAACCCTAACCCTAGGTCCAATCGGAACCCTAACCGGATCTCTAACCCTATTCCTCAACATAACCCTAACCCTACGTCCAATCAGAACCCTAACCGGATCTCTAACCCTAGCCCTCAACATAACCCTAACCCTAGGTTCAATCGGAACCCTAAACGGATCTCTAAACCTAGCCCTCAACATTACCATAACCCTAGGTCCAATCGGAACCCTAACCGGATCTCTAAACCTAGCCCTGAATATAACCCTAACCCTAGGTCCAATCGGAAACCTAACCGGAACTCTAACCCTAGCCCTGAATATAACCCTAACCCTACGTCCAATCGGAACCCTAACCGGATCTCTAACCCTAGCCCTGAATATAACCCTAACCCTAGGTCCAATCGGAACCCTAACCGGACCTCTAAACCTAGCCCTCAACATAACCCTAACCCTAGGTCCAATCGGAACCCTAACCGGATCTCTAACCATAGCCCTCAACATAACCCTAACCCCAGGTTCAATCGGAACCCTAACCGGATCTCTAACCCTAGCCCTCAACATAACCCTAACCCTAGGTCCAATCGGAACCCTAATCGGATCTCTAACACTAGCCCTCATCGTAACCCTAACCCTAGGTCCAATCGGAACCCTAACCGGATCTCTAACCGTAGCGCTCAACATAACCCTAACCCTAGGTCCAATCGGAACCCTAACCGGATCTCAAACCCTGCCCTACACATAACCCTAACCCTAGGTCCAATCGGAACCCTAACCGGATCCCTAACCTTATTCCTAAACATAACCCTAACCCTAGGTCCAATCTTAACCCTAACCGGATCTCTAACCCTATCCCTCAACATTACCCTAACCCTAGGTCCAATCGGAACCCTAACCGGATCTCTATTCGTAGACCTCCTGATAACCCTAACCCTAGGTCCAATCGGAACCCTAACCGGATCTCTAACCCTAGCCCTCAACATAACCCTAACCCTAGGTCCAATCGGAACCCTAACCGGATCTCTAACCCTAGCCCTCAACATTACCATAACCCTAGGTCCAATCGGAACCCTAACCGGAACTCTAACCCTAGCCCTCAACATAACCCTAACCCTAGGTCCAATCGGAACCCTAACCGGAACTCTAACCCTAGCCCTCAACATAACCCTAACCCTAGGTCCAATCGGAACCCTAACCGGATCTCTAACCCGAGCCCTCAACATAACCCTAACCCTAGGTCCAATCGGAACCCTAACCGGATCTCTATTCGTAGCCCTCCCGATAACCCTAACCCGAGGTCCAATCGGAACCCTAACCGGATCTCTAATCCTAGCCCTCAACATAACCGTAACCCTAGGTCCAATCGGAACCCTAACCGGATCTCTAACCCTAGCCCTCAACATAACCCTAACACTAGGTCCAATCGGAAACCTAACTGAATCTCTAACCCTATTCCTCAACATTACTCTAACCCTAGGTCCAATCGGAACCCTAACCGGATCTCTAACCCTAGCCCTCAACATCACACTAACCCTAGGTCCAATCGGAACCCTAACCGGAACTCTAACCATAGCCCTCAACATAACCCTAACCCTAGGTACAATCAGAACCCTAACCGGATCTCTAACCCTAGCCCTCAACATAACCCTATCCCTAGGTCCAATCGGAACCCTAACCGGATCTCTAACCCTAACCCTCAACATAACCCTAAACCTAGGTCCACTCGGAAGCCTAACCGGATCTCTAACCCTATTCCTCAACATTACCCTAACCCTAGGTCCAATCGGAACCCTAACCGGATCTCTAACCCTATTCCTCAACATAACCCTAAACTTAGGTCCAATCGGAACCCTAACCGGATCTCTAACCCTAGCCCTCAACATAACACTAACCCTAGGTCCAATCGAAACCCTAACCGGTACTCTAACTGTAGCCCTCAACTTAACCCTAACCCTAGGTCCACTCGGAACCCTAACCGGATCTCTAACCCTAGCCCTCAACATAACCCTAACCCTTGGTCCAATCGTAACCCTAACCGGATCTCTAACCCTAACCCTCAACATAACCCTAACCCTAGGTCCACTCGGAAGCCTAACCGGATCTCTAACCCTATTCCTCAACATTACCCTAACCCTAGGTCCAATCGGAACCCTAACCGGATCTCTAACCCTATTCCTCAACATAACCCTAACCCTACATCCAATCAGAACCCTAACCGGATCTCTAACCCTAGCCCTCAACATAACCCTAACCCTAGGTTCAATCGGAACCCTAAACGGATCTCTAAACCTAGCCCTCAACATTACCATAACCCTAGGTCCAATCGGAACCCTAACCGGATCTCTAAACCTAGCCCTGAATATAACCCTAAACCTAGGCCCAATCGGAACCCTAACCTGATATCTAATCCTAGCCCTCAACATAACCCTAACCCTAGGTCCAATCGGAACCCTAACCGGATCTCTAACCCTAGCCCTCAACATTACCATAACCCTAGGTCCAATCGGAACCCTAACCGGAACTCTAACCCTATCCCTCAACATAACCCTAACCCTAGGTCCAATCGGACCCCTAACCGGATCTGTATACCTAGCCCTCAACATAACCCTAACCCTAGGTCCAATCGGAAACCTAACCGGGTCTCTAACCCTAGCCCTCAACATAACCCTAACCCTAGGTCCAATCGGAACCCTAAACGGATATCTAACCCTAGCCCTCAACATAACCCTAACCCTAGGTCCAATCGGAACCCTAAACGGATATCTAACCCTAGCCCTCAACATAACCCTAACCCTAAGCCCAATCAGAACCCTAACAGGATCTCTAACCCTAGCCCTCAACATAACCCTAACCCTAGGTCAAATCGGAACCCTAAATGGATATCTAAAACTAGCCCTCAACGTAACCATTAACCCTAGGTGCAATCGGAACCCTAACCGGATATCTAACCCTAGCCCTCAACATAACCCTAACCCTAGGTCCAATCGGAACCCTAACCGGAACTCTAACCCTAGCCCTCAACATAACCTTAACCCTAGGTCCAATCGGAACCCTAACCGGATCTCTAACCCTGGCCCTCAACATAACCCTAACCCTAGGTCGAATCGGAACCCTAAACGGATCTCTAACCCTAGCCCTCAACATAACCCTAACCCTAGGTCGAATCGGAACCCTAACCGGATCTCTAACCCTAGTCCTCAACATAACCCTAACCCTAGGTCCAATCGGAACCCTAACCGGATCTGTATACCTAGCCCTCAACATAACCCTAACCCTAGGTCCAATCGGAATCCTAACCGGATCTCTAACCCTAGCCCTTAACATAACCCTAACCCTAGGTCCAATCGGAACCCTAAGCGGATCTGTATACCTAGCCCTCAACATAACCCTAACCCTAGGTCCAATAGGAAACCTAACCGGATCTCTAACACTAGCCCTCAACATAACCCTAAACCTAGGTCCAATCGGAACCCTAACCGGATCTCTAACCCTAGCCCTTAACATAACCCTAACCCTAGGTCCAATCGGAACCCTAAGCGGATCTGTATACCTAGCCCTCAACATAACCCTAACCCTAGGTCCAATAGGAAACCTAACCGGATCTCTAACACTAGCCCTCAACATAACCCTAAACCTAGGTCCAATCGGAACCCTAACCGGATCTCTAACCCTAACCCTCAACATAACCCTAACCCTAGGTCCAATCGGAACCCTAACCTGATCTCTAACCCTAGCCCTCAACATAACCCTAACCCTAGGTCCAATCGGAACCGTAAACGGAACTCTAACCCTAGCCCTCAACATAACCCTAAACCTAGGTCCAATCGGAACGCTAACCGGATCTGTATACCTAGGCCTCAACATAACCCTAACCCTAGGTCCAATCGGAAACCTAACCGGATTTCTAACACTAGCCCTCAACATAACCCTAACCCTAGGTCCAATCGGAACCCTAACCGGATCTCTAACCCTAACCCTCAACATAACCCTAACCCTAGGTCCAATCGGAACCCTAACCTGATCTCTAACCCTAGCCCTCAACATAACCCTAAACCTAGGTCCAATCGGAACCGTAAACGGAACTCTAACCCTAGCCCTCAACATAACCCTAACCCTAAGTCCAATCAGAACCCTAACCGGATCTCTAAACCTAGCCCTCAACACAACCCTAACCCTGGGTCCAACCGTAACCCTTACCGGATCTCTAACCCTAGCCCTCAACATAACCCTAACCCTAGGTCCAATCGGAACCCTAACCGGAACTCTAACCCTAGCCCTCAACATAACCCTAACCCTAGGTCCAATCGGAACCCTAACCGGATATCTATCCCTAGCCCTCAACATAACCCTAACCCTAAGTCCAATCGGAACCCTAACAGGATCTCTAACCCTAGCCCTCATCATAACCCTAACCCTAGGTCCAATCGGAACCCTAAATGGATATCTAACCCTAGCCCTCAACGTAACCATTAACCCTAGGTGCAATCGGAACCCTAACCGGATATCTAACCCTAGCCCTCAACATAACCCTAACCCTAGGTCCAATCGGAACCCTAACGGGATCTCTACACCTCGCCCTCAACATAACCCTAACCCTAGGTCCATTCGGAACCCTAACCGTATCTCTGACCCTAGCCCTCAACATAACCCTAACCCTAGGTCCAATCCGAACCCTAACCGGATATCTATCCCTAGCCCTCAACATAACCCTAACCCTAGGTCCAATCGGAACCCTAAATGGATATCTAACCCTAGCCCTCAACGAAACCATTAACCCTAGGTGCAATCGGAACCCTAACAGGATATCTAACCCTAGCCCTAAACATAACCCTAACCCTAGGTCCAATCGGAACCCTAACGGGATCTCTACCCCTCGCTCTCAACATAACCCTAACCCTAGGTCCAATCGGAATCCTAACCGGATCTCTAACCCTAGCCCTCAACCTAACCCTAACCCTAGGTCGAATCGGAACCCTAACCGGATCTCTAACCCTAGCCCTCAACATAACCCTAACCCTAGGTCGAATCGGAACCCAAACCGGATCTCTAACCCTAGTCCTCAACATAATCCTAACCCTAGGTCCAATCAGAACCCTAACCGGATCTGTATACCTAGCCCTCAACATAACCCTAACCCTAGGTCCAATCGGAAACCTAACCGGATCTCTAACCCTACCCCTTAACATAACCCTAACCCTAGGTCCAATCGGAACCCTAACCGGATCTGTATACCTAGCCCTCAACATAACCCTAACCCTAGGTCCAATAGGAAGCCTAACCGAATCTCTAACACTAGCCCTCAACATAACCCTAACCTTAGGTCCAATCGGAACCCTAACCGGATCTCTAACCCTAACCCTCAACATAACCCTAACTCTAGGTCCAATCGGAACCCTAACCTGATATCGAACCCTAGCCCTCAACATAACCCTAACCCTAGGTCCAATCGGAACCGTAAACGGAACTCTAACCCTAGCCCTCAACATAACCCTAACCCTAGGTCCAATCGGAACGCTAACCGGATCTGTATACCTAGGCCTCAACATAACCCTAACCCTTGGTCCAATCGTAACCCTAACCGGATCTCTAACCCTAACCCTCAACATAACCCTAACCCTAGGTCCACTCGGAAGCCTAACCGGATCTCTAACCCTATTCCTCAACATAACCCTAACCCTAGGTCCAATCGGAACCCTAACCGGATCTCTAACCCTATTCCTCAAAATAACCCTAACCCTACGTCCAATCAGAACCCTAACCGGATCTCTAACCCTAGCCCTCAACATAACCCTAACCCTAGGTTCAATCGGAACCCTAAACGGATCTCTAAACCTAGCCCTCAACATTACCATAACCCTAGGTCCAATCGGAACCCTAACCGGATCTCTAAACCTAGCCCTGAATATAACCCTAACCCTAGGTCCAATCGGAAACCTAACCGGAACTCTAACCCTAGCCCTGAATATAACCCTAACCCTACGTCCAATCGGAACCCTAACCGGATCTCTAACCCTAGCCCTGAATATAACCCTAACCCTAGGTCCAATCGGAACCCTAACCGGACCTCTAAACCTAGCCCTCAACATAACCCTAACCCTAGGTCCAATCGGAACCCTAACCGGATCTCTAACCATAGCCCTCAACATAACCCTAACCCCAGGTTCAATCGGAACCCTACCGGATCTCTAACCCTAGCCCTCAACATAACCCTAACCCTAGGTCCAATCGGAACCCTAATCGGATCTCTAACACTAGCCCTCATCGTAACCCTAACCCTAGGTCCAATCGGAACCCTAACCGGATCTCTAACCGTAGCGCTCAACATAACCCTAACCCTAGGTCCAATCGGAACCCTAACCGGATCTCAAACCCTGCCCTACACATAACCCTAACCCTAGGTCCAATCGGAACCCTAACCGGATCCCTAACCTTATTCCTAAACATAACCCTAACCCTAGGTCCAATCTTAACCCTAACCGGATCTCTAACCCTATCCCTCAACATTACCCTAACCCTAGGTCCAATCGGAACCCTAACCGGATCTCTATTCGTAGACCTCCTGATAACCCTAACCCTAGGTCCAATCGGAACCCTAACCGGATCTCTAACCCTAGCCCTCAACATAACCCTAACCCTAGGTCCAATCCGAACCCTAACCGGATCTCTAACCCTAGCCCTCAACATTACCATAACCCTAGGTCCAATCGGAACCCTAACCGGAACTCTAACCCTAGCCCTCAACATAACCCTAACCCTAGGTCCAATCGGAACCCTAACCGGAACTCTAACCCTAGCCCTCAACATAACCCTAACCCTAGGTCCAATCGGAACCCTAACCGGATCTCTAACCCGAGCCCTCAACATAACCCTAACCCTAGGTCCAATCGGAACCCTAACCGGATCTCTATTCGTAGCCCTCCCGATAACCCTAACCCGAGGTCCAATCGGAACCCTAACCGGATCTCTAATCCTAGCCCTCAACATAACCGTAACCCTAGGTCCAATCGGAACCCTAACCGGATCTCTAACCCTAGCCCTCAACATAACCCTAACACTAGGTCCAATCGGAAACCTAACTGAATCTCTAACCCTATTCCTCAACATTACTCTAACCCTAGGTCCAATCGGAACCCTAACCGGATCTCTAACCCTAGCCCTCAACATCACACTAACCCTAGGTCCAATCGGAACCCTAACCGGAACTCTAACCATAGCCCTCAACATAACCCTAACCCTAGGTACAATCAGAACCCTAACCGGATCTCTAACCCTAGCCCTCAACATAACCCTAACCCTAGGTCCAATCGGAACCCTAACCGGATCTCTAACCCTAACCCTCAACATAACCCTAACCCTAGGTCCACTCGGAAGCCTAACCGGATCTCTAACCCTATTCCTCAACATTACCCTAACCCTAGGTCCAATCGGAACCCTAACCGGATCTCTAACCCTATTCCTCAACATAACCCTAAACTTAGGTCCAATCGGAACCCTAACCGGATCTCTAACCCTAGCCCTCAACATAACACTAACCCTAGGTCCAATCGAAACCCTAACCGGTACTCTAACTGTAGCCCTCAACTTAACCCTAACCCTAGGTCCACTCGGAACCCTAACCGGATCTCTAACCCTAGCCCTCAACATAACCCTAACCCTTGGTCCAATCGTAACCCTAACCGGATCTCTAACCCTAACCCTCAACATAACCCTAACCCTAGGTCCACTCGGAAGCCTAACCGGATCTCTAACCCTATTCCTCAACATTACCCTAACCCTAGGTCCAATCGGAACCCTAACCGGATCTCTAACCCTATTCCTCAACATAACCCTAACCCTACATCCAATCAGAACCCTAACCGGATCTCTAACCCTAGCCCTCAACATAACCCTAACCCTAGGTTCAATCGGAACCCTAAACGGATCTCTAAACCTAGCCCTCAACATTATCATAACCCTAGGTCCAATCGGAACCCTAACCGGATCTCTAAACCTAGCCCTGAATATAACCCTAAACCTAGGTCCAATCGGAACCCTAACCTGATATCTAATCCTAGCCCTCAACATAACCCTAACCCTAGGTCCAATCGGAACCCTAACCGGATCTCTAACCCTAGCCCTCAACATTACCATAACCCTAGGTCCAATCGGAACCCTAACCGGAACTCTAACCCTATCCCTCAACATAACCCTAACCCTAGGTCCAATCGGACCCCTAACCGGATCTGTATACCTAGCCCTCAACATAACCCTAACCCTAGGTCCAATCGGAAACCTAACCGGGTCTCTAACCCTAGCCCTCAACATAACCCTAACCCTAGGTCCAATCGGAACCCTAAACGGATATCTAACCCTAGCCCTCAACATAACCCTAACCCTAGGTCCAATCGGAACCCTAAACGGATATCTAACCCTAGCCCTCAACATAACCCTAACCCTAAGCCCAATCAGAACCCTAACAGGATCTCTAACCCTAGCCCTCAACATAACCCTAACCCTAGGTCAAATCGGAACCCTAAATGGATATCTAAAACTAGCCCTCAACGTAACCATTAACCCTAGGTGCAATCGGAACCCTAACCGGATATCTAACCCTAGCCCTCAACATAACCCTAACCCTAGGTCCAATCGGAACCCTAACCGGAACTCTAAACCTAGCCCTCAACATAACCTTAACCCTAGGTCCAATCGGAACCCTAACCGGATCTCTAACCCTGGCCCTCAACATAACCCTAACCCTAGGTCGAATCGGAACCCTAAACGGATCTCTAACCCTAGCCCTCAACATAACCCTAACCCTAGGTCGAATCGGAACCCTAACCGGATCTCTAACCCTAGTCCTCAACATAACCCTAACCCTAGGTCCAATCGGAACCCTAACCGGATCTGTATACCTAGCCCTCAACATAACCCTAACCCTAGGTCCAATCGGAATCCTAACCGGATCTCTAACCCTAGCCCTTAACATAACCCTAACCCTAGGTCCAATCGGAACCCTAAGCGGATCTGTATACCTAGCCCTCAACATAACCCTAACCCTAGGTCCAATAGGAAACCTAACCGGATCTCTAACACTAGCCCTCAACATAACCCTAACCCTAGGTCCAATCGGAACCCTAACCGGATCTCTAACCCTAACCCTCAACATAACCCTAACCCTAGGTCCAATCGGAACCGTAAACGGAACTCTAACCCTAGCCCTCAACATAACCCTAAACCTAGGTCCAATCGGAACGCTAACCGGATCTGTATACCTAGGCCTCAACATAACCCTAACCCTAGGTCCAATCGGAAACCTAACCGGATTTCTAACACTAGCCCTCAACATAACCCTAACCCTAGGTCCAATCGGAACCCTAATGGGATCTCTAACCCTAACCCTCAACATAACCCTAACCCTAGGTCCAATCGGAACCCTAACCTGATCTCTAACCCTAGCCCTCAACATAACCCTAAACCTAGGTCCAATCGGAACCGTAAACGGAACTCTAACCCTAGCCCTCAACATAACCCTAACCCTAGGTCCAATCAGAACCCTAACCGGATCTCTAAACCTAGCCCTCAACACAACCCTAACCCTGGGTCCAACCGTAACCCTTACCGGATCTCTAACCCTAGCCCTCAACATAACCCTAACCCTAGGTCCAATCGGAACCCTAACGGGAACTTTAACCCTAGCCCTCAACATAACCCTAACACTAGGTCCAATCGGAACCCTAACCGGATATCTATCCCTAGCCCTCAACATAACCCTAACCCTAGGTCCAATCGGAACCCTAACCGGATCTCTAACCCTAGCCCTCAACATAACCCTAACCCTAGGTCCAATCGTAACCCTAACCGGATCCCTAACCCTAGCCCTCAACATAACCCTAACCCTAGGTCCAATCCGAAACATAACCGGATCTCTAAACCTAGCCCTAAACATAACCCTAACCCTAGGTCCAATCGGAACCCTAACCGGACCTCTAACCCTAGCCCTCAACATAACCCTAACACTAGGTCCAATCGGAACCCTAACCGGATCTGTATACCTAGCCCTCAACATAACCCTAACCCTAGGTCCAATCGGAACCCTAACCGGATCTGTATACCTAGCCCTCAACATAACCCTAATCTTAGGTCCAATCGGAACCCTAACCGGATCTCTAACCCTAGCCCTCAACATAACCCTAACCCTAGGTCCAATCGGAACCCTAACCGGATCTGTATACCTAGCCCTCAACATAACCCTAACCCTAGGTCCAATCGGAACCCTAACCGGATCTGTATACCTAGCCCTCAACATAACCCTAACCCTAGGTCCAATCGGAACCCTAACCGGATTCTAACCCTAGCCCTCAACATAACCCTAACCCTAGGTCCAATCGGAACCCTAACCGGAACTCTAACCCTAGCCCTCAAAATAACCCTAACCCTAGGTCCAATCGGAGCCCTAACCGGAACTCTAACCCTAGCCCTCAACATAACCCTAACCCTAGGTCCAATCCGAACCCTAACCGGATATCTATCCCTAGCCCTCAACATAACCCTAACCCTAAGTCCAATCGGAACCCTAACAGGATCTCTAACCCTAGCCCTCAACATAACCCTAACCCTAGGTCCAATCGGAACCCTAAATGGATATCTAACCCTAGCCCTCAACGTAACCATTAACCCTAGGTGCAATCGGAACCCTAACCGGATATCTAACCCTAGCCCTCAACATAACCCTAACCCTAGGTCCAATCGGAACCCTAACTGGATCTCTAACCCTAGCCCTCAACATAACCCTAACCCTAGGTCGAATCGGAACCCTAAACGGATCTCTAACACTAGCCCTCAACATAACCCTAACCCTAGGTCGAATCGGAACCCTAACCGGATCTGTATACCTAGCCCTCAACATAACCCTAACCGTAGGTCGAATCGGAACCCTAACCGGATCTGTATACCTAGCCCTCAACATAACCCTAACCCTAGGTCCAATCGGAAACCTAACCGGATCTCTAACCCTAGCCCTTAACATAACCCTAACCCTAGGTCCAATCGGAACCCTAAGCGGATCTGTATACCTAGCCCTCAACATAACCCTAACCCTAGGTCCAATCCGAAACATAACCGGATCTCTAAACCTAGCCCTCAACATAACCTTAACCCTAGGTCCAATCGGAACCCTAACCGGACCTCTAAACCTAGCCCTCAACATAACCCTAACCCTAGGTCCAATCGGAACCCTAACCGGATCTGTATACCTAACCCTCAACATAACCCTAACCCTAGGTCCAATCGGAACCGTAAACGGAACTCTAACCCTAGCCCTCAACATAACCCTAACCCTAGGTCCAATCGGAAACCTAACCGGATCTCTAACACTAGCCCTCAACATAACCCTAACCCTAGGTCCAATCGGAACCCTAACCGAATCTCTAACCCTATCCCTCAACATAACCCTAACCCTAGGTCCAATCGGACCCCTAACCGGATCTGTATACCTAGCCCTCAACATAACCCTAACCCTAGGTCCAATCGATACCCTAACCGGAACTCTAACCCTAGCCCTCAAAATAACCCTAACCCTAGGTCCAATCGGAACCCTAACCGGATCTCTAACCCTAGCCCTCAACATAACCCTAAGCCTAGGACCAATCAGAACCCTAAATGGATATCTAACCCTTCCCCTCAACGTAACCCTAACCCTAGGTCCAATCGGAACCCTAACCGGATCTCTAACCCTAGCCCTCAACATAACCCTAACCCTAGGTCCAATCGGAACCCTAACCGGATCTCTAACCCTAGCCCTCAACATAACCCTAACCCTAGGTCCAATCGGAACCCTAACCGGATCTCTAACCCTAGCCCTCAACATAACCATAACCCTAGGACCAATCGGAACCCTAAATGGATATCTAACCCTTCCCCTCAACGTAACCCTAACCCTAGGTCCAATCGGAAGCCTAACCGGATCTCTATCCCAAGCCCTCAACATAACCCTAACCCTAGGTCCAATCGGAACCCTAACCGGATCTCTAACCCTAGCCCTCAACATAACCCTAACCCTAGGTCCAATCGGAACCCTAACGGGATCTCTACCCCTCGCTCTCAACATAACCCTAACCCTAGGTCCAATCGGAACCCTAACCGGATCTCTAACCCTAGCCCTCAACATAACCCTAACCCTAGGTCGAATCGGAACCCTAACCGCATCTCTAACCCTAGCCCTCAACATAACCCTAACCCTAGGTCGAATCGGAACCCAAACCGGATCACTAACCCTAGTCCTCAACATAACCCTAACGCTAGGTCCAATCAGAACCCTAACCGGATCTGTATACCTAGCCCTCAACATAACCCTAACCCTAGGTCCAATCGGAAACCTAACCGGATCTCTAACCCTACCCCTTAACATAACCCTAACCCTAGGTCCAATCGGAACCCTAACCGGATCTGTATACCTAGCCCTCAACATAACCCTAACCCTAGGTCCAATAGGAAACCTCACCGGATCTCTAACACTAGCCCTCAACATAACCCTAACCTTAGGTCCAATTGGAACCCTAACCGGATCTCTAACCCTAACCCTCAACATAACCCTAACTCTAGGTCCAATCGGAACCCTAACCTGATATCGAACCCTAGCCCTCAACATAATCCTAACCCTAGGTCCAATCGGAACCGTAAACGGAACTCTAACCCTAGCCCTCAACATAACCCTAACCCTAGGACCAATCGGAACCCTAAATGGATATCTAACCCTTCCCCTCAACGTAACCCTAACCCTAGGTCCAATCGGAACCCTAACCGGATCTCTAACCCTAGTCCTCAACATAACCCTAACCCTAGGTCCAATCGGAACCCTAACCGGATCTCTAACCCTAGCCCTCAACATAACCCTAACCCTAGGTCCAATCGGAACCCTAACCGGATCTCTAACCCTAGCCCTCAACATAACCATAACCCTAGGACCAATCGGAACCCTAAATGGATATCTAACCCTTCCCCTCAACGTAACCCTAACCTTAGGTCCAATCGGAACCCTAACCGGATCTCTATCCCAAGCCCTCAACATAACCCTAACCCTAGGTCCAATCGGAACCCTAACCGGATCTCTAACCCTAGTCCTCAACATAACCCTAACCCTAGGTCCACTCGGAACCCTAACCGGATCTCTAACCCTCGCCCTCAACATAACCCTAACCCTAGGTCCAATCGGAACCCTAACCGGATCTCTAACCCTAGCCCTCAACATAACCCTAACCCTAGGTCCAATCGGAACCCTAACCGGATCTCTAACCCTAGCCCTCAAAATAACCCTAACCCTAGGTCCAATCGGAACCCTAACGGGATCTCTACCCATCGCCCTCAACATAACCCTAACCCTAGGTCCAATCGGAACCCTAACCGGATCTCTAACCCTAGCCCTCAACATAACCCTAACCCTAGGTCGAATCGGAACCCTAACCGGATCTCTAACCCTAGCCCTCAACATAACCCTAACCCTAGGTCCAATCCGAACCCTAACCGGATATCTATCCCTAGCCCTCAACATAACCCTAACCCTAAGTCCAATCGGAACCCTAACCGGATCTCTAACCCTAGCCCTCAACATAACCCTAACCCTAGGTCCAATCGGAACCCTAAATGGATATCTAAAACTAGCCCTCAACGTAACCATTAACCCTAGGTGCAATCGGAACCCTAACCGGATATCTAACCCTAGCCCTCAACATAACCCTAACCCTAGGTCCAATCGGAACTCTAACGGGATCTCTACCCCTCGCCCTCAACATAACCCTAACCCTAGGTCCAATCGGAACCCTAACCGGATCTCTAACCCTAGCCCTCAACATAACCCTAACCCTAGGTCGAATCGGAACCCTAACCGGATCTCTAACCCTAGCCCTCAACATAACCCTAACCCTAGGTCCAATCGGAACACTAACCGGATCTCTAACCCTAGCCCTCAACATAACCCTAACCCTAGGTCCAATCGGAACCCTAACCGGATCTCTAACCCTAGCCCTCAACATAACCCTAACCCTAGGTCCAATCGGAACCCTAACCGGATCTCTAACCCTAGCCCTCAACATAACCCTAACCCTAGGTCCAATCCGAAACATAACCGGACCTCTAAACCTAGCCCTCAACATAACCCTAACCCTAGGTCCAAACGGAACCCTAACCGGACCTCTAACCCTAGCCCTCAACATAACCCTAACCCTAGGTCCAATCGGAACCCTAACCGGATCTGTATACCTAGCCCTCAACATAACCCTAACCCTAGGTCCAATCGGAACCCTAACCCGATCTGTATACCTAGCCCTCAACATAACCCTAACCCTAGGTCCAATCGGAACCCTAACAGGATCTCTACCCCTCGCCCTCAACATAACCCTAACCCTAGGTCCAATCGGAACCCTAACCGGATCTCTAACCCTAGCCCTCAACATAACCCTAACCCTAGGTCGAATCGGAACCCTAACCGGATCTCTAACCCTAGCCCTCAACATAACCCTAACCCTAGGTCGAATCGGAACCCTAACAGGATCTCTAACCCTAGTCCTCAACATAACCCTAACCCTAGGTCCAATCGGAACCCTAACCGGATCTGTATACCTAGCCCTCAACATAACCCTAACCCTAGGTCCAATCGGAAACCTAACCGGATCTCTAACCCTAGCCCTTAACATAACCCTAACCCTAGGTCCAATCGGAACCCTAACCGGATCTGTATACCTAGCCCTCAACATAACCCTAACCCTAGGTCCAATCGGAACCCTAACGGGATCTCTACCCCTCGCCCTCAACATAACCCTAACCCTAGGTCCAATCGGAACCCTAACCGGATCTCTAACCCTAACCCTCAACATAACCCTAACCCTAGGTCCAATCGGAACCCTAACCTGATCTCTAACACTAGCCCTCAACATAACCCTAACCCTAGGTCCAATCGGAACCGTAAACGGAACTCTAACCCTAGCCCTCAACATAACCCTAACCCTAGGTCCAATCGGAACCCTAACCGGATCTGTATACCTAGGCCTCAACATAACCCTATCCCTAGGTCCACTCGGAACCCTAACAGGAACTCTACCCCTCGCCCTCAACATAACCCTAACCCTAGGTCCAATCGGAACCATAACCGGATCTCTAACCCTAGCCCTCACCATAACCCTAAACCTAGGTCCAATCGGAACACTAACCGGATCTCTAACCCTAGCCCTCAACATAACCCTAACCCTAGGTCCAATCGGAACCCGAAAAGGACCTGTATACCTTGCCCTCAACATAACCCTAACCCTAGGTCCAATCGGAACCCTAACCGGATCTCTAACCCTAGCCCTCAACATAACCCTAACCCTAGGTACAATCGGAACCCTAACCGGATCTCTAACCCTAGCCCACAACATAACCCTAACCCTAGGTCCAATCGGAACCCTAACCGGATCTCTAACCCTAGCCCTAAACATAACCCTAACCCTAGGTCCACTCGGAACCCTAACCGGATCTCTAACCCTTACCCTCAACATATCCCTAACCCTAGGTCCAATCGGAACCCTAACCGGATCTCTAACCCTAGCCCTCAACATAACCCTAACCCTAGGTCCAATCGGAAACCTAACCGGAACTCTAACCCTAGCCCTCAAAATAACCCTAACCCTAGGTCCAATCGGAACCCTAACCGGAACTCTAACCCTAGCCCTCAACATAACCTTAACCCTAGGTCCAATCCGAACCCTAACCGGATATCTATACCTAGTCCTCAACATAACCCTAACCCTAAGTCCAATCGGAACCCTAACAGGAACTCTAACCCTAGCCCTCAACATAACCCTAACCCTAGGTCCAATCGGAACCCTAAATGGATATCTAACCCTAGCCCTCAACGTAACCATTAACCCTAGGTGCAATCGGAACCCTAACCGGATATCTAACCCTAGCCCTCAACATAACCCTAACCCTAGGTCCAATCGGAACCCTAACGGGATCTGTACCCCTCGCCCTCAACAGAACCCTAACCCTAGGTCCAATCGGAACCATAAACGGATCTCTAACCCTAGCCCTCACCATAACCCTAAACCTAGGTCCAATCGGAACCCTAACCGGATATCTAACCCTAGCCCTCAACATAACCCTAACCCTAGGTGCAATCGGAACCCTAACGGGAACTCTACCCCTCGCCCTCAACATAACCCTAACCCTAGGTCCAATCGGAACCCTAACCTGATCTCTAACCCTAGCCCTCAACATAACCCTAACCCTAGGTCGAATCCGAACCCTAACCGGATCTCTAACCCTAGCCCTCAACATAACCCTAACCCTAGCTCGAATCGGAACCCTAACAGGATCTCTAACCCTAGTCCTCAACATAACCCTAATCCTAGGTCCAATCGGAAACCTAACCGGATCTGTATACCTAGCCCTCAACATAACCCTAACCCTAGGTCCAATCGGAAACCTAACCGGATCTCTAACCCTAGCCCTTAACATAACCCTAACCCTAGGTCCAATCGGAACCCTAACCGGATCTGTATACATAGCCCTCAACATAACCCTAACCCTAGGTCCAATCGGAAACCTAACTGGATCTCTAACACTAGCCCTCAACATAACCCTAACCCTAGGTCCAATCGGAACCCTAACCGGATCTCTAACCCTAACCCTCAACATAACCCTAACCCTAGGTCCAATCGGAACCGTAACCTGATCTCTAACACTAGCCCTCAACATAACCCTAACCCTAGGTCCAATCGGAACCGTAAACGGAACTCTAACCCTAGCCCTCAACATAACCCTAACCCTAGGTCTAATCGGAACCCTAACCGGATCTGTATACCTAGGCCTCAACATAACCCTAACCCTAGGTCCAATCGGACACCTAACCGAATCTCTAACACTAGCCCTCAACATAACCCTAACCCTAGGTCCACTCGGAACCCTAACCGGATCTCTAACCCTCGCCCTCAACATAACCCTAAAGCTAGGTCCAATCGGAACCCTAACCGGATCTCTAACCCTAGCCCTCAACATAACCCTAACCCTAGGTCCATTGGAAACCTAACCGGAACTGTAACCGTAGCCCTAAAAATAACCCTAACCCTAGGTCCAATCGGAACCCTAACCGGAACTCTAACCCTAGCCCTCAACATAACCTTAACCCTAGGTCCAATCCGAACCTTAACCGGATATCTATCCCTAGCCCTCAACATAACCCTAACCCTAAGTCCAATCGGAACCCTAGCAGGAACTCTAACCCTAGCCCTCAACATAACCCTAACCCTAGGTCCAATCGGAACCCTAAATGGATATCTAACCCTAGCCCTCAACGTAACCATTAACCCTAGGTGCAATCGGAACCCTAACCGGATATCTAACCCTAGCCCTCAACATAACCCTAACCCTAGGTCCAATCGGAACCCTAACGGGATCTCTAACCCTCGCCCTCAACATAACCCTAACCCTAGGTCCAATCGGAACCATAACCGGATCTCTAACCCTAGCCCTCACCATAACCCTAAACATAGGTCCAATCGGAACCCTAACCGGATCTCTAACCCTAGCCCTCAACATAACCCTAACCCTAGGTCCAATCGGAACCCTAACCGGATCTCTAACCCTAGCCCTCAACATAACCCTAACCCTAGGTACAATCGGAACCCTAACCGGATCTCTAACCCTAGCCCTCAACATAACCCTAACCCTAGGTCCAATCGGAACCCTAACCGGATCTCTAACCCTAGCCCTCAACATAACGCTAACCCTAGGTCCAATCCGAAACATAACCGGATCTCTAAACCTAGCCCTCAACATAACCCTAACCCTAGGTCCAATCGGAACCCTAACCCGACCTCTAACCCTAGCCCTCAACATAACCCTAACACTAGGTCCAATCGGAACCCTAACCGGATCTGTATACCTAGCCCTCAACATAACCCTAACCCTAGGTCCAATCGGAACCCTAACCGGATCTGTATACCTAGCCCTCAACATAACCCTAACCCTAGGTCCAATCGGAAACCTAACCGGATCTCTAACCCTAGCCCTTAACATAACCCTAACCCTAGGTCCAATCGGAACCCTAACCGGATCTGTATACATAGCCCTCAACATAACCCTAACCCTAGGTCCAATCGGAAACCTAACCGGATCTCTAACACTAGCCCTTAACATAACCCTAACCCTAGGTCCAATCGGAACCCTAACCGGATCTCTAACCCTAACCCTCAACATAACCCTAACCCTAGGTCCAATCGGAACCGTAACCTGATCTCTAACACTAGCCCTCAACATAACCCTAACCCTAGGTCCAATCGGAACCGTAAACGGAACTCTAACCCTAGCCCTCAACATAACCCTAACCATAGGTCCAATCGGAACCCTAACCGGATCTGTATACCTAGGCCTCAACATAACCCTAACCCTAGGTCCAATCGGAACCCTAACCGGATCTGTATACCTAGCCCTCAACATAACCCTAAACCTAGGTCCAATCGGAACCCTAACCGGATCTCTAACCCTAGCCCTCAACATAACCCTAACCCTAGGTCCAATCGGAAACCTAACCGGAACTGTAACCCTAGCCCTAAAAATAACCCTAACCCTAGGTCCAATCGGAACCCTAACCGGAACTCTAACCCTAGGCCTCAACATAACCTTAACCCTAGGTCCAATCCGAACCCTAACCGGATATCTATCCCTAGCCCTCAACATAACCCTAACCCTTAGTCCAATCGGAACCCTAGCAGGAACTCTAACCCTATCCCTCAACATAACCCTAACCCTAGGTCCAATCGGAACCCTAAATGGATATCTAACCCTAGCCCTCAACGTAACCATTAACCCTAGGTGCAATCGGAACCCTAACCGGGTATCTAACCCTAGCCCTCAACATAACCCTAACCCTAGGTCCAATCGGAACCCTAACGGGATCTCTAACCCTCGCCCTCAACATAACCCTAACCCTAGGTCCAATCGGAACCATAACCGGATCTCTAACCCTAGCCCTCACCATAACCCTAAACCTAGGTCCAATCGGAACCCTAACCGAATCTCTAACCCTAGCCCTCACCATAACCCTAAACCTAGGTCCAATCGGAACCCTAACCGGATCTCTAACCCTAGCCCTCAACATAACCCTAACCCTAGGTCCAATCGGAACCCTAACCGGATCTCTAACCCTAGCCCTCAACATAACCGTAACCCTAGGTACAATCGGAACCCTAACCGGATCTCTAACCCTAGCCCTCAACATAACCCTAACCCTAGGTCCAATCGGAACCCTAACCGGATCTCTAACCCTAGCCCTCAACATAACCCTAACCCTAGGTCCAATCCGAAACATAACCGGATCTCTAAACGTAGCCCTCAACATAACCCTAACCCTAGGTCCAATCGGAACCCTAACCCGACCTCTAACACTAGCCCTCAACATAACCCTAACACTAGGTCCAATCGGAACCCTAACCGGATCTGTATACCTAGCCCTCAACATAACCCTAACCCTAGGTACAATCGGAACCCTAACCGGATCTGTATACCTAGCCCTCAACATAACCCTAACCCTAGGTCCAATCGGAACCCTAACCGGATCTCTAACCCTAGCCCTCAACATAACCCTAACCCTAGGTACAATCGGAACCCTAACCAGATCTCTAACCCTAGCCCTCAACATAACCCTAACCCTAGGTCCACTCGGAACCCTAACCAGATCTCTAACCCTAGCCCTCAACATAACCCTAACCCTAGGTCCAATCGGAACCCTAACCGGAACTCTAACCCTAGCCCTCAAAATAACCCTAACCATAGGTCCAATCGGAACCCTAACCGGAACTCTAACCCTAGCCCTCAACATAACCCTAACCCTAGGTCCAATCCGAACCCTAACCGGATATCTATCCCTAGCCCTCAACATAACCCTAACCCTAGGTCCAATCGGAACCCTAACAGGATCTCTAACCCTAGCCCTCAACATAACCCTAACCCTAGGTCCAATCGGAACCCTAAATGGATATCTAACCCTAGCCCTCAACGTAACCATTAACCCTAGGTGCAATCGGAACCCTAACCGGATATCTAACCCTAGCCCTCAACATAACCCTAACCCTAGGTCCAATCGGAACCCTAACCGGATCTCTAACCCTAGCCCTCAACATAACCCTAACCCTAGGTCGAATCGGAACCCTAACCGGATCTCTAACCCTAGCCCTCAACATAACCCTAACCCTAGGTCGAATCGGAACCCTAACCGGATCTCTAACCCTAGCCCTTAACATAACCCTAACCCTAGGTCCAATCGGAACCCTAACCGGATCTGTATACCTAGCCCTCAACATAACCCTAACCCTAGGTCCAATCGGAACCCTAACGGGATCTCTACCCCTCGCCCTCAACATAACCCTAACCCTAGGTCCAATCGGAACCCTAACCGGATCTCTAACCCTAACCCTCAACATAACCCTAACCCTAGGTCCAATCGGAACCCTAACCTGATCTCTAACACTAGCCCTCAACATAACCCTAACCCTAGGTCCAATCGGAACCGTAAACGGAAGTCTAACCCTAGCCCTCAACATAACCCTAACCCTAGGTCCAATCGGAACCCTAACCGGATCTGTATACCTAGGCCTCAACATAACCCTAACCCTAGGTCCAATCGGAAACCTAACCGGATCTCTAACACTAGCCCTCAACATAACCCTAACCCTAGGTCCAATCGGAACCCTAACCGGATCTCTAACCCTAGCCCTCAACATAACCCTAACCCTAGGTCCAATCGGAACCCTAACCGGATCTCTAACCCTAGCCCTCAACATAACCCAATCCCTAGGTCCACTCGGAACCCTAACCGGATCTCTAACCCTCGCCCTCAACATAACCATAACCCTAGGTCCAATCGGAACCCTAACCGGAACTCTAACCCTACCCCTCAACATAACCCTAACCCTAGGTCCAATCGGAAACCTAAACGGATATCAAACCCTAGCCCTCAACATAACCCTAACCCTAGGTCCAATCCGAACCCTAACCGGATATCTATCCCTAGCCCTCAACATAACCCTAACCCTAAGTCCAATCGGAACCCTAACAGGATCTCTAATCCTAGCCCTCAACATAACCCTAACCCTAGGTCCAATCGGAACCCTAAATGGATATCTAACCCTAGCCCTCAACGAAACCATTAACCCTAGGTGCAATCGGAACCCTAACAGGATATCTAACCCTAGCCCTCAACATAACCATAACCCTAGGTCCAATCGGAACCCTAACGGGATCTCTACCCCTCGCTCTCAACATAACCCTAACCCTAGGTCCAATCGGAACACTAACCGGATTTCTAACCCTAGCCCTCAACATAACCCTAACCCTAGGTCGAATCGGAACCCAAACCGGATCTCTAACCCTAGCCCTCAACATAACCCTAACCCTAGGTCGAATCGGAACCCAAACCGGATCTCTAACCCTAGTCCTCAACATAACCCTAACGCTAGGTCCAATCAGAACCCTAACCGGATCTGTATACCTAGCCCTCAACATAACCCTAACCCTAGGTCCAATCGGAAACCTAACCGGATCTCTAACCCTACCCCTTAACATAACCCTAACCCTAGGTCCAATCGGAACCCTAACCGGATCTGTATACCTAGCCCTCAACATAACCCTAACCCTAGGTCCAATAGGAAACCTAACCGGATCTCTAACACTAGCACTCAACATAACCCTAACCTTAGGTCCAATTGGAACCCTAACCGGATCTCTAACCCTAACCCTCAACATAACCCTAACTCTAGGTCCAATCGGAACCCTAACCTGATATCGAACCCTAGCCCTCAACATAACCCTAACCCTAGGTCCAATCGGAACTGTAAACGGAACTCTAACCCTAGCCCTCAACATAACCCTAACCCTAGGTCCAATCGGAACGCTAACCGGATCTGTATACCTAGGCCTCAACATAACCCTAACCCAAGGTCCAATCGGAACCCTAACCGAATCTCTAACCCTATCCCTCAACATAACCCTAACCCTAGGTCCAATCGGACCCCTAACCGGATCTTTAACCCTAGCCCTCAACATAACCCTAACCCTAGGTCCAATCAGAAACCTAACCGGGTCTCTAACCCTAGCCCTCAACATAACCCTAACCCTAGGTCCAATCGGAACCCTAACCGGATCTTTAACCCTAGCCCTCAACATAACCCTAACCCTAGGTCCAATCGGAACCCTAAACGGAACTCTAACCCTAGCCCTCAACATAACCATAACCCTAGGTCCAATTGGAACCCTAACCGTATCTCTAACCCTAGCCCTCAACATAACCCTAACCCTAGGTCCAATCGGAACCCTAACCGGATCTCTAACCCTAGCCCTCAACATAACCCTAACCCGAGGTCCAATCGGAACCCTAACCGGATATGTACACCTAGCCCTCAACATAAACCTAACCCTAGGTCCAATCGGAACCCTAACCAGATCTGTATACCTAGCCCTCAACATAACCCTAACCCTAGGTCCAATCGGAACCCTAACGGGATCTCTACCCCTCGCCCTCAACATAACCCTAACCCTAGGTCCAATCGGAACCCTAACCGGATCTCTAACCCTAACCCTCAACATAACCCTAACCCTAGGTCCAATCGGAACCCTAACCTGATCTCTAACACTAGCCCTCAACATAACCCTAACCCTAGGTCCAATCGGAACCGTAAACGGAGGTCTAACCCTAGCCCTCAACATAACCCTAACCCTAGGTCCAATCGGAACCCTAACCGGATCTGTATACCTAGGCCTCAACATAACCCTAACCCTAGGTCCAATCGGAAACCTAACCGGATCTCTAACACTAGCCCTCAACATAACCCTAACCCTAGGTCCAATCGGAACCCTAACCGGATCTCTAACCCTAGCCCTCAACATAACCCTAACCCTAGGTCCAATCGGAACCCTAACCGGATCTCTAACCCTAGCCCTCAACATAACCCTATCCCTAGGTCCACTCGGAACCCTAACCGGATCTCTAACCCTCGCCCTCAACATAACCATAACCCTAGGTCCAATCGGAACCCTAACCGGAACTCTAACCCTACCCCTCAACATAACCCTAACCCTAGGTCCAATCGGAAACCTAAACGGATATCAAACCCTAGCCCTCAACATAACCCTAACCCTAGGTCCAATCCGAACCCTAACCGGATATCTATCCCTAGCCCTCAACATAACCCTAACCCTAAGTCCAATCGGAACCCTAACAGGATCTCTAATCCTAGCCCTCAACATAACCCTAACCCTAGGTCCAATCGGAACCCTAAATGGATATCTAACCCTAGC
Source organism: Miniopterus natalensis (assembly GCF_054644295.1). Taxonomy (NCBI): domain Eukaryota; kingdom Metazoa; phylum Chordata; class Mammalia; order Chiroptera; family Miniopteridae; genus Miniopterus; species Miniopterus natalensis. The sequence continues at coordinate 1,946,256 of NC_142094.1, forward strand.
CCTCAACGAAACCATTAACCCTAGGTGCAATCGGAACCCTAACAGGATATCTAACCCTAGCCCTCAACATAACCATAACCCTAGGTCCAATCGGAACCCTAACGGGATCTCTACCCCTCGCTCTCAACATAACCCTAACCCTAGGTCCAATCGGAACCCTAACCGGATTTCTAACCCTAGCCCTCAACATAACCCTAACCCTAGGTCGAATCGGAACCCAAACCGGATCTCTAACCCTAGCCCTCAACATAACCCTAACCCTAGGTCGAATCGGAACCCAAACCGGATCTCTAACCCTAGTCCTCAACATAACCCTAACGCTAGGTCCAATCAGAACCCTAACCGGATCTGTATACCTAGCCCTCAACATAACCCTAACCCTAGGTCCAATCGGAAACCTAACCGGATCTCTAACACTAGCCCTTAACATAACCCTAACCCTAGGTCCAATCGGAACCCTAACCGGATCTCTAACCCTAGCCCTTAACATAACCCTAACCCTAGGTCCAATCGGAACCCTAACCGGATCTGTATACATAGCCCTCAACATAACCCTAACCCTAGGTCCAATCGGAAACCTAACTGGATCTCTAACACTAGCCCTCAACATAACCCTAACCCTAGGTCCAATCGGAACCCTAACCGGATCTCTAACCCTAACCCTCAACATAACCCTAACCCTAGGTCCAATCGGAACCGTAACCTGATCTCTAACACTAGCCCTCAACATAACCCTAACCCTAGGTCCAATCGGAACCGTAAACGGAACTCTAACCCTAGCCCTCAACATAACCCTAACCCTAGGTCTAATCGGAACCCTAACCGGATCTGTATACCTAGGCCTCAACATAACCCTAACCCTAGGTCCAATCGGACACCTAACCGGATCTCTAACACTAGCCCTCAACATAACCCTAACCCTAGGTCCACTCGGAACCCTAACCGGATCTCTAACCCTCGCCCTCAACATAACCCTAAAGCTAGGTCCAATCGGAACCCTAACCGGATCTCTAACCCTAGCCCTCAACATAACCCTAACCCTAGGTCCATTGGAAACCTAACCGGAACTGTAACCGTAGCCCTAAAAATAACCCTAACCCTAGGTCCAATCGGAACCCTAACCGGAACTAAACCCTAGCCCTCAACATAACCTTAACCCTAGGTCCAATCCGAACCTTAACCGGATATCTATCCCTAGCCCTCAACATAACCCTAACCCTAAGTCCAATCGGAACCCTAGCAGGAACTCTAACCCTAGCCCTCAACATAACCCTAACCCTAGGTCCAATCGGAACCCTAAATGGATATCTAACCCTAGCCCTCAACGTAACCATTAACCCTAGGTGCAATCGGAACCCTAACCGGATATCTAACCCTAGCCCTCAACATAACCCTAACCCTAGGTCCAATCGGAACCCTAACGGGATCTCTAACCCTCGCCCTCAACATAACCCTAACCCTAGGTCCAATCGGAACCCTAACCGGATCTCTAACCCTAGCCCTCAACATAACCCTAACCCTAGGTCCAATCGGAACCCTAACCGGATCTCTAACCCTAGCCCTCAACATAACCCTAACCCTAGGTACAATCGGAACCCTAACCGGATCTCTAACCCTAGCCCTCAACATAACCCTAACCCTAGGTCCAATCGGAAACCTAACCGGATCTCTAACCCTAGCCCTCAACATAACGCTAACCCTAGGTCCAATCCGAAACATAACCGGATCTCTAAACCTAGCCCTCAACATAACCCTAACCCTAGGTCCAATCGGAACCCTAACCCGACCTCTAACCCTAGCCCTCAACATAACCCTAACACTAGGTCCAATCGGAACCCTAACCGGATCTGTATACCTAGCCCTCAACATAACCCTAACCCTAGGTCCAATCGGAACCCTAACCGGATCTGTATACCTAGGCCTCAACATAACCCTAACCCTAGGTCCAATCGGAAACCTAACCGGATCTCTAACACTAGCCCTCAACATAACCCTAACCCTAGGTCCAATCGGAACCCTAACCGGATCTCTAACCCTAGCCCTCAACATAACCCTAACCCTAGGTCCAATCGGAACCCTAACCGGATCTCTAACCCTAGCCCTCAACATAACCCTATCCCTAGGTCCACTCGGAACCCTAACCGGATCTCTAACCCTCGCCCTCAACATAACCCTAACCCTAGGTCCAATCGGAACCCTAACCGGAACTCTAACCCTACCCCTCAACATAACCCTAACCCTAGGTCCAATCGGAAACCTAAACGGATATCAAACCCTAGCCCTCAACATAACCCTAACCCTAGGTCCAATCCGAACATTAACCGGATATCTATCCCTAGCCCTCAACATAACCCTAACCCTAAGTCCAATCGGAACCCTAACAGGATCTCTAATCCTAGCCCTCAACATAACCCTAACCCTAGGTCCAATCGGAACCCTAAATGGATATCTAACCCTAGCCCTCAACGAAACCATTAACCCTAGGTGCAATCGGAACCCTAACAGGATATCTAACCCTAGCCCTCAACATAACCCTAACCCTAGGTCCAATCGGAACCCTAACCTGATCTCTAACCCTAGCCCTCAACATAACCCTAACCCTAGGTCGAATCCGAACCCTAACCGGATCTCTAACCCTAGCCCTCAACATAACCCTAACCCTAGGTCGAATCGGAACCCTAACAGGATCTCTAACCCTAGTCCTCAACATAACCCTAACCCTAGGTCCAATCGGAACCCTAACCGGATCTGTATACCTAGCCCTCAACATAACCCTAACCCTAGGTCCAATCGGAAACCTAACCGGATCTCTAACCCTAGCCCTTAACATAACCCTAACCCTAGGTCCAATCGGAACCCTAACCGGATCTGTATACATAGCCCTCAACATAACCCTAACCCTAGGTCCAATCGGAAACCTAACCGGATCTCTAACACTAGCCCTTAACATAACCCTAACCCTAGGTCCAATCGGAACCCTAACCGGATCTCTAACCCTAACCCTCAACATAACCCTAACCCTAGGTCCAATCGGAACCGTAACCTGATCTCTAACACTAGCCCTCAACATAACCCTAACCCTAGGTCCAATCGGAACCGTAAACGGAACTCTAACCCTAGCCCTCAACATAACCCTAACCCTAGGTCCAATCGGAACCCTAACCGGATCTGTATACCTAGGCCTCAACATAACCCTAACCCTAGGTCCAATCGGAACCCTAACCGGATCTGTATACCTAGCCCTCAACATAACCCTAAACCTAGGTCCAATCGGAACCCTAACCGGATCTCTAACCCTAGCCCTCAACATAACCCTAACCCTAGGTCCAATCGGAAACCTAACCGGAACTGTAACCCTAGCCCTAAAAATAACCCTAACCCTAGGTCCAATCGGAACCCTAACCGGAACTCTAACCCTAGGCCTCAACATAACCTTAACCCTAGGTCCAATCCGAACCCTAACCGGATATCTATCCCTAGCCCTCAACATAACCCTAACCCTTAGTCCAATCGGAACCCTAGCAGGAACTCTAACCCTAGCCCTCAACATAACCCTAACCCTAGGTCCAATCGGAACCCTAAATGGATATCTAACCCTAGCCCTCAACGTAACCATTAACCCTAGGTGCAATCGGAACCCTAACCGGGTATCTAACCCTAGCCCTCAACATAACCCTAACCCTAGGTCCAATCGGAACCCTAACGGGATCTCTAACCCTCGCCCTCAACATAACCCTAACCCTAGGTCCAATCGGAACCATAACCGGATCTCTAACCCTAGCCCTCACCATAACCCTAAACCTAGGTCCAATCGGAACCCTAACCGAATCTCTAACCCTACCCCTCACCATAACCCTAAACCTAGGTCCAATCGGAAGCCTAACCGGATCTCTAACCCTAGCCCTCAACATAACCCTAACCCTAGGTCCAATCGGAACCCTAACCGGATCTCTAACCCTAGCCCTCAACATAACCGTAACCCTAGGTACAATCGGAACCCTAACCGGATCTCTAACCCTAGCCCTCAACATAACCCTAACCCTAGGTCCAATCGGAACCCTAACCGGATCTCTAACCCTAGCCCTCAACATAACCCTAACCCTAGGTCCAATCCGAAACATAACCGGATCTCTAAACGTAGCCCTCAACATAACCCTAACCCTAGGTCCAATCGGAACCCTAACCCGACCTCTAACACTAGCCCTCAACATAACCCTAACACTAGGTCCAATCGGAACCCTAACCGGATCTGTATACCTAGCCCTCAACATAACCCTAACCCTAGGTACAATCGGAACCCTAACCGGATCTGTATACCTAGCCCTCAACATAACCCTAACCCTAGGTCCAATCGGAACCCTAACCGGATCTCTAACCCTAGCCCTCAACATAACCCTAACCCTAGGTACAATCGGAACCCTAACCAGATCTCTAACCCTAGCCCTCAACATAACCCTAACCCTAGGTCCACTCGGAACCCTAACCGGATCTCTAACCCTCGCCCTCAACATAACCCTAACCCTAGGTCCAATCGGAACCCTAACCGGATCTCTAACCCTAGCCCTCAACATAACCCTAACCCTAGGTCCAATCGGAACCCTAACCGGAACTCTAACCCTAGCCCTCAAAATAACCCTAACCATAGGTCCAATCGGAACCCTAACCGGAACTCTAACCCTAGCCCTCAACATAACCCTAACCCTAGGTCCAATCCGAACCCTAACCGGATATCTATCCCTAGCCCTCAACATAACCCTAACCCTAAGCCCAATCGGAACCCTAACAGGATCTCTAATCCTAGCCCTCAACATAACCCTAACCCTAGGTCCAATCGGAACCCTAAATGGATATCTAACCCTAGCCCTCAACGAAACCATTAACCCTAGGTGCAATCGGAACCCTAACAGGATATCTAACCCTAGCCCTCAACATAACCATAACCCTAGGTCCAATCGGAACCCTAACGGGATCTCTACCCCTCGCTCTCAACATAACCCTAACCCTAGGTCCAATCGGAACACTAACCGGATTTCTAACCCTAGCCCTCAACATAACCCTAACCCTAGGTCGAATCGGAACCCAAACCGGATCTCTAACCCTAGCCCTCAACATAACCCTAACCCTAGGTCGAATCGGAACCCAAACCGGATCTCTAACCCTAGTCCTCAACATAACCCTAACGCTAGGTCCAATCAGAACCCTAACCGGATCTGTATACCTAGCCCTCAACATAACCCTAACCCTAGGTCCAATCGGAAACCTAACCGGATCTCTAACCCTACCCCTTAACATAACCCTAACCCTAGGTCCAATCGGAACCCTAACCGGATCTGTATACCTAGCCCTCAACATAACCCTAACCCTAGGTCCAATAGGAAACCTAACCGGATCTCTAACACTAGCCCTCAACATAACCCTAACCTTAGGTCCAATTGGAACCCTAACCGGATCTCTAACCCTAACCCTCAACATAACCCTAACTCTAGGTCCAATCGGAACCCTAACCTGATATCGAACCCTAGCCCTCAACATAACCCTAACCCTAGGTCCAATCGGAACCGTAAACGGAACTCTAACCCTAGCCCTCAACATAACCCTAACCCTAGGTCCAATCGGAACGCTAACCGGATCTGTATACCTAGGCCTCAACATAACCCTAACCCAAGGTCCAATCGGAACCCTAACCGAACCTCTAACCCTATCCCTCAACATAACCCTAACCCTAGGTCCAATCGGACCCCTAACCGGATCTGTATACCTAGCCCTCAACATAACCCTAACCCTAGGTCCAATCAGAAACCTAACCGGGTCTCTAACCCTAGCCCTCAACATAACCCTAACCCTAGGTCCAATCGGAACCCTAACCGGATCTTTAACCCTAGCCCTCAACATAACCCTAACCCTAGGTCCAATCGGAACCCTAAACGGAACTTTAACCCTAGCCCTCAACATAACCATAACCCTAGGTCCAATTGGAACCCTAAACGTATCTCTAACCCTAGCCCTCAACATAACCCTAACCCTAGGTCCAATCGGAACCCTAACCGGATCTCTAACCCTAGCCCTCAACATAACCCTAACCCGAGGTCCAATCGGAACCCTAACCGGATATGTACACCTAGCCCTCAACATAAACCTAACCCTAGGTCCAATCGGAACCCTAACCAGATCTGTATACCTAGCCCTCAACATAACCCTAACCCTAGGTCCAATCGGAACCCTAACCGGAACTCTAACCCTCGCCCTCAACATAACCCTAACCCTAGGTCCAATCGGAACCCTAACCGGATCTGTATACCTAGCCCTCAACATAACCATAACCCTAGGTCCAATCGGAAACCTAACCGGATCTCTAACCCTAGCCCTTAACATAACCCTAACCCTAGGTCCAATCGGAACCCTAACCGGATCTGTATACCTAGCCCTCAACATAACCCTAACCCTAGGTCCAATCGGAACCCTAACGGGATCTCTACCCCTCGCCCTCAACATAACCCTAACCCTAGGTCCAATCGGAACCCTAACCGGATCTCTAACCCTAACCCTCAACATAACCCTAACCCTAGGTCCAATCGGAACCCTAACCTGATCTCTAACACTAGCCCTCAACATAACCCTAACCCTAGGTCCAATCGGAACCGTAAACGGAGGTCTAACCCTAGCCCTCAACATAACCCTAACCCTAGGTCCAATCGGAACCCTAACCGGATCTGTATACCTAGGCCTCAACATAACCCTAACCCTAGGTCCAATCGGAAACCTAACCGGATCTCTAACACTAGCCCTCAACATAACCCTAACCCTAGGTCCAATCGGAACCCTAACCGGATCTCTAACCCTAGCCCTCAACATAACCCTAACCCTAGGTCCAATCGGAACCCTAACCGGATCTCTAACCCTAGCCCTCAACATAACCCTATCCCTAGGTCCACTCGGAACCCTAACCGGATCTCTAACCCTCGCCCTCAACATAACCATAACCCTAGGTCCAATCGGAACCCTAACCGGAACTCTAACCCTACCCCTCAACATAACCCTAACCCTAGGTCCAATCGGAAACCTAAACGGATATCAAACCCTAGCCCTCAACATAACCATAACCCTAGGTCCAATCCGAACCCTAACCGGATATCTATCCCTAGCCGTCAACATAACCCTAACCCTAAGTCCAATCGGAACCCTAACAGGATCTCTAATCCTAGCCCTCAACATAACCCTAACCCTAGGTCCAATCGGAACCCTAAATGGATATCTAACCCTAGCCCTCAACGAAACCATTAACCCTAGGTGCAATCGGAACCCTAACAGGATATCTAACCCTAGCCCTCAACATAACCATAACCCTAGGTCCAATCGGAACCCTAACGGGATCTCTACCCCTCGCTCTCAACATAACCCTAACCCTAGGTCCAATCGGAACCCTAACCGGATTTCTAACCCTAGCCCTCAACATAACCCTAACCCTAGGTCGAATCGGAACCCAAACCGGATCTCTAACCCTAGCCCTCAACATAACCCTAACCCTAGGTCGAATCGGAACCCAAACCGGATCTCTAACCCTAGTCCTCAACATAACCCTAACGCTAGGTCCAATCAGAACCCTAACCGGATCTGTATACCTAGCCCTCAACATAACCCTAACCCTAGGTCCAATCGGAAACCTAACCGGATCTCTAACCCTACCCCTTAACATAACCCTAACCCTAGGTCCAATCGGAACCCTAACCGGATCTGTATACCTAGCCCTCAACATAACCCTAACCCTAGGTCCAATAGGAAACCTAACCGGATCTCTAACACTAGCCCTCAACATAACCCTAACCCTAGGTCCAATCGGAACCCTAACCGGATCTCTAACCCTAACCCTCAACATAACCCTAACTCTAGGTCCAATCGGAACCCTAACCTGATATCGAACCCTAGCCCTCAACATAACCCTAACCCTAGGTCCAATCGGAACCGTAAACGGAACTCTAACCCTAGCCCTCAACATAACCCTAACCCTAGGTCCAATCGGAACGCTAACCGGATCTGTATACTTAGGCCTCAACATAACCCTAACCCTAGGTCCAATCGGAACCCTAACCGAATCTCTAACCCTATCCCTCAACATAACCCTAACCCTAGGTCCAATCGGACCCCTAACCGGATCTGTATACCTAGCCCTCAACATAACCCTAACCCTAGGTCCAATCAGAAACCTAACCGGGTCTCTAACCCTAGCCCTCAACATAACCCTAACCCTAGGTCCAATCGGAACCCTAACCGGATCTTTAACCCTAGCCCTCAACATAACCCTAACCCTAGGTCCAATCGGAACCCTAAACGGAACTCTAACCCTAGCCCTCAACATAATCATAACCCTAGGTCCAATTGGAACCCTAACCGTATCTCTAACCCTAGCCCTCAACATAACCCTAACCCTAGGTCCAATCGGAACCCTAACCGGATCTCTAACCCTAGCCCTCAACATAACCCTAACCCGAGGTCCAATCGGAACCCTAACCGGATATGTACACCTAGCCCTCAACATAAACCTAACCCTAGGTCCAATCGGAACCCTAACCAGATCTGTATACCTAGCCCTCAACATAACCCTAACCCTAGGTCCAATCGGAACCCTAACCGGAACTCTAACCCTCGCCCTCAACATAACCCTAACCCTAGGTCCAATCGGAACACTAACCAGATCTCTAACCCTAGCCCTCAACATAACCCTAACCCTAGGTCCAATCGGAACCCTAACCGGATCCCTAACCCTAGCCCTCAACATAACCCTAACCCTAGGACCAATCCGAACCCTAACCGGATCTCTACCCCTCGCACTCAACATAACCCTAACCCTAGTTCCAATTGGAACCCTAACCGGAACTCTAACCCTAGCCCTCAAAATAACCCTAACCCTAGGTCCAATCGGAACCCTAACCGGATCTCTAACCCTAGCCCTCAACATAACCCTAACCCTAGGACCAATCGGAACCCTAAATGGATATCTAACCCTTCCCCTCAACGTAACCCTAACCCTAGGTCCAATCGGAACCCTAACCGGATCTCTAACCCTAGCCCTCAACATAACCCTAACCCTAGGTCCAATCGGAACCCTAACCGGATCTCTAACCCTAGCCCTCAACATAACCATAACCCTAGGACCAATCGGAACCCTAAATGGATATCTAACCCTTCCTCTCAACGTAACCCTAACCCTAGGTCCAATCGGAACCCTAACCGGATCTCTATCCCAAGCCCTCAACATAACCCTAACCCTAGGTCCAATCGGAACCCTAACCGGATCTCTAACCCTAGCCCTCAACATAACCCTAACCCTAGGTCCACTCGGAACCCTAACCGGATCTCTAACCCTCGCCCTCAACATAACCCTAACCCTAGGTCCAATCGGAACCCTAACCGGATCTCTAACCCAAGCCCTCAACATAACCCTAACCCTAGGTCCAATCGGAACCCTAACCGGAACTCTAACCCTAGCCCTCAAAATAACCCTAACCCTAGGTCCAATCGGAACCCTAACCGGATATCTAACCCTAGCCCTCAACATAACCCTAACCCTAGGTCCAATCGGAACCCTAACGGGATATCTACCCATCGCCCTCAACATAACCCTAACCCTAGGTCCAATCGGAACCCTAACCAGATCTCTAACCCTAGCCCTCAACATAACCCTAACCCTAGGTCCAATCGGAACCCTAACCGGATCTCTAACCCTAGCCCTCAACATAACCCTAACCCTAGGTCCAATCCGAACCCTAACCGGATATCTATCCCTAGCCCTCAACATAACCCTAACCCTAAGTCCAATCGGAACCCTAACCGGATCTCTAACCCTAGCCCTCAACATAACCCTAACCCTAGGTCGAATCGGAACCCTAACCGGATCTCTAACCCTAGCCCTCAACATAACCCTAACCCTAGGTCCAATCGGAACCCTAACCGGATCTCTAACCCTAGCCCACAACATAACCCTAACCCTAGGTCCAATCGGAACCCTAACCGGATCTCTAACCCTAGCCCTCAACATAACCCTAACCCTAGGTCCAATCGGAACCCTAACCGGATCTCTAACCCTAGCCCTCAACATAACCCTAACCATAGGTCCAATCCGAAACATAACCGGATCTCGAAACCTAGCCCTCAACATAACCCTAACCCTAGGTCCAATCGGAACCCTAACCGGACCTCTAACCCTAGCCCTCAACATAACCCTAACCCTAGGTCCAATCGGAACCCTAAACGGAACTCTAACCCTAGCCCTCAACATAATCATAACCCTAGGTCCAATTGGAACCCTAACCGTATCTCTAACCCTAGCCCTCAACATAACCCTAACCCTAGGTCCAATCGGAACCCTAACCGGATCTCTAACCCTAGCCCTCAACATAACCCTAACCCGAGGTCCAATCGGAACCCTAACCGGATATGTACACCTAGCCCTCAACATAAACCTAACCCTAGGTCCAATCGGAACCCTAACCAGATCTGTATACCTAGCCCTCAACATAACCCTAACCCTAGGTCCAATCGGAACCCTAACCGGAACTCTAACCCTCGCCCTCAACATAACCCTAACCCTAGGTCCAATCGGAACACTAACCAGATCTCTAACCCTAGCCCTCAACATAACCCTAACCCTAGGTCCAATCGGAACCCTAACCGGATCCCTAACCCTAGCCCTCAACATAACCCTAACCCTAGGACCAATCCGAACCCTAACCGGATCTCTACCCCTCGCACTCAACATAACCCTAACCCTAGTTCCAATTGGAACCCTAACCGGAACTCTAACCCTAGCCCTCAAAATAACCCTAACCCTAGGTCCAATCGGAACCCTAACCGGATCTCTAACCCTAGCCCTCAACATAACCCTAACCCTAGGACCAATCGGAACCCTAAATGGATATCTAACCCTTCCCCTCAACGTAACCCTAACCCTAGGTCCAATCGGAACCCTAACCGGATCTCTAACCCTAGCCCTCAACATAACCCTAACCCTAGGTCCAATCGGAACCCTAACCGGATCTCTAACCCTAGCCCTCAACATAACCATAACCCTAGGACCAATCGGAACCCTAAATGGATATCTAACCCTTCCTCTCAACGTAACCCTAACCCTAGGTCCAATCGGAACCCTAACCGGATCTCTATCCCAAGCCCTCAACATAACCCTAACCCTAGGTCCAATCGGAACCCTAACCGGATCTCTAACCCTAGCCCTCAACATAACCCTAACCCTAGGTCCACTCGGAACCCTAACCGGATCTCTAACCCTCGCCCTCAACATAACCCTAACCCTAGGTCCAATCGGAACCCTAACCGGATCTCTAACCCAAGCCCTCAACATAACCCTAACCCTAGGTCCAATCGGAACCCTAACCGGAACTCTAACCCTAGCCCTCAAAATAACCCTAACCCTAGGTCCAATCGGAACCCTAACCGGAACTCTAACCCTAGCCCTCAACATAACCCTAACCCTAGGTCCAATCCGAACCCTAACCGGATATCTATCCTAGCCCTCAACATAACCCTAACCCAAGTCCAATCGGAACCCTAACAGGATCTCTAACCCTAGCCCTCAACATAACCCTAACCCTAGGTCCAATCGGAACCCTAAATGGATATCTAAAACTAGCCCTCAACGTAACCATTAACCCTAGGTGCAATCGGAACCCTAACCGGATATCTAACCCTAGCCCTCAACATAACCCTAACCCTAGGTCCAATCGGAACCCTAACGGGATATCTACCCATCGCCCTCAACATAACCCTAACCCTAGGTCCAATCGGAACCCTAACCGGATCTCTAACCCTAGCCCTCAACATAACCCTAACCCTAGGTCCAATCGGAACCCTAACCGGATCTCTAACCCTAGCCCTCAACATAACCCTAACCCTAGGTCCAATCCGAACCCTAACCGGATATCTATCCCTAGCCCTCAACATAACCCTAACCCTAAGTCCAATCGGAACCCTAACCGGATCTCTAACCCTAGCCCTCAACATAACCCTAACCCTAGGTCGAATCGGAACCCTAACCGGATCTCTAACCCTAGCCCTCAACATAACCCTAACCCTAGGTCCAATCGGAACCCTAACCGGATCTCTAACCCTAGCCCACAACATAACCCTAACCCTAGGAACAATCGGAACCCTAACCGGATCTCTAACCCTAGCCCTCAACATAACCCTAACCCTAGGTCCAATCGGAACCCTAACCGGATCTCTAACCCTAGCCCTCAACATAACCCTAACCCTAGGTCCAATCCGAAACATAACCGGATCTCGAAACCTAGCCCTCAACATAACCCTAACCCTAGGTCCAATCGGAACCCTAACCGGACCTCTAACCCTAGCCCTCAACATAACCCTAACCCTAGGTCCAATCGGAACCCTAACCCGATCTGTATACCTAGCCCTCAACATAACCCTAACCCTAGGTCCAATCGGAACCCTAACAGGATCTCTAACCCTAGCCCTCAACATAACCCTAACCCTAGGTCCAATCGGAACCCTAACCGGATCTCTAACCCTAGCCCTCAACATAACCCTAACCCTAGGTCCACTCGGAACCCTAACCGGATCTCTAACCCTCGCCCTCAACATAACCCTAACCCTAGGTACAATCGGAACCCTAACCGGATCTCTAACCCTAGCCCTCAACATAACCCTAACCCTAGGTCCAATCGGAACCCTAACCGGAACTCTAAACCTAGCCCTCAATATAACCCTAACCCTAGGTCCAATCGGAACCCTAACCGGAACTCTAACCCTAGCCCTCAACATAACCCTAACCCTAGGTCAAATCCGAACCCTAACCGGATATCTATCCCTAGCCCTCAACATAACCCTAACCCTAGGTCCAATCGGAACCCTAACAGGATCTCTAACCCTAGCCCTCAACATAACCCTAACCCTAGGTCCAATCGGAACCCTAAATGGATATCTAACCCTAGCCCTCAACGTAACCATTAACCCTAGGTGCAATCGGAACCCTAACCGGATATCTAACCCTAGCCCTCAACATAACCATAACCCTAGGTCCAATCGGAACCCTAACGGGATCTCTACCCCTCGCCCTCAACATAACCCTAACCCTAGGTCCAATCGGAACCCTAACCGGATCTCTAACCCTAGTCCTCAACATAACCCTAACCCTAGGTCCAATCGGAACCCTAACCGGATCTGTATACCTAGCCCTCAACATAACCCTAACCCTAGGTCCAATCGGAACCCTAACCTGATCTCTAACACTAGCCCTCAACATAACCCTAACCCTAGGTCCAATCGGAACCGTAAACGGAACTCTAACCCTAGCCCTCAACATAACCCTAACCCTAGGTCCAATCGGAACCCTAACGGGATCTCTACCCCTCGCCCTCAACATAACCCTAACCCTAGGTCCAATCGGAACCCTAACCGGATCTCTAACCCTAACCCTCAACATAACCCTAACCCTAGGTCCAATCGGAACCCTAACCTGATCTCTAACACTAGCCCTCAACATAACCCTAACCCTAGGTCCAATCGGAACCGTAAACGGAACTCTAACCCTAGCCCTCAACATAACCCTAACCCTAGGTCCAATCGGAACCCTAACCGGATCTGTATACCTAGGCCTCAACATAACCCTAACCCTAGGTCCAATCGGAAACCTAACCGGATCTCTAACACTAGCCCTCAACATAACCCTAACCCTAGGTCCAATCGGAACCCTAGCAGGAACTCTAACCCTAGCCCTCAACATAACCCTAACCCTAGGTCCAATCGGAACCCTAACCGGATCTCTAAACCTAGCCCTCAACATAACCCTATCCCTAGGTCCACTCGGAACCCTAACCGGATCTCTAACCCTCGCCCTCAACATAAGCCTAACCCTAGGTCCAATCGGAACCCTAACCGGAACTCTAACCCTACCCCTCAACATAACCCTAACCCTAGGTCCAATCGGAAACCTAAACGGATATCAAACCCTAGCCCTCAACATAACCCTAACCCTAGGTCCAATCCGAACCCTAACCGGATATCGATCCCTATCCCTCAACATAACCCTAACCCTAAGTCCAATCGGAACCCTAACAGGATCTCTAATCCTAGCCCTCAACATAACCCTAACCCTAGGTCCAATCGGAACCCTAAATGGATATCTAACCCTAGCCCTCAACGAAACCATTAACCCTAGGTGCAATCGGAACCCTAACAGGATATCTAACCCTAGCCCTCAACATAACCCTAACCCTAGGTCCAATCGGAACCCTAACGGGATCTCTACCCCTCGCTCTCAACATAACCCTAACCCTAGGTCCAATCGGAACCCTAACCGGATCTCTAACCCTAGCCCTCAACATAACCCTAACCCTAGGTCGAATCGGAACCCTAACCGGATCTCTAACCCTAGCCCTCAACATAACCCTAACCCTAGGTCGAATCGGAACCCAAACCGGATCTCTAACCCTAGTCCTCAACATAACCCTAACCCTAGGTCCAATCAGAACCCTAACCGGATCTGTATACCTAGCCCTCAACATAACCCTAACCCTAGGTCCAATAGGAAACCTAACCGGATCTCTAACACTAGCCCTCAACATAACCCTAACCCTAGGTCCAATCGGAACCCTAACCGGATCTCTAACCCTAACCCTCAACATAACCCTAACTCTAGGTCCAATCGGAACCCTAACCTGATATCGAACCCTAGCCCTCAACATAACCCTAACCCTAGGTCCAATCGGAACCGTAAACGGAACTCTAACCCTAGCCCTCAACATAACCCTAACCCTAGGTCCAATCGGAACGCTAACCGGATCTGTATACTTAGGCCTCAACATAACCCTAACCCTAGGTCCAATCGGAACCCTAACCGAATCTCTAACCCTATCCCTCAACATAACCCTAACCCTAGGTCCAATCGGACCCCTAACCGGATCTGTATACCTAGCCCTCAACATAACCCTAACCCTAGGTCCAATCAGAAACCTAACCGGGTCTCTAACCCTAGCCCTCAACATAACCCTAACCCTAGGTCCAATCGGAACCCTAACCGGATCTTTAACCCTAGCCCTCAACATAACCCTAACCCTAGGTCCAATCGGAACCCTAAACGGAACTCTAACCCTAGCCCTCAACATAATCATAACCCTAGGTCCAATTGGAACCCTAACCGTATCTCTAACCCTAGCCCTCAACATAACCCTAACCCTAGGTCCAATCGGAACCCTAACCGGATCTCTAACCCTAGCCCTCAACATAACCCTAACCCGAGGTCCAATCGGAACCCTAACCGGATATGTACACCTAGCCCTCAACATAAACCTAACCCTAGGTCCAATCGGAACCCTAACCAGATCTGTATACCTAGCCCTCAACATAACCCTAACCCTAGGTCCAATCGGAACCCTAACCGGAACTCTAACCCTCGCCCTCAACATAACCCTAACCCTAGGTCCAATCGGAACACTAACCAGATCTCTAACCCTAGCCCTCAACATAACCCTAACCCTAGGTCCAATCGGAACCCTAACCGGATCCCTAACCCTAGCCCTCAACATAACCCTAACCCTAGGACCAATCCGAACCCTAACCGGATCTCTACCCCTCGCACTCAACATAACCCTAACCCTAGTTCCAATTGGAACCCTAACCGGAACTCTAACCCTAGCCCTCAAAATAACCCTAACCCTAGGTCCAATCGGAACCCTAACCGGATCTCTAACCCTAGCCCTCAACATAACCCTAACCCTAGGACCAATCGGAACCCTAAATGGATATCTAACCCTTCCCCTCAACGTAACCCTAACCCTAGGTCCAATCGGAACCCTAACCGGATCTCTAACCCTAGCCCTCAACATAACCCTAACCCTAGGTCCAATCGGAACCCTAACCGGATCTCTAACCCTAGCCCTCAACATAACCATAACCCTAGGACCAATCGGAACCCTAAATGGATATCTAACCCTTCCTCTCAACGTAACCCTAACCCTAGGTCCAATCGGAACCCTAACCGGATCTCTATCCCAAGCCCTCAACATAACCCTAACCCTAGGTCCAATCGGAACCCTAACCGGATCTCTAACCCTAGCCCTCAACATAACCCTAACCCTAGGTCCACTCGGAACCCTAACCGGATCTCTAACCCTCGCCCTCAACATAACCCTAACCCTAGGTCCAATCGGAACCCTAACCGGATCTCTAACCCAAGCCCTCAACATAACCCTAACCCTAGGTCCAATCGGAACCCTAACCGGAACTCTAACCCTAGCCCTCAAAATAACCCTAACCCTAGGTCCAATCGGAACCCTAACCGGAACTCTAACCCTAGCCCTCAACATAACCCTAACCCTAGGTCCAATCCGAACCCTAACCGGATATCTATCCTAGCCCTCAACATAACCCTAACCCAAGTCCAATCGGAACCCTAACAGGATCTCTAACCCTAGCCCTCAACATAACCCTAACCCTAGGTCCAATCGGAACCCTAAATGGATATCTAAAACTAGCCCTCAACGTAACCATTAACCCTAGGTGCAATCGGAACCCTAACCGGATATCTAACCCTAGCCCTCAACATAACCCTAACCCTAGGTCCAATCGGAACCCTAACGGGATATCTACCCATCGCCCTCAACATAACCCTAACCCTAGGTCCAATCGGAACCCTAACCGGATCTCTAACCCTAGCCCTCAACATAACCCTAACCCTAGGTCCAATCGGAACCCTAACCGGATCTCTAACCCTAGCCCTCAACATAACCCTAACCCTAGGTCCAATCCGAACCCTAACCGGATATCTATCCCTAGCCCTCAACATAACCCTAACCCTAAGTCCAATCGGAACCCTAACCGGATCTCTAACCCTAGCCCTCAACATAACCCTAACCCTAGGTCCAATCGGAACCCTAACCGGATCTCTAACCCTAGCCCTCAACATAACCCTAACCCTAGGTCCACTCGGAACCCTAACCGGATCTCTAACCCTCGCCCTCAACATAACCCTAACCCTAGGTCCAATCGGAACCCTAACCGGATCTCTAACCCAAGCCCTCAACATAACCCTAACCCTAGGTCCAATCGGAACCCTAACCGGAACTCTAACCCTAGCCCTCAAAATAACCCTAACCCTAGGTCCAATCGGAACCCTAACCGGAACTCTAACCCTAGCCCTCAACATAACCCTAACCCTAGGTCCAATCCGAACCCTAACCGGATATCTATCCTAGCCCTCAACATAACCCTAACCCAAGTCCAATCGGAACCCTAACAGGATCTCTAACCCTAGCCCTCAACATAACCCTAACCCTAGGTCCAATCGGAACCCTAAATGGATATCTAAAACTAGCCCTCAACGTAACCATTAACCCTAGGTGCAATCGGAACCCTAACCGGATATCTAACCCTAGCCCTCAACATAACCCTAACCCTAGGTCCAATCGGAACCCTAACGGGATATCTACCCATCGCCCTCAACATAACCCTAACCCTAGGTCCAATCGGAACCCTAACCGGATCTCTAACCCTAGCCCTCAACATAACCCTAACCCTAGGTCCAATCGGAACCCTAACCGGATCTCTAACCCTAGCCCTCAACATAACCCTAACCCTAGGTCCAATCCGAACCCTAACCGGATATCTATCCCTAGCCCTCAACATAACCCTAACCCTAAGTCCAATCGGAACCCTAACCGGATCTCTAACCCTAGCCCTCAACATAACCCTAACCCTAGGTCGAATCGGAACCCTAACCGGATCTCTAACCCTAGCCCTCAACATAACCCTAACCCTAGGTCCAATCGGAACCCTAACCGGATCTCTAACCCTAGCCCACAACATAACCCTAACCCTAGGTCCAATCGGAACCCTAACCGGATCTCTAACCCTAGCCCTCAACATAACCCTAACCCTAGGTCCAATCGGAACCCTAACCGGATCTCTAACCCTAGCCCTCAACATAACCCTAACCATAGGTCCAATCCGAAACATAACCGGATCTCGAAACCTAGCCCTCAACATAACCCTAACCCTAGGTCCAATCGGAACCCTAACCGGACCTCTAACCCTAGCCCTCAACATAACCCTAACCCTAGGTCCAATCGGAACCCTAACCCGATCTGTATACCTAGCCCTCAACATAACCCTAACCCTAGGTCCAATCGGAACCCTAACAGGATCTCTAACCCTAGCCCTCAACATAACCCTAACCCTAGGTCCAATCGGAACCCTAACCGGATCTCTAACCCTAGCCCTCAACATAACCCTAACCCTAGGTCCACTCGGAACCCTAACCGGATCTCTAACCCTCGCCCTCAACATAACCCTAACCCTAGGTACAATCGGAACCCTAACCGGATCTCTAACCCTAGCCCTCAACATAACCCTAACCCTAGGTCCAATCGGAACCCTAACCGGAACTCTAAACCTAGCCCTCAATATAACCCTAACCCTAGGTCCAATCGGAACCCTAACCGGAACTCTAACCCTAGCCCTCAACATAACCCTAACCCTAGGTCAAATCCGAACCCTAACCGGATATCTATCCCTAGCCCTCAACATAACCCTAACCCTAGGTCCAATCGGAACCCTAACAGGATCTCTAACCCTAGCCCTCAACATAACCCTAACCCTAGGTCCAATCGGAACCCTAAATGGATATCTAACCCTAGCCCTCAACGTAACCATTAACCCTAGGTGCAATCGGAACCCTAACCGGATATCTAACCCTAGCCCTCAACATAACCGTAACCCTAGGTCCAATCGGAACCCTAACGGGATCTCTACCCCTCGCCCTCAACATAACCCTAACCCTAGGTCCAATCGGAACCCTAACCGGATCTCTAACCCTAGTCCTCAACATAACCCTAACCCTAGGTCCAATCGGAACCCTAACCGGATCTGTATACCTAGCCCTCAACATAACCCTAACCCTAGGTCCAATCGGAAACCTAACCGGATCTCTAACCCTAGCCCTTAACATAACCCTAACCCTAGGTCCAATCGGAACCCTAACCGGATCTGTATACCTAGCCCTCAACATAACCCTAACCCTAGGTCCAATCGGAACCCTAACCTGATCTCTAACACTAGCCCTCAACATAACCCTAACCCTAGGTCCAATCGGAACCGTAAACGGAACTCTAACCCTAGCCCTCAACATAACCCTAACCCTAGGTCCAATTGGAACCCTAACGGGATCTCTACCCCTCGCCCTCAACATAACCCTAACCCTAGGTCCAATCGGAACCCTAACCGGATCTCTAACCCTAACCCTCAACATAACCCTAACCCTAGGTCCAATCGGAACCCTAACCTGATCTCTAACACTAGCCCTCAACATAACCCTAACCCTAGGTCCAATCGGAACCGTAAACGGAACTCTAACCCTAGCCCTCAACATAACCCTAACCCTAGGTCCAATCGGAACCCTAACCGGATCTGTATACCTAGGCCTCAACATAACCCTAACCCTAGGTCCAATCGGAAACCTAACCGGATCTCTAACACTAGCCCTCAACATAACCCTAACCCTAGGTCCAATCGGAACCCTAGCAGGAACTCTAACCCTAGCCCTCAACATAACCCTAACCCTAGGTCCAATCGGAACCCTAACCGGATCTCTAAACCTAGCCCTCAACATAACCCTATCCCTAGGTCCACTCGGAACCCTAACCGGATCTCTAACCCTCGCCCTCAACATAACCCTAACCCTAGGTCCAATCGGAACCCTAACCGGAACTCTAACCCTACCCCTCAACATAACCCTAACCCTAGGTCCAATCGGAAACCTAAACGGATATCAAACCCTAGCCCTCAACATAACCCTAACCCTAGGTCCAATCCGAACCCTAACCGGATATCGATCCCTATCCCTCAACATAACCCTAACCCTAAGTCCAATCGGAACCCTAACAGGATCTCTAATCCTAGCCCTCAACATAACCCTAACCCTAGGTCCAATCGGAACCCTAAATGGATATCTAACCCTAGCCCTCAACGAAACCATTAACCCTAGGTGCAATCGGAACCCTAACAGGATATCTAACCCTAGCCCTCAACATAACCCTAACCCTAGGTCCAATCGGAACCCTAACGGGATCTCTACCCCTCGCTCTCAACATAACCCTAACCCTAGGTCCAATCGGAACCCTAACCGGATCTCTAACCCTAGCCCTCAACATAACCCTAACCCTAGGTCGAATCGGAACCCTAACCGGATCTCTAACCCTAGCCCTCAACATAACCCTAACCCTAGGTCGAATCGGAACCCAAACCGGATCTCTAACCCTAGTCCTCAACATAACCCTAACCCTAGGTCCAATCAGAACCCTAACCGGATCTGTATACCTAGCCCTCAACATAACCCTAACCCTAGGTCCAATAGGAAACCTAACCGGATCTCTAACACTAGCCCTCAACATAACCCTAACCTTAGGTCCAATTGGAACCCTAACCGGATCTCTAACCCTAACCCTCAACATAACCCTAACCCTAGGTCCAATCGGAACCGTAAACGGAACTCTAACCCTAGCCCTCAACATAACCCTAACAATAGGTACAATCGGACCCCTAACCGGATCTGTATACCTAGCCCTCAACATAACCCTAACCCTAGGTCCAATCGGAAACCTAACCGGGTCTCTAACCCTAGCCCTCAACATAACCCTAACCCTAGGTCCAATCGGAACCCTAACCGGATCTTTAACCCTAGCCCTCAACATAACCCTAACCCTAGGTCCAATCGGAACCCTAACCGGATCTCTAACCCTAGTCCTCAACATAACCCTAACCCTAGGTCCAATCGGAACCCTAACCGGATCTGTATACCTAGCCCTCAACATAACCCTAACCCTAGGTCCAATCGGAAACCTAACCGGATCTCTAACCCTAGCCCTTAACATAACCCTAACCCTAGGTCCAATCGGAACCCTAACCGGATCTGTATACCTAGCCCTCAACATAACCCTAACCCTAGGTCCAATCGGAACCCTAACCTGATCTCTAACACTAGCCCTCAACATAACCCTAACCCTAGGTCCAATCGGAACCGTAAACGGAACTCTAACCCTAGCCCTCAACATAACCCTAACCCTAGGTCCAATTGGAACCCTAACGGGATCTCTACCCCTCGCCCTCAACATAACCCTAACCCTAGGTCCAATCGGAACCCTAACCGGATCTCTAACCCTAACCCTCAACATAACCCTAACCCTAGGTCCAATCGGAACCCTAACCTGATCTCTAACACTAGCCCTCAACATAACCCTAACCCTAGGTCCAATCGGAACCGTAAACGGAACTCTAACCCTAGCCCTCAACATAACCCTAACCCTAGGTCCAATCGGAACCCTAACCGGATCTGTATACCTAGGCCTCAACATAACCCTAACCCTAGGTCCAATCGGAAACCTAACCGGATCTCTAACACTAGCCCTCAACATAACCCTAACCCTAGGTCCAATCGGAACCCTAGCAGGAACTCTAACCCTAGCCCTCAACATAACCCTAACCCTAGGTCCAATCGGAACCCTAACCGGATCTCTAAACCTAGCCCTCAACATAACCCTATCCCTAGGTCCACTCGGAACCCTAACCGGATCTCTAACCCTCGCCCTCAACATAACCCTAACCCTAGGTCCAATCGGAACCCTAACCGGAACTCTAACCCTACCCCTCAACATAACCCTAACCCTAGGTCCAATCGGAAACCTAAACGGATATCAAACCCTAGCCCTCAACATAACCCTAACCCTAGGTCCAATCCGAACCCTAACCGGATATCGATCCCTATCCCTCAACATAACCCTAACCCTAAGTCCAATCGGAACCCTAACAGGATCTCTAATCCTAGCCCTCAACATAACCCTAACCCTAGGTCCAATCGGAACCCTAAATGGATATCTAACCCTAGCCCTCAACGAAACCATTAACCCTAGGTGCAATCGGAACCCTAACAGGATATCTAACCCTAGCCCTCAACATAACCCTAACCCTAGGTCCAATCGGAACCCTAACGGGATCTCTACCCCTCGCTCTCAACATAACCCTAACCCTAGGTCCAATCGGAACCCTAACCGGATCTCTAACCCTAGCCCTCAACATAACCCTAACCCTAGGTCGAATCGGAACCCTAACCGGATCTCTAACCCTAGCCCTCAACATAACCCTAACCCTAGGTCGAATCGGAACCCAAACCGGATCTCTAACCCTAGTCCTCAACATAACCCTAACCCTAGGTCCAATCAGAACCCTAACCGGATCTGTATACCTAGCCCTCAACATAACCCTAACCCTAGGTCCAATAGGAAACCTAACCGGATCTCTAACACTAGCCCTCAACATAACCCTAACCTTAGGTCCAATTGGAACCCTAACCGGATCTCTAACCCTAACCCTCAACATAACCCTAACCCTAGGTCCAATCGGAACCGTAAACGGAACTCTAACCCTAGCCCTCAACATAACCCTAACAATAGGTACAATCGGACCCCTAACCGGATCTGTATACCTAGCCCTCAACATAACCCTAACCCTAGGTCCAATCGGAAACCTAACCGGGTCTCTAACCCTAGCCCTCAACATAACCCTAACCCTAGGTCCAATCGGAACCCTAACCGGATCTTTAACCCTAGCCCTCAACATAACCCTAACCCTAGGTCCAATCGGAACCCTAAACGGAACTCTAACCCTAGCCCTCAACATAACCATAACCCTAGGTCCAATTGGAACCCTAACCGTATCTCTAACCCTAGCCCTCAACATAACCCTAACCCTAGGTCCAATCGGAACCCTAACCGGATCTCTAACCCTAGCCCTCAACATAACCCTAACCCGAGGTCCAATCGGAACCCTAACCGGATATGTACACCTAGCCCTCAACATAAACCTAACCCTAGGTCCAATCGGAACCCTAACCAGATCTGTATACCTAGCCCTCAACATAACCCTAACCCTAGGTCCAATCGAAACCCTAACCGGAACTCTAACCCTCGCCCTCAACATAACCCTAATCCTAGGTCCAATCGGAACCCTAACCGGATCTGTATACCTAGCCCTCAACATAACCATAACCCTAGGTCCAATCGGAAACCTAACCGGATCTCTAACCCTAGCCCTTAACATAACCCTAACCCTAGGTCCAATCGGAACCCTAACCGGATCTGTATACCTAGCCCTCAACATAACCCTAACCCTAGGTCCAATCGGAACCCTAACGGGATCTCTACCCCTCGCCCTCAACATAACCCTAACCCTAGGTCCAATCGGAACCCTAACCGGATCTCTAACCCTAACCCTCAACATAACCCTAACCCTAGGTCCAATCGGAACCCTAACCTGATCTCTAAAACCAGCCCTCAACATAACCCTAACCCTAGGTCCAATCGGAACCGTAAACGGAGGTCTAACCCTAGCCCTCAACATAACCCTAACCCTAGGTCCAATCGGAACCCTAACCGGATCTGTATACCTAGGCCTCAACATAACCCTAACCCTAGGTCCAATCGGAAACCTAACCGGATCTCTAACACTAGCCCTCAACATAACCCTAACCCTAGGTCCAATCGGAACCCTAACCGGAACTCTAACCCTAGCCCTCAACATAACCCTAACCCTAGGTCCAATCGGAACCCTAACCGGATCTCTAACCCTAGCCCTCAACATAACCCTATCCCTAGGTCCACTCGGAACCCTAACCGGATCTCTAACCCTCGCCCTCAACATAACCCTAACCCTAGGTCGAATCGGAACCCAAACCGGATCTCTAACCCTAGTCCTCAACATAACCCTAACGCTAGGTCCAATCAGAACCCTAACCGGATCTGTATACCTAGCCCTCAACATAACCCTAACCCTAGGTCCAATCGGAAACCTAACCGGATCTCTAACCCTACCCCTTAACATAACCCTAACCCTAGGTCCAATCGGAACCCTAACCGGATCTGTATACCTAGCCCTCAACATAACCCTAACCCTAGGTCCAATAGGAAACCTAACCGGATCTCTAACTCTAGCCCTCAACATAACCCTAACCCTAGGTCCAATCGGAACCCTAACCGGAACTCTAACCCTAGCCCTCAACATAACCCTAACCCTAGGTTAAATCCGAACCCTAACCGGATATCTATCCCTAGCCCTCAACATAACCCTAACCCTAGGTCCAATCGGAACCCTAACAGGATCTCTAACCCTAGCCCTCAACATAACCCTAACCCTAGGTCCAATCGGAACCCTAAATGGATATCTAACCCTAGCCCTCAACGTAACCATTAACCCTAGGTGCAATCGGAACCCTAACCGGATATCTAACCCTAGCCCTCAACATAACCGTAACCCTAGGTCCAATCGGAACCCTAACGGGATCTCTACCCCTCGCCCTCAACATAACCCTAACCCTAGGTCCAATCGGAACCCTAACCGGATCTCTAACCCTAGTCCTCAACATAACCCTAACCCTAGGTCCAATCGGAACCCTAACCGGATCTGTATACCTAGCCCTCAACATAACCCTAACCCTAGGTCCAATCGGAAACCTAACCGGATCTCTAACCCTAGCCCTTAACATAACCCTAACCCTAGGTCCAATCGGAACCCTAACCGGATCTGTATACCTAGCCCTCAACATAACCCTAACCCTAGGTCCAATCGGAACCCTAACCTGATCTCTAACACTAGCCCTCAACATAACCCTAACCCTAGGTCCAATCGGAACCGTAAACGGAACTCTAACCCTAGCCCTCAACATAACCCTAACCCTAGGTCCAATCGGAACCCTAACGGGATCTCTACCCCTCGCCCTCAACATAACCCTAACCCTAGGTCCAATCGGAACCCTAACCGGATCTCTAACCCTAACCCTCAACATAACCCTAACCCTAGGTCCAATCGGAACCCTAACCTGATCTCTAACACTAGCCCTCAACATAACCCTAACCCTAGGTCCAATCGGAACCGTAAACGGAACTCTAACCCTAGCCCTCAACATAACCCTAACCCTAGGTCCAATCGGAACCCTAACCGGATCTGTATACCTAGGCCTCAACATAACCCTAACCCTAGGTCCAATCGGAAACCTAACCGGATCTCTAACACTAGCCCTCAACATAACCCTAACCCTAGGTCCAATCGGAACCCTAGCAGGAACTCTAACCCTAGCCCTCAACATAACCCTAACCCTAGGTCCAATCGGAACACTAACCGGATCTCTAAACCTAGCCCTCAACATAACCCTATCCCTAGGTCCACTCGGAACCCTAACCGGATCTCTAACCCTCGCCCTCAACATAACCCTAACCCTAGGTCCAATCGGAACCCTAACCGGAACTCTAACCCTACTCCTCAACATAACCCTAACCCTAGGTCCAATCGGAAACCTAAACGGATATCAAACCCTAGCCCTCAACGTAACCCTAACCCTAGGTCCAATCCGAACCCTAACGGGATATCGATCCCTATCCCTCAACATAACCCTAACCCTAAGTCCAATCGGAACCCTAACAGGATCTCTAATCCTAGCCCTCAACATAACCCTAACCCTAGGTCCAATCGGAACCCTAAATGGATATCTAACCCTAGCCCTCAACGAAACCATTAACCCTAGGTGCAATCGGAACCCTAACCGGATCTCTAACCCTAGCCCTCAACATAACCCTAACCCTAGGTCGAATCGGAACCCTAACCGGATCTCTAACCCTAGCCCTCAACATAACCCTAACCCTAGGTCGAATCGGAACCCAAACCGGATCTCTAACCCTAGTCCTCAACATAACCCTAACCCTAGGTCCAATCAGAACCCTAACCGGATCTGTATACCTAGCCCTCAACATAACCCTAACCCTAGGTCCAATAGGAAACCTAACCGGATCTCTAACACTAGCCCTCAACATAACCCTAACCTTAGGTCCAATTGGAACCCTAACCGGATCTCTAACCCTAACCCTCAACATAACCCTAACCCTAGGTCCAATCGGAACCGTAAACGGAACTCTAACCCTAGCCCTCAACATAACCCTAACAATAGGTACAATCGGACCCCTAACCGGATCTGTATACCTAGCCCTCAACATAACCCTAACCCTAGGTCCAATCGGAAACCTAACCGGGTCTCTAACCCTAGCCCTCAACATAACCCTAACCCTAGGTCCAATCGGAACCCTAACCGGATCTTTAACCCTAGCCCTCAACATAACCCTAACCCTAGGTCCAATCGGAACCCTAAACGGAACTCTAACCCTAGCCCTCAACATAACCATAACCCTAGGTCCAATTGGAACCCTAACCGTATCTCTAACCCTAGCCCTCAACATAACCCTAACCCTAGGTCCAATCGGAACCCTAACCGGATCTCTAACCCTAGCCCTCAACATAACCCTAACCCGAGGTCCAATCGGAACCCTAACCGGATATGTACACCTAGCCCTCAACATAAACCTAACCCTAGGTCCAATCGGAACCCTAACCAGATCTGTATACCTAGCCCTCAACATAACCCTAACCCTAGGTCCAATCGGAACCCTAACCGGAACTCTAACCCTCGCCCTCAACATAACCCTAATCCTAGGTCCAATCGGAACCCTAACCGGATCTGTATACCTAGCCCTCAACATAACCATAACCCTAGGTCCAATCGGAAACCTAACCGGATCTCTAACCCTAGCCCTTAACATAACCCTAACCCTAGGTCCAATCGGAACCCTAACCGGATCTGTATACCTAGCCCTCAACATAACCCTAACCCTAGGTCCAATCGGAACCCTAACGGGATCTCTACCCCTCGCCCTCAACATAACCCTAACCCTAGGTCCAATCGGAACCCTAACCGGATCTCTAACCCTAACCCTCAACATAACCCTAACCCTAGGTCCAATCGGAACCCTAACCTGATCTCTAAAACTAGCCCTCAACATAACCCTAACCCTAGGTCCAATCGGAACCGTAAACGGAGGTCTAACCCTAGCCCTCAACATAACCCTAACCCTAGGTCCAATCGGAACCCTAACCGGATCTGTATACCTAGGCCTCAACATAACCCTAACCCTAGGTCCAATCGGAAACCTAACCGGATCTCTAACACTAGCCCTCAACATAACCCTAACCCTAGGTCCAATCGGAACCCTAACCGGATCTCTAACCCTAGCCCTCAACATAACCCTAACCCTAGGTCCAATCGGAACCCTAACCGGATCTCTAACCCTAGCCCTCAACATAACCCTATCCCTAGGTCCACTCGGAACCCTAACCGGATCTCTAACCCTCGCCCTCAACATAACCCTAACCCTAGGTCGAATCGGAACCCAAACCGGATCTCTAACCCTAGTCCTCAACATAACCCTAACGCTAGGTCCAATCAGAACCCTAACCGGATCTGTATACCTAGCCCTCAACATAACCCTAACCCTAGGTCCAATCGGAAACCTAACCGGATCTCTAACCCTACCCCTTAACATAACCCTAACCCTAGGTCCAATCGGAACCCTAACCGGATCTGTATACCTAGCCCTCAACATAACCCTAACCCTAGGTCCAATAGGAAACCTAACCGGATCTCTAACTCTAGCCCTCAACATAACCCTAACCCTAGGTCCAATCGGAACCCTAACCGGATCTCTAACCCTAACCCTCAACATAACCCTAACTCTAGGTCCAATCGGAACCCTAACCTGATATCGAACCCTAGCCCTCAACATAACCCTAACCCTAGGTCCAATCGGAACCGTAAACGGAACTCTAACCCTAGCCCTCAACATAACCCTAACCCTAGGTCCAATCGGAACGTTAACCGGATCTGTATACTTAGGCCTCAACATAACCCTAACCCTAGGTCCAATCGGAACCCTAACCGAATCTCTAACCCTATCCCTCAACATAACCCTAACCCTAGGTCCAATCGGACCCCTAACCGGATCTGTATACCTAGCCCTCAACATAACCCTAACCCTAGGTCCAATCAGAAACCTAACCGGGTCTCTAACCCTAGCCCTCAACATAACCCTAACCCTAGGTCCAATCGGAACCCTAACCGGATCTTTAACCCTAGCCCTCAACATAACCCTAACCCTAGGTCCAATCGGAACCCTAAACGGAACTCTAACCCTAGCCCTCAACATAATCATAACCCTAGGTCCAATTGGAACCCTAACCGTATCTCTAACCCTAGCCCTCAACATAACCCTAACCCTAGGTCCAATCGGAACCCTAACCGGATCTCTAACCCAAGCCCTCAACATAACCCTAACCCGAGGTCCAATCGGAACCCTAACCGGATATGTACACCTAGCCCTCAACATAAACCTAACCCTAGGTCCAATCGGAACCCTAACCAGATCTGTATACCTAGCCCTCAACATAACCCTAACCCTAGGTCCAATCGGAACCCTAACCGGAACTCTAACCCTCGCCCTCAACATAACCCTAACCCTAGGTCCAATCGGAACACTAACCAGATCTCTAACCCTAGCCCTCAACATAACCCTAACCCTAGGTCCAATCGGAACCCTAACCGGATCCCTAACCCTAGCCCTCAACATAACCCTAACCCTAGGACCAATCCGAACCCTAACCGGATCTCTACCCCTCGCACTCAACATAACCCTAACCCTAGGTCCAATCGGAACCCTAACCGGAACTCTAACCCTAGCCCTCAAAATAACCCTAACCCTAGGTCCAATCGGAACCCTAACCGGATCTCTAACCCTAGCCCTCAACATAACCCTAACCCTAGGACCAATCGGAACCCTAAATGGATATCTAACCCTTCCCCTCAACGTAACCCTAACCCTAGGTCCAATCGGAACCCTAACCGGATCTCTAACCCTAGCCCTCAACATAACCCTAACCCTAGGTCCAATCGGAACCCTAACCGGATCTCTAACCCTAGCCCTCAACATAACCATAACCCTAGGACCAATCGGAACCCTAAATGGATATCTAACCCTTCCTCTCAACGTAACCCTAACCCTAGGTCCAATCGGAACCCTAACCGGATCTCTATCCCAAGCCCTCAACATAACCCTAACCCTAGGTCCAATCGGAACCCTAACCGGATCTCTAACCCTAGCCCTCAACATAACCCTAACCCTAGGTCCACTCGGAACCCTAACCGGATCTCTAACCCTCGCCCTCAACATAACCCTAACCCTAGGTCCAATCGGAACCCTAACCGGATCTCTAACCCAAGCCCTCAACATAACCCTAACCCTAGGTCCAATCGGAACCCTAACCGGAACTCTAACCCTAGCCCTCAAAATAACCCTAACCCTAGGTCCAATCGGAACCCTAACCGGAACTCTAACCCTAGCCCTCAACATAACCCTAACCCTAGGTCCAATCCGAACCCTAACCGGATATCTATCCCTAGCCCTCAACATAACCCTAACCCTAAGTCCAATCGGAACCCTAACAGGATCTCTAACCCTAGCCCTCAACATAACCCTAACCCTAGGTCCAATCGGAACCCTAAATGGATATCTAAAACTAGCCCTCAACGTAACCATTAACCCTAGGTGCAATCGGAACCCTAACCGGATATCTAACCCTAGCCCTCAACATAACCCTAACCCTAGGTCCAATCGGAACCCTAACGGGATATCTACCCATCGCCCTCAACATAACCCTAACCCTAGGTCCAATCGGAACCCTAACCGGATCTCTAACCCTAGCCCTCAACATAACCCTAACCCTAGGTCCAATCGGAACCCTAACCGGATCTCTAACCCTAGCCCTCAACATAACCCTAACCCTAGGTCCAATCCGAACCCTAACCGGATATCTATCCCTAGCCCTCAACATAACCCTAACCCTAAGTCCAATCGGAACCCTAACCGGATCTCTAACCCTAGCCCTCAACATAACCCTAACCCTAGGTCGAATCGGAACCCTAACCGGATCTCTAACCCTAGCCCTCAACATAACCCTAACCCTAGGTCCAATCGGAACCCTAACCGGATCTCTAACCCTAGCCCACAACATAACCCTAACCCTAGGTCCAATCGGAACCCTAACCGGATCTCTAACCCTAGCCCTCAACATAACCCTAACCCTAGGTCCAATCGGAACCCTAACCGGATCTCTAACCCTAGCCCTCAACATAACCCTAACCCTAGGTCCAATCCGAAACATAACCGGATCTCGAAACCTAGCCCTCAACATAACCCTAACCCTAGGTCCAATCGGAACCCTAACCCGATCTGTATACCTAGCCCTCAACATAACCCTAACCCTAGGTCCAATCGGAACCCTAACAGGATCTCTAACCCTAGCCCTCAACATAACCCTAACCCTAGGTCCAATCGGAACCCTAACCGGATCTCTAACCCTAGCCCTCAACATAACCCTAACCCTAGGTCCACTCGGAACCCTAACCGGATCTCTAACCCTCGCCCTCAACATAACCCTAACCCTAGGTACAATCGGAACCCTAACCGGATCTCTAACCCTAGCCCTCAACATAACCCTAACCCTAGGTCCAATCGGAACCCTAACCGGAACTCTAAACCTAGCCCTCAATATAACCCTAACCCTAGGTCCAATCGGAACCCTAACCGGAACTCTAACCCTAGCCCTCAACATAACCCTAACCCTAGGACAAATCCGAACCCTAACCGGATATCTATCCCTAGCCCTCAACATAACCCTAACCCTAGGTCCAATCGGAACCCTAACAGGATCTCTAACCCTAGCCCTCAACATAACCCTAACCCTAGGTCCAATCGGAACCCTAAATGGATATCTAACCCTAGCCCTCAACGTAACCATTAACCCTAGGTGCAATCGGAACCCTAACCGGATATCTAACCCTAGCCCTCAACATAACCGTAACCCTAGGTCCAATCGGAACCCTAACGGGATCTCTACCCCTCGCCCTCAACATAACCCTAACCCTAGGTCCAATCGGAACCCTAACCGGATCTCTAACCCTAGCCCTCAACATAACCCTAACCCTAGGTCGAATCGGAACCCTAACCGGATCTCTAACCCTAGCCCTCAACATAACCCTAACCCTAGGTCGAATCGGAACCCTAACCGGATCTGTATACCTAGCCCTCAACATAACCCTAACCCTAGGTCCAATCGGAAACCTAACCGGATCTCTAACCCTAGCCCTTAACATAACCCTAACCCTAGGTCCAATCGGAACCCTAACCGGATCTGTATACCTAGCCCTCAACATAACCCTAACCCTAGGTCCAATCGGAACCCTAACCTGATCTCTAACACTAGCCCTCAACATAACCCTAACCCTAGGTCCAATCGGAACCGTAAACGGAACTCTAACCCTAGCCCTCAACATAACCCTAACCCTAGGTCCAATCGGAACCCTAACGGGATCTCTACCCCTCGCCCTCAAAATAACCCTAACCCTAGGTCCAATCGGAACCCTAACCGGATCTCTAACCCTAACCCTCAACATAACCCTAACCCTAGGTCCAATCGGAACCCTAACCTGATCTCTAACACTAGCCCTCAACATAACCCTAACCCTAGGTCCAATCGGAACCGTAAACGGAACTCTAACCCTAGCCCTCAACATAACCCTAACCCTAGGTCCAATCGGAACCCTAACCGGATCTGTATACCTAGGCCTCAACATAACCCTAACCCTAGGTCCAATCGGAAACCTAACCGGATCTCTAACACTAGCCCTCAACATAACCCTAACCCTAGGTCCAATCGGAACCCTAACCGGAACTCTAACCCTAGCCCTCAACATAACCCTAACCCTAGGTCCAATCGGAACCCTAACCGGATCTCTAAACCTAGCCCTCAACATAACCCTATCCCTAGGTCCACTCGGAACCCTAACCGGATCTCTAACCCTCGCCCTCAACATAACCCTAACCCTAGGTCCAATCGGAACCCTAACCGGAACTCTAACCCTACCCCTCAACATAACCCTAACCCTAGGTCCAATCGGAAACCTAAACGGATATCAAACCCTAGCCCTCAACATAACCCTAACCCTAGGTCCAATCCGAACCCTAACCGGATATCGATCCCTATCCCTCAACATAACCCTAACCCTAAGTCCAATCGGAACCCTAACAGGATCTCTAATCCTAGCCCTCAACATAACCCTAACCCTAGGTCCAATCGGAACCCTAAATGGATATCTAACCCTAGCCCTCAACGAAACCATTAACCCTAGGTGCAATCGGAACCCTAACAGGATATCTAACCCTAGCCCTCAACATAACCCTAACCCTAGGTCCAATCGGAACCCTAACGGGATCTCTACCCCTCGCTCTCAACATAACCCTAACCCTAGGTTCAATCGGAACCCTAACCGGATCTCTAACCCTAGCCCTCAACATAACCCTAACCCTAGGTCGAATCTGAACCCTAACCGGATCTCTAACCCTAGCCCTCAACATAACCCTAACCCTAGGTCGAATCGGAACCCAAACCGGATCTCTAACCCTAGTCCTCAACATAACCCTAACCCTAGGTCCAATCAGAACCCTAACCGGATCTGTATACCTAGCCCTCAACATAACCCTAACCCTAGGTCCAATAGGAAACCTAACCGGATCTCTAACACTAGCCCTCAACATAACCCTAACCTTAGGTCCAATTGGAACCCTAACCGGATCTCTAACCCTAACCCTCAACATAACCCTAACTCTAGGTCCAATCGGAACCCTAACCTGATATCGAACCCTAGCCCTCAACATAACCCTAACCCTAGGTCCAATCGGAACCGTAAACGGAACTCTAACCCTAGCCCTCAACATAACCCTAACCCTAGGTCCAATCGGAACGCTAACCGGATCTGTATACCTAGGCCTCAACATAACCCTAACCCTAGGTCCAATCGGAAACCTAACCGGATCTCTAACACTAGCCCTCAACATAACCCTAACCCTAGGTCCAATCGGAACCCTAACCGAATCTCTAACCCTATCCCTCAACATAACCCTAACCCTAGGTACAATCGGACCCCTAACCGGATCTGTATACCTAGCCCTCAACATAACCCTAACCCTAGGTCCAATCGGAAACCTAACCGGGTCTCTAACCCTAGCCCTCAACATAACCCTAACCCTAGGTCCAATCGGAACCCTAACCGGATCTTTAACCCTAGCCCTCAACATAACCCTAACCCTAGGTCCAATCGGAACCCTAAACGGATATCTAACCCTAGCCCTCAACATAACCCTAACCCTAGGTCCAATCGGAACCCTAAACGGAACTCTAACCCTAGCCCTCAACATAACCATAACCCTAGGTCCAATTGGAACCCTAACCGGATCTCTAACCCTAGCCCTCAACATAACCCTAACCCTAGGTCCAATCGGAACCCTAACCGGATCTCTAACCCTAGCCCTCAACATAACCCTAACCCGAGGTCCAATCGGAACCCTAACCGGATATGTATACCTAGCCCTCAACATAAACCTAACCCTAGGTCCAATCGGAACCCTAACCGGATCTGTATACCTAGCCCTCAACATAACCCTAACCCTAGATCCAATCGGAACCCTAACGGGAACTCTAACCCTCGCCCTCAACATAACCCTAACCCTAGGTCCAATCGGAACACTAACCAGATCTCTAACCCTAGTCCTCAACATAACCCTAACCCTAGGTCCAATCGGAACCCTAACCGGATCCCTAACCCTAGCCCTCAACATAACCCTAACCCTAGGACCAATCCGAACCCTAACCGGATCTCTACCCCTCGCACTCAACATAACCCTAACCCTAGGTCCAATCGGAACCCTAACCGGATCTCTAACCCTAGCCCTCAACATAACCCTAAGCCTAGGACCAATCGGAACCCTAAATGGATATCTAACCCTTCCCCTCAACGTAACCCTAACCCTAGGTCCAATCGGAACCCTAACCGGATCTCTAACCCTAGCCCTCAACATAACCCTAACCCTAGGTCCAATCGGAACCCTAACCGGATCTCTAACCCTAGCCCTCAACATAACCCTAACCCTAGGTCCAATCGGAACCCTCACCGGATCTCTAACCCTAGCCCTCAACATAACCATAACCCTAGGACCAATCGGAACCCTAAATGGATATCTAACCCTTCCCCTCAACGTAACCCTAACCCTAGGTCCAATCGGAAGCCTAACCGGATCTCTATCCCAAGCCCTCAACATAACCCTAACCCTAGGTCCAATCGGAACCCTAACCGGATCTCTAACCCTAGCCCTCAACATAACCCTAACCCTAGGTCCACTCGGAACCCTAACCGGATCTCTAACCCTCGCCCTCAACATAACCCTAACCCTAGGTCCAATCGGAACCCTAACCGGAACTCTAACCCTAGCCCTCAACATAACCCTAACCCTAGGTCCAATCGGAACCCTAACCGGAACTCTAACCCTAGCCCTCAAAATAACCCCAACCCTAGGTCCAATCGGAACCCTAACCGGAACTCTAACCCTAGCCCTCAACATAACCCTAACCCAGGATCCAATCCGAACCCTAACCGGATATCTATCCCTAGCCCTCAACATAACCCTAACCCTAGGTCCAATCGGAACCCTAACAGGATCTCTAACCCTATCTCTCAACATAACCCTAACCCTAGGTCCAATCAGAACCCTAAATGGATATCTAAAACTAGCCCTCAGCGTAACCATTAACCCTAGGTGCAATCGGAACCCTAACCGGATATCTAACCCTAGCCCTCAACATAACCCTAACCCTAGGTCCAATCGGAACCCTAACGGGATCTCTACCCATCGCCCTCAACATAACCCTAACCCTAGGTCCAATCGGAACCCTAACCGGATCTCTAACCCTAGCCCTCAACATAACCCTAACCCTAGGTCGAATCGGAACTCTAACCGGATCTCTAACCCTAGCCCTCAACATAACCCTAACCCTAGGTCCAATCCGAACCCTAACCGGATATCTATCCCTAGCCCTCAACATAACCCTAACCCTAAGTCCAATCGGAACCCTAACCGGATCTCTAACCCTAGCCCTCAACATAACCCTAACCCTAGGTCCAATCGGAACCCTAAATGGATATCTAAAACTAGCCCTCAACGTAACTATTAACCCTAGGTGCAATCGGAACCCTAACCGGATATCTAACCCTAGCCCTCAACATAACCCTAACCCTAGGTCCAATCGGAACCCTAACGGGATCTCTACCCCTCGCCCTCAACATAACCCTAACCCTAGGTCCAATCGGAACCCTAACCGGATCTCTAACCCTAGCCCTCAACATAACCCTAACCCTAGGTCGAATCGGAACCCTAACCGGATCTCTAACCCTAGCCCTCAACATAACCCTAACCCTAGGTCCAATCGGAACCCTAACCGGATCTCTAACCCTAGCCCTCAACATAACCCTAACCCTAGGTCCAATCGGAACCCTAACCGGATCTCTAACCCTAGCCCTGAACATAACCCTAACCCTAGGTCCAATCGGAACCCTAACCGGACCTCTAACCCTAGCCCTCAACATAACCCTAACCCTAGGTCCAATCCGAAACATAACCGGATCTCTAAACCTAGCCCTCAACATAACCCTAACCCTAGGTCCAATCGGAACCCTATCCGGACCTCTAACCCTAGCCCTCAACATAACCCTAACCCTAGGTCCAATCGGAAACCTAACCGGATCTGTATACCTAGCCCTCAACATAACCCTAACCCTAGGTCCAATCGGAACCCTAACCGGATCTGTATACCTAGCCCTCAACATAACCCGAACCCTAGGTCCAATCGGAACCCTAACAGGATCTCTAACCCTAGCCCTCAACATAACCCTAACCCTAGGTCCAATCGGAACCCTAACAGGATCTCTAACCCTAGCCCTCAACATAACCCTAACCCTAGGTCCAATCGGAACCCTAACCGGATCTCTAACCCTAGCCCTCAACATAACCCTAACCCTAGGTCCACTCGGAACCCTAACCGGATCTCTAACCCTTGCCCTCAACATAACCCTAACCCTAGGTCCAATCGGAACCCTAACCGGATATGTATACCTAGCCCTCAACATAAACCTAACCCTAGGTCCAATCGGAACCCTAACCGGATCAGTATACCTAGCCCTCAACATAACCCTAACCCTAGGTCCAATCGGAACCCTAACGGGAACTCTAACCCTCGCCCTCAACATAACCCTAACCCTAGGTCCAATCGGAACACTAACCAGATCTCTAACCCTAGCCCTCAACATAACCCTAACCCTAGGTCCAATCGGAACCCTAACCGGATCCCTAACCCTAGCCCTCAACATAACCCTAACCCTAGGACCAATCCGAACCCTAACCGGATCTCTAACCCTAGCCCTCAACATAACCCTAACCCTAGGTCCACTCGGAACCCTAACCGGATTTCTAACCCTCGCCCTCAACATAACCCTAACCCTAGGTCCAATCGGAACCCTAACCGGAACTCTAACCCTAGCCCTCAACATAACCCTAACCCTAGGTCCAATCGGAACCCTAACCGGAACTCTAACCCTAGCCCTCAAAATAACCCCAACCCTAGGTCCAATCGGAACCCTAACCGGAACTCTAACCCTAGCCCTCAACATAACCCTAACCCAGGATCCAATCCGAACCCTAACCGGATATCTATCCCTAGCCCTCAAAATAACCCTAACCCTAGGTCCAATCGGAACCCTAACAGGATCTCTAACCCTATCTCTCAACATAACCCTAACAATAGGTCCAATCGGAACCCTAAATGGATATCTAAAACTAGCCCTCAACGTAACCATTAACCCTAGGTGCAATCGGAACCCTAACCGGATATCTAACCCTAGCCCTCAACATAACCCTAACCCTAGGTCCAATCGGAACCCTAACGGGATCTCTACCCATCGCCCTCAACATAACCCTAACCCTAGGTCCAATCGGAACCCTAACCGGATCTCTAACCCTAGCCCTCAACATAACCCTAACCCTAGGTCGAATCGGAACTCTAACCGGATCTCTAACCCTAGCCCTCAACATAACCCTAACCCTAGGTCCAATCCGAACCCTAACCGGATATCTATCCCTAGCCCTCAACATAACCCTAACCCTAAGTCCAATCGGAACCCTAACCGGATCTCTAACCCTAGCCCTCAACATAACCCTAACCCTAGGTCCAATCGGAACCCTAAATGGATATCTAAAACTAGCCCTCAACGTAACTATTAACCCTAGGTGCAATCGGAACCCTAACCGGATATCTAACCCTAGCCCTCAACATAACCCTAACCCTAGGTCCAATCGGAACCCTAACGGGATCTCTACCCCTCGCCCTCAACATAACCCTAACCCTAGGTCCAATCGGAACCCTAACCGGATCTCTAACCCTAGCCCTCAACATAACCCTAACCCTAGGTCGAATCGGAACCCTAACCGGATCTCTAACCCTAGCCCTCAACATAACCCTAACCCTAGGTCCAATCGGAACCCTAACCGGATCTCTAACCCTAGCCCTCAACATAACCCTAACCCTAGGTCCAATCGGAACCCTAACCGGATCTCTAACCCTAGCCCTGAACATAACCCTAACCCTAGGTCCAATCGGAACCCTAACCGGACCTCTAACCCTAGCCCTCAACATAACCCTAACCCTAGGTCCAATCCGAAACATAACCGGATCTCTAAACCTAGCCCTCAACATAACCCTAACCCTAGGTCCAATCGGAACCCTATCCGGACCTCTAACCCTAGCCCTCAACATAACCCTAACCCTAGGTCCAATCGGAAACCTAACCGGATCTGTATACCTAGCCCTCAACATAACCCTAACCCTAGGTCCAATCGGAACCCTAACCGGATCTGTATACCTAGCCCTCAACATAACCCGAACCCTAGGTCCAATCGGAACCCTAACAGGATCTCTAACCCTAGCCCTCAACATAACCCTAACCCTAGGTCCAATCGGAACCCTAACAGGATCTCTAACCCTAGCCCTCAACATAACCCTAACCCTAGGTCCAATCGGAACCCTAACCGGATCTCTAACCCTAGCCCTCAACATAACCCTAACCCTAGGTCCACTCGGAACCCTAACCGGATCTCTAACCCTTGCCCTCAACATAACCCTAACCCTAGGTCCAATCGGAACCCTAACCGGATATGTATACCTAGCCCTCAACATAAACCTAACCCTAGGTCCAATCGGAACCCTAACCGGATCAGTATACCTAGCCCTCAACATAACCCTAACCCTAGGTCCAATCGGAACCCTAACGGGAACTCTAACCCTCGCCCTCAACATAACCCTAACCCTAGGTCCAATCGGAACACTAACCAGATCTCTAACCCTAGCCCTCAACATAACCCTAACCCTAGGTCCAATCGGAACCCTAACCGGATCCCTAACCCTAGCCCTCAACATAACCCTAACCCTAGGACCAATCCGAACCCTAACCGGATCTCTAACCCTAGCCCTCAACATAACCCTAACCCTAGGTCCACTCGGAACCCTAACCGGATTTCTAACCCTCGCCCTCAACATAACCCTAACCCTAGGTCCAATCGGAACCCTAACCGGAACTCTAACCCTAGCCCTCAACATAACCCTAACCCTAGGTCCAATCGGAACCCTAACCGGAACTCTAACCCTAGCCCTCAAAATAACCCCAACCCTAGGTCCAATCGGAACCCTAACCGGAACTCTAACCCTAGCCCTCAACATAACCCTAACCCAGGATCCAATCCGAACCCTAACCGGATATCTATCCCTAGCCCTCAAAATAACCCTAACCCTACGTCCAATCGGAACCCTAACAGGATCTCTAACCCTATCTCTCAACATAACCCTAACAATAGGTCCAATCGGAACCCTAAATGGATATCTAAAACTAGCCCTCAACGTAACCATTAACCCTAGGTGCAATCGGAACCCTAACCGGATATCTAACCCTAGCCCTCAACATAACCCTAACCCTAGGTCCAATCGGAACCCTAACGGGATCTCTACCCATCGCCCTCAACATAACCCTAACCCTAGGTCCAATCGGAACCCTAACCGGATCTCTAACCCTAGCCCTCAACATAACCCTAACCCTAGGTCGAATCGGAACCCTAACCGGATCTCTAACCCTAGCCCTCAACATAACCCTAACCCTAGGTCCAATCCGAACCCTAACCGGATATCTATCCCTAGCCCTCAACATAACCCTAACCCTAAGTCCAATCGGAACCCTAACCGGATCTCTAACCCTAGCCCTCAACATAACCCTAACCCTAGGTCCAATCGGAACCCTAAATGGATATCTAAAACTAGCCCTCAACGTAACCATTAACCCTAGGTGCAATCGGAACCCTAACCGGATATCTAACCCTAGCCCTCAACATAACCCTAACCCTAGGTCCAATCGGAACCCTAACGGGATCTCTACCCCTCGCCCTCAACATAACCCTAACCCTAGGTCCAATCGGAACCCTAACCGGATCTCTAACCCTAGCCCTCAACATAACCCTAACCCTAGGTCGAATCGGAACCCTAACCGGATCTCTAACCCTAGCCCTCAACATAACCCTAACCCTAGGTCCAATCGGAAACCTAACCGGATCTGTATACCTAGCCCTCAACATAACCCTAACCCTAGGTCCAATCGGAACCCTAACCGGATCTGTATACCTAGCCCTCAACATAACCCGAACCCTAGGTCCAATCGGAACCCTAACAGGATCTCTAACCCTAGCCCTCAACATAACCCTAACCCTAGGTCCAATCGGAACCCTAACAGGATCTCTAACCCTAGCCCTCAACATAACCCTAACCCTAGGTCCAATCGGAACCCTAACCGGATCTCTAACCCTAGCCCTCAACATAACCCTAACCCTAGGTCCACTCGGAACCCTAACCGGATCTCTAACCCTTGCCCTCAACATAACCCTAACCCTAGGTCCAATCGGAACCCTAACCGGATATGTATACCTAGCCCTCAACATAAACCTAACCCTAGGTCCAATCGGAACCCTAACCGGATCAGTATACCTAGCCCTCAACATAACCCTAACCCTAGGTCCAATCGGAACCCTAACGGGAACTCTAACCCTCGCCCTCAACATAACCCTAACCCTAGGTCCAATCGGAACACTAACCAGATCTCTAACCCTAGCCCTCAACATAACCCTAACCCTAGGTCCAATCGGAACCCTAACCGGATCCCTAACCCTAGCCCTCAACATAACCCTAACCCTAGGACCAATCCGAACCCTAACCGGATCTCTACCCCTCGCACTCAACATAACCCTAACCCTAGGTCCAATCGGAACCCTAACCGGAACTCTAACCCTAGCCCTCAAAATAACCCTAACCCTAGGTCCAATCGGAACCCTAACCGGATCTCTAAACCTAGCCCTCAACATAACCCTAACCCTAGGACCAATCGGAACCGTAAATGGATATCTAACCCTTCCCCTCAACGTAACCCTAACCCTAGGTCCAATCGGAACCCTAACCGGATCTCTAACCCTAGCCCTCAACATAACCCTAACCCTAGGTCCAATCGGAACCCTAACCGGATCTCTAACCCTAGCCCTCAACATAACCCTAACCCTAGGTCCAATCGGAACCCTAACCGGATCTCTAACCCTAGCCCTCAACATAACCATATCCCTAGGACCAATCGGAACCCTAAATGGATATCTAACCCTTCCCCTCAACGTAACCCTAACCCTAGGTCCAATCGGAACCCTAACCGGATCTCTATCCCAAGCCCTCAACATAACCCTAACCCTAGGTCCAATCGGAACCCTAACCGGATCTCTAACCCTCGCCCTCAACATAACCCTAACCCTAGGTTCAATCGGAACCCTAACCGGATCTCTAATCCTAGCCCTCAACATAACCCTAACCCTAGGTCCAATCGGAACCCTAACCGGAACTCTAACCCTAACCCTCAAAATAACCCTAACCCTAGGTCCAATCGGAACCCTAACCGGAACTCTAACCCTAGCCCTCAACATAACCCTAACCCTAGGTCCAATCCGAACCCTAACCGGATATCTATCCCTAGCCCTCAACATAACCCTAACCCTAAGTCCAATCGGAACCTTAACAGTATCTCTAACCCTAGCCCTCAACATAACCCTAACCCTAGGTTCAATCGGAACCCTAAATGGATATCTAAAACTAGCCCTCAACGTAACCATTAACCCTAGGTGCAATCGGAACCCTAACCGGATATCTAACCCTAGCCCTCAACATAACCCTAACCCTAGGTCCAATCGGAACCCTAACGGGATCTCTACCCATCGCCCTCAACATAACCCTAACCCTAGGTCCAATCGGAACCCTAACCGGATCTCTAACCCTAGCCCTCAACATAACCCTAACCCTAGGTCGAATCGGAACCCTAACCGGATCTCTAACCCTAGCCCTCAACATAACCCTAAACCTAGGTCCAATCCGAACCCTAACCGGATATCTATTTCTAGCCCTCAACATAACCCTAACCCTAAGTCCAATCGGAACCCTAACCGGATCTCTAACCCTAGCCCTCAACATAACCCTAACCCTAGGTCCAATCGGAACCCTAAATGGATATCTAAAACTAGCCCTCAACGTAACCATTAACCCTAGGTGCAATCGGAAACCTAACCGGATATCTAACCCTAGCCCTCAACATAACCGTAACCCTAGGTCCAATCGGAACCCTAACGGGATCTCTACCCCTAGCCCTCAACATAACCCTAACCCTAGGTCCAATCGGAACCCTAACCGGATCTCTAACCCTAGCCCTCAACATAACCCTAACCCTAGGTCGAATCGGAACCCTAACCGGATCTCTAACCCTAGCCCTCAACATAACCCTAACCCTAGGTCCAATCGGAACCCTAACCGGATCTCTAACCCTAGCCCTCAACATAACCCTAACCCTAGGTCCAATCGGAACCCTAACCGGATCTCTAACCCTAGCCCTCAACATAACCCTAACCCTAGGTCCAATCGGAACCCTAACCGGATCTCTAACCCTAGCCCTCAACATAACCCTAACCCTAGGTCCAATCCGAAACATAACCGGATCTCTAAACCTAGCCCTCAACATAACCCTAACCCTAGGTCCAATCGGAACCCTAACCGGACCTCTAACCCTAGCCCTCAACATAACCCTAACCCTAGGTCCAATCGGAACCCTAACCGGATCTGTATACCTAGCCCTCAACATAACCCTAACCCTAGGTCCAATCGGAACCCTAACCCGATCTGTATACCTAGCCCTCAACATAACCCTAACCCTAGGTCCAATCGGAACCCTAACAGGATCTCTAACCCTAGCCCTCAACATAACCCTAACCCTAGGTCCAATCGGAACCCTAACCGGATCTCTAACCCTAGCCCTCAACATAACCCTAACCCTAGGTCCAATCGGAACCCTAAACGGATCTCTAACCCTAGCCCTCAACATAACCCTAACCCTAGGTCCAATCCGAAACATAACCGCATCTCTAAACCTAGCCCTCAACATAACCCTAACCCTAGGTCCAATCGGAACCCTATCCGGACCTCTAACCCTAGCCCTCAACATAACCCTAACCCTAGGTCCAATCGGAAACCTAACCGGATCTGTATACCTAGCCCTCAACATAACCCTAACCCTAGGTCCAATCGGAACCCTAACCGGATCTGTATACCTAGCCCTCAACATAACCCGAACCCTAGGTCCAATCGGAACCCTAACAGGATCTCTAACCCTAGCCCTCAACATAACCCTAACCCTAGGTCCAATCGGAACCCTAACAGGATCTCTAACCCTAGCCCTCAACATAACCCTAACCCTAGGTCCAATCGGAACCCTAACCGGATCTCTAACCCTAGCCCTCAACATAACCCTAACCCTAGGTCCACTCGGAACCCTAACCGGATCTCTAACCCTTGCCCTCAACATAACCCTAACCCTAGGTCCAATCGGAACCCTAACCGGATATGTATACCTAGCCCTCAACATAAACCTAACCCTAGGTCCAATCGGAACCCTAACCGGATCAGTATACCTAGCCCTCAACATAACCCTAACCCTAGGTCCAATCGGAACCCTAACGGGAACTCTAACCCTCGCCCTCAACATAACCCTAACCCTAGGTCCAATCGGAACACTAACCAGATCTCTAACCCTAGCCCTCAACATAACCCTAACCCTAGGTCCAATCGGAACCCTAACCGGATCCCTAACCCTAGCCCTCAACATAACCCTAACCCTAGGACCAATCCGAACCCTAACCGGATCTCTACCCCTCGCACTCAACATAACCCTAACCCTAGGTCCAATCGGAACCCTAACCGGAACTCTAACCCTAGCCCTCAAAATAACCCTAACCCTAGGTCCAATCGGAACCCTAACCGGATCTCTAAACCTAGCCCTCAACATAACCCTAACCCTAGGACCAATCGGAACCGTAAATGGATATCTAACCCTTCCCCTCAACGTAACCCTAACCCTAGGTCCAATCGGAACCCTAACCGGATCTCTAACCCTAGCCCTCAACATAACCCTAACCCTAGGTCCAATCGGAACCCTAACCGGATCTCTAACCCTAGCCCTCAACATAACCCTAACCCTAGGTCCAATCGGAACCCTAACCGGATCTCTAACCCTAGCCCTCAACATAACCATAACCCTAGGACCAATCGGAACCCTAAATGGATATCTAACCCTTCCCCTCAACGTAACCCTAACCCTAGGTCCAATCGGAACCCTAACCGGATCTCTATCCCAAGCCCTCAACATA
Organism: Miniopterus natalensis; assembly: GCF_054644295.1. NCBI lineage: Eukaryota > Metazoa > Chordata > Mammalia > Chiroptera > Miniopteridae > Miniopterus > Miniopterus natalensis. The sequence goes on from NC_142094.1 coordinate 1,989,905, forward strand.
ACCCTAACCCTAGGTCCAATCGGAACCCTAACCGGATCTCTAACCCTCGCCCTCAACATAACCCTAACCCTAGGTTCAATCGGAACCCTAACCGGATCTCTAACCCTAGCCCTCAACATAACCCTAACCCTAGGTCCAATCGGAACCCTAACCGGAACTCTAACCCTAGCCCTCAAAATAACCCTAACCCTAGGTCCAATCGGAACCCTAACCGGAACTCTAACCCTAGCCCTCAACATAACCCTAACCCTAGGTCCAATCCGAACCCTAACCGGATATCTATCCCTAGCCCTCAACATAACCCTAACCCTAAGTCCAATCGGAACCTTAACAGGATCTCTAACCCTAGCCCTCAACATAACCCTAACCCTAGGTTCAATCGGAACCCTAAATGGATATCTAAAACTAGCCCTCAACGTAACCATTAACCCTAGGTGCAATCGGAACCCTAACCGGATATCTAACCCTAGCCCTCAACATAACCCTAACCCTAGGTCCAATCGGAACCCTAACGGGATCTCTACCCATCGCCCTCAACATAACCCTAACCCTAGGTCCAATCGGAACCCTAACCGGATCTCTAACCCTAGCCCTCAACATAACCCTAACCCTAGGTCGAATCGGAACCCTAACCGGATCTCTAACCCTAGCCCTCAACATAACCCTAACCCTAGGTCCAATCCGAACCCTAACCGGATATCTATTTCTAGCCCTCAACATAACCCTAACCCTAAGTCCAATCGGAACCCTAACCGGATCTCTAACCCTAGCCCTCAACATAACCCTAACCCTAGGTCCAATCGGAACCCTAAATGGATATCTAAAACTAGCCCTCAACGTAACCATTAACCCTAGGTGCAATCGGAAACCTAACCGGATATCTAACCCTAGCCCTCAACATAACCCTAACCCTAGGTCCAATCGGAACCCTAACGGGATCTCTACCCCTAGCCCTCAACATAACCCTAACCCTAGGTCCAATCGGAACCCTAACCGGATCTCTAACCCTAGCCCTCAACATAACCCTAACCCTAGGTCGAATCGGAACCCTAACCGGATCTCTAACCCTAGCCCTCAACATAACCCTAACCCTAGGTCCAATCGGAACCCTAACCGGATCTCTAACCCTAGCCCTCAACATAACCCTAACCCTAGGTCCAATCGGAACCCTAACCGGATCTCTAACCCTAGCCCTCAACATAACCCTAACCCTAGGTCCAATCGGAACCCTAACCGGATCTCTAACCCTAGCCCTCAACATAACCCTAACCCTAGGTCCAATCCGAAACATAACCGGATCTCTAAACCTAGCCCTCAACATAACCCTAACCCTAGGTCCAATCGGAACCCTAACTGGACCTCTAACCCTAGCCCTCAACATAACCCTAACCCTAGGTCCAATCGGAACCCTAACCGGATCTGTATACCTAGCCCTCAACATAACCCTAACCCTAGGTCCAATCGGAACCCTAACCCGATCTGTATACCTAGCCCTCAACATAACCCAAACCCTAGGTCCAATCGGAACCCTAACAGGATCTCTAACCCTAGCCCTCAACATAACCCTAACCCTAGGTCCAATCGGAACCCTAACCGGATCTCTAACCCTAGCCCTCAACATAACCCTAACCCTAGGTCCACTCGGAATCCTAACCTGATCTCTAACCCTCGCCCTCAACATAACCCTAACCCTAGGTCCAATCGGAACCCTAACCGGATCTCTAACCCTAGCCCTCAACATAACCCTAACCCTAGGTCCAATCGGAACCCTAACCGGAACTCTAACCCTAGCCCTCAAAATAACCCTAACCCTAGGTCCAATCGGAACCCTAACCGGAACTAACCCTAGCCCTCAACATAACCCTAACCCTAGGTCCAATCCGAACCCTAACCGGATATCTATCCCTAGCCCTCAACATAACCCTAACCCTAGGTCCAATCGGAACCCTAACAGGATCTCTAACCCTAGCCCTCAACATAACCCTAACCCTAGGTCCAATCGGAACCCTAAATGGATATCTAACCCTAGCCCTCAAAGTAACCATTAACCCTAGGTGCAATCGGAACCCTAACCGGATATCTAACCCTAGCCCTCAACATAACCGTAAACCTAGGTCCAATCGGAACCCTAACGGGATCTCTACCCCTCGCCCTCAACATAACGCTAACCCTAGGTCCAATCGGAACCCTAACCGGATCTCTAACACTAGCCCTCAACATAACCCTAACCCTAGGTCGAATCGGAACCCTAACCGGATCTCTAACCCTAGCCCTCAACATAACCCTAACCCTAGGTCGAATCGGAACCCTAACAGGATCTCTAACCCGAGTCCTCAACATAACCCTAACCCTAGGTCCAATCGGAAACCTAACCGGATCTCTAACACTAGCTCTCAACGTAACCCTAACCCTAGGTCCAATCGGAACCCTAACCGGATCTCTAACCCTAGCCCTCAACATAACCCTAACCCTAGGTCCAATCGGAACCCTAACCGGATCTCTAAACCTAGCCCTCAACATAACCCTATCCCTAGGTCCACTCGGAAACCTAACCGGATCTCTAACCCTCGCCCTCAACATAACCCTAACCCTAGGTCCAATCGGAACCCTAACCGGATCTCTAACCCTAGCCCTCAACATAACCCTAACACTAGGTCCAATCGGAAACCTAAACGGATATCAAACCCTAGCCCTCAACATAACCCTAACCCTAGGTCCAATCCGAACCCTAACCGGATATCTATCCCTAGCCATCAACATAACCCTAACCCTAGGTCCAATCGGAACCCTAAATGGATATCTAACCCTAGCCCTCAACGAAACCATTAACCCTAGGTGCAATCGGAACCCTAACAGGATATCTAACCCTAGCGCTCAACATAACCCTAACCCTAGGTCCAATCGGAACCCTAACGGGATCTCTACCCCTCGCTCTCAACATAACCCTAACCCTAGGTCCAATCGGAACCCTAACGGGATCTCTACCCCTCGCTCTCAACATAACCCTAACCCTAGGTCCAATCGGAACCCTAACCGGATCTCTAACCCTAGCCCTCAACATAACCCTAACCCTAGGTCGAATCGGAACCCTAACCGGATCTCTAACCCTAGCCCTCAACATAACCCTAACCCTAGGTCGAATCGGAACCCAAACCGGATCTCTAACCCTAGTCCTCAACATAATCCTAACCCTAGGTCCAATCAGAACCCTAACCGGATCTGTATACCTAGCCCTCAACATAACCCTAACCCTAGGTCCAATCGGAAACCTAACCGGATCTCTAACCCTACCCCTTAACATAACCCTAACCCTAGGTCCAATCGGAACCCTAACCGGATCTGTATACCTAGCCCTCAACATAACCCTAACCCTAGGTCCATAAGGAAGCCTAACCGAATCTCTAACACTAGCCCTCAACATAACCCTAACCTTAGGTCCAATCGGAACCCTAACCGGATCTCTAACCCTAACCCTCAACATAACCCTAACTCTAGGTCCAATCGGAACCCTAACCTGATATCGAACCCTAGCCCTCAACATAACCCTAACCCTAGGTCCAATCGGAACCGTAAACGGAACTCTAACCCTAGCCCTCAACATAACCCTAACCCTAGGTCCAATCGGAACGCTAACCGGATCTGTATACCTAGGCCTCAACATAACCCTAACCCTAGGTCCAATCGGAAACCTAACCGGATCTCTAACACTAGCCCTCAACATAACCCTAACCCTAGGTCCAATCGGACCCCTAACCGGATCTGTATACCTAGCCTCAACATAACCCTAACCCTAGGTCCAATCGGAAACCTAACCGGGTCTCTAACCCTAGCCCTCAACATAACCCTAACCCTAGGTCCAATCGGAACCCTAACCGGATCTTTAACCCTAGCCCTCAACATAACCCTAACCCTAGGTCCAATCGGAACCCTAAACGGATATCTAAACCTAGCCCTCAACATAACCCTAACCCTAGGTCCAATCGGAACCCTAAACGGAACTCTAACCCTAGCCCTCAACATAACCCTAACCCTAGGTCCAATTGGAACTCTAACCGGATCTCTAACCCTAGCCCTCAACATAACCCTAACCCTAGGTCCAATCGGAACCCTAACCGGATCTCTAAACCTAGCCCTCAACATAACCCTAACCCGAGGTCCAATCGGAACCCTAACCGGATATGTATACCTAGCCGTCAACATAAACCTAACCCTAGGTCCAATCGGAACCCTAACCGGATTTGTATACCTAGCCCTCAACATAACCCTAACCCTAGGTCCAATCGGAACCCTAACCGGAACTCTAACCCTCGTCCTCAACATAATCCTAACCCTAGGTCCAATCGGAACACTAACCAGATCTCTAACCCTAGCCCTCAACATAACCCTAACCCTAGGTCCAAACGGAACCCTAACCGGAACTCTAACCCTAGCCCTGAAAATAACCCTAACCCTAGGTCCAATCGGAACCCTAACCGGATCTCTAACCCTAGCCCTCAACATAACCCTAAGCCTAGGACCAATCTGAACCCTAAATGGATATCTAACCCTTCCCCTCAACGTAACCCTAACCCTAGGTCCAATCGGAAGCCTAACCGGATCTCTATCCCAAGCCCTCAACATAACCCTAACCCTAGGTCCAATCGGAACCCTAACCGGATCTCTAACCCTAGCCCTCAACATAACCCTAACCCTAGGTCCACTCGGAACCCTAACCGGATCTCTAACCCTCGCCCTCAACATAACCCTAACCCTAGGTCCAATCGGAACCCTAACCGGATCTCTAACCCTAGCCCTCAACATAACCCTAACCCTAGGTCCAATCGGAACCCTAACCGGAACTCTAACCCTAGCCCTCAAAATAACCCTAACCCTAGGTCCAATCGGAACCCTAACCGGAACTCTAACCCTAGCCCTCAACATAACCCTAACCCAGGATCCAATCCGAACCCTAACCGGATATCTATCCCTAGCCCTCAACATAACCCTAACCCTAGGTCCAATCGGAACCCTAACAGGATCTCTAACCCTAGCTCTCAACATAACCCTAACCCTAGGTCCAATCGGAACCCTAAATGGATATCTAAAACTAGCCCTCAACGTAACCATTAACCCTAGGTGCAATCGGAACCCTAACCGGATATCTAACCATAGCCCTCAACATAACCCTAACCCTAGGTCCAATCGGAACCCTAACGGGATCTCTACCCATCGCCCTCAACATAACCCTAACCCTAGGTCCAATCGGAACCCTAACCGGATCTGTATACCTCGCCCTCAACATAACCCTAACCCTAGGTCCAATAGGAAACCTAACCGGATCTCTAACACTAGCCCTCAACATAACCCTAACCTTAGGTCCAATTGGAACCCTAACCGGATCTCTAACCCTAACCCTCAACATAACCCTAACTCTAGGTTCAATCGGAACCCTAACCTGATATCGAACCCTAGCCCTCAACATAACCCTAACCCTAGGTCCAATCGGAACCGTAAACGGAACTCTAACCCTAGCCCTCAACATAACCCTAACCCTAGGTCCAATCGGAACGCTAACCGGATCTGTATACCTAGGCCTCAACATAACCCTAACCCTAGGTCCAATCGGAAACCTAACCGGATCTCTAACACTAGCCCTCAACATAACCCTAACCCTAGGTCCAATCGGAACCCTAACCGAATCTCTAACCCTATCCCTCAACATAACCCTAACCCTAGGTCCAATCGGACCCCTAACCGGATCTGTATACCTAGCCCTCAACATAACCCTAACCCTAGGTCCAATCGGAAACCTAACCGGGTCTCTAACCCTAGCCCTCAACATAACCCTAACCCTAGGTCCAATCGGAACCCTAACCGGATCTTTAACCCTAGCCCTCAACATAACCCTAACCCTAGGTCCAATCGGAACCCTAAACGGATATCTAACCCTAGCCCTCAACATAACCCTAACCCTAGGTCCAATCGGAACCCTAAACGGAACTCTAACCCTAGCCCTCAACATAACCATAACCCTAGGTCCAATTGGAACCCTAACCGGATCTCTAACCCTAGCCCTCAACATAACCCTAACCCTAGGTCCAATCGGAACCCTAACCGGATCTCTAACCCTAGCCCTCAACATAACCCTAACCCGAGGTCCAATCGGAACCCTAACCGGATATGTATACCTAGCCCTCAACATAAACCTAACCCTAGGTCCAATCGGAACCCTAACCGGATCTGTATACCTAGCCCTCAACATAACCCTAACCCTAGGTCCAATCGGAACCCTAACCGGAACTCTAACCCTCGCCCTCAACATAACCCTAACCCTAGGTCCAATCGGAACACTAACCAGATCTCTAACCCTAGCCCTCAACATAACCCTAACCCTAGGTCCAATCGGAACCCTAACCGGATCCCTAACCCTAGCCCTCAACATAACCCTAACCCTAGGACCAATCCGAACCCTAACCGGATCTCTACCCCTCGCACTCAACATAACCCTAACCCTAGGTCCAATCGGAACCCTAACCGGAACTCTAACCCTAGCCCTCAAAATAACCCTAACCCTAGGTCCAATCGGAACCCTAACCGGATCTCTAACCCTAGCCCTCAACATAACCCTAACCCTAGGACCAATCGGAACCCTAAATGGATATCTAACCCTTCCCCTCAACGTAACCCTAACCCTAGGTCCAATCGGAACCCTAACCGGATCTCTAACCCTAGCCCTCAACATAACCCTAACCCTAGGTCCAATCGGAACCCTAACCGGACCTCTAACCCTAGCCCTCAACATAACCCTAACCCTAGGTCCAATCGGAACCCTAACCGGATCTCTAACCCTAGCCCTCAACATAACCATGACCCTAGGACCAATCGGAACCCTAAATGGATATCTAACCCTTCCCCTCAACGTAACCCTAACCCTAGGTCCAATCGGAACCCTAACCGGATCTCTATCCCAAGCCCTCAACATAACCCTAACCCTAGGTCCAATCGGAACCCTAACCGGATCTCTAACCCTAGCCCTCAACATAACCCTAACCCTAGGTCCACTCGGAACCCTAACCGGATCTCTAACCCTCGCCCTCAACATAACCCTAACCCTAGGTCCAATCGGAACCCTAACCGGATCTCTAACCCTAGCCCTCAACATAACCCTAACCCTAGGTCCAATCGGAACCCTAAACGGAACTCTAACCCTAGCCCTCAAAATAACCCTAACCCTAGGTCCAATAGGAACCCTAAACGGAACTCTAACCCTAGCCCTCAACATAACCCTAACCCTAGGTCCAATCCGAACTCTAACCGGATATCTATCCCTAGCCCTCAACATAACCCTAACCCTAAGTACAATCGGAACCTTAACAGGATCTCTAACCCTAGCCCTCAACATAACCCTAACCCTAGGTCCAATCGGAACCCTAAATGGATATCTAAAACTAGCCCTCAACGTAACCATTAACCCTAGGTGCAATCGGAACCCTAACCGGATATCTAACCCTAGCCCTCAACATAACCCTAACCCTAGGTCCAATCGGAACCCTAACGGGATCTCTACCCATCGCCCTCAACATAACCCTAACCCTAGGTCCAATCGGAACCCTAACCGGATCTCTAACCCTAGCCCTCAACATAACCCTAACCCTAGGTCGAATCGGAACCCTAACCGGATCTCTAACCCTAGCCCTCAACATAACCCTAACCCTAGGTCCAATCGGAACCCTAACCGGATCTCTAACCCTAGCCCTCAACATAACCATAACCCTAGGACCAATCAGAACCCTAAATGGATATCTAACCCTTCCCCTCAACGTAACCCTAACCCTAGGTCCAATCGGAACCCTAAACGGATCTCTATCCCAAGCCCTCAACATAACCCTAAGCCTAGGTCCAATCGGAACCCTAACCGGATCTCTAACCCTAGCCCTCAACATAACCCTAACCCTAGGTCCACTCGGAACCCTAACGGGATCTCTAACCCTCGCCCTCAACATAACCCTAACCCTAGGTCCAATCGGAACCCTAACCGGATCTCTAACCCTAGCCCTCAACATAACCCTAACCCTAGGTCCAATCGGAACCCTAACCGGATCTCTAACCCTAGCCCTCAACATAACCCTAACCCTAGGTCCAATCGGAACCCTAACCGGAACTCTAACCCTAGCCCTCAAAATAACCCTAACCCTAGGTCCAATCGGAACCCTAACCGGAACTCTAACCCTAGCCCTCAACATAACCCTAACCCTAGGTCCAATCCGAACCCTAACCGGATATGTATCCCTAGCCCTCAACATAACCCTAACCCTAAGTCCAATCGGAACCTTAACAGGATCTCTAACCCTAGCCCTCAACATAACCCTAACCCTAGGTCCAATCGGAACCCTAAATGGATATCTAAAACTAGCCCTCAACGTAACCATTAACCCTAGGTGCAATCGGAACCCTAACCGGATATCTAACCCTAGCCCTCAACATAACCCTAACCCTAGGTCCAATCGGAACCCTAACGGGATCTCTACCCATCGCCCTCAACATAACCCTAAACCTAGGTCCAATCGGAACCCTAACCGGATCTCTAACCCTAGCCTTCAACATAACCCTAACCCTAGGTCGAATCGGAACCCTAACCGGATCTCTAACCCTAGCCCTCAACATAACCCTAACCCTAGGTCCAATCGGAACCCTAACAGAATCTCTAACCCTAGCCCTCAAAATAACCCTAACCCTAGGTCCAATCGGAACCCTAACCGGATCTCTAACCCTAGCCCTCAACATAACCCTAACCCTAGGTCCACTCGGAACCCTAACCGGATCTCTAACCCTAGCCCTCAACATAACCCTAACCCTAGTTCCAATCGGAACCCTAACAGAATCTCTAACCCTAGCCCTCAAAATAACCCTAACCCTAGGTCCAATCGGAACCCTAACCGGATATCTATCCCTAGCCCTCAACATAACCCTAACCCTAAGTCCAATCGGAACCCTAACAGGATCTCTAACCCTAGCCCTCAACATAACCCTAACCCTAGGTCCAATCGGAACCCTAAATGGATATCTAACCCTAGCCCTCAACGTAACCATTAACCCTAGGTGCAATCGGAACCCTAACCGGATATCTAACCCTAGCCCTCAACATAACCCTAACCCTAGGTCCAATCGGAACCCTAACGGGATCTCTACCCCTCGCCCTCAATATAACCCTAACCCTAGGTCCATTCGGAACCCTAACCGGATCTCTAACCCTAGCCCTCAACATAACCCTAACCCTAGGTCCAATCCGAACCCTAACCGGATATCTATCCCTAGCCCTCAACATAACCCTAACCCTAAGTCCAATCGGAACCCTAACAGGATCTCTAACCCTAGCCCTCAACATAACCCTAACCCTAGGTCAAATCGGAACCCTAAATGGATATCTAAAACTAGCCCTCAACGTAACCATTAACCCTAGGTGCAATCGGAACCCTAACCGGATATCTAACCCTAGCCCTCAACATAACCCTAACCCTAGGTCCAATCGGAACCCTAACGGGATCTCTACCCCTCGCCCTCAACATAACCCTAACCCTAGGTCCAATCGAAACCCTAACCGGATCTCTAACCCTAGCCCTCAACATAACCCTAACCATGGTCGAATCGGAACCCTAACCGGATCATTAACCCTAGCCCTCAACATAACCCTAACCCTAGGTCCAATCGGAACCCTAACCGGATCTCTAACCCTAGCCCTCAACATAACCTTAACCCTAGGTCCAATCGGAACCCTAACCGGATCTCTAACCCTAGCCCTCAACATAACCCTAACCCTAGGTCCAATCGGAACCCTAACCGGATCTCTAAGCCTAGCCCTCAACATAACCCTAACCCTAGGTCCAATCCGAAACATAACCGGATCTCTAAAACTAGCCCTAAACATAACCCTAACCCTAGGTCCAATCGGAACCCTATCGGGACCTCTAACCCTAGCCCTCAACATAACCCTAACCCTAGGTCCAATCGGAACCCTAACCGGATCTGTATACCTAGCCCTCAACATAACCCTAACCCTAGGTCCAATCGGAACCCTAACCGGATCTGTATACCTAGCCCTCAACATAACCCTAACCCTAGGTCCAATCGGAACCCTAACCGGATCTCTAACCCTAGCCCTCTACATAAACCTAACCCTAGGTCCAATCGGAACCCTAACCGGATCTCTAACCCTAGCTCTCAACATAACCCTAACCCTAGGTCCACTCGAACCCTAACCGGATCTCTAACCCTCGCCCTCAACATAACCCTAACCCTAGGTCCAATCGGAACCCTAACCGGATCTCTAACCCTAGCCCTCAACATAACCCTAACCCTAGGTCCAATCGGAACCCTAACCGGAACTCTAACCCTAGCCCTCAAAATAACCCTAACCCTAGGTCCAATCGGAACCCTAACCGGAACTCTAACCCTAGCCCTCAACATAACCCTAACCCTAGGAGCAATCCGAACCCTAACCGGATATCTATCCCTAGCCCTCAACATAACCCTAACCCTAAGTCCAATCGGAACCCTAACAGGATCTCTAACCCTAGCCCTCAACATAACCCTAACCCTAGGTCCAATCGGAACCCTAAATGGATATCTAATCCTAGCCCTCAACGTAACCATTAACCCTAGGTGCAATCGGAACCCTAACCGGATATCTAACCCTAGCCCTCAACATAACCCTAACCCTAGGTCTAATCGGAACCCTAACCGGATCTCTAACCCTGGCCCTCAACATAACCCTAACCCTAGGTCGAATCGGAACCCTAAACGGATCTCTAACCCTAGCCCTCAACATAACCCTAACCCTAGGTCGAATCGGAACCCTAACCGGATCTCTAACCCTAGTCCTCAACATAACCCTAACCCTAGGTCCAATCGGAACCCTAACCGGATCTGTATACCTAGCCCTCAACATAACCCTAACCCTAGGTCCAATCGGAATCCTAACCGGATCTCTAACCCTAGCCCTTAACATAACCCTAACCCTAGGTCCAATCGGAACCCTAAGCGGATCTGTATACCTAGCCCTCAACATAACCCTAACCCTAGGTCCAATAGGAAACCTAACCGGATCTCTAACACTAGCCCTCAACATAACCCTAACCCTAGGTCCAATCGGAACCCTAACCGGATCTCTAACCCTAACCCTCAACATAACCCTAACCCTAGGTCCAATCGGAACCCTAACCTGATCTCTAACCCTAGCCCTCAACATAACCCTAACCCTAGGTCCAATCGGAACCGTAAACGGAACTCTATCCCTAGCCCTCAACATAACCCTAAACCTAGGTCCAATCGGAACGCTAACCGGATCTGTATACCTAGGCCTCAACATAACCCTAACCCTAGGTCCAATCGGAAACCTAACCGGATTTCTAACACTAGCCCTCAACATAACCCTAACCCTAGGTCCAATCGGAACCCTAACCGGATCTCTAACCCTAACCCTCAACATAACCCTAACCCTAGGTCCAATCGGAACCCTAACCTGATCTCTAACCCTAGCCCTCAACATAACCCTAAACCTAGGTCCAATCGGAACCGTAAACGGAACTCTAACCCTAGCCCTCAACATAACCCTAACCCTAGGTCCAATCAGAACCCTAACCGGATCTCTAAACCTAGCCCTCAACACAACCCTAACCCTGGGTCCAACCGTAACCCTTACCGGATCTCTAACCCTAGCCCTCAACATAACCCTAACCCTAGGTCCAATCGGAACCCTAACCGGAACTCTAACCCTAGCCCTCAACATAACCCTAACACTAGGTCCAATCGGAACCCTAACCGGATCTCTAACCCTAGCCCTCAACATAACCCTAACCCTAGGTCGAATCGGAACCCTAACCGGATCTCTAACCCTAGCCCTCAACATAACCCTAACCCTAGGTCCAATCGGAACCCTAACCGGATCTCTAACCCTAGCCCTCAACATAACCCTAACTCTAGGTCCAATCGGAACCCTAACCGGATCTCTAACCCTAGCCCTCAACATAACCCTAACCCTAGGTCCAATCGGAACCCTAACCGGATCTCTAACCCTAGCCCTCAACATAACCCTAACCCTAGGTCCAATCCGAAACATAACCGGATCTCTAAACCTAGCCCTCAACATAACCCTAACCCTAGGTCCAATCGGAACCCTATCCGGACCTCTAACCCTAGCCCTCAACATAACCCTAACCCTAGGTCCAATCGGAACCATAACCGGATCTGTATACCTAGCCCTCAACATAACCCTAACCCTAGGTCCAATCGGAACCCTAACCGGATCTGTATACCTAGCCCTCAACATAACCCTAACCCTAGGTACAATCGGAACCCTAACAGGATCTCTAACCCTAGCCCTCAACATAACCCTAACCCTAGGTCCAATCGGAACCCTAACCGGATCTCTAACCCTAGCCCTCAACATAACCCTAACCCTAGGTCCACTCGGAACCCTAACCGGATCTGTATACCTAGCCCTCAACATAACCCTAACCCTAGGTCCAATAGGAAGCCTAACCGAATCTCTAACACTAGCCCTCAACATAACCCTAACCTTAGGTCCAATCGGAACCCTAACCGGATCTCTAACCCTAACCCTCAACATAACCCTAACTCTAGGTCCAATCGGAACCCTAACCTGATATCGAACCCTAGCCCTCAACATAACCCTAACCCTAGGTCCAATCGGAACCGTAAACGGAACTCTAACCCTAGCCCTCAACATAACCCTAACCCTAGGTCCAATCGGAACGCTAACCGGATCTGTATACCTAGGCCTCAACATAACCCTAACCCTAGGTCCAATCGGAAACCTAACCGGATCTCTAACACTAGCCCTCAACATAACCCTAACCCTAGGTCCAATCGGAACCCTAACCGAATCTCTAACCCTATCCCTCAACATAACCCTAACCCTAGGTCCAATCGGACCCCTAACCGGATCTGTATACCTAGCCCTCAACATAACCCTAACCCTAGGTCCAATCGGAAACCTAACCGGGTCTCTAACCCTAGCCCTCAACATAACCCTAACCCTAGGTCCAATCGGAACCCTAACCGGATCTTTAACCCTAGCCCTCAACATAACCCTAACCCTAGGTCCTATCGGAACCCTAAACGGATATCTAACCCTAGCCCTCAACATAACCATAACCCTAGGTCCAATCGGAACCCTAAACGGAACTCTAACCCTAGCCCTCAACATAACCATAACCCTAGGTCCAATTGGAACTCTAACCGGATCTCTAAACCTAGCCCTCAACATAACCCTAACCCTAGGTCCAATCGGAACCCTAACCGGATCTCTAAACCTAGCCCTCAACATAACCCTAACCCGAGGTCCAATCGGAACCCTAACCGGATATGTATACCTAGCCCTCAACATAAACCTAACCCTAGGTCCAATCGGAACCCTTACCGGATCTGTATACCTAGCCCTCAACATAACCCTAACCCTAGGTCCAATCCGAACCCTAACCGGATATCTATTTCTAGCCCTCAACATAACCCTAACTCTAAGTCCAATCGGAACCCTAACCGGATCTCTAACCCTAGGCCTCAACATAACCCTAACCCTAGGTCCAATCGGAACCCTAAATGGATATCTAAAACTAGCCCTCAACGTAACCATTAACCCTAGGTGCAATCGGAACCCTAACCGGATATCTAACCCTAGCCCTCAGCATAACCCTAACCCTAGGTCCAATCGGAACCCTAACGGGATCTCTACCCCTAGCCCTCAACATAACCGTAACCCTAGGTCCATTCGGAACCCTAACCGGATCTCTAACCCTAGCCCTCAACATAACCCTAACCCTAGGTCGAATCGGAACCCTAACCGGATCTCTAACCCTAGCCCTCAACATAACCCTAACCCTAGGTCCAATCGGAACCCTAACCGGATCTCTAACCCTAGCCCTCAACATAACCCTAACCCTAGGTCCAATCGGAACCCTAACCGGATCTCTAACCCTAGCCCTCAACATAACACTAACCCTAGGTCCAATCGGAACCCTAACCGGATCTCTAACCCTAGCCCTCAACATAACCCTAACCCTAGGTCCAATCCGAAACATAACCGGATCTCTAAACCTAGCCCTCAACATAACCCTAACCCTAGTTCCAATCCGAACCCTAACCGGATATCTATCCCTAGCCCTCAACATAACCCTAACCCTAAGTCCAATCGGAACCCTAACACGATCTCTAATCCTAGCCCTCAACATAACCCTAACCCTAGGTCCAATCGGAACCCTAAATGGATATCTAACCCTAGCCCTCAACGAAACCATTAACCCTAGGTGCAATCGGAACCCTAACAGGATATCTAACCCTAGCCCTCAACATAACCCTAACCCTAGTTCCAATCGGAACCGTAACGGGATCTCTACCCCTCGCTCTCAACATAACCCTAACCCTAGGTCCAATCGGAACCCTAACCGGATCTCTAACCCTAGCCCTCAACATAACCCTAACCCTAGGTCGAATCGGAACCCTAACCGGATCTCTAAACCTAGCCCTCAACATAACCCTAACCCTAGGTCCAATCGGAACCCTAACCGGATCTCTAACCCTAGCCCTCAACATAACCCTAACCCTAGGTCCAATCGGAACCCTAACCGGATCTCTAACCCTAGCCCTCAACATAACCCTAACCCTAGGTCCAATCGGAACCCTAACCGGATCTCTAACCCTAGCCCTCAACATAACCCTAACCCTAGGTCCAATCCGAAACATAACCGGATCTCTAAACCTAGCCCTCAACATAACCCTAACCCTAGGTCCAATCGGAACCCTAACCGGATATCTATCCCTAGCCCTCAACATACCCCTAACCCTAAGTCCAATCGGAACCCTAACAGGATCTCTAACCCTAGCCCTCAACATAACCCTAACCCTAGGTCCAATCGGAACCCTAAATGGATATCTAACCCTAGCCCTCAACGTAACCATTAACCCTAGGTGCAATCGGAACCCTAACCGGATATCTAACCCTAGCCCTCAACATAACCCTAACCCTAGGTCCAATCGGAACCCTAACGGGATCTCTACCCCTCGCCCTCAATATAACCCTAACCCTAGGTCCATTCGGAACCCTAACCGGATCTCTAACCCTAGCCCTCAACATAACCCTAACCCTAGGTCCAATCCGAACCCTAACCGGATATCTATCCCTAGCCCTCAACATAACCCTAACCCTAAGTCCAATCGGAACCCTAACAGGATCTCTAACCCTAGCCCTCAACATAACCCTAACCCTAGGTCAAATCGGAACCCTAAATGGATATCTAAAACTAGCCCTCAACGTAACCATTAACCCTAGGTGCAATCGGAACCCTAACCGGATATCTAACCCTAGCCCTCAACATAACCCTAACCCTAGGTCCAATCGGAACCCTAACGGGATCTCTACCCCTCGCCCTCAACATAACCCTAACCCTAGGTCCAATCGAAACCCTAACCGGATCTCTAACCCTAGCCCTCAACATAACCCTAACCATGGTCGAATCGGAACCCTAACCGGATCATTAACCCTAGCCCTCAACATAACCCTAACCCTAGGTCCAATCGGAACCCTAACCGGATCTCTAACCCTAGCCCTCAACATAACCTTAACCCTAGGTCCAATCGGAACCCTAACCAGATCTCTAACCCTAGCCCTCAACATAACCCTAACCCTAGGTCCAATCGGAACCCTAACCGGATCTCTAAGCCTAGCCCTCAACATAACCCTAACCCTAGGTCCAATCCGAAACATAACCGGATCTCTAAAACTAGCCCTAAACATAACCCTAACCCTAGGTCCAATCGGAACCCTATCGGGACCTCTAACCCTAGCCCTCAACATAACCCTAACCCTAGGTCCAATCGGAACCCTAACCGGATCTGTATACCTAGCCCTCAACATAACCCTAACCCTAGGTCCAATCGGAACCCTAACCGGATCTGTATACCTAGCCCTCAACATAACCCTAACCCTAGGTCCAATCGGAACCCTAACCGGATCTCTAACCCTAGCCCTCAACATAAACCTAACCCTAGGTCCAATCGGAACCCTAACCGGGTCTCTAACCCTAGCTCTCAACATAACCCTAACCCTAGGTCCACTCGGAACCCTAACCGGATCTCTAACCCTCGCCCTCAACATAACCCTAACCCTAGGTCCAATCGGAACCCTAACCGGAACTCTAACCCTAGCCCTCAAAATAACCCTAACCCTAGGTCCAATCGGAACCCTAACCGGAACTCTAACCCTAGCCCTCAACATAACCCTAACCCTAGGAGCAATCCGAACCCTAACCGGATATCTATCCCTAGCCCTCAACATAACCCTAACCCTAAGTCCAATCGGAACCCTAACAGGATCTCTAACCCTAGCCCTCAACATAACCCTAACCCTAGGTCCAATCGGAACCCTAAATGGATATCTAATCCTAGCCCTCAACGTAACCATTAACCCTAGGTGCAATCGGAACCCTAACCGGATATCTAACCCTAGCCCTCAACATAACCCTAACCCTAGGTCCAATCGGAACCCTAACCGGATCTCTAACCCTGGCCCTCAACATAACCCTAACCCTAGGTCGAATCGGAACCCTAAACGGATCTCTAACCCTAGCCCTCAACATAACCCTAACCCTAGGTCGAATCGGAACCCTAACCGGATCTCTAACCCTAGTCCTCAACATAACCCTAACCCTAGGTCCAATCGGAACCCTAACCGGATCTGTATACCTAGCCCTCAACATAACCCTAACCCTAGGTCCAATCGGAATCCTAACCGGATCTCTAACCCTAGCCCTTAACATAACCCTAACCCTAGGTCCAATCGGAACCCTAAGCGGATCTGTATACCTAGCCCTCAACATAACCCTAACCCTAGGTCCAATAGGAAACCTAACCGGATCTCTAACACTAGCCCTCAACATAACCCTAACCCTAGGTCCAATCGGAACCCTAACCGGATCTCTAACCCTAACCCTCAACATAACCCTAACCCTAGGTCCAATCGGAACCCTAACCTGATCTCTAACCCTAGCCCTCAACATAACCCTAACCCTAGGTCCAATCGGAACCGTAAACGGAACTCTAACCCTAGCCCTCAACATAACCCTAAACCTAGGTCCAATCGGAACGCTAACCGGATCTGTATACCTAGGCCTCAACATAACCCTAACCCTAGGTCCAATCGGAAACCTAACCGGATTTCTAACACTAGCCCTCAACATAACCCTAACCCTAGGTCCAATCGGAACCCTAACCGGATCTCTAACCCTAACCCTCAACATAACCCTAACCCTAGGTCCAATCGGAACCCTAACCTGATCTCTAACCCTAGCCCTCAACATAACCCTAAACCTAGGTCCAATCGGAACCGTAAACGGAACTCTAACCCTAGCCCTCAACATAACCCTAACCCTAGGTCCAATCAGAACCCTAACCGGATCTCTAAACCTAGCCCTCAACACAACCCTAACCCTGGGTCCAACCGTAACCCTTACCGGATCTCTAACCCTAGCCCTCAACATAACCCTAACCCTAGGTCCAATCGGAACCCTAACCGGAACTCTAACCCTAGCCCTCAACATAACCCTAACACTAGGTCCAATCGGAACCCTAACCGGATATCTATCCCTAGCCCTCAACATAACCCTAACCCTAGGTCCAATCGGAACCCTAACCGGATCTCTAACCCTAGCCCTCAACATAACCCTAACCCTAGGTCCAATCGTAACCCTAACCGGATCCCTAACCCTAGCCCTCAACATAACCCTAACCCTAGGTCCAATCCGAAACATAACCGGATCTCTAAACCTAGCCCTAAACATAACCCTAACCCTAGGTCCAATCGGAAACCTAATCGGATTTCTAACACTAGCCCTCAACATAACCCTAACCCTAGGTCCAATCGGAACCCTAACCTGATCTCTAACCCTAGCCCTCAACATAACCCTAAACCTAGGTCCAATCGGAACCGTAAACGGAACTCTAACCCTAGCCCTCAACATAACCCTAACCCTAGGTCCAATCAGAACCCTAACCGGATCTCTAAACCTAGCCCTCAACACAACCCTAACCCTGGGTCCAACCGTAACCCTTACCGGATCTCTAACCCTAGCCCTCAACATAACCCTAACCCTAGGTCCAATCGGAACCCTAACCGGATCTCTAACCCTAGCCCTCAACATAACCCTAACCCTAGGTCCAATCCGAAACATAACCGGATCTCTAAACCTAGCCCTCAACATAACCCTAACCCTAGGTCCAATCGGAACCCTATCCGGACCTCTAACCCTAGCCCTCAACATAACCCTAACACTAGGTCCAATTGGAACCCTAACCGCATATCTATCCCTAGCCCTCAACATAACCCTAACCCTAGGTCCAATCGGAACCCTAACCGGATCTCTAACCCTAGCCCTCAACATAACCCTAACCCTAGGTCCAATCGTAACCCTAACCGGATCCCTAACCCTAGCCCTCAACATAACCCTAACCCTAGGTCCAATCCGAAACATAACCGGATCTCTAAACCTAGCCCTAAACATAACCCTAACCCTAGGTCCAATCGGAAACCTAACCGGATTTCTAACACTAGCCCTCAACATAACCCTAACCCTAGGTCCAATCGGAACCCTAACCTGATCTCTAACCCTAGCCCTCAACATAACCCTAAACCTAGGTCCAATCGGAACCGTAAACGGAACTCTAACCCTAGCCCTCAACATAACCCTAACCCTAGGTCCAATCAGAACCCTAACCGGATCTCTAAACCTAGCCCTCAACACAACCCTAACCCTGGGTCCAACCGTAACCCTTACCGGATCTCTAACCCTAGCCCTCAACATAACCCTAACCCTAGGTCCAATCGGAACCCTAACCGGATCTCTAACCCTAGCCCTCAACATAACCCTAACCCTAGGTCCAATCCGAAACATAACCGGATCTCTAAACCTAGCCCTCAACATAACCCTAACCCTAGGTCCAATCGGAACCCTATCCGGACCTCTAACCCTAGCCCTCAACATAACCCTAACCCTAGGTCCAATCGGAACCATAACCGGATCTGTATACCTAGCCCTCAACATAACCCTAACCCTAGGTCCAATCGGAACCCTAACCGGATCTGTATACCTAGCCCCCAACATAACCCTAACCCTAGGTCCAATCGGAACCCTAACAGGATCTCTAACCCTAGCCCTCAACATAACCCTAACCCTAGGTCCAATCGGAACCCTAACCGGATCTCTAACCCTAGCCCTCAACATAACCCTAACCCTAGGTCCAATCGGAACCCTAACAGAATCTCTAACCCTAGCCCTCAACATAACCCTAACCCTAGGTCCAATCGGAACCCTAACCGGATCTGTATACCTAGCCCCCAACATAACCCTAACCCTAGGTCCAATCAGAACCCTAACCGGATCTCTAAACCTAGCCCTCAACACAACCCTAACCCTGGGTCCAACCGTAACCCTTACCGGATCTCTAACCCTAGCCCTCAACATAACCCTAACCCTAGGTCCAATCGGAACCCTAACCGGATCTCTAACCCTAGCCCTCAACATAACCCTAACCCTAGGTCCAATCCGAAACATAACCGGATCTCTAAACCTAGCCCTCAACATAACCCTAACCCTAGGTCCAATCGGAACCCTATCCGGACCTCTAACCCTAGCCCTCAACATAACCCTAACCCTAGGTCCAATCGGAACCATAACCGGATCTGTATACCTAGCCCTCAACATAACCCTAACCCTAGGTCCAATCGGAACCCTAACCGGATCTGTATACCTAGCCCCCAACATAACCCTAACCCTAGGTCCAATCGGAACCCTAACAGGATCTCTAACCCTAGCCCTCAACATAACCCTAACCCTAGGTCCAATCGGAACCCTAACCGGATCTCTAACCCTAGCCCTCAACATAACCCTAACCCTAGGTCCACTCGGAACCCTAACCGGATCTCTAACCCTCGCCCTCAACATAACCCTAACCCTAGGTCCAATCGGAACCCTAACCGGATCTCTAACCCTAGCCCTCAACATAACCCTAACCTTAGGTCCAATCGGAACCCTAACAGAATCTCTAACCCTAGCCCTCAAAATAACCCTAACCCTAGGTCCAATCGGACCCCTAACCGGATCTCTAACCCTAGCCCTCAACATAACCCTAACCCTAGGTCCACTCGGAACCCTAACCGGATCTCTAACCCTCGCCCTCAACATAACCCTAACCCTAGGTCCAATCGGAACCCTAACCGGATCTCTAACCCTAGCCCTCAACATAACCCTAACCCTAGTTCCAATCGGAACCCTAACAGAATCTCTAACCCTAGCCCTCAAAATAACCCTAACCCTAGGTCCAATCGGAACCCTAACCGGATATCTATCCCTAGCCCTCAACATAACCCTAACCCTAAGTCCAATCGGAACCCTAACAGGATCTCTAACCCTAGCCCTCAACATAACCCTAACCCTAGGTCCAATCGGAACCCTAAATGGATATCTAACCCTAGCCCTCAACGTAACCATTAACCCTAGGTGCAATCGGAACCCTAACCGGATATCTAACCCTAGCCCTCAACATAACCCTAACCCTAGGTCCAATCGGAACCCTAACGGGATCTCTACCCCTCGCCCTCAATATAACCCTAACCCTAGGTCCATTCGGAACCCTAACCGGATCTCTAACCCTAGCCCTCAACATAACCCTAACCCTAGGTCCAATCCGAACCCTAACCGGATATCTATCCCTAGCCCTCAACATAACCCTAACCCTAAGTCCAATCGGAACCCTAACAGGATCTCTAACCCTAGCCCTCAACATAACCCTAACCCTAGGTCAAATCGGAACCCTAAATGGATATCTAAAACTAGCCCTCAACGTAACCATTAACCCTAGGTGCAATCGGAACCCTAACCGGATATCTAACCCTAGCCCTCAACATAACCCTAACCCTAGGTCCAATCGGAACCCTAACGGGATCTCTACCCCTCGCCCTCAACATAACCCTAACCCTAGGTCCAATCGGAACCCTAACCGGATCTCTAACCCTAGCCCTCAACATAACCCTAACCCTAGGTCGAATCGGAACCCTAACCGGATCTCTAACCCTAGCCCTCAACATAACCCTAACCCTAGGTCCAATCGGAACCCTAACCGGATCTCTAACCCTAGCCCTCAACATAACCTTAACCCTAGGTCCAATCGGAACCCTAACCGGATCTCTAACCCTAGCCCTCAACATAACCCTAACCCTAGGTCCAATCGGAACCCTAACCGGATCTCTAAGCCTAGCCCTCAACATAACCCTAACCCTAGGTCCAATCCGAAACATAACCGGATCTCTAAAACTAGCCCTAAACATAACCCTAACCCTAGGTCCAATCGGAACCCTAACCGGATCTCTAAGCCTAGCCCTCAACATAACCCTAACCCTAGGTCCAATCCGAAACATAACCGGATCTCTAAAACTAGCCCTAAACATAACCCTAACCCTAGGTCCAATCGGAACCCTATCCGGACCTCTAACCCTAGCCCTCAACATAACGCTAACCCTAGGTCCAATCGGAACCCTAACCGGATCTGTATACCTAGCCCTCAACATAACCCTAACCCTAGGTCCAATCGGAACCCTAACCCGATCTGTATACCTAGCCCTCAACATAACCCTAACCCGAGGTCCAATCGGAACCCTAACCGGATCTCTAACCCTAGCCCTCAACATAAACCTAACCCTAGGTCCAATCGGAACCCTAACCGGATCTCTAACCCTAGCCCTCAACATAACCCTAACCCTAGGTCCACTCGGAACCCTAACCGGATCTCTAACCCTCGCCCTCAACATAACCCTAACCCTAGGTCCAATCGGAACCCTAACGGGATCTCTAACCCTAGCCCTCAACATAACCCTAACCCTAGGTCCAATCGGAACCCTAACCGGAACTCTAACCCTAGCCCTCAAAATAACCCTAACCCTAGGTCCAATCGGAACCCTAACCGGAACTCTAACCCTAGCCCTCAACATAACCCTAAACCTAGGAGCAATCCGAACCCTAACCGGATATCTATCCCTAGCCCTCAACATAACCCTAACCCTAAGTCCAATCGGAACCCTAACAGGATCTCTAACCTTAGCCCTCAACATAACCCTAACCCTAGGTCCAATCGGAACCCTAAATGGATATCTAACCCTAGCCCTCAACGTAACCATTAACCCTAGGTGCAATCGGAACCCTAACCGGATATCTAACCCTAGCCCTCAACATAACCCTAACCCTAGGTCCAATCGGAACCCTAACCGGATCTCTAACCCTGGCCCTCAACATAACCCTAACCCTAGGTCGAATCGGAACCCTAAACGGATCTCTAACCCTAGCCCTCAACATAACCCTAACCCTAGGTCGAATCGGAACCCTAACCGGATCTCTAACCCTAGTCCTCAACATAACCCTAACCCTAGGTCCAATCGGAACCCTAACCGGATCTGTATACCTAGCCCTCAACATAACCCTAACCCTAGGTCCAATCGGAATCCTAACCGGATCTCTAACCCTAGCCCTTAACATAACCCTAACCCTAGGTCCAATCGGAACCCTAAGCGGATCTGTATACCTAGCCCTCAACATAACCCTAACCCTAGGTCCAATAGGAAACCTAACCGGATCTCTAACACTAGCCCTCAACATAACCCTAACCCTAGGTCCAATCGGAACCCTAACCGGATCTCTAACCCTAACCCTCAACATAACCCTAACCCTAGGTCCAATCGGAACCCTAACCTGATCTCTAACCCTAGCCCTCAACATAACCCTAACCCTAGGTCCAATCGGAACCGTAAACGGAACTCTAACCCTAGCCCTCAACATAACCCTAAACCTAGGTCCAATCGGAACGCTAACCGGATCTGTATACCTAGGCCTCAACATAACCCTAACCCTAGGTCCAATCGGAAACCTAACCGGATTTCTAACGCTAGCCCTCAACAAAACCCTAACCCTAGGTCCAATCGGAACCCTAACCGGATCTCTAACCCTAACCCTCAACATAACCCTAACCCTAGGTCCAATCGGAACCCTAACCTGATCTCTAACCCTAGCCCTCAACATAACCCTAAACCTAGGTCCAATCGGAACCGTAAACGGAACTCTAACCCTAGCCCTCAACATAACCCTAACCCTAGGTCCAATCAGAACCCTAACCGGATCTCTAAACCTAGCCCTCAACACAACCCTAACCCTGGGTCCAACCGTAACCCTTACCGGATCTCTAACCCTAGCCCTCAACATAACCCTAACCCTAGGTCCAATCGGAACCCTAACCGGAACTCTAACCCTACCCTCAACATAACCCTAACACTAGGTCCAATCGGAACCCTAACCGGATATCTATCCCTAGCCCTCAACATAACCCTAACCCTAGGTCCAATCGGAACCCTAACCGGATCTCTAACCCTAGCCCTCAACATAACCCTAACCCTAGGTACAATCGTAACCCTAACCGGATCCCTAACCCTAGCCCTCAACATAACCCTAACCCTAGGTCCAATCCGAAACATAACCGGATCTCTAAACCTAGCCCTAAACATAACCCTAACCCTAGGTCCAATCGGAAACCTAACCGGATTTCTAACACTAGCCCTCAACATAACCCTAACCCTAGGTCCAATCGGAACCCTAACCGGATCTCTAACCCTAACCCTCAACATAACCCTAACCCTAGGTCCAATCGGAACCCTAACCTGATCTCTAACCCTAGCCCTCAACATAACCCTAAACCTAGGTCCAATCGGAACCGTAAACGGAACTCTAACCCTAGCCCTCAACATAACC
Source organism: Miniopterus natalensis (assembly GCF_054644295.1). Classification (NCBI taxonomy): domain Eukaryota; kingdom Metazoa; phylum Chordata; class Mammalia; order Chiroptera; family Miniopteridae; genus Miniopterus; species Miniopterus natalensis. The sequence goes on from NC_142094.1 coordinate 2,013,739, forward strand.
CTAACCCTAGGTCCAATCAGAACCCTAACCGGATCTCTAAACCTAGCCCTCAACACAACCCTAACCCTGGGTCCAACCGTAACCCTTACCGGATCTCTAACCCTAGCCCTCAACATAACCCTAACCCTAGGTCCAATCGGAACCCTAACCGGAACTCTAACCCTAGCCCTCAACATAACCCTAACACTAGGTCCAATCGGAAACCTAACCGGATATCTATCCCTAGCCCTCAACATAACCCTAACCCTAGGTCCAATCGGAACCCTAACCGGATCTCTAACCCTAGCCCTCAACATAACCCTAACCCTAGGTCCAATCGGAACCCTAAATGGATATCTAACCCTAGCCCTCAACGTAACCATTAACCCTAGGTGCAATCGGAACCCTAACCGGATATCTAACCCTAGCCCTCAACATAACCGTAAACCTAGGTCCAATCGGAACCCTAACGGGATCTCTACACCTCGCCCTCAACATAACCCTAACCCTAGGTCCAATCGGAACCCTAACCGGATCTCTAACACTAGCCCTCAACATAACCCTAACCCTAGGTCGAATCGGAACCCTAACCGGATCTCTAACCCTAGCCCTCAACATAACCCTAACCCTAGGTCGAATCGGAACCCTAACAGGATCTCTAACCCTAGTCCTCAACATAACCCTAACCCTAGGTCCAATCGGAAACCTAACCGGATCTCTTACACTAGCTCTCAACATAACCCTAACCCTAGGTCCAATCGGAACCCTAACCGGATCTCTAACCCTAGCCCTCAACATAACCCTAACCCTAGGTCCAATCGGAACCCTAACCGGATCTCTAAACCTAGCCCTCAACATAACCCTATCCCTAGGTCCACTCGGAAACCTAACCGGATCTCTAACCCTCGCCCTCAACATAACCCTAACCCTAGGTCCAATCGGAACCCTAACCGGATCTCTAACCCTAGCCCTCAACATAACCCTAACCCTAGGTCCAATCGGAAACCTAAACGGATATCAAACCCTAGCCCTCAACATAACCCTAACCCTAGGTCCAATCCGAACCCTAACCGGATATCTATCACTAGCCCTCAACATAACCCTAACCCTAAGTCCAATCGGAACCCTAACACGATCTCCAATCCTAGCCCTCAACATAACCCTAACCCTAGGTCCAATCGGAACCCTAAATGGATATCTAACCCTAGCCCTCAACGAAACCATTAACCCTAGGTGCAATCGGAACCCTAACAGGATATCTAACCCTAGCGCTCAACATAACCCTAACCCTAGGTCCAATCGGAACCCTAACGGGATCTCTACCCCTCGCTCTCAACATAACCCTAACCCTAGGTCCAATCGGAACCCTAACCGGATCTCTAACCCTAGCGCTCAACATAACCCTAACCCTAGGTCGAATCGGAACCCTAACCGGATCTCAAACCCTAGCCCTCAACATAACCCTAACCCTAGGTCGAATCGGAACCCAAACCGGATCTCTAACCCTAGTCCTCAACATAATCCTAACCCTAGGTCCAATCAGAACCCTAAACGGATCTGTATACCTAGCCCTCAACATAACCCTAACCCTAGGTCCAATCGGAAACCTAACCGGATCTCTAACCCTACCCCTTAACATAACCCTAACCCTAGGTCCAATCGGAACCCTAACCGGATCTGTATACCTAGCCCTCAACATAACCCTAACCCTAGGTCCATTAGGGAGCCTAACCGAATCTCTAACACTAGCCCTCAACATAACCCTAACCTTAGGTCCAATCGGAACCCTAACCGGATCTCTAACCCTAACCCTCAACATAACCCTAACTCTAGGTCCAATCGGAACCCTAACCTGATATCGAACCCTAGCCCTCAACATAACCCTAACCCTAGGTCCAATCGGAATCGTAAACGGAACTCTAACCCTAGCCCTCAACATAACCCTAACACTAGGTCCAATCGGAACGCTAACCGGATCTGTATACCTAGGCCTCAACATAACCCTAACCCTAGGTCCAATCGGAAACCTAACCGGATCTCTAACACTAGCCCTCAACATAACCCTAACCCTAGGTCCAATCGGAACCCTAACCGAATCTCTAACCCTATCCCTCAACATAACCCTAACCCTAGGTCCAATCGGACCCCTAACCGGATCTGTATACCTAGCCCTCAACATAACCCTAACCCTAGGTCCAATCGGAAACCTAACCGGGTCTCTAACCCTAGCCCTCAACATAACCCTAACCCTAGGTCCAATCGGAACCCTAACCGGATCTTTAACCCTAGCCCTCAACATAACCCTAACCCTAGGTCCAATCGGAACCCTAAACGGATATCTAACCCTAGCCCTCAACATAACCCTAACCCTAGGTCCAATCGGAACCCTAAACGGAACTCTAACCCTAGCCCTCAACATAACCATAACCCTAGGTCCAATTGGAACTCTAACCGGATCTCTAACCCTAGCCCTCAACATAACCCTAACCCTAGGTCCAATCGGAACCCTAACCGGATCTCTAAACCTAGCCCTCAACATAACCCTAACCCGAGGTCCAATCGGAACCCTAACCGGATATGTATACCTAGCCCTCAACATAAACCTAACCCTAGGTCCAATGGGAACCCTAACCGGATCTGTATACCTAGCCCTCAACATAACCCTAACCCTAGGTCCAATCGGAAACCTAACCGGGTCTCTAACCCTAGCCCTCAACATAACCCTAACCCTAGGTCCAATCGGAACCCTAACCGGATCTTTAACCCTAGCCCTCAACATAACCCTAACCCTAGGTCCAATCGGAACCCTAACCGGATCTCTAACCCTAGCCCTCAACATAACCCTAACCCTAGGTCCAATCGGAACCCTAACCGGAACTCTAACCCTAGCCCTCAAAATAACCCTAACCCTAGGTCCAATCGGAACCCTAACCGGAACTCTAAGCCTAGCCCTCAACATAACCCTAACCCAGGATCCAATCCGAACCCTAACCGGATATCTATCCCTAGCCCTCAACATAACCCCAACCCTAGGTCCAATCGGAACCCTAACAGGATCTCTAACCCTAGCTCTCAACATAACCCTAACCCTAGGTCCAATCGGAACCCTAAATGGATATCTAAAACTAGCCCTCAACGTAACCATTAACCCTAGGTGCAATCGGAACCCTAACCGGATATCTAACCATAGCCCTCAACATAACCCTAACCCTAGGTCCAATCGGAACCCTAACGGGATCTCTACCCATCGCCCTCAACATAACCCTAACCCTAGGTCCAATCGGAACCCTAACCGGATCTCTAACCCTAGCCCTCAACATAACCCTAACCCTAGGTCCAATCGGAACCCTAACCGGATCTCTAACCCTAGCCCTCAACATAACCCTAACCCTAGGTCCAGTCCGAACCCTAACCGGATATCTATCCCTAGCCCTCAACATAACCCTAACCCTAAGTCCAATCGGAACCCTAACCGGATCTCTAACCCTAGCCCTCAACATAACCCTAACCCTAGGTCCAATCGGAACCCTAAATGGATATCTAAAACTAGCCCTCAACGTAACCATTAACCCTAGGTGCAATCGGAACCCTAACCGGATATCTAACCCTACCCCTCAACATAACCCTAACCCTAGGTCCAATCGGAACCCTAACGGGATCTCTACCCCTCGCCCTCAACATAACCCTAACCCTAGGTCCAATCGGAACCCTAACCGGATCTCTAACCCTAGCCCTCAACATAACCCTAACCCTAGGTCGAATCGGAACCCTAACCGGAACTCTAACCCTAGCCCTCAACATAACCCTAACCCTAGGTCCAATCGGAACCCTAACCGGATCTGTATACCTAGCCCTCAACATAACCCTAACCCTAGGTCCAATAGGAAACCTAACCGGATCTCTAACAATAGCCCTCAACATAACCCTAACCTTAGGTCCAATTGGAACCCTAACCGGATCTCTAACCCTAACCCTCAACATAACCCTAACTCTAGGTCCAATCGGAACCCTAACCTGATATCGAACCCTAGCCCTCAACATAACCCTAACCCTAGGTCCAATCGGAACCGTAAACGGAACTCTAACCCTAGCCCTCAACATAACCCTAACCCTAGGTCCAATCGGAACGCTAACCGGATCTGTATACCTAGGCCTCAACATAACCCTAACCCTAGGTCCAATCGGAAACCTAACCGGATCTCTAACACTAGCCCTCAACATAACCCTAACCCTAGGTCCAATCGGAACCCTAACCGAATCTCTAACCCTATCCCTCAACATAACCCTAACCCTAGGTCCAATCGGACCCCTAACCGGATCTGTATACCTAGCCCTCAACATAACCCTAACCCTAGGTCCAATCGGAAACCTAACCGGGTCTCTAACCCTAGCCCTCAACATAACCCTAACCCTAGGTCCAATCGGAACCCTAACCGGATCTTTAACACTAGCCCTCAACATAACCCTAACCCTAGGTCCAATCGGAACCCTAAACGGATATCTAACCCTAGCCCTCAACATAACCCTAACCCTAGGTCCAATCGGAACCCTAAACGGAACTCTAACCCTAGCCCTCAACATAACCATAACCCTAGGTCCAATTGGAACCCTAACCGGATCTCTAACCCTAGCCCTCAACATAACCCTAACCCTAGGTCCAATCGGAACCCTAACCGGATCTCTAACCCTAGCCCTCAACATAACCCTAACCCGAGGTCCAATCGGAACCCTAACCGGATATGTATACCTAGCCCTCAACATAAACCTAACCCTAGGTCCAATCGGAACCCTAACCGGATCTGTATACCTAGCCCTCAAAATAACCCTAACCCTAGGTCCAATCGGAACCGTAACCGGAACTCTAACCCTCGCCCTCAACATAACCCTAACCCTAGGTCCAATCGGAACACTAACCAGATCTCTAACCCTAGCCCTCAACATAACCCTAACCCTAGGTCCAATCGGAACCCTAACCGGATCCCTAACCCTAGCCCTCAACATAACCCTAGCCCTAGGACCAATCCGAACCCTAACCGGATCTCTACCCCTCGCACTCAACATAACCCTAACCCTAGGTCCAATCGGAACCCTAACCGGAACTCTAACCCTAGCCCTCAAAATAACCCTAACCCTAGGTCCAATCGGAACCCTAACCGGATCTCTAACCCTAGCCCTCAACATAACCCTAACCCTAGGACCAATCGGAACCCTAAATGGATATCTAACCCTTCCCCTCAACGTAACCCTAACCCTAGGTCCAATCGGAACCCTATCCGGATCTCTAACCCTAGCCCTCAACATAACCCTAACCCTAGGTCCAATCGGAACCCTAACCGGATCTCTAACCCTAGCCCTCAACATAACCCTAACCCTAGGTCCAATCGGAACCCTAACCGGATCTCTAACCCTAGCCCTCAACATAACCATAACCCTAGGACCAATAGGAACCCTAAATGGATATCTAACCCTTCCCCTCAACGTAACCCTAACCCTAGGTCCACTCGGAACCCTAACCGGATCTCTAACCCTCGCCCTCAACATAACCCTAACCCTAGGTCCAATCGGAACCCTAACCGGATCTCTAACCCTAGCCCTCAACATAACCCTAACCCTAAGTCCAATCGGAACCCTAACCGGAACTCTAACCCTAGCCCTCAAAATAACCCTAACCCTAGGTCCAATCGGAACCCTAACCGGAACTCTAACCCTAGCCCTCAACATAACCCTAACCCTAGGTCCAATCCGAACCCTAACCGGATATCTATCCCTAGCCCTCAACATAACCCTAACCCTAAGTCCAATCGGAACCTTAACAGGATCTCTAACCCTAGCCCTCAACATAACCCTAACCCTAGGTCCAATCGGAACCCTAAATGGATATCTAAAACTAGCCCTCAACGTAACCATTAACCCTAGGTGCAATCGGAACCCTAACCGGATATCTAACCCTAGCCCTCAACATAACCCTAACCCTAGGTCCAATCGGAACCCTAACGGGATCTCTACCCATCGCCCTCAACATAACCCTAACCCTAGGTCCAATCGGAACCCTAACCGGATCTCTAACCCTAGCCCTCAACATAACCCTAACCCTAGGTCGAATCGGAACCCTAACCGGATCTCTAACCCTAGCCCTCAACATAACCCTAACCCTAAGTGCAATCGGAACCCTAACCGGATCTCTAACCCTAGGCCTCAACGTAACCCTAACCCTAGGTCCAATCGGAACCCTAAATGGATATCTAAAACTAGCCCTCAACGTAACCATTAACCCTAGGTGCAATCGGAACCCTAACCGGATATCTAACCCTAGCCCTCAACATAACCCTAACCCTAGGTCCAATCGGAACCCTAACGGGATCTCTACCCCTAGCCCTCAACATAACCCCAACCCTAGGTCCAATCGGAACCCTAACAGGATCTCTAACCCTAGCTCTCAACATAACCCTAACCCTACGTCCAATCGGAACCCTAAATGGATATCTAAAACTAGCCCTCAACGTAACCATTAACCCTAGGTGCAATCGGAACCATAACCGGATATCTAACCATAGCCCTCAACATAACCCTAACCCTAGGTCCAATCGGAACCCTAACGGGATCTCTACCCATCGCCCTCAACATAACCCTAACCCTAGGTCCAATCGGAACCCTAACCGGATCTCTAACCCTAGCCCTCAACATAACCCTAACCCTAGGTCCAATCGGAACCCTAACCGGATCTCTAACCCTAGCCCTCAACATAACCCTAACCCTAGGTCCAGTCCGAACCCTAACCGGATATCTATCCCTAGCCCTCAACATAACCCTAACCCTAAGTCCAATCGGAACCCTAACCGGATCTCTAACCCTAGCCCTCAACATAACCCTAACCCTAGGTCCAATCGGAACCCTAAATGGATATCTAAAACTAGCCCTCAACGTAACCATTAACCCTAGGTGCAATCGGAACCCTAACCGGATATCTAACCCTACCCCTCAACATAACCCTAACCCTAGGTCCAATCGGAACCCTAACGGGATCTCTACCCCTCGCCCTCAACATAACCCTAACCCTAGGTCCAATCGGAACCCTAACCGGATCTCTAACCCTAGCCCTCAACATAACCCTAACCCTAGGTCGAATCGGAACCCTAACCGGAACTCTAACCCTAGCCCTCAACATAACCCTAACCCTAGGTCCAATCGGAACCCTAACCGGATCTGTATACCTAGCCCTCAACATAACCCTAACCCTAGGTCCAATAGGAAACCTAACCGGATCTCTAACAATAGCCCTCAACATAACCCTAACCTTAGGTCCAATTGGAACCCTAACCGGATCTCTAACCCTAACCCTCAACATAACCCTAACTCTAGGTCCAATCGGAACCCTAACCTGATATCGAACCCTAGCCCTCAACATAACCCTAACCCTAGGTCCAATCGGAACCGTAAACGGAACTCTAACCCTAGCCCTCAACATAACCCTAACCCTAGGTCCAATCGGAACGCTAACCGGATCTGTATACCTAGGCCTCAACATAACCCTAACCCTAGGTCCAATCGGAAACCTAACCGGATCTCTAACACTAGCCCTCAACATAACCCTAACCCTAGGTCCAATCGGAACCCTAACCGAATCTCTAACCCTATCCCTCAACATAACCCTAACCCTAGGTCCAATCGGACCCCTAACCGGATCTGTATACCTAGCCCTCAACATAACCCTAACCCTAGGTCCAATCGGAAACCTAACCGGGTCTCTAACCCTAGCCCTCAACATAACCCTAACCCTAGGTCCAATCGGAACCCTAACCGGATCTTTAACACTAGCCCTCAACATAACCCTAACCCTAGGTCCAATCGGAACCCTAAACGGATATCTAACCCTAGCCCTCAACATAACCCTAACCCTAGGTCCAATCGGAACCCTAAACGGAACTCTAACCCTAGCCCTCAACATAACCATAACCCTAGGTCCAATTGGAACCCTAACCGGATCTCTAACCCTAGCCCTCAACATAACCCTAACCCTAGGTCCAATCGGAACCCTAACCGGATCTCTAACCCTAGCCCTCAACATAACCCTAACCCGAGGTCCAATCGGAACCCTAACCGGATATGTATACCTAGCCCTCAACATAAACCTAACCCTAGGTCCAATCGGAACCCTAACCGGATCTGTATACCTAGCCCTCAAAATAACCCTAACCCTAGGTCCAATCGGAACCCTAACCGGAACTCTAACCCTCGCCCTCAACATAACCCTAACCCTAGGTCCAATCGGAACACTAACCAGATCTCTAACCCTAGCCCTCAACATAACCCTAACCCTAGGTCCAATCGGAACCCTAACCGGATCCCTAACCCTAGCCCTCAACATAACCCTAACCCTAGGACCAATCCGAACCCTAACCGGATCTCTACCCCTCGCACTCAACATAACCCTAACCCTAGGTCCAATCGGAACCCTAACCGGAACTCTAACCCTAGCCCTCAAAATAACCCTAACCCTAGGTCCAATCGGAACCCTAACCGGATCTCTAACCCTAGCCCTCAACATAACCCTAACCCTAGGACCAATCGGAACCCTAAATGGATATCTAACCCTTCCCCTCAACGTAACCCTAACCCTAGGTCCAATCGGAACCCTATCCGGATCTCTAACCCTAGCCCTCAACATAACCCTAACCCTAGGTCCAATCGGAACCCTAACCGGATCTCTAACACTAGCCCTCAACATAACCCTAACCCTAGGTCCAATCGGAACCCTAACCGGATCTCTAACCCTAGCCCTCAACATAACCATAACCCTAGGACCAATAGGAACCCTAAATGGATATCTAACCCTTCCCCTCAACGTAACCCTAACCCTAGGTCCACTCGGAACCCTAACCGGATCTCTAACCCTCGCCCTCAACATAACCCTAACCCTAGGTCCAATCGGAACCCTAACCGGATCTCTAACCCTAGCCCTCAACATAACCCTAACCCTAGGTCCAATCGGAACCCTAACCGGAACTCTAACCCTAGCCCTCAAAATAACCCTAACCCTAGGTCCAATCGGAACCCTAACCGGAACTCTAACCCTAGCCCTCAACATAACCCTAACCCTAGGTCCAATCCGAACCCTAACCGGATATCTATCCCTAGCCCTCAACATAACCCTAACCCTAAGTCCAATCGGAACCTTAACAGGATCTCTAACCCTAGCCCTCAACATAACCCTAACCCTAGGTCCAATCGGAACCCTAAATGGATATCTAAAACTAGCCCTCAACGTAACCATTAACCCTAGGTGCAATCGGAACCCTAACCGGATATCTAACCCTAGCCCTCAACATAACCCTAACCCTAGGTCCAATCGGAACCCTAACGGGATCTCTACCCATCGCCCTCAACATAACCCTAACCCTAGGTCCAATCGGAACCCTAACCGGATCTCTAACCCTAGCCCTCAACATAACCCTAACCCTAGGTCGAATCGGAACCCTAACCGGATCTCTAACCCTAGCCCTCAACATAACCCTAACCCTAGGTCCAATCCGAACCCTAACCGGATATCTATTTCTAGCCCTCAACATAACCCTAACCCTAAGTGCAATCGGAACCCTAACCGGATCTCTAACCCTAGGCCTCAACATAACCCTAACCCTAGGTCCAATCGGAACCCTAAATGGATATCTAAAACTAGCCCTCAACGTAACCATTAACCCTAGGTGCAATCGGAACCCTAACCGGATATCTAACCCTAGCCCTCAACATAACCCTAACCCTAGGTCCAATCGGAACCCTAACGGGATCTCTACCCCTAGCCCTCAACATAACCCCAACCCTAGGTCCAATCGGAACCCTAACAGGATCTCTAACCCTAGCTCTCAACATAACCCTAACCCTACGTCCAATCGGAACCCTAAATGGATATCTAAAACTAGCCCTCAACGTAACCATTAACCCTAGGTGCAATCGGAACCATAACCGGATATCTAACCATAGCCCTCAACATAACCCTAACCCTAGGTCCAATCGGAACCCTAACGGGATCTCTACCCATCGCCCTCAACATAACCCTAACCCTAGGTCCAATCGGAACCCTAACCGGATCTCTAACCCTAGCCCTCAACATAACCCTAACCCTAGGTCCAATCGGAACCCTAACCGGATCTCTAACCCTAGCCCTCAACATAACCCTAACCCTAGGTCCAGTCCGAACCCTAACCGGATATCTATCCCTAGCCCTCAACATAACCCTAACCCTAAGTCCAATCGGAACCCTAACCGGATCTCTAACCCTAGCCCTCAACATAACCCTAACCCTAGGTCCAATCGGAACCCTAAATGGATATCTAAAACTAGCCCTCAACGTAACCATTAACCCTAGGTGCAATCGGAACCCTAACCGGATATCTAACCCTACCCCTCAACATAACCCTAACCCTAGGTCCAATCGGAACCCTAACGGGATCTCTACCCCTCGCCCTCAACATAACCCTAACCCTAGGTCCAATCGGAACCCTAACCGGATCTCTAACCCTAGCCCTCAACATAACCCTAACCCTAGGTCGAATCGGAACCCTAACCGGAACTCTAACCCTAGCCCTCAACATAACCCTAACCCTAGGTCCAATCGGAACCCTAACCGGATCTGTATACCTAGCCCTCAACATAACCCTAACCCTAGGTCCAATAGGAAACCTAACCGGATCTCTAACAATAGCCCTCAACATAACCCTAACCTTAGGTCCAATTGGAACCCTAACCGGATCTCTAACCCAAACCCTCAACATAACCCTAACTCTAGGTCCAATCGGAACCCTAACCTGATATCGAACCCTAGCCCTCAACATAACCCTAACCCTAGGTCCAATCGGAACCGTAAACGGAACTCTAACCCTAGCCCTCAACATAACCCTAACCCTAGGTCCAATCGGAACGCTAACCGGATCTGTATACCTAGGCCTCAACATAACCCTAACCCTAGGTCCAATCGGAAACCTAACCGGATCTCTAACACTAGCCCTCAACATAACCCTAACCCTAGGTCCAATCGGAACCCTAACCGAATCTCTAACCCTATCCCTCAACATAACCCTAACCCTAGGTCCAATCGGACCCCTAACCGGATCTGTATACCTAGCCCTCAACATAACCCTAACCCTAGGTCCAATCGGAAACCTAACCGGGTCTCTAACCCTAGCCCTCAACATAACCCAAACCCTAGGTCCAATCGGAACCCTAACCGGATCTTTAACACTAGCCCTCAACATAACCCTAACCCTAGGTCCAATCGGAACCCTAAACGGATATCTAACCCTAGCCCTCAACATAACCCTAACCCTAGGTCCAATCGGAACCCTAAACGGAACTCTAACCCTAGCCCTCAACATAACCATAACCCTAGGTCCAATTGGAACCCTAACCGGATCTCTAACCCTAGCCCTCAACATAACCCTAACCCTAGGTCCAATCGGAACCCTAACCGGATCTCTAACCCTAGCCCTCAACATAACCCTAACCCGAGGTCCAATCGGAACCCTAACCGGATATGTATACCTAGCCCTCAACATAAACCTAACCCTAGGTCCAATCGGAACCCTAACCGGATCTGTATACCTAGCCCTCAAAATAACCCTAACCCTAGGTCCAATCGGAACCCTAACCGGAACTGTAACCCTCGCCCTCAACATAACCCTAACCCTAGGTCCAATCGGAACACTAACCAGATCTCTAACCCTAGCCCTCAACATAACCCTAACCCTAGGTCCAATCGGAACCCTAACCGGATCCCTAACCCTAGCCCTCAACATAACCCTAACCCTAGGACCAATCCGAACCCTAACCGGATCTCTACCCCTCGCACTCAACATAACCCTAACCCTAGGTCCAATCGGAACCCTAACCGGAACTCTAACCCTAGCCCTCAAAATAACCCTAACCCTAGGTCCAATCGGAACCCTAACCGGATCTCTAACCCTAGCCCTCAACATAACCCTAACCCTAGGACCAATCGGAACCCTAAATGGATATCTAACCCTTCCCCTCAACGTAACCCTAACCCTAGGTCCAATCGGAACCCTATCCGGATCTCTAACCCTAGCCCTCAACATAACCCTAACCCTAGGTCCAATCGGAACCCTAACCGGATCTCTAACCCTAGCCCTCAACATAACCCTAACCCTAGGTCCAATCGGAACCCTAACCGGAACTCTAACCCTAGCCCTCAACATAACCCTAACCCTAGGTCCAATCCGAACCCTAACCGGATATCTATCCCTAGCCCTCAACATAACCCTAACCCTAAGTCCAATCGGAACCTTAACAGGATCTCTAACCCTAGCCCTCAACATAACCCTAACCCGAGGTCCAATCGGAACCCTAAATGGATATCTAAAACTAGCCCTCAACGTAACCATTAACCCTAGGTGCAATCGGAACCCTAACCGGATATCTAACCCTAGCCCTCAACATAACCCTAACCCTAGGTCCAATCGGAACCCTAACGGGATCTCTACCCATCGCCCTCAACATAACCCTAACCCTAGGTCCAATCGGAACCCTAACCGGATCTCTAACCCTAGCCCTCAACATAACCCTAACCCTAGGTCGAATCGGAACCCTAACCGGATCTCTAACCCTAGCCCTCAACATAACCCTAACCCTAAGTGCAATCGGAACCCTAACCGGATCTCTAACCCTAGGCCTCAACGTAACCCTAACCCTAGGTCCAATCGGAACCCTAAATGGATATCTAAAACTAGCCCTCAACGTAACCATTAACCCTAGGTGCAATCGGAACCCTAACCGGATATCTAACCCTAGCCCTCAACATAACCCTAACCCTAGGTCCAATCGGAACCCTAACGGGATCTCTACCCCTAGCCCTCAACATAACCCCAACCCTAGGTCCAATCGGAACCCTAACAGGATCTCTAACCCTAGCTCTCAACATAACCCTAACCCTACGTCCAATCGGAACCCTAAATGGATATCTAAAACTAGCCCTCAACGTAACCATTAACCCTAGGTGCAATCGGAACCATAACCGGATATCTAACCATAGCCCTCAACATAACCCTAACCCTAGGTCCAATCGGAACCCTAACGGGATCTCTACCCATCGCCCTCAACATAACCCTAACCCTAGGTCCAATCGGAACCCTAACCGGATCTCTAACCCTAGCCCTCAACATAACCCTAACCCTAGGTCCAATCGGAACCCTAACCGGATCTCTAACCCTAGCCCTCAACATAACCCTAACCCTAGGTCCAGTCCGAACCCTAACCGGATATCTATCCCTAGCCCTCAACATAACCCTAACCCTAAGTCCAATCGGAACCCTAACCGGATCTCTAACCCTAGCCCTCAACATAACCCTAACCCTAGGTCCAATCGGAACCCTAAATGGATATCTAAAACTAGCCCTCAACGTAACCATTAACCCTAGGTGCAATCGGAACCCTAACCGGATATCTAACCCTACCCCTCAACATAACCCTAACCCTAGGTCCAATCGGAACCCTAACGGGATCTCTACCCCTCGCCCTCAACATAACCCTAACCCTAGGTCCAATCGGAACCCTAACCGGATCTCTAACCCTAGCCCTCAACATAACCCTAACCCTAGGTCGAATCGGAACCCTAACCGGAACTCTAACCCTAGCCCTCAACATAACCCTAACCCTAGGTCCAATCGGAACCCTAACCGGATCTGTATACCTAGCCCTCAACATAACCCTAACCCTAGGTCCAATAGGAAACCTAACCGGATCTCTAACAATAGCCCTCAACATAACCCTAACCTTAGGTCCAATTGGAACCCTAACCGGATCTCTAACCCTAACCCTCAACATAACCCTAACTCTAGGTCCAATCGGAACCCTAACCTGATATCGAACCCTAGCCCTCAACATAACCCTAACCCTAGGTCCAATCGGAACCGTAAACGGAACTCTAACCCTAGCCCTCAACATAACCCTAACCCTAGGTCCAATCGGAACGCTAACCGGATCTGTATACCTAGGCCTCAACATAACCCTAACCCTAGGTCCAATCGGAACCCTAACCGAATCTCTAACCCTATCCCTCAACATAACCCTAACCCTAGGTCCAATCGGACCCCTAACCGGATCTGTATACCTAGCCCTCAACATAACCCTAACCCTAGGTCCAATCGGAAACCTAACCGGGTCTCTAACCCTAGCCCTCAACATAACCCTAACCCGAGGTCCAATCGGAACCCTAACCGGATCTTTAACACTAGCCCTCAACATAACCCTAACCCTAGGTCCAATCGGAACCCTAAACGGATATCTAACCCTAGCCCTCAACATAACCCTAACCCTAGGTCCAATCGGAACCCTAAACGGAACTCTAACCCTAGCCCTCAACATAACCATAACCCTAGGTCCAATTGGAACCCTAACCGGATCTCTAACCCTAGCCCTCAACATAACCCTAACCCTAGGTCCAATCGGAACCCTAACCGGATCTCTAACCCTAGCCCTCAACATAACCCTAACCCGAGGTCCAATCGGAACCCTAACCGGATATGTATACCTAGCCCTCAACATAAACCTAACCCTAGGTCCAATCGGAACCCTAACCGGATCTGTATACCTAGCCCTCAAAATAACCCTAACCCTAGGTCCAATCGGAACCCTAACCGGAACTCTAACCCTCGCCCTCAACATAACCCTAACCCTAGGTCCAATCGGAACACTAACCAGATCTCTAACCCTAGCCCTCAACATAACCCTAACCCTAGGTCCAATCGGAACCCTAACCGGATCCCTAACCCTAGCCCTCAACATAACCCTAACCCTAGGACCAATCCGAACCCTAACCGGATCTCTACCCCTCGCACTCAACATAACCCTAACCCTAGGTCCAATCGGAACCCTAACCGGAACTCTAACCCTAGCCCTCAAAATAACCCTAACCCTAGGTCCAATCGGAACCCTAACCGGATCTCTAACCCTAGCCCTCAACATAACCCTAACCCTAGGACCAATCGGAACCCTAAATGGATATCTAACCCTTCCCCTCAACGTAACCCTAACCCTAGGTCCAATCGGAACCCTATCCGGATCTCTAACCCTAGCCCTCAACATAACCCTAACCCTAGGTCCAATCGGAACCCTAACCGGATCTCTAACACTAGCCCTCAACATAACCCTAACCCTAGGTCCAATCGGAACCCTAACCGGATCTCTAACCCTAGCCCTCAACATAACCATAACCCTAGGACCAATAGGAACCCTAAATGGATATCTAACCCTTCCCCTCAACGTAACCCTAACCCTAGGTCCACTCGGAACCCTAACCGGATCTCTAACCCTCGCCCTCAACATAACCCTAACCCTAGGTCCAATCGGAACCCTAACCGGATCTCTAACCCTAGCCCTCAACATAACCCTAACCCTAGGTCCAATCGGAACCCTAACCGGAACTCTAACCCTAGCCCTCAAAATAACCCTAACCCTAGGTCCAATCGGAACCCTAACCGGAACTCTAACCCTAGCCCTCAACATAACCCTAACCCTAGGTCCAATCCGAACCCTAACCGGATATCTATCCCTAGCCCTCAACATAACCCTAACCCTAAGTCCAATCGGAACCTTAACAGGATCTCTAACCCTAGCCCTCAACATAACCCTAACCCTAGGTCCAATCGGAACCCTAAATGGATATCTAAAACTAGCCCTCAACGTAACCATTAACCCTAGGTGCAATCGGAACCCTAACCGGATATCTAACCCTAGCCCTCAACATAACCCTAACCCTAGGTCCAATCGGAACCCTAACGGGATCTCTACCCATCGCCCTCAACATAACCCTAACCCTAGGTCCAATCGGAACCCTAACCGGATCTCTAACCCTAGCCCTCAACATAACCCTAACCCTAGGTCGAATCGGAACCCTAACCGGATCTCTAACCCTAGCCCTCAACATAACCCTAACCCTAGGTCCAATCCGAACCCTAACCGGATATCTATTTCTAGCCCTCAACATAACCCTAACCCTAAGTGCAATCGGAACCCTAACCGGATCTCTAACCCTAGGCCTCAACATAACCCTAACCCTAGGTCCAATCGGAACCCTAAATGGATATCTAAAACTAGCCCTCAACGTAACCATTAACCCTAGGTGCAATCGGAACCCTAACCGGATATCTAACCCTAGCCCTCAACATAACCCTAACCCTAGGTCCAATCGGAACCCTAACGGGATCTCTACCCCTAGCCCTCAACATAACCCCAACCCTAGGTCCAATCGGAACCCTAACAGGATCTCTAACCCTAGCTCTCAACATAACCCTAACCCTACGTCCAATCGGAACCCTAAATGGATATCTAAAACTAGCCCTCAACGTAACCATTAACCCTAGGTGCAATCGGAACCATAACCGGATATCTAACCATAGCCCTCAACATAACCCTAACCCTAGGTCCAATCGGAACCCTAACGGGATCTCTACCCATCGCCCTCAACATAACCCTAACCCTAGGTCCAATCGGAACCCTAACCGGATCTCTAACCCTAGCCCTCAACATAACCCTAAACCTAGGTCCAATCGGAACCCTAACCGGATCTCTAACCCTAGCCCTCAACATAACCCTAACCCTAGGTCCAGTCCGAACCCTAACCGGATATCTATCCCTAGCCCTCAACATAACCCTAACCCTAAGTCCAATCGGAACCCTAATCGGATCTCTAACCCTAGCCCTCAACATAACCCTAACCCTAGGTCCAATCGGAACCCTAAATGGATATCTAAAACTAGCCCTCAACGTAACCATTAACCCTAGGTGCAATCGGAACCCTAACCGGATATCTAACCCTACCCCTCAACATAACCCTAACCCTAGGTCCAATCGGAACCCTAACGGGATCTCTACCCCTCGCCCTCAACATAACCCTAACCCTAGGTCCAATCGGAACCCTAACCGGATCTCTAACCCTAGCCCTCAACATAACCCTAACCCTAGGTCGAATCGGAACCCTAACCGGAACTCTAACCCTAGCCCTCAACATAACCCTAACCCTAGGTCCAATCGGAACCCTAACCGGATCCGTATACCTAGCCCTCAACATAACCCTAACCCTAGGTCCAATAGGAAACCTAACCGGATCTCTAACAATAGCCCTCAACATAACCCTAACCTTAGGTCCAATTGGAACCCTAACCGGATCTCTAACCCTAACCCTCAACATAACCCTAACTCTAGGTCCAATCGGAACCCTAACCTGATATCGAACCCTAGCCCTCAACATAACCCTAACCCTAGGTCCAATCGGAACCGTAAACGGAACTCTAACCCTAGCCCTCAACATAACCCTAACCCTAGGTCCAATCGGAACGCTAACCGGATCTGTATACCTAGGCCTCAACATAACCCTAACCCTAGGTCCAATCGGAAACCTAACCGGATCTCTAACACTAGCCCTCAACATAACCCTAACCCTAGGTCCAATCGGAACCCTAACCGAATCTCTAACCCTATCCCTCAACATAACCCTAACCCTAGGTCCAATCGGACCCCTAACCGGATCTGTATACCTAGCCCTCAACATAACCCTAACCCTAGGTCCAATCGGAAACCTAACCGGGTCTCTAACCCTAGCCCTCAACATAACCCTAACCCTAGGTCCAATCGGAACCCTAACCGGATCTTTAACACTAGCCCTCAACATAACCCTAACCCTAGGTCCAATCGGAACCCTAAACGGATATCTAACCCTAGCCCTCAACATAACCCTAACCCTAGGTCCAATCGGAACCCTAAACGGAACTCTAACCCTAGCCCTCAACATAACCATAACCCTAGGTCCAATTGGAACCCTAACCGGATCTCTAACCCTAGCCCTCAACATAACCCTAACCCTAGGTCCAATCGGAACCCTAACCGGATCTCTAACCCTAGCCCTCAACATAACCCTAACCCGAGGTCCAATCGGAACCCTAACCGGATATGTATACCTAGCCCTCAACATAAACCTAACCCTAGGTCCAATCGGAACCCTAACCGGATCTGTATACCTAGCCCTCAAAATAACCCTAACCCTAGGTCCAATCGGAACCCTAACCGGAACTCTAACCCTCGCCCTCAACATAACCCTAACCCTAGGTCCAATCGGAACACTAACCAGATCTCTAACCCTAGCCCTCAACATAACCCTAACCCTAGGTCCAATCGGAACCCTAACCGGATCCCTAACCCTAGCCCTCAACATAACCCTAACCCTAGGACCAATCCGAACCCTAACCGGATCTCTACCCCTCGCACTCAACATAACCCTAACCCTAGGTCCAATCGGAACCCTAACCGGAACTCTAACCCTAGCCCTCAAAATAACCCTAACCCTAGGTCCAATCGGAACCCTAACCGGATCTCTAACCCTAGCCCTCAACATAACCCTAACCCTAGGACCAATCGGAACCCTAAATGGATATCTAACCCTTCCCCTCAACGTAACCCTAACCCTAGGTCCAATCGGAACCCTATCCGGATCTCTAACCCTAGCCCTCAACATAACCCTAACCCTAGGTCCAATCGGAACCCTAACCGGATCTCTAACACTAGCCCTCAACATAACCCTAACCCTAGGTCCAATCGGAACCCTAACCGGATCTCTAACCCTAGCCCTCAACATAACCATAACCCTAGGACCAATAGGAACCCTAAATGGATATCTAACCCTTCCCCTCAACGTAACCCTAACCCTAGGTCCACTCGGAACCCTAACCGGATCTCTAACCCTCGCCCTCAACATAACCCTAACCCTAGGTCCAATCGGAACCCTAACCGGATCTCTAACCCTAGCCCTCAACATAACCCTAACCCTAGGTCCAATCGGAACCCTAACCGGAACTCTAACCCTAGCCCTCAACATAACCCTAACCCTAGGTCCAATCCGAACCCTAACCGGATATCTATCCCTAGCCCTCAACATAACCCTAACCCTAAGTCCAATCGGAACCTTAACAGGATCTCTAACCCTAGCCCTCAACATAACCCTAACCCTAGGTCCAATCGGAACCCTAAATGGATATCTAAAACTAGCCCTCAACGTAACCATTAACCCTAGGTGCAATCGGAACCCTAACCGGATATCTAACCCTAGCCCTCAACATAACCCTAACCCTAGGTCCAATCGGAACCCTAACGGGATCTCTACCCATCGCCCTCAACATAACCCTAACCCTAGGTCCAATCGGAACCCTAACCGGATCTCTAACCCTAGCCCTCAACATAACCCTAACCCTAGGTCGAATCGGAACCCTAACCGGATCTCTAACCCTAGCCCTCAACATAACCCTAACCCTAGGTCCAGTCCGAACCCTAACCGGATATCTATCCCTAGCCCTCAACATAACCCTAACCCTAAGTCCAATCGGAACCCTAACCGGATCTCTAACCCTAGCCCTCAACATAACCCTAACCCTAGGTCCAATCGGAACCCTAAATGGATATCTAAAACTAGCCCTCAACGTAACCATTAACCCTAGGTGCAATCGGAACCCTAACCGGATATCTAACCCTACCCCTCAACATAACCCTAACCCTAGGTCCAATCGGAACCCTAACGGGATCTCTACCCCTCGCCCTCAACATAACCCTAACCCTAGGTCCAATCGGAACCCTAACCGGATCTCTAACCCTAGCCCTCAACATAACCCTAACCCTAGGTCGAATCGGAACCCTAACCGGAACTCTAACCCTAGCCCTCAACATAACCCTAACCCTAGGTCCAATCGGAACCCTAACCGGATCTGTATACCTAGCCCTCAACATAACCCTAACCCTAGGTCCAATAGGAAACCTAACCGGATCTCTAACAATAGCCCTCAACATAACCCTAACCTTAGGTCCAATTGGAACCCTAACCGGATCTCTAACCCTAACCCTCAACATAACCCTAACTCTAGGTCCAATCGGAACCCTAACCTGATATCGAACCCTAGCCCTCAACATAACCCTAACCCTAGGTCCAATCGGAACCGTAAACGGAACTCTAACCCTAGCCCTCAACATAACCCTAACCCTAGGTCCAATCGGAACGCTAACCGGATCTGTATACCTAGGCCTCAACATAACCCTAACCCTAGGTCCAATCGGAAACCTAACCGGATCTCTAACACTAGCCCTCAACATAACCCTAACCCTAGGTCCAATCGGAACCCTAACGGAATCTCTAACCCTATCCCTCAACATAACCCTAACCCTAGGTCCAATCGGACCCCTAACCGGATCTGTATACCTAGCCCTCAACATAACCCTAACCCTAGGTCCAATCGGAAACCTAACCGGGTCTCTAACCCTAGCCCTCAACATAACCCAAACCCTAGGTCCAATCGGAACCCTAACCGGATCTTTAACACTAGCCCTCAACATAACCCTAACCCTAGGTCCAATCGGAACCCTAAACGGATATCTAACCCTAGCCCTCAACATAACCCTAACCCTAGGTCCAATCGGAACCCTAAACGGAACTCTAACCCTAGCCCTCAACATAACCATAACCCTAGGTCCAATTGGAACCCTAACCGGATCTCTAACCCTAGCCCTCAACATAACCCTAACCCTAGGTCCAATCGGAACCCTAACCGGATCTCTAACCCTAGCCCTCAACATAACCCTAACCCGAGGTCCAATCGGAACCCTAACCGGATATGTATACCTAGCCCTCAACATAAACCTAACCCTAGGTCCAATCGGAACCCTAACCGGATCTGTATACCTAGCCCTCAAAATAACCCTAACCCTAGGTCCAATCGGAACCCTAACCGGAACTGTAACCCTCGCCCTCAACATAACCCTAACCCTAGGTCCAATCGGAACACTAACCAGATCTCTAACCCTAGCCCTCAACATAACCCTAACCCTAGGTCCAATCGGAACCCTAACCGGATCCCTAACCCTAGCCCTCAACATAACCCTAACCCTAGGACCAATCCGAACCCTAACCGGATCTCTACCCCTCGCACTCAACATAACCCTAACCCTAGGTCCAATCGGAACCCTAACCGGAACTCTAACCCTAGCCCTCAAAATAACCCTAACCCTAGGTCCAATCGGAACCCTAACCGGATCTCTAACCCTAGCCCTCAACATAACCCTAACCCTAGGACCAATCGGAACCCTAAATGGATATCTAACCCTTCCCCTCAACGTAACCCTAACCCTAGGTCCAATCGGAACCCTATCCGGATCTCTAACCCTAGCCCTCAACATAACCCTAACCCTAGGTCCAATCGGAACCCTAACCGGATCTCTAACCCTAGCCCTCAACATAACCCTAACCCTAGGTCCAATCGGAACCCTAACCGGAACTCTAAACCTAGCCCTCAACATAACCCTAACCCTAGGTCCAATCCGAACCCTAACCGGATATCTATCCCTAGCCCTCAACATAACCCTAACCCTAAGTCCAATCGGAACCTTAACAGGATCTCTAACCCTAGCCCTCAACATAACCCTAACCCTAGGTCCAATCGGAACCCTAAATGGATATCTAAAACTAGCCCTCAACGTAACCATTAACCCTAGGTGCAATCGGAACCCTAACCGGATATCTAACCCTAGCCCTCAACATAACCCTAACCCTAGGTCCAATCGGAACCCTAACGGGATCTCTACCCATCGCCCTCAACATAACCCTAACCCTAGGTCCAATCGGAACCCTAACCGGATCTCTAACCCTAGCCCTCAACATAACCCTAACCCTAGGTCGAATCGGAACCCTAACCGGATCTCTAACCCTAGCCCTCAACATAACCCTAACCCTAAGTGCAATCGGAACCCTAACCGGATCTCTAACCCTAGGCCTCAACGTAACCCTAACCCTAGGTCCAATCGGAACCCTAAATGGATATCTAAAACTAGCCCTCAACGTAACCATTAACCCTAGGTGCAATCGGAACCCTAACCGGATATCTAACCCTAGCCCTCAACATAACCATAACCCTAGGTCCAATCGGAACCCTAACGGGATCTCTACCCCTAGCCCTCAACATAACACCAACCCTAGGTCCAATCGGAACCCTAACAGGATCTCTAACCCTAGCTCTCAACATAACCCTAACCCTACGTCCAATCGGAACCCTAAATGGATATCTAAAACTAGCCCTCAACGTAACCATTAACCCTAGGTGCAATCGGAACCATAACCGGATATCTAACCATAGCCCTCAACATAACCCTAACCCTAGGTCCAATCGGAACCCTAACGGGATCTCTACCCATCGCCCTCAACATAACCCTAACCCTAGGTCCAATCGGAACCCTAACCGGATCTCTAACCCTAGCCCTCAACATAACCCTAACCCTAGGTCCAATCGGAACCCTAACCGGATCTCTAACCCTAGCCCTCAACATAACCCTAACCCTAGGTCCAGTCCGAACCCTAACCGGATATCTATCCCTAGCCCTCAACATAACCCTAACCCTAAGTCCAATCGGAACCCTAACCGGATCTCTAACCCTAGCCCTCAACATAACCCTAACCCTAGGTCCAATCGGAACCCTAAATGGATATCTAAAACTAGCCCTCAACGTAACCATTAACCCTAGGTGCAATCGGAACCCTAACCGGATATCTAACCCTACCCCTCAACATAACCCTAACCCTAGGTCCAATCGGAACCCTAACGGGATCTCTACCCCTCGCCCTCAACATAACCCTAACCCTAGGTCCAATCGGAACCCTAACCGGATCTCTAACCCTAGCCCTCAACATAACCCTAACCCTAGGTCGAATCGGAACCCTAACCGGAACTCTAACCCTAGCCCTCAACATAACCCTAACCCTAGGTCCAATCGGAACCCTAACCGGATCTGTATACCTAGCCCTCAACATAACCCTAACCCTAGGTCCAATAGGAAACCTAACCGGATCTCTAACAATAGCCCTCAACATAACCCTAACCTTAGGTCCAATTGGAACCCTAACCGGATCTCTAACCCTAACCCTCAACATAACCCTAACTCTAGGTCCAATCGGAACCCTAACCTGATATCGAACCCTAGCCCTCAACATAACCCTAACCCTAGGTCCAATCGGAACCGTAAACGGAACTCTAACCCTAGCCCTCAACATAACCCTAACCCTAGGTCCAATCGGAACGCTAACCGGATCTGTATACCTAGGCCTCAACATAACCCTAACCCTAGGTCCAATCGGAAACCTAACCGGATCTCTAACACTAGCCCTCAACATAACCCTAACCCTAGGTCCAATCGGAACCCTAACGGAATCTCTAACCCTATCCCTCAACATAACCCTAACCCTAGGTCCAATCGGACCCCTAACCGGATCTGTATACCTAGCCCTCAACATAACCCTAACCCTAGGTCCAATCGGAAACCTAACCGGGTCTCTAACCCTAGCCCTCAACATAACCCAAACCCTAGGTCCAATCGGAACCCTAACCGGATCTTTAACACTAGCCCTCAACATAACCCTAACCCTAGGTCCAATCGGAACCCTAAACGGATATCTAACCCTAGCCCTCAACATAACCCTAACCCTAGGTCCAATCGGAACCCTAAACGGAACTCTAACCCTAGCCCTCAACATAACCATAACCCTAGGTCCAATTGGAACCCTAACCGGATCTCTAACCCTAGCCCTCAACATAACCCTAACCCTAGGTCCAATCGGAACCCTAACCGGATCTCTAACCCTAGCCCTCAACATAACCCTAACCCGAGGTCCAATCGGAACCCTAACCGGATATGTATACCTAGCCCTCAACATAAACCTAACCCTAGGTCCAATCGGAACCCTAACCGGATCTGTATACCTAGCCCTCAAAATAACCCTAACCCTAGGTCCAATCGGAACCCTAACCGGAACTGTAACCCTCGCCCTCAACATAACCCTAACCCTAGGTCCAATCGGAACACTAACCAGATCTCTAACCCTAGCCCTCAACATAACCCTAACCCTAGGTCCAATCGGAACCCTAACCGGATCCCTAACCCTAGCCCTCAACATAACCCTAACCCTAGGACCAATCCGAACCCTAACCGGATCTCTACCCCTCGCACTCAACATAACCCTAACCCTAGGTCCAATCGGAACCCTAACCGGAACTCTAACCCTAGCCCTCAAAATAACCCTAACCCTAGGTCCAATCGGAACCCTAACCGGATCTCTAACCCTAGCCCTCAACATAACCCTAACCCTAGGACCAATCGGAACCCTAAATGGATATCTAACCCTTCCCCTCAACGTAACCCTAACCCTAGGTCCAATCGGAACCCTATCCGGATCTCTAACCCTAGCCCTCAACATAACCCTAACCCTAGGTCCAATCGGAACCCTAACCGGATCTCTAACCCTAGCCCTCAACATAACCCTAACCCTAGGTCCAATCGGAACCCTAACCGGAACTCTAAACCTAGCCCTCAACATAACCCTAACCCTAGGTCCAATCCGAACCCTAACCGGATATCTATCCCTAGCCCTCAACATAACCCTAACCCTAAGTCCAATCGGAACCTTAACAGGATCTCTAACCCTAGCCCTCAACATAACCCTAACCCTAGGTCCAATCGGAACCCTAAATGGATATCTAAAACTAGCCCTCAACGTAACCATTAACCCTAGGTGCAATCGGAACCCTAACCGGATATCTAACCCTAGCCCTCAACATAACCCTAACCCTAGGTCCAATCGGAACCCTAACGGGATCTCTACCCATCGCCCTCAACATAACCCTAACCCTAGGTCCAATCGGAACCCTAACCGGATCTCTAACCCTAGCCCTCAACATAACCCTAACCCTAGGTCGAATCGGAACCCTAACCGGATCTCTAACCCTAGCCCTCAACATAACCCTAACCCTAAGTGCAATCGGAACCCTAACCGGATCTCTAACCCTAGGCCTCAACGTAACCCTAACCCTAGGTCCAATCGGAACCCTAAATGGATATCTAAAACTAGCCCTCAACGTAACCATTAACCCTAGGTGCAATCGGAACCCTAACCGGATATCTAACCCTAGCCCTCAACATAACCATAACCCTAGGTCCAATCGGAACCCTAACGGGATCTCTACCCCTAGCCCTCAACATAACCCCAACCCTAGGTCCAATCGGAACCCTAACAGGATCTCTAACCCTAGCTCTCAACATAACCCTAACCCTACGTCCAATCGGAACCCTAAATGGATATCTAAAACTAGCCCTCAACGTAACCATTAACCCTAGGTGCAATCGGAACCATAACCGGATATCTAACCATAGCCCTCAACATAACCCTAACCCTAGGTCCAATCGGAACCCTAACGGGATCTCTACCCATCGCCCTCAACATAACCCTAACCCTAGGTCCAATCGGAACCCTAACCGGATCTCTAACCCTAGCCCTCAACATAACCCTAACCCTAGGTCCAATCGGAACCCTAACCGGATCTCTAACCCTAGCCCTCAACATAACCCTAACCCTAGGTCCAGTCCGAACCCTAACCGGATATCTATCCCTAGCCCTCAACATAACCCTAACCCTAAGTCCAATCGGAACCCTAACCGGATCTCTAACCCTAGCCCTCAACATAACCCTAACCCTAGGTCCAATCGGAACCCTAAATGGATATCTAAAACTAGCCCTCAACGTAACCATTAACCCTAGGTGCAATCGGAACCCTAACCGGATATCTAACCCTACCCCTCAACATAACCCTAACCCTAGGTCCAATCGGAACCCTAACGGGATCTCTACCCCTCGCCCTCAACATAACCCTAACCCTAGGTCCAATCGGAACCCTAACCGGATCTCTAACCCTAGCCCTCAACATAACCCTAACCCTAGGTCGAATCGGAACCCTAACCGGAACTCTAACCCTAGCCCTCAACATAACCCTAACCCTAGGTCCAATCGGAACCCTAACCGGATCTGTATACCTAGCCCTCAACATAACCCTAACCCTAGGTCCAATAGGAAACCTAACCGGATCTCTAACAATAGCCCTCAACATAACCCTAACCTTAGGTCCAATTGGAACCCTAACCGGATCTCTAACCCTAACCCTCAACATAACCCTAACTCTAGGTCCAATCGGAACCCTAACCTGATATCGAACCCTAGCCCTCAACATAACCCTAACCCTAGGTCCAATCGGAACCGTAAACGGAACTCTAACCCTAGCCCTCAACATAACCCTAACCCTAGGTCCAATCGGAACGCTAACCGGATCTGTATACCTAGGCCTCAACATAACCCTAACCCTAGGTCCAATCGGAAACCTAACCGGATCTCTAACACTAGCCCTCAACATAACCCTAACCCTAGGTCCAATCGGAACCCTAACCGAATCTCTAACCCTATCCCTCAACATAACCCTAACCCTAGGTCCAATCGGACCCCTAACCGGATCTGTATACCTAGCCCTCAACATAACCCTAACCCTAGGTCCAATCGGAAACCTAACCGGGTCTCTAACCCTAGCCCTCAACATAACCCTAACCCTAGGTCCAATCGGAACCCTAACCGGATCTTTAACACTAGCCCTCAACATAACCCTAACCCTAGGTCCAATCGGAACCCTAAACGGATATCTAACCCTAGCCCTCAACATAACCCTAACCCTAGGTCCAATCGGAACCCTAAACGGAACTCTAACCCTAGCCCTCAACATAACCATAACCCTAGGTCCAATTGGAACCCTAACCGGATCTCTAACCCTAGCCCTCAACATAACCCTAACCCTAGGTCCAATCGGAACCCTAACCGGATCTCTAACCCTAGCCCTCAACATAACCCTAACCCGAGGTCCAATCGGAACCCTAACCGGATATATATACCTAGCCCTCAACATAAACCTAACCCTAGGTCCAATCGGAACCCTAACCGGATCTGTATACCTAGCCCTCAAAATAACCCTAACCCTAGGTCCAATCGGAACCCTAACCGGAACTCTAACCCTCGCCCTCAACATAACCCTAACCCTAGGTCCAATCGGAACACTAACCAGATCTCTAACCCTAGCCCTCAACATAACCCTAACCCTAGGTCCAATCGGAACCCTAACCGGATCCCTAACCCTAGCCCTCAACATAACCCTAACCCTAGGACCAATCCGAACCCTAACCGGATCTCTACCCCTCGCACTCAACATAACCCTAACCCTAGGTCCAATCGGAACCCTAACCGGAACTCTAACCCTAGCCCTCAAAATAACCCTAACCCTAGGTCCAATCGGAACCCTAACCGGATCTCTAACCCTAGCCCTCAACATAACCCTAACCCTAGGACCAATCGGAACCCTAAATGGATATCTAACCCTTCCCCTCAACGTAACCCTAACCCTAGGTCCAATCGGAACCCTATCCGGATCTCTAACCCTAGCCCTCAACATAACCCTAACCCTAGGTCCAATCGGAACCCTAACCGGATCTCTAACACTAGCCCTCAACATAACCCTAACCCTAGGTCCAATCGGAACCCTAACCGGATCTCTAACCCTAGCCCTCAACATAACCATAACCCTAGGACCAATAGGAACCCTAAATGGATATCTAACCCTTCCCCTCAACGTAACCCTAACCCTAGGTCCACTCGGAACCCTAACCGGATCTCTAACCCTCGCCCTCAACATAACCCTAACCCTAGGTCCAATCGGAACCCTAACCGGATCTCTAACCCTAGCCCTCAACATAACCCTAACCCTAGGTCCAATCGGAACCCTAACCGGAACTCTAACCCTAGCCCTCAAAATAACCCTAACCCTAGGTCCAATCGGAACCCTAACCGGAACTCTAACCCTAGCCCTCAACATAACCCTAACCCTAGGTCCAATCCGAACCCTAACCGGATATCTATCCCTAGCCCTCAACATAACCCTAACCCTAAGTCCAATCGGAACCTTAACAGGATCTCTAACCCTAGCCCTCAACATAACCCTAACCCTAGGTCCAATCGGAACCCTAAATGGATATCTAAAACTAGCCCTCAACGTAACCATTAACCCTAGGTGCAATCGGAACCCTAACCGGATATCTAACCCTAGCCCTCAACATAACCCTAACCCTAGGTCCAATCGGAACCCTAACGGGATCTCTACCCATCGCCCTCAACATAACCCTAACCCTAGGTCCAATCGGAACCCTAACCGGATCTCTAACCCTAGCCCTCAACATAACCCTAACCCTAGGTCGAATCGGAACCCTAACCGGATCTCTAACCCTAGCCCTCAACATAACCCTAACCCTAGGTCCAATCCGAACCCTAACCGGATATCTATTTCTAGCCCTCAACATAACCCTAACCCTAAGTGCAATCGGAACCCTAACCGGATCTCTAACCCTAGGCCTCAACATAACCCTAACCCTAGGTCCAATCGGAACCCTAAATGGATATCTAAAACTAGCCCTCAACGTAACCATTAACCCTAGGTGCAATCGGAACCCTAACCGGATATCTAACCCTAGCCCTCAACATAACCCTAACCCTAGGTCCAATCGGAACCCTAACGGGATCTCTACCCCTAGCCCTCAACATAACCCCAACCCTAGGTCCAATCGGAACCCTAACAGGATCTCTAACCCTAGCTCTCAACATAACCCTAACCCTACGTCCAATCGGAACCCTAAATGGATATCTAAAACTAGCCCTCAACGTAACCATTAACCCTAGGTGCAATCGGAACCATAACCGGATATCTAACCATAGCCCTCAACATAACCCTAACCCTAGGTCCAATCGGAACCCTAACGGGATCTCTACCCATCGCCCTCAACATAACCCTAACCCTAGGTCCAATCGGAACCCTAACCGGATCTCTAACCCTAGCCCTCAACATAACCCTAACCCTAGGTCCAATCGGAACCCTAACCGGATCTCTAACCCTAGCCCTCAACATAACCCTAACCCTAGGTCCAGTCCGAACCCTAACCGGATATCTATCCCTAGCCCTCAACATAACCCTAACCCTAAGTCCAATCGGAACCCTAACCGGATCTCTAACCCTAGCCCTCAACATAACCCTAACCCTAGGTCCAATCGGAACCCTAAATGGATATCTAAAACTAGCCCTCAACGTAACCATTAACCCTAGGTGCAATCGGAACCC
The DNA here is from genome assembly GCF_054644295.1 of Miniopterus natalensis. Lineage (NCBI taxonomy): Eukaryota > Metazoa > Chordata > Mammalia > Chiroptera > Miniopteridae > Miniopterus > Miniopterus natalensis. The sequence continues at coordinate 2,042,778 of NC_142094.1, forward strand.
TAACCGGATATCTAACCCTACCCCTCAACATAACCCTAACCCTAGGTCCAATCGGAACCCTAACGGGATCTCTACCCCTCGCCCTCAACATAACCCTAACCCTAGGTCCAATCGGAACCCTAACCGGATCTCTAACCCTAGCCCTCAACATAACCCTAACCCTAGGTCGAATCGGAACCCTAACCGGAACTCTAACCCTAGCCCTCAACATAACCCTAACCCTAGGTCCAATCGGAACCCTAACCGGATCTGTATACCTAGCCCTCAACATAACCCTAACCCTAGGTCCAATAGGAAACCTAACCGGATCTCTAACAATAGCCCTCAACATAACCCTAACCTTAGGTCCAATTGGAACCCTAACCGGATCTCTAACCCTAACCCTCAACATAACCCTAACTCTAGGTCCAATCGGAACCCTAACCTGATATCGAACCCTAGCCCTCAACATAACCCTAACCCTAGGTCCAATCGGAACCGTAAACGGAACTCTAACCCTAGCCCTCAACATAACCCTAACCCTAGGTCCAATCGGAACGCTAACCGGATCTGTATACCTAGGCCTCAACATAACCCTAACCCTAGGTCCAATCGGAAACCTAACCGGATCTCTAACACTAGCCCTCAACATAACCCTAACCCTAGGTCCAATCGGAACCCTAACCGAATCTCTAACCCTATCCCTCAACATAACCCTAACCCTAGGTCCAATCGGACCCCTAACCGGATCTGTATACCTAGCCCTCAACATAACCCTAACCCTAGGTCCAATCGGAAACCTAACCGGGTCTCTAACCCTAGCCCTCAACATAACCCAAACCCTAGGTCCAATCGGAACCCTAACCGGATCTTTAACACTAGCCCTCAACATAACCCTAACCCTAGGTCCAATCGGAACCCTAAACGGATATCTAACCCTAGCCCTCAACATAACCCTAACCCTAGGTCCAATCGGAACCCTAAACGGAACTCTAACCCTAGCCCTCAACATAACCATAACCCTAGGTCCAATTGGAACCCTAACCGGATCTCTAACCCTAGCCCTCAACATAACCCTAACCCTAGGTCCAATCGGAACCCTAACCGGATCTCTAACCCTAGCCTTCAACATAACCCTAACCCGAGGTCCAATCGGAACCCTAACCGGATATGTATACCTAGCCCTCAACATAAACCTAACCCTAGGTCCAATCGGAACCCTAACCGGATCTGTATACCTAGCCCTCAAAATAACCCTAACCCTAGGTCCAATCGGAACCCTAACCGGAACTGTAACCCTCGCCCTCAACATAACCCTAACCCTAGGTCCAATCGGAACACTAACCAGATCTCTAACCCTAGCCCTCAACATAACCCTAACCCTAGGTCCAATCGGAACCCTAACCGGATCCCTAACCCTAGCCCTCAACATAACCCTAACCCTAGGACCAATCCGAACCCTAACCGGATCTCTACCCCTCGCACTCAACATAACCCTAACCCTAGGTCCAATCGGAACCCTAACCGGAACTCTAACCCTAGCCCTCAAAATAACCCTAACCCTAGGTCCAATCGGAACCCTAACCGGATCTCTAACCCTAGCCCTCAACATAACCCTAACCCTAGGACCAATCGGAACCCTAAATGGATATCTAACCCTTCCCCTCAACGTAACCCTAACCCTAGGTCCAATCGGAACCCTATCCGGATCTCTAACCCTAGCCCTCAACATAACCCTAACCCTAGGTCCAATCGGAACCCTAACCGGATCTCTAACCCTAGCCCTCAACATAACCCTAACCCTAGGTCCAATCGGAACCCTAACCGGATCTCTAACCCTAGCCCTCAACATAACCATAACCCTAGGACCAATAGGAACCCTAAATGGATATCTAACCCTTCCCCTCAACGTAACCCTAACCCTAGGTCCACTCGGAACCCTAACCGGATCTCTAACCCTCGCCCTCAACATAACCCTAACCCTAGGTCCAATCGGAACCCTAACCGGATCTCTAACCCTAGCCCTCAACATAACCCTAACCCTAGGTCCAATCGGAACCCTAACCGGAACTCTAACCCTAGCCCTCAAAATAACCCTAACCCTAGGTCCAATCGGAACCCTAACCGGAACTCTAACCCTAGCCCTCAACATAACCCTAACCCTAGGTCCAATCCGAACCCTAACCGGATATCTATCCCTAGCCCTCAACATAACCCTAACCCTAAGTCCAATCGGAACCTTAACAGGATCTCTAACCCTAGCCCTCAACATAACCCTAACCCTAGGTCCAATCGGAACCCTAAATGGATATCTAAAACTAGCCCTAAACGTAACCATTAACCCTAGGTGCAATCGGAACCCTAACCGGATATCTAACCCTAGCCCTCAACATAACCCTAACCCTAGGTCCAATCGGAACCCTAACGGGATCTCTACCCCTAGCCCTCAACATAACCCTAACCCTAGGTCCAATCGGAACCCTAACCGGATCTCTAACCCTAGCCCTCAACATAACCCTAACCCTAGGTCGAATCGGAACCCTTACCGGATCTCTAACCCTAGCCCTCAACATAACCCTAACCCTAGGTCCAATCGGAACCCTAACCGGATCTCTAACCCTAGCCCTCAACATAACCCTAACCCTAGGTCCAATCCGAAACATAACCGGATCTCTAAACCTAGCCCTCAACATAACCCTAACCCTAGGTCCAATCGGAACCCTAACCGGACCTCTAACCCTAGCCCTCAACATAACCCTAACCCTAGGTCCAATCGGAACCCTAACCGGATCTGTATACCTAGCCCTCAACATAACCCTAACTGTAGGTCCAATCGGAACCCTAACCCGATCTGTATACCTAGCCCTCAACATAACCCTAACCCTAGGTCCAATCGGAACCCTAACAGGATCTCTAACCCTAGCCCTCAACATAACCCTAACCCTAGGTCCAATCGGAACCCTAACCGGATCTCTAACCCTAGCCCTCAACATAACCCTAACCCTAGGTCCACTCGGAATCCTAACCTGATCTCTAACCCTCGCCCTCAACATAACCCTAACCCTAGGTCCAATCGGAACCCTAACCGGATCTCTAACCCTAGCCCTCAACATAACCCTAACCCTAGGTCCAATCGGAACCCTAACCGGAACTCTAACCCTAGCCCTCAAAATAACCCTAACCCTAGGTCCAATCGGAACCCTAACCGGAACTAACCCTAGCCCTCAACATAACCCTAACCCTAGGTCCAATCCGAACCCTAACCGGATATCTATCCCTAGCCCTCAACATAACCCTAACCCTAGGTCCAATCGGAACCCTAACAGGATCTCTAACCCTAGCCCTCAACATAACCCTAACCCTAGGTCCAATCGGAACCCTAAATGGATATCTAACCCTAGCCCTCAACGTAACCATTAACCCTAGGTGCAATCGGAACCCTAACCGGATATCTAACCCTAGCCCTCAACATAACCGTAAACCTAGGTCCAATCGGAACCCTGACGGGATCTCTACCCCTCGCCCTCAACATAACCCTAAACCTAGGTCCAATCGGAACCCTAACCGGATCTCTAACCCTAGCCCTCAACATAACCCTAACCCTAGGTCGAATCGGAACCCTAACCGGATCTCTAACCCTAGCCCTCAACATAACCCTAACCCTAGGTCGAATCGGAACCCTAACAGGATCTCTAACCCTAGTCCTCAACATAACCCTAACCCTAGGTCCAATCGGAAACCTAACCGGATCTCTAACACTAGCTCTCAACATAACCCTAACCCTAGGTCCAATCGGAACCCTAACCGGATCTCTAACCCTAGCCCTCAACATAACCCTAACCCTAGGTCCAATCGGAACCCTAACCGGATCTCTAAACCTAGCCCTCAACATAACCCTATCCCTAGGTCCACTCGGAAACCTAACCGGATCTCTAACCCTCGCCCTCAACATAACCCTAACCCTAGGTCCAATCGGAACCCTAACCGGATCTCTAACCCTAGCCCTCAACATAACCCTAACCCTAGGTCCAATCGGAAAGCTTAAACGGATATCAAACCCTAGCCCTCAACATAACCCTAACCCTAGTTCCAATCCGAACCCTAACCGGATATCTATCCCTAGCCCTCAACATAACCCTAACCCTAAGTCCAATAGGAACCCTAACACGATCTCTAATCCTAGCCCTCAACATAACCCTAACCCTAGGTCCAATCGGAACCCTAAATGGATATCTAACCCTAGCCCTCAACGAAACCATTAACCCTAGGTGCAATCGGAACCCTAACAGGATATCTAACCCTAGCCCTCAACATAACCCTAACCCTAGGTCCAATCGGAACCCTAACGGGATCTCTACCCCTCGCTCTCAACATAACCCTAACCCTAGGTCCAATCGGAACCCTAATCGGATCTCTAACCCTAGCCCTCAACATAACCCTAACCCTAGGTCGAATCGGAACCCTAACCGGATCTCTAACCCTAGCCCTCAACATAACCGTAACCCTAGGTCGAATCGGAACCCAAACCGGATCTCTAACCCTAGTCCTCAACATAATCCTAACCCTAGGTCCAATCAGAACCCTAACCGGATCTGTATACCTAGCCCTCAACATAACCCTAACCCTAGGTCCAATCGGAAACCTAACCGGATCTCTAACCCTACCCCTTAACATAACCCTAACCTTAGGTCCAATCGGAACCCTAACCGGATCTGTATACCTAGCCCTCAACATAACCCTAACCCTAGGTCCAATAGGAAGCCTAACCGAATCTCTAACACTAGCCCTCAACATAACCCTAACCTTAGGTCCAATCGGAACCCTAACCGGATCTCTAACCCTAACCCTCAACATAACCCTAACTCTAGGTCCAATCGGAACCCTAACCTGATATCGAACCCTAGCCCTCAACATAACCCTAACCCTAGGTCCAATCGGAACCGTAAACGGAACTCTAACCCTAGCCCTCAACATAACCCTAACCCTAGGTCCAATCGGAACGCTAACCGGATCTGTATACCTAGGCCTCAACATAACCCTAACCCTAGGTCCAATCGGAAACCTAACCGGATCTCTCACACTAGCCCTCAACATAACCCTAACCCTAGGTCCAATCGGAACCCTAACCGAATCTCTAACCCTATCCCTCAACATAACCCTAACCCTAGGTCCAATCGGACCCCTAACCGGATCTGTATACCTAGCCCTCAACATAACCCTAACCCTAGGTCCAATCGGAAACCTAACCAGGTCTCTAACCCTAGCCCTCAACATAACCCTAACCCTAGGTCCAATCGGAACCCTAACCGGATCTTTAACCCTAGCCCTCAACATAACCCTAACCCTAGGTCCATTCGGAACCCTAAACGGATATCTAACCCTAGCCCTCAACATAACCCTAACCCTAGGTCCAATCGGAACCCTAAACGGAACTCTAACCCTAGCCCTCAACATAACCATAACCCTAGGTCCAATTGGAACTCTAACCGGATCTCTAACCCTAGCCCTCAACATAACCCTAACCCTAGGTCCAATCGGAACCCTAACCGGATCTCTAAACCTAGCCCTCAACATAACCCTAACCCGAGGTCCAATCGGAACCCTAACCGGATATGTATACCTAGCCCTCAACATAAACCTAACCCTAGGTCCAATCGGAACCCTAACCGGATCTGTATACCTAGCCCTCAACATAACCCTAACCCTAGGTCCAATCGGAACCCTAACCGGAACTCTAACCCTCGCCCTCAACATAACCCTAACCCTAGGTCCAATCGGAACACTAACCAGATCTCTAACCCTAGCCCTCAACATAACCCTAACCCTAGGTCCAATCGGAACCCTAACCGGAACTCTAACCCTAGCCCACAAAATAACCCTAACCCTAGGTCCAATCGGAACCCTAACCGGATCTCTAACCCTAGCCCTCAACATAACCCTAAGCCTAGGACCAATCGGAACCCTAAATGGATATCTAACCCTTCCCCTCAACGTAACCCTAACCCTAGTTCCAATCGGAACCCTAACCGGATCTCTAACCCTAGCCCTCAACATAACCCTAACCCTAGGTCCAATCGGAACCCTAACCGGATCTCTAACCCTAGCCCTCAACATAACCCTAACCCTAGGTCCAATCGGAACCCTAACCGGATCTCTAACCCTAGCCCTCAACATAACCATAACCCTAGGACCAATCGGAACCCTAAATGGATATCTAACCCTTCCCCTCAACGTAACCCTAACCCTAGGTCCAATCGGAAGCCTAACCGGATCTCTATCCCAAGCCCTCAACATAACCCTAACCCTAGGTCCAATCGGAACCCTAACCGGATCTCTAACCCTAGCCCTCAACATAACCCTAACCCTAGGTCCACTCGGAACCCTAACCGGATCTCTAACCCTCGCCCTCAACATAACCCTAAGCCTAGGTCCAATCGGAACCCTAACCGGATCTCTAACCCTAGCCCTCAACATAACCCTAACCCTAGGTCCAATCGGAACCCTAACCGGAACTCTAACCCTAGCCCTAAAAATAACCCCAACCCTAGGTCCAATGGGAACCCTAACCGGAACTCTAACCCTAGCCCTCAACATAACCCTAACCCAGGATCCAATCCGAACCCTAACCGGATATCTATCCCTAGTCCTCAACATAACCCTAACCCTAGGTCCAATCGGAACCCTAACAGGATCTCTAACCCTAGCTCTCAACATAACCCTAACCCTAGGTCCAATCGGAACCCTAAATGGATATCTAAAACTAGCCCTCAACGTAACCATTAACCCTAGGTGCAATCGGAACCCTAACCGGATATCTAACCCTAGCCCTCAACATAACCCTAACCCTAGGTCCAATCGGAACCCTAACGGGATCTCTACCCATCGCCCTCAACATAACCCTAACCCTAGGTCCAATCGGAACCCTAACCGGATCTCTAACCCTAGCCCTCAACATAACCCTAACCCTAGGTCCAATCGGAACCCTAACCGGATCTCTAACCCTAGCCCTCAACATAACCCTAACCCTAGGTCCAATCCGAACCCTAACCGGATATCTATCCCTAGCCCTCAACATAACCCTAACCCTAAGTCCAATCGGAACCCTAACCGGATCTCTAACCCTAGCCCTCAACATAACCCTAACCCTAGGTCCAATCGGAACCCTAAATGGATATCTAAAACTAGCCCTCAACATAACCCTAACCCTAGGTCCAATCGGAACCCTAACGGGATCTCTACCCCTCGCCCTCAACATAACCCTAACCCTAGGTCCAATCGGAACCCTAACCGGATCTCTAACCCTAGCCCTCAACATAACCCTAACCCTAGGTCGAATCGGAACCCTAACCGGATCTCTAACCCTAGCCCTCAACATAACCCTAACCCTAGGTCCAATCGGAACCCTAACCGGATCTCTAACCCTAGCCCTCAACATAACCCTAACTCTAGGTCCAATCGGAACCCTAACCGGATCTCTAACCCTAGCCCTCAACATAACCCTAACCCTAGGTCCAATCGGAACCCTAACCGGATCTCTAACCCTAGCCCTCAACATAACCCTAACCCTAGGTCCAATCCGAAACATAACCGGATCTCTAAACCTCGCCCTCAACATAACCCTAACCCTAGGTCCAATCGGAACCCTATCCGGACCTCTAACCCTAGCCCTCAACATAACCCTAACCCTAGGTCCAATCGGAACCCTAACCGGATCTGTATACCTAGCCCTCAACATAACCCTAAGCCTAGGTCCAATCGGAACCCTAACCGGATCTGTATACCTAGCCCTCAACATAACCCTAACCCTAGGTCCAATCGGAACCCTAACAGGATCTCTAACCCTAGCCCTCAACATAACCCTAACCCTAGGTCCAATCGGAACCCTAACCGGATCTCTAACCCTAGCCCTCAACATAACCCTAACCCTAGGTCCACTCGGAACCCTAACCGGATCTCTAACCCTCGCCCTCAACATAACCCTAACCCTAGGTCCAATCGGAACCCTAACCGGATCTCTAACCCTAGCCCTCAACATAACCCTATCCCTAGGTCCAATCGGAACCCTAACAGAATCTCTAACCCTAGCCCTCAAAATAACCCTAACCCTAGGTCCAATCGGAACCCTAACCGGATCTCTAACCCTAGCCCTCAACATAACCCTAACCCTAGGTCCACTCGGAACCCTAACCGGATCTCTAACCCTCGCCCTCAACATAACCCTAACCCTAGGTCCAATCGGAACCCTAACCGGATCTCTAACCCTAGCCCTCAACATAACCCTAACCCTAGTTCCAATCGGAACCCTAACAGAATCTCTAACCCTAGCCCTCAAAATAACCCTAACCCTAGGTCCAATCGGAACCCTAACCGGATATCTATCCCTAGCCCTCAACATAACCCTAACCCTAAGTCCAATCGGAACCCTAACAGGATCTCTAACCCTAGCCCTCAACATAACCCTAACCCTAGGTCCAATCGGAACCCTAAATGGATATCTAACCCTAGCCCTCAACGTAACCATTAACCCTAGGTGCAATCGGAACCCTAACCGGATATCTAACCCTAGCCCTCAACATAACCATAACCCTAGGTCCAATCGGAACCCTAACGGGATCTCTACCCCTCGCCCTCAATATAACCCTAACCCTAGGTCCATTCGGAACCCTAACCGGATCTCTAACCCTAGCCCTCAACATAACCCTAACCCTAGGTCCAATCCGAACCCTAACCGGATATCTATCCCTAGCCCTCAACATAACCCTAACCCTAAGTCCAATCGGAACCCTAACAGGATCTCTAACCCTAGCCCTCAACATAACCCTAACCCTAGGTCAAATCGGAACCCTAAATGGATATCTAAAACTAGCCCTCAACGTAACCATTAACCCTAGGTGCAATCGGAACCCTAACCGGATATCTAACCCTAGCCCTCAACATAACCCTAACCCTAGGTCCAATCGGAACCCTAACGGGATCTCTACCCCTCGCCCTCAACATAACCCTAACCCTAGGTCCAATCGGAACCCTAACCGGATCTCTAACCCTAGCCCTCAACATAACCCTAACCCTAGGTAGAATCGGAACCCTAACCGGATCTCTAACCCTAGCCCTCAACATAACCCTAACCCTAGGTCCAATCGGAACCCTAACCGGATCTCTAACCCTAGCCCTCAACATAACCTTAACCCTAGGTCCAATCGGAACCCTAACCGGATCTCTAACCCTAGCCCTCAACATAACCCTAACCCTAGGTCCAATCGGAACCCTAACCGGATCTCTAAGCCTAGCCCTCAACATAACCCTAACCCTAGGTCCAATCCGAAACATAACCGGAACTCTAAAACTAGCCCTAAACATAACCCTAACCCTAGGTCCAATCGGAACCCTAACCGGACCTCTAACCCTAGCCCTCAACATAACCCTAACCCTAGGTCCAATCGGAACACTAACCGGATCTGTATACCTAGCCCTCAACATAACCCTAACCCTAGGTCCAATCGGAACCCTAACCGGATCTGTATACCTAGCCCTCAACATAACCCTAACCCTAGGTCCAATCGGAACCCTAACCGGATCTCTAACCCTAGCCCTCAACATAAACCTAACCCTAGGTCCAATCGGAACCCTAACCGGATCTCTAACCCTAGCCCTCAACATAACCCTAACCCTAGGTCCACTCGGAACCCTAACCGGATCTCTAACCCTCGCCCTCAACATAACCCTAAACCTAGGTCCAATCGGAACCCTAACCGGATCTCTAACCCTAGCCCTCAACATAACCCTAACCCTAGGTCCAATCGGAACCCTAACCGGAACTCTAACCCTAGCCCTCAAAATAACCCTAACCCTAGGTCCAATCGGAACCCTAACCGGAACTCTAACCCTAGCCCTCAACATAACCCTAACCCTAGGTCCAATCCGAACCCTAACCGGATATCTATCCCTAGCCCTCAACATAACCCTAACCCTAAGTCCAATCGGAACCCTAACAGGATCTCTAACCCTAGCCCTCAACATAACCCTAACCCTAGGTCCAATCGGAACCCTAAATGGATATCTAACCCTAGCCCTCAACGTAACCATTAACCCTAGGTGCAATCGGAACCCTAACCGGATATCTAACCCTAGCCCTCAACATAACCCTAACCCTAGGTCCAATCGGAACCCTAACCGGATCTCTAACCCTGGCCCTCAACATAACCCTAACCCTAGGTCGAATCGGAACCCTAAACGGATCTCTAACCCTAGCCCTCAACATAACCCTAACCCTAGGTCGAATCGGAACCCTAACCGGATCTCTAACCCTAGTCCTCAACATAACCCTAACCCTAGGTCCAATCGGAACCCTAACCGGATCTGTATACCTAGCCCTCAACATAACCCTAACCCTAGGTCCAATCGGAATCCTAACCGGATCTCTAACCCTAGCCCTTAACATAACCCTAACCCTAGGTCCAATCGGAACCCTAAGCGGATCTGTATACCTAGCCCTCAACATAACCCTAACCCTAGGTCCAATAGGAAACCTAACCGGATCTCTAACACTAGCCCTCAACATAACCCTAACCCTAGGTCCAATCGGAACCCTAACCGGATCTCTAACCCTAACCCTCAACATAACCCTAACCCTAGGTCCAATCGGAACCCTAACCTGATCTCTAACCCTAGCCCTCAACATAACCCTAAACCTAGGTCCAATCGGAACCGTAAACGGAACTCTAACCCTAGCCCTCAACATAACCCTAACCCTAGGTCCAATCAGAACCCTAACCGGATCTCTAAACCCAGCCCTCAACACAACCCTAACCCTGGGTCCAACCGTAACCCTTACCGGATCTCTAACCCTAGCCCTCAACATAACCCTAACCCTAGGTCCAATCGGAACCCTAACCGGAACTCTAACCCTAGCCCTCAACATAACCCTAACACTAGGTCCAATCGGAACCCTAACCGGATATCTATCCCTAGCCCTCAACATAACCCTAACCCTAGGTCCAATCGGAACCCTAACCGGATCTGTATACCTAGCCCTCAACATAACCCTAACCCTAGGTCCAATCGGAAGCCTAACCGGATCTGTATACCTAGCCCTCAACATAACCCTAACCCTAGGTCCAATCGGAACCCTAACCGGATTCTAACCCTAGCCCTTACCATAACCCTAACCCTAGGTCCAATCGGAACCCTAACCGGAAATCTAACCCTAGCCCTCAAAATAACCCTAACCCTAGGTCCAATCGGAGCCCTAACCGGAACTCTAACCCTAGCCCTCAACACAACCCTAACCCTAGGTCCAATCCGAACCCTAACCGGATATCTATCCCTAGCCCTCAACATAACCCTAACCCTAAGTCCAATCGGAACCCTAACAGGATCTCTAACCATAGCCCTCAACATAACCCTAACCCTAGGTCCAATCGGAACCCTAAATGGATATCTAACCCTAGCCCTCAACGTAACCATTAACCCTAGGTGCAATCGGAACCCTAACCGGATATCTAACCCTAGCCCTCAACATAACCATACCCCTAGGTCCAATCGGAACCCTAACCGGATCTCTAATCCTAGCCCTCAACATAACCCTAACCCTAGGTCGAATCGGAACCCTAAACGGATCTCTAACCCTAGCCCTCAACATAACCCTAACCCTAGGTCGAATCGGAACCCTAACCGGATCTGTATACCTAGCCCTCAACATAACCCTAACCCTAGGTCGAATCGGAACCCTAACCGGATCTGTATACCTAGCCCTCAACATAACCCTAACCCTAGGTCCAATCGGAAACCTAACCGGATCTCTAACCCTAGCCCTTAACATAACCCTAACCCTAGGTCCAATCGGAACCCTAAGCGGATCTGTATACCTAGCCCTCAACATAACCCTAACCCTAGGTCCAATCCGAAACATAACCGGATCTCTAAACCTAGCCCTCAACATAACCCTAACCCTAGGTCCAATCGGAAACCTAACCGGATCTCTAACACTAGCCCTCAACATAACCCTAACCCTAGGTCCAATCGGAACCCTAACCGAATCTCTAACCCTATCCCTCAACATAACCCTAACCCTAGGTCCAATCGGACCCCTAACCGGATCTGTATACCTAGCCCTCAACATAACCCTAAACCTAGGTCCAATCGGAAACCTAACCGGGTCTCTAACCCTAGCCCTCAACATAACCCTAACCCTAGGTCTAATCGGAACCCTAACCGGATCTTTAACCCTAGCCCTCAACATAACCCTAACCCTAGGTCCAATCGGAACCCTAAACGGATATCTAACCCTAGCCCTCAACATAACCCTAACCCTAGGTCCAATCGGAACCCTAAACGGAACTCTAACCCTAGCCCTCAACATAACCATAACCCTAGGTCCAATTGGAACTCTAACCGGATCTCTAACCCTAGCCCTCAACATAACCCTAACCCTAGGTCCAATCAGAACCCTAACCGGATCTCTAAACCTAGCCCTCAACATAACCCTAACCCGAGGTCCAATCGGAACCCTAACCGGATATGTATACCTAGCCCTCAACATAAACCTAACCCTAGGTCCAATCGGAACCCTAACCGGATCTGTATACCTAGCCCTCAACATAACCCTAACCCTAGGTCCAATCGGAACCCTAACCGGAACTCTAACCCTCGCCCTCAACATAACCCTAACCCTAGGTCCAATCGGAACACTAACCAGATCTCTAACCCTAGCCCTCAACATAACCCTAACCCTAGGTCCAATCGGAACCCTAACCGGAACTCTAACCCTAGCCCTCAAAATAACCCTAACCCTAGGTCCAATCGGAACCCTAACCGGATCTCTAACCCTAGCCCTCAACATAACCCTAAGCCTAGGACCAATCGGAACCCTAAATGGATATCTAACCCTTCCCCTCAACGTAACCCTAACCCTAGGTCCAATCGGAACCCTAACCGGATCTCTAACCCTAGCCCTCAACATAACCCTAACCCTAGGTCCAATCGGAACCCTAACCGGATATCTAACCCTAGCCCTCAACATAACCCTAACCCTAGGTCCAATCGGAACCCTAACCGGACCTCTAACCCTAGCCCTCAACATAACCCTAACCCTAGGTCCAATCGGAACCCTAACCGGATCTGTATACCTAGCCCTCAACATAACCCTAACCCTAGGTCCAATCGGAACCCTAACCGGATCTGTATACCTAGCCCTCAACATAACCCTAATCTTAGGTCCAATCGGAACCCTAACCAGATCTCTAACCCTAGCCCTCAACATAACCCTAACCCTAGGTCCAATCGGAACCCTAACCGGATCTGTATACCTAGCCCTCAACATAACCCTAACCCTAGGTCCAATCGGAAGCCTAACCGGATCTGTATACCTAGCCCTCAACATAACCCTAACCCTAGGTCCAATCGGAACCCTAACCGGATTCTAACCCTAGCCCTTACCATAACCCTAACCCTAGGTCCAATCGGAACCCTAACCGGAACTCTAACCCTAGCCCTCAAAATAACCCTAACCCTAGGTCCAATCGGAGCCCTAACCGGAACTCTAACCCTAGCCCTCAACACAACCCTAACCCTAGGTCCAATCCGAACCCTAACCGGATATCTATCCCTAGCCCTCAACATAACCCTAACCCTAAGTCCAATCGGAACACTAACAGGATCTCTAACCCTAGCCCTCAACATAACCCTAACCCTAGGTCCAATCGGAACCCTAAATGGATATCTAACCCTAGCCCTCAACGTAACCATTAACCCTAGGTGCAATCGGAACCCTAACCGGATATCTAACCCTAGCCCTCAACATAACCATACCCCTAGGTCCAATCGGAACCCTAACCGGATCTCTAATCCTAGCCCTCAACATAACCCTAACCCTAGGTCGAATCGGAACCCTAAACGGATCTCTAACCCTAGCCCTCAACATAACCCTAACCCTAGGTCGAATCGGAACCCTAACCGGATCTGTATACCTAGCCCTCAACATAACCCTAACCCTAGGTCGAATCGGAACCCTAACCGGATCTGTATACCTAGCCCTCAACATAACCCTAACCCTAGGTCCAATCGGAAACCTAACCGGATCTCTAACCCTAGCCCTTAACATAACCCTAACCCTAGGTCCAATCGGAACCCTAAGCGGATCTGTATACCTAGCCCTCAACATAACCCTAACCCTAGGTCCAATCCGAAACATAACCGGATCTCTAAACCTAGCCCTCAACATAACCCTAACCCTAGGTCCAATCGGAACCCTAACCGGACCTCTAAACCTAGCCCTCAACATAACCCTAACCCTAGGTCCAATCGGAACCCTAACCGGATCTGTATACCTAGCCCTCAACATAACCCTAACCCTAGGTCCAATCCGAAACATAACCGGATCTCTAAACCTAGCCCTCAACATAACCCTAACCCTAGGTCCAATCGGAAACCTAACCGGATCTCTAACACTAGCCCTCAACATAACCCTAACCCTAGGTCCAATCGGAACCCTAACCGAATCTCTAACCCTATCCCTCAACATAACCCTAACCCTAGGTCCAATCGGACCCCTAACCGGATCTGTATACCTAGCCCTCAACATAACCCTAAACCTAGGTCCAATCGGAAACCTAACCGGGTCTCTAACCCTAGCCCTTAACATAACCCTAACCCTAGGTCCAATCGGAACCCTAAGCAGATCTGTATACCTAGCCCTCAACATAACCCTAACCCTAGGTCCAATCCGAAACATAACCGGATCTCTAAACCTAGCCCTCAACATAACCCTAACCCTAGGTCCAATCGGAACCCTAACCGGACCTCTAAACCTAGCCCTCAACATAACCCTAACCCTAGGTCCAATCGGAACCCTAACCGGATCTGTATACCTAGCCCTCAACATAACCCTAACCCTAGGTCCAATCCGAAACATAACCGGATCTCTAAACCTAGCCCTCAACATAACCCTAACCATAGGTCCAATCGGAAACCTAACCGGATCTCTAACACTAGCCCTCAACATAACCCTAACCCTAGGTCCAATCGGAACCCTAACCGAATCTCTAACCCTATCCCTCAACATAACCCTAACCCTAGGTCCAATCGGACCCCTAACCGGATCTGTATACCTAGCCCTCAACAAAACCCTAAACCTAGGTCCAATCGGAAACCTAACCGGGTCTCTAACCCTAGCCCTCAACATAACCCTAACCCTAGGTCCAATCGGAACCCTAACCGGATCTTTAACCCTAGCCCTCAACATAACCCTAACCCTAGGTCCAATCGGAACCCTAAACGGATATCTAACCCTAGCCCTCAACATAACCCTAACCCTAGGTCCAATCGGAACCCTAAACGGAACTCTAACCCTAGCCCTCAACATAACCATAACCCTAGGTCCAATTGGAACTCTAACCGGATCTCTAACCCTAGCCCTCAACATAACCCTAACCCTAGGTCCAATCAGAACCCTAACCGGATCTCTAAACCTAGCCCTCAACATAACCCTAACCCGAGGTCCAATCGGAACCCTAACCGGATATGTATACCTAGCCCTCAACATAAACCTAACCCTAGGTCCAATCGGAACCCTAACCGGATCTGTATACCTAGCCCTCAACATAACCCTAACCCTAGGTCCAATCGGAACCCTAACCGGAACTCTAACCCTCGCCCTCAACATAACCCTAACCCTAGGTCCAATCGGAACACTAACCAGATCTCTAACCCTAGCCCTCAACATAACCCTAACCCTAGGTCCAATCGGAACCCTAACCGGAACTCTAACCCTAGCCCTCAAAATAACCCTAACCCTAGGTCCAATCGGAACCCTAACCGGATCTCTAACCCTAGCCCTCAACATAACCCTAAGCCTAGGACCAATCGGAACCCTAAATGGATATCTAACCCTTCCCCTCAACGTAACCCTAACCCTAGGTCCAATCGGAACCCTAACCGGATCTCTAACCCTAGCCCTCAACATAACCCTAACCCTAGGTCCAATCGGAACCCTAACCGGATCTCTATCCCTAGCCCTCAACATAACCCTAACCCTAGGTCCAATCGGAACCCTAACCGGACCTCTAACCCTAGCCCTCAACATAACCCTAACCCTAGGTCCAATCGGAACCCTAACCGGATCTGTATACCTAGCCCTCAACATAACCCTAACCCTAGGTCCAATCGGAACCCTAACCGGATCTGTATACCTAGCCCTCAACATAACCCTAATCTTAGGTCCAATCGGAACCCTAACCAGATCTCTAACCCTAGCCCTCAACATAACCCTAACCCTAGGTCCAATCGGAACCCTAACCGGATCTGTATACCTAGCCCTCAACATAACCCTAACCCTAGGTCCAATCGGAAGCCTAACCGGATCTGTATACCTAGCCCTCAACATAACCCTAACCCTAGGTCCAATCGGAAACCTAACCGGATTCTAACCCTAGCCCTTACCATAACCCTAACCCTAGGTCCAATCGGAACCCTAACCGGAACTCTAACCCTAGCCCTCAAAATAACCCTAACCCTAGGTCCAATCGGAGCCCTAACCGGAACTCTAACCCTAGCCCTCAACACAACCCTAACCCTAGGTCCAATCCGAACCCTAACCGGATATCTATCCCTAGCCCTCAACATAACCCTAACCCTAAGTCCAATCGGAACCCTAACAGGATCTCTAACCCTAGCCCTCAACATAACCCTAACCCTAGGTCCAATCGGAACCCTAAATGGATATCTAACCCTAGCCCTCAACGTAACCATTAACCCTAGGTGCAATCGGAACCCTAACCGGATATCTAACCCTAGCCCTCAACATAACCATACCCCTAGGTCCAATCGGAACCCTAACCGGATCTCTAATCCTAGCCCTCAACATAACCCTAACCCTAGGTCGAATCGGAACCCTAAACGGATCTCTAACCCTAGCCCTCAACATAACCCTAACCCTAGGTCGAATCGGAACCCTAACCGGATCTGTATACCTAGCCCTCAACATAACCCTAACCCTAGGTCGAATCGGAACCCTAACCGGATCTGTATACCTAGCCCTCAACATAACCCTAACCCTAGGTCCAATCGGAAACCTAACCGGATCTCTAACCCTAGCCCTTAACATAACCCTAACCCTAGGTCCAATCGGAACCCTAAGCGGATCTGTATACCTAGCCCTCAACATAACCCTAACCCTAGGTCCAATCCGAAACATAACCGGATCTCTAAACCTAGCCCTCAACATAACCCTAACCCTAGGTCCAATCGGAACCCTAACCGGACCTCTAAACCTAGCCCTCAACATAACCCTAACCCTAGGTCCAATCGGAACCCTAACCGGATCTGTATACCTAGCCCTCAACATAACCCTAACCCTAGGTCCAATCCGAAACATAACCGGATCTCTAAACCTAGCCCTCAACATAACCCTAACCCTAGGTCCAATCGGAAACCTAACCGGATCTCTAACACTAGCCCTCAACATAACCCTAACCCTAGGTACAATCGGAACCCTAACCGAATCTCTAACCCTATCCCTCAACATAACCCTAACCCTAGGTCCAATCGGACCCCTAACCGGATCTGTATACCTAGCCCTCAACATAACCCTAAACCTAGGTCCAATCGGAAACCTAACCGGGTCTCTAACCCTAGCCCTCAACATAACCCTAACCCTAGGTCCAATCGGAACCCTAACCGGATCTTTAACCCTAGCCCTCAACATAACCCTAACCCTAGGTCCAATCGGAACCCTAAACGGATATCTAACCCTAGCCCTCACCATAACCCTAACCCTAGGTCCAATCGGAACCCTAAACGGAACTCTAACCCTAGCCCTCAACATAACCATAACCCTAGGTCCAATTGGAACTCTAACCGGATCTCTAACCCTAGCCCTCAACATAACCCTAACCCTAGGTCCAATCAGAACCCTAACCGGATCTCTAAACCTAGCCCTCAACATAACCCTAACCCGAGGTCCAATCGGAACCCTAACCGGATATGTATACCTAGCCCTCAACATAAACCTAACCCTAGGTCCAATCGGAACCCTAACCGGATCTGTATACCTAGCCCTCAACATAACCCTAACCCTAGGTCCAATCGGAACCCTAACCGGAACTCTAACCCTCGCCCTCAACATAACCCTAACCCTAGGTCCAATCGGAACACTAACCAGATCTCTAACCCTAGCCCTCAACATAACCCTAACCCTAGGTCCAATCGGAACCCTAACCGGAACTCTAACCCTAGCCCTCAAAATAACCCTAACCCTAGGTCCAATCGGAACCCTAACCGGATCTCTAACCCTAGCCCTCAACATAACCCTAAGCCTAGGACCAATCGGAACCCTGAATGGATATCTAACCCTTCCCCTCAACGTAACCCTAACCCTAGGTCCAATCGGAACCCTAACCGGATCTCTAACCCTAGCCCTCAACATAACCCTAAGCCTAGGACCAATCGGAACCCTAAATGGATATCTAACCCTTCCCCTCAACGTAACCCTAACCCTAGGTCCAATCGGAACCCTAACCGGATCTCTAACCCTAGCCCTCAACATAACCCTAACCCTAGGTACAATCGGAACCCTAACCGGATCACTAACCCTAGCCCTCAACATAACCCTAACCCTAGGTCCAATCGGAACCCTAACCGGACCTCTAACCCTAGCCCTCAACATAACCCTAACCCTAGGTCCAATCGGAACCCTAACCGGATTTGTATACCTAGCCCTCAACATAACCCTAACCCTAGGTCCAATCGGAACCCTAACCGGATCTGTATACCTAGCCCTCAACATAACCCTAATCTTAGGTCCAATCGGAACCCTAACCAGATCTCTAACCCTAGCCCTCAACATAACCCTAACCCTAGGTCCAATCGGAACCCTAACCGGATCTGTATACCTAGCCCTCAACATAACCCTAACCCTAGGTCCAATCGGAAGCCTAACCGGATCTGTATACCTAGCCCTCAACATAACCCTAACCCTAGGTCCAATCGGAACCCTAACCGGATTCTAACCCTAGCCCTTACCATAACCCTAACCCTAGGTCCAATCGGAACCCTAACCGGAACTCTAACCCTAGCCCTCAAAGTAACCCTAATCCTAGGTCCAATCGGAGCCCTAACCGGAACTCTAACCCTAGCCCTCAACACAACCCTAACCCTAGGTCCAATCCGAACCCTAACCGGATATCTATCCCTAGCCCTCAACATAACCCTAACCCTAAGTCCAATCGGAACCCTAACAGGATCTCTAACCCTAGCCCTCAACATAACCCTAACCCTAGGTCCAATCGGAACCCTAAATGGATATCTAACCCTAGCCCTCAACGTAACCATTAACCCTAGGTGCAATCGGAACCCTAACCGGATATCTAACCCTAGCCCTCAACATAACCATACCCCTAGGTCCAATCGGAACCCTAACCGGATCTCTAATCCTAGCCCTCAACATAACCCTAACCCTAGGTCGAATCGGAACCCTAAACGGATCTCTAACCCTAGCCCTCAACATAACCCTAACCCTAGGTCGAATCGGAACCCTAACCGGATCTGTATACCTAGCCCTCAACATAACCCTAACCCTAGGTCGAATCGGAACCCTAACCGGATCTGTATACCTAGCCCTCAACATAACCCTAACCCTAGGTCCAATCGGAAACCTAACCGGATCTCTAACCCTAGCCCTTAACATAACCCTAACCCTAGGTCCAATCGGAACCCTAAGCGGATCTGTATACCTAGCCCTCAACATAACCCTAACCCTAGGTCCAATCCGAAACATAACCGGATCTCTAAACCTAGCCCTCAACATAACCCTAACCCTAGGTCCAATCGGAACCCTAACCGGACCTCTAAACCTAGCCCTCAACATAACCCTAACCCTAGGTCCAATCGGAACCCTAACCGGATCTGTATACCTAGCCCTCAACATAACCCTAACCCTAGGTCCAATCCGAAACATAACCGGATCTCTAAACCTAGCCCTCAACATAACCCTAACCCTAGGTCCAATCGGAAACCTAACCGGATCTCTAACACTAGCCCTCAACATAACCCTAACCCTAGGTCCAATCGGAACCCTAACCGAATCTCTAACCCTATCCCTCAACATAACCCTAACCCTAGGTCCAATCGGACCCCTAACCGGATCTGTATACCTAGCCCTCAACATAACCCTAAACCTAGGTCCAATCGGAAACCTAACCGGGTCTCTAACCCTAGCCCTCAACATAACCCTAACCCTAGGTCCAATCGGAACCCTAACCAGATCTTTAACCCTAGCCCTCAACATAACCCTAACCCTAGGTCCAATCGGAACCCTAAACGGATATCTAACCCTAGCCCTCAACATAACCCTAACCCTAGGTCCAATCGGAACCCTAAACGGAACTCTAACCCTAGCCCTCAACATAACCATAACCCTAGGTCCAATTGGAACTCTAACCGGATCTCTAACCCTAGCCCTCAACATAACCCTAACCCTAGGTCCAATCAGAACCCTAACCGGATCTCTAAACCTAGCCCTCAACATAACCCTAACCCGAGGTCCAATCGGAACCCTAACCGGATATGTATACCTAGCCCTCAACATAAACCTAACCCTAGGTCCAATCGGAACCCTAACCGGATCTGTATACCTAGCCCTCAACATAACCCTAACCCTAGGTCCAATCGGAACCCTAACCGGAACTCTAACACTCGCCCTCAACATAACCCTAACCCTAGGTCCAATCGGAACACTAACCAGATCTCTAACCCTAGCCCTCAACATAACCCTAACCCTAGGTCCAATCGGAACCCTAACCGGAACTCTAACCCTAGCCCTCAACATAACCCTAACCCTAGGTCAAATCGGAACCCTAAATGGATATCTAAAACTAGCCCTCAACGTAACCATTAACCCTAGGTGCAATCGGAACCCTAACCGGATATCTAACCCTAGCCCTCAACATAACCCTAACCCTAAGTCCAATCGGAACCATAACAGGATCTCTAACCCTAGCCCTCAACATAACCCTAACCCTAGGACCAATCGGAACCCTAAATGGATATCTAAAACTAGCCCTCAACGTAACCATTAACCCTAGGTGCAATCGGAACCCTAACCGGATATCTAACCCTAGCCCTCAACATAACCCTAACCCTAGGTCCAATCGGAACCCTAACGGGATCTCTACCCATCGCCCTCAACATAACCCTAACCCTAGGTCCAATCGGAACCCTAACCGGATCTCTAACCCTAGCCCTCAACATAACCCTAACCCTAGGTCCAATCGGAACCCTAACCGGATCTCTAACCCTAGCCCTCAACATAACCCTAACCCTAGGTCCAATCCGAACCCTAACCGGATATCTATCCCTAGCCCTCAACATAACCCTAACCCTAAGTCCAATCGGAACCCTAACCGGATCTCTAACCCTAGCCCTCAACATAACCCTAACCCTAGGTCCAATCGGAACCCTAAATGGATATCTAAAACTAGCCCTCAACGTAACCTATAACCCTAGGTGCAATCGGAACCCTAACCGGATATCTAACCCTAGCCCTCAACATAACCCTAACCCTAGGTCCAATCGGAACCCTAACGGGATCTCTACCCCTCGCCCTCAACATAACCCTAACCCTAGGTCCAATCGGAACCCTAACCGGATCTCTAACCCTAGCCCTCAACATAACCCTAACCCTAGGTCGAATCGGAACCCTAACCGGATCTCTAACCCTAGCCCTCAACATAACCCTAACCCTAGGTACAATCGGAACCCTAACCGGATCTCTAACCCTAGCCCTCAACATAACCCTAACCCTAGGTCCAATCGGAACCCTAACCGGATCTGTATACCTAGCCCTCAACATAACCCTAACCCTAGGTCCAATCGGAACCCTAACCGGATCTGTATACCTAGCCCTCAACATAACCCTAACCCTAGGTCCAATCGGAACCCTAACAGGATCTCTAACCCTAGCCCTCAACATAACCCTAACCCTAGGTCCAATCGGAACCCTAACCGGATCTCTAACCCTAGCCCTCAACATAACCCTAACCCTAGGTCCACTCGGAACCCTAACCGGATCTCTAACCCTCGCCCTCAACATAACCCTAACCCTAGGTCCAATCGGAACCCTAACCGGATCTCTAACCCTAGCCCTCAACATAACCCTAACCCTAGGTCCAATCGGAACCCTAACAGAATCTCTAACCCTAGCCCTCAAAATAACCCTAACCCTAGGTCCAATCGGAACCCTAACCGGATCTCTAACCCTAGCCCTCAACATAACCCTAACCCTAGGTCCACTCGGAACCCTAACCGGATCTCTAACCCTCGCCCTCAACATAACCCTAACCCTAGGTCCAATCGGAACCCTAACCGGATCTCTAACCCTAGCCCTCAACATAACCCTAACCCTAGGTCCAATCGGAACCCTAACAGAATCTCTAACCCTAGCCCTCAAAATAACCCTAACCCTAGGTCCAATCGGAACCCTAACCGGATATCTATCCCTAGCCCTCAACATAACCCTAACCCTAAGTCCAATCGGAATCCTAACAGGATCTCTAACCCTAGCCCTCAACATAACCCTAACCCTAGGTCCAATCGGAACCCTAAATGGATATCTAATCCTAGCCCTCAACGTAACCATTAACCCTAGGTGCAATCGGAACCCTAACCGGATATCTAACCCTAGCCCTCAACATAACCCTAACCCTAGGTCCAATCGGAACCCTAACGGGATCTCTACCCCTCGCCCTCAACATAACCCTAACCCTAGGTCCATTCGGAACCCTAACCGGATCTCTAACCCTAGCCCTCAACATAACCCTAACCCTAGGTCCAATCCGAACCCTAACCGGATATCTATCCCTAGCCCTCAACATAACCCTAACCCTAAGTCCAATCGGAACCCTAACAGGATCTCTAACCCTAGCCCTCAACATAACCCTAACCCTAGGTCAAATCGGAACCCTAAATGGATATCTAAAACTAGCCCTCAACGTACCCATTAACCCTAGGTGCAATCGGAACCCTAACCGGATATCTAACCCTAGCCCTCAACATAACCCTAACCCTAGGTCCAATCGGAACCCTAACGGGATCTCTACCCCTCGCCCTCAACATAACCCTAACCCTAGGTCCAATCGGAACCCTAACCGGATCTCTAACCCTAGCCCTCAACATAACCCTAACCCTAGGTCGAATCGGAACCCTAACCGGATCTCTAACCCTAGCCCTCAACATAACCCTAACCCTAGGTCCAATCGGAACCCTAACCGGATCTCTAACCCTAGCCCTCAACATAACCTTAACCCTAGGTCCAATCGGAACCCTAACCGGATCTCTAACCCTAGCCCTCAACATAACCCTAACCCTAGGTCCAATCGGAACCCTAACCGGATCTCTAAGCCTAGCCCTCAACATAACCCTAACCCTAGGTCCAATCCGAAACATAACCGGATCTCTAAAACTAGCCCTAAACATAACCCTAACCCTAGGTCCAATCGGAACCCTAACCGGACCTCTAACCCTAGCCCTCAACATAACCCTAACCCTAGGTCCAATCGGAACCCTAACCGGATCTGTATACCTAGCCCTCAACATAACCCTAACCCTAGGTCCAATCGGAACCCTAACCGGATCTGTATACCTAGCCCTCAACATAACCCTAACCCTAGGTCCAATCGGAACCCTAACCGGATCTCTAAACCTAGCCCTCAACCTAACCCTAACCCTAGGTCCAATCGGAACCCTAACCGGATCTCTATCCCAAGCCCTCAACATAACCCTAACCCTAGGTCCAATCGGAACCCTAACCGGATCTCTAACCCTAGCCCTCAACATAACCCTAACCCTAGGTCCACTCGGAACCCTAACCGGATCTCTAACCCTCGCCCTCAACATAACCCTAACCCTAGGTCCAATCGGAACCCTAACCGGATCTCTAACCCTAGCCCTCAACATAACCCTAACCCTAGGTCCAATCGGAACCCTAACCGGAACTCTTACCCTAGCCCTCAAAATAACCCTAACCCTAGGTCCAATCGGAACCCTAACCGGAACTCTAACCCTAGCCCTCAACATAACCCTAACCCAGGATCCAATCCGAACCCTAACCGGATATCTATCCCTAGCCCTCAAGATAACCCTAACCCTAAGTCCAATCGGAACCCTAACAGGATCTCTAACCCTAGCCCTCAACATAACCCTAACCCTAGGTCCAATCGGAACCCTAAATGGATATCTAAAACTAGCCCTCAACGTAACCATTAACCCTAGGTGCAATTGGAACCCTAACCGGATATCTAACCCTAGCCTTCAACATAACCCTAACCCTAGGTCCAATCGGAACCCTAACGGGATCTCTACCCATCGCCCTCAACATAACCCTAACCCTAGGTCCAATCGGAACCCTAACCGGATCTCTAACCCTAGCCCTCAACATAACCCTAACCCTAGGTCCAATCCGAACCCTAACCGGATATCTATCCCTAGCCCTCAACATAACCCTAACCCTAAGTCCAATCGGAAACCTAACCGGATCTCTAACCCTAGCCCTCAACATAACCCTAACCCTAGGTCCAATCGGAACCCTAACCGGATCTGTATACCTAGCCCTCAACATAACCCTAACCCTAGGTCCAATCGGAACCCTAACAGGATCTCTAACCCTAGCCCTCAACATAACCCTAACCCTAGGTCCAGTCGGAACCCTAACCGGATCTCTAACCCTAGCCCTCAACATAACCCTAACCCTAGGTCCACTCGGAACCCTAACCGGATCTCTAACCCTCGCCCTCAACATAACCCTAACCCTAGGTCCAATCGGAACCCTAACCGGATCTCTAACCCTAGCCCTCAACATAACCCTAACCCTAGGTCCAATCGGAACCCTAACAGAATCTCTAACCCTGGCCCTCAAAATAACCCTAACCCTAGGTCCAATCGGAACCCTAACCGGATCTCTAACCCTAGTACTCAACATAACCCTAACCCTAGGTCCACTCGGAACCCTAACCGGATCTTTAACCCTCGCCCTCAACATAACCCTAACCCTAGGTCCAATCGGAACCCTAACCGGATCTCTAACCCTAGCCCTCAACATAACCCTAACCCTAGGTCCAATCGGAACCCTAACAGAATTTCTAACCCTAGCCCTCAAAATAACCCTAACCCTAGGTCCAATCGGAACCCTAACCGGACCTCTAACCCTAGCCCTCAACATAACCCTAACCCTAGGTCGAATCGGAACCCTATCCGGATCTGTATACCTAGCCCTCAACATAACCCTAACCCTAGGTCCAATCGGAACCCTAAGCGGATCTGTATACCTAGCCCTCAACATAACCCTAACCCTAGGTCCAATCGGAACCCTAACCGGATCTCTAACCCTAGCCCTCAACATAAACCTAACCCTAGGTCCAATCGGAACCCTAACCGGATCTCTAACCCTAGCCCTCAACATAACCCTAACCCTAGGTCCACTCGGAACCCTAACCGGATCTCTAACCCTCGCCCTCAACATAACCCTAACCCTAGGTCCAATCGGAACCCTAACCGGATCTCTAACCCTAGCCCTCAACATAACCCTAACCCTAGGTCCAATCGGAACCCTAACGGGATCTCTACCCATCGCCCTCAACATAACCCTAACCCTAGGTCCAATCGGAACCCTAACCGGATCTCTAAACCTAGCCCTCAACATAACCCTAACCCTAGGTCCAATCGGAACCCTAACCGGATCTCTAACCCTAGCCCTCAACATAACCCTAACCCTAGGTCCAATCCGAACCCTAACCGGATATCTATCCCTAGCCCTCAACATAACCCTAACCCTAAGTCCAATCGGAACCCTAACCGGATCTCTAACCCTAGCCCTCAACATAACCCTAACACTAGGTCCAATCGGAACCCTAAATGGATATCTAAAACTAGCCCTCAACGTAACCATTAACCCTAGGTGCAATCGGAACCCTAACCGGATATCTAACCCTAGCCCTCAACATAACCCTAACCCTAGGTCCAATCGGAACCCTAACCGGATCTCTACCCCTCGCCCTCAACATAACCCTAACCCTAGGTCCAATCGGAACCCTAACTGGATCTCTAACCCTAGCCCTCAACATAACCCTAACCCTAGGTCGAATCGGAACCCTAACCGGATCTCTAACCCTAGCCCTCAACATAACCCAAACCCTAGGTCCAATCGGAACCCTAACCGGATCCCTAACCCTAGCCCTCAACATAACCCTAACTCTAGGTCCAATCGGAACCCTAACCGGATCTCTAACCCTAGCCCTCAACATAACCCTAACCCTAGGTCCAATCCGAAACATAACCGGATCTCTAAACCTAGCCCTCAACATAACCCTAACCCTAGGTCCAATCGGAAACCTATCCGGACCTCTAACCCTAGCCCTCAACATAACCCTAACCCTAGGTCCAATCGGAACCCTAACCGGATCTGTATACCTAGCCCTCAACATAACCCTAACCCTAGGTCCAATCGGAACCCTAACCGGATCTGTATACCTAGCCCTCAACATAACCCTAACCCTAGGTCCAATCGGAACCCTAACAGGATCTCTAACCCTAGCCCTCAACATAACCCTAACCCTAGGTCCAATCGGAACCCTAACCGGATCTCTAACCCTAGCCCTCAACATAACCCTAACCCTAGGTCCACTCGGAACCCTAACCGGATCTCTAAACCTCGCCCTCAACATAACCCTAACCCTAGGTCCAATCGGAACCCTAACTGGATCTCTAACCCTAGCCCTCAACATAACCCTAACCCTAGGTCCAATCTGAACCCTAACAGAATCTCTAACACTAGCCATCAAAATAACCCAAACCCTAGGTCCAATCGGAACCCTAACCGGATCTCTAACCCTAGCCCTCAACATAACCCTAACCCTAGGTCCATTCGGAACCCTAACCGGATCTCTAACCTTAGCCCTCAACATAATCCTAACCCTAGGTCCAATCCGAACCCTAACCGGATATCTATCCCTAGCCCTCAACATAACAATAACCCTAAGTCCAATCGGAACCCTAAAAGGATCTCTAACCCTGGCCCTCAACATAACCCTAACCCTAGGTCCAATCGGAACCCTAAATGGATATCTAAAACTAGCCCTCAACGTAACCATTAACCCTAGGTGCAATCGGAACCCTAACCGGATATCTAACCCTAGCCCTCAACATACACCTAACCCTAGGTCCAATCGGAACCCTAACGGGATCTCTACCCCTCGCCCCCAACATAACCCTAACCCTAGGTCCAATCGGAAACCTAACCGGATCTCTAACACTAGCCCTCAACATAACCCTAACCCTAGGTACAATCGGAACCCTAACCGAATCTCTAACCCTATCCCTCAACATAACCCTAACCCTAGGTCCAATCGGACCCCTAACCGGATCTGTATACCTAGCCCTCAACATAACCCTAAACCTAGGTCCAATCGGAAACCTAACCGGGTCTCTAACCCTAGCCCTCAACATAACCCTAACCCTAGGTCCAATCGGAACCCTAACCGGATCTTTAACCCTAGCCCTCAACATAACCCTAACCCTAGGTCCAATCGGAACCCTAAACGGATATCTAACCCTAGCCCTCACCATAACCCTAACCCTAGGTCCAATCGGAACCCTAAACGGAACTCTAACCCTAGCCCTCAACATAACCATAACCCTAGGTCCAATTGGAACTCTAACCGGATCTCTAACCCTAGCCCTCAACATAACCCTAACCCTAGGTCCAATCAGAACCCTAACCGGATCTCTAAACCTAGCCCTCAACATAACCCTAACCCGAGGTCCAATCGGAACCCTAACCGGATATGTATACCTAGCCCTCAACATAAACCTAACCCTAGGTCCAATCGGAACCCTAACCGGATCTGTATACCTAGCCCTCAACATAACCCTAACCCTAGGTCCAATCGGAACCCTAACCGGAACTCTAACCCTCGCCCTCAACATAACCCTAACCCTAGGTCCAATCGGAACACTAACCAGATCTCTAACCCTAGCCCTCAACATAACCCTAACCCTAGGTCCAATCGGAACCCTAACCGGAACTCTAACCCTAGCCCTCAAAATAACCCTAACCCTAGGTCCAATCGGAACCCTAACCGGATCTCTAACCCTAGCCCTCAACATAACCCTAAGCCTAGGACCAATCGGAACCCTGAATGGATATCTAACCCTTCCCCTCAACGTAACCCTAACCCTAGGTCCAATCGGAACCCTAACCGGATCTCTAACCCTAGCCCTCAACATAACCCTAAGCCTAGGACCAATCGGAACCCTAAATGGATATCTAACCCTTCCCCTCAACGTAACCCTAACCCTAGGTCCAATCGGAACCCTAACCGGATCTCTAACCCTAGCCCTCAACATAACCCTAACCCTAGGTACAATCGGAACCCTAACCGGATCTCTAACCCTAGCCCTCAACATAACCCTAACCCTAGGTCCAATCGGAACCCTAACCGGACCTCTAACCCTAGCCCTCAACATAACCCTAACCCTAGGTCCAATCGGAACCCTAACCGGATCTGTATACCTAGCCCTCAACATAACCCTAACCCTAGGTCCAATCGGAACCCTAACCGGATCTGTATACCTAGCCCTCAACATAACCCTAATCTTAGGTCCAATCGGAACCCTAACCAGATCTCTAACCCTAGCCCTCAACATAACCCTAACCCTAGGTCCAATCGGAACCCTAACCGGATCTGTATACCTAGCCCTCAACATAACCCTAACCCTAGGTCCAATCGGAAGCCTAACCGGATCTGTATACCTAGCCCTCAACATAACCCTAACCCTAGGTCCAATCGGAACCCTAACCGGATTCTAACCCTAGCCCTTACCATAACCCTAACCCTAGGTCCAATCGGAACCCTAACCGGAACTCTAACCCTAGCCCTCAAAGTAACCCTAATCCTAGGTCCAATCGGAGCCCTAACCGGAACTCTAACCCTAGCCCTCAACACAACCCTAACCCTAGGTCCAATCCGAACCCTAACCGGATATCTATCCCTAGCCCTCAACATAACCCTAACCCTAAGTCCAATCGGAACCCTAACAGGATCTCTAACCCTAGCCCTCAACATAACCCTAACCCTAGGTCCAATCGGAACCCTAAATGGATATCTAACCCTAGCCCTCAACGTAACCATTAACCCTAGGTGCAATCGGAACCCTAACCGGATATCTAACCCTAGCCCTCAACATAACCATACCCCTAGGTCCAATCGGAACCCTAACCGGATCTCTAATCCTAGCCCTCAACATAACCCTAACCCTAGGTCGAATCGGAACCCTAAACGGATCTCTAACCCTAGCCCTCAACATAACCCTAACCCTAGGTCGAATCGGAACCCTAACCGGATCTGTATACCTAGCCCTCAACATAACCCTAACCCTAGGTCGAATCGGAACCCTAACCGGATCTGTATACCTAGCCCTCAACATAACCCTAACCCTAGGTCCAATCGGAAACCTAACCGGATCTCTAACCCTAGCCCTTAACATAACCCTAACCCTAGGTCCAATCGGAACCCTAAGCGGATCTGTATACCTAGCCCTCAACATAACCCTAACCCTAGGTCCAATCCGAAACATAACCGGATCTCTAAACCTAGCCCTCAACATAACCCTAACCCTAGGTCCAATCGGAACCCTAACCGGACCTCTAAACCTAGCCCTCAACATAACCCTAACCCTAGGTCCAATCGGAACCCTAACCGGATCTGTATACCTAGCCCTCAACATAACCCTAACCCTAGGTCCAATCCGAAACATAACCGGATCTCTAAACCTAGCCCTCAACATAACCCTAACCCTAGGTCCAATCGGAAACCTAACCGGATCTCTAACACTAGCCCTCAACATAACCCTAACCCTAGGTCCAATCGGAACCCTAACCGAATCTCTAACCCTATCCCTCAACATAACCCTAACCCTAGGTCCAATCGGACCCCTAACCGGATCTGTATACCTAGCCCTCAACATAACCCTAAACCTAGGTCCAATCGGAAACCTAACCGGGTCTCTAACCCTAGCCCTCAACATAACCCTAACCCTAGGTCCAATCGGAACCCTAACCGGATCTTTAACCCTAGCCCTCAACATAACCCTAACCCTAGGTCCAATCGGAACCCTAAACGGATATCTAACCCTAGCCCTCAACATAACCCTAACCCTAGGTCCAATCGGAACCCTAAACGGAACTCTAACCCTAGCCCTCAACATAACCATAACCCTAGGTCCAATTGGAACTCTAACCGGATCTCTAACCCTAGCCCTCAACATAACCCTAACCCTAGGTCCAATCAGAACCCTAACCGGATCTCTAAACCTAGCCCTCAACATAACCCTAACCCGAGGTCCAATCGGAACCCTAACCGGATATGTATACCTAGCCCTCAACATAAACCTAACCCTAGGTCCAATCGGAACCCTAACCGGATCTGTATACCTAGCCCTCAACATAACCCTAACCCTAGGTCCAATCGGAACCCTAACCGGAACTCTAACACTCGCCCTCAACATAACCCTAACCCTAGGTCCAATCGGAACACTAACCAGATCTCTAACCCTAGCCCTCAACATAACCCTAACCCTAGGTCCAATCGGAACCCTAACCGGAACTCTAACCCTAGCCCTCAACATAACCCTAACCCTAGGTCCAATCGGAACCCTAAATGGATATCTAAAACTAGCCCTCAACGTAACCATTAACCCTAGGTGCAATCGGAACCCTAACCGGATATCTAACCCTAGCCCTCAACATAACCCTAACCCTAAGTCCAATCGGAACCATAACAGGATCTCTAACCCTAGCCCTCAACATAACCCTAACCCTAGGACCAATCGGAACCCTAAATGGATATCTAAAACTAGCCCTCAACGTAACCATTAACCCTAGGTGCAATCGGAACCCTAACCGGATATCTAACCCTAGCCCTCAACATAACCCTAACCCTAGGTCCAATCGGAACCCTAACGGGATCTCTACCCATCGCCCTCAACATAACCCTAACCCTAGGTCCAATCGGAACCCTAACCGGATCTCTAACCCTAGCCCTCAACATAACCCTAACCCTAGGTCCAATCGGAACCCTAACCGGATCTCTAACCCTAGCCCTCAACATAACCCTAACCCTAGGTCCAATCCGAACCCTAACCGGATATCTATCCCTAGCCCTCAACATAACCCTAACCCTAAGTCCAATCGGAACCCTAACCGGATCTCTAACCCTAGCCCTCAACATAACCCTAACCCTAGGTCCAATCGGAACCCTAAATGGATATCTAAAACTAGCCCTCAACGTAACCTATAACCCTAGGTGCAATCGGAACCCTAACCGGATATCTAACCCTAGCCCTCAACATAACCCTAACCCTAGGTCCAATCGGAACCCTAACGGGATCTCTACCCCTCGCCCTCAACATAACCCTAACCCTAGGTCCAATCGGAACCCTAACCGGATCTCTAACCCTAGCCCTCAACATAACCCTAACCCTAGGTCGAATCGGAACCCTAACCGGATCTCTAACCCTAGCCCTCAACATAACCCTAACCCTAGGTACAATCGGAACCCTAACCGGATCTCTAACCCTAGCCCTCAACATAACCCTAACCCTAGGTCCAATCGGAACCCTAACCGGATCTGTATACCTAGCCCTCAACATAACCCTAACCCTAGGTCCAATCGGAACCCTAACCGGATCTGTATACCTAGCCCTCAACATAACCCTAACCCTAGGTCCAATCGGAACCCTAACAGGATCTCTAACCCTAGCCCTCAACATAACCCTAACCCTAGGTCCAATCGGAACCCTAACCGGATCTCTAACCCTAGCCCTCAACATAACCCTAACCCTAGGTCCACTCGGAACCCTAACCGGATCTCTAACCCTCGCCCTCAACATAACCCTAACCCTAGGTCCAATCGGAACCCTAACCGGATCTCTAACCCTAGCCCTCAACATAACCCTAACCCTAGGTCCAATCGGAACCCTAACAGAATCTCTAACCCTAGCCCTCAAAATAACCCTAACCCTAGGTCCAATCGGAACCCTAACCGGATCTCTAACCCTAGCCCTCAACATAACCCTAACCCTAGGTCCACTCGGAACCCTAACCGGATCTCTAACCCTCGCCCTCAACATAACCCTAACCCTAGGTCCAATCGGAACCCTAACCGGATCTCTAACCCTAGCCCTCAACATAACCCTAACCCTAGGTCCAATCGGAACCCTAACAGAATCTCTAACCCTAGCCCTCAAAATAACCCTAACCCTAGGTCCAATCGGAACCCTAACCGGATATCTATCCCTAGCCCTCAACATAACCCTAACCCTAAGTCCAATCGGAATCCTAACAGGATCTCTAACCCTAGCCCTCAACATAACCCTAACCCTAGGTCCAATCGGAACCCTAAATGGATATCTAATCCTAGCCCTCAACGTAACCATTAACCCTAGGTGCAATCGGAACCCTAACCGGATATCTAACCCTAGCCCTCAACATAACCCTAACCCTAGGTCCAATCGGAACCCTAACGGGATCTCTACCCCTCGCCCTCAACATAACCCTAACCCTAGGTCCATTCGGAACCCTAACCGGATCTCTAACCCTAGCCCTCAACATAACCCTAACCCTAGGTCCAATCCGAACCCTAACCGGATATCTATCCCTAGCCCTCAACATAACCCTAACCCTAAGTCCAATCGGAACCCTAACAGGATCTCTAACCCTAGCCCTCAACATAACCCTAACCCTAGGTCAAATCGGAACCCTAAATGGATATCTAAAACTAGCCCTCAACGTACCCATTAACCCTAGGTGCAATCGGAACCCTAACCGGATATCTAACCCTAGCCCTCAACATAACCCTAACCCTAGGTCCAATCGGAACCCTAACGGGATCTCTACCCCTCGCCCTCAACATAACCCTAACCCTAGGTCCAATCGGAACCCTAACCGGATCTCTAACCCTAGCCCTCAACATAACCCTAACCCTAGGTCGAATCGGAACCCTAACCGGATCTCTAACCCTAGCCCTCAACATAACCCTAACCCTAGGTCCAATCGGAACCCTAACCGGATCTCTAACCCTAGCCCTCAACATAACCTTAACCCTAGGTCCAATCGGAACCCTAACCGGATCTCTAACCCTAGCCCTCAACATAACCCTAACCCTAGGTCCAATCGGAACCCTAACCGGATCTCTAAGCCTAGCCCTCAACATAACCCTAACCCTAGGTCCAATCCGAAACATAACCGGATCTCTAAAACTAGCCCTAAACATAACCCTAACCCTAGGTCCAATCGGAACCCTAACCGGACCTCTAACCCTAGCCCTCAACATAACCCTAACCCTAGGTCCAATCGGAACCCTAACCGGATCTGTATACCTAGCCCTCAACATAACCCTAACCCTAGGTCCAATCGGAACCCTAACCGGATCTGTATACCTAGCCCTCAACATAACCCTAACCCTAGGTCCAATCGGAACCCTAACAGGATCTCTACCCATCGCCCTCAACATAACCCTAACCCTAGGTCCAATCGGAACCCTAACCGGATCTCTAACCCTAGCCCTCAACATAACCCTAACCCTAGGTCCAATCCGAACCCTAACCGGATATCTATCCCTAGCCCTCAACATAACCCTAACCCTAAGTCCAATCGGAAACCTAACCGGATCTCTAACCCTAGCCCTCAACATAACCCTAACCCTAGGTCCAATCGGAACCCTAACCGGATCTGTATACCTAGCCCTCAACATAACCCTAACCCTAGGTCCAATCGGAACCCTAACAGGATCTCTAACCCTAGCCCTCAACATAACCCTAACCCTAGGTCCAGTCGGAACCCTAACCGGATCTCTAACCCTAGCCCTCAACATAACCCTAACCCTAGGTCCACTCGGAACCCTAACCGGATCTCTAACCCTCGCCCTCAACATAACCCTAACCCTAGGTCCAATCGGAACCCTAACCGGATCTCTAACCCTAGCCCTCAACATAACCCTAACCCTAGGTCCAATCGGAACCCTAACAGAATCTCTAACCCTGGCCCTCAAAATAACCCTAACCCTAGGTCCAATCGGAACCCTAACCGGATCTCTAACCCTAGTACTCAACATAACCCTAACCCTAGGTCCACTCGGAACCCTAACCGGATCTTTAACCCTCGCCCTCAACATAACCCTAACCCTAGGTCCAATCGGAACCCTAACCGGATCTCTAACCCTAGCCCTCAACATAACCCTAACCCTAGGTCCAATCGGAACCCTAACAGAATTTCTAACCCTAGCCCTCAAAATAACCCTAACCCTAGGTCCAATCGGAACCCTAACCGGACCTCTAACCCTAGCCCTCAACATAACCCTAACCCTAGGTCGAATCGGAACCCTATCCGGATCTGTATACCTAGCCCTCAACATAACCCTAACCCTAGGTCCAATCGGAACCCTAAGCGGATCTGTATACCTAGCCCTCAACATAACCCTAACCCTAGGTCCAATCGGAACCCTAACCGGATCTCTAACCCTAGCCCTCAACATAAACCTAACCCTAGGTCCAATCGGAACCCTAACCGGATCTCTAACCCTAGCCCTCAACATAACCCTAACCCTAGGTCCACTCGGAACCCTAACCGGATCTCTAACCCTCGCCCTCAACATAACCCTAACCCTAGGTCCAATCGGAACCCTAACCGGATCTCTAACCCTAGCCCTCAACATAACCCTAACCCTAGGTCCAATCGGAACCCTAACGGGATCTCTACCCATCGCCCTCAACATAACCCTAACCCTAGGTCCAATCGGAACCCTAACCGGATCTCTAAACCTAGCCCTCAACATAACCCTAACCCTAGGTCCAATCGGAACCCTAACCGGATCTCTAACCCTAGCCCTCAACATAACCCTAACCCTAGGTCCAATCCGAACCCTAACCGGATATCTATCCCTAGCCCTCAACATAACCCTAACCCTAAGTCCAATCGGAACCCTAACCGGATCTCTAACCCTAGCCCTCAACATAACCCTAACACTAGGTCCAATCGGAACCCTAAATGGATATCTAAAACTAGCCCTCAACGTAACCATTAACCCTAGGTGCAATCGGAACCCTAACCGGATATCTAACCCTAGCCCTCAACATAACCCTAACCCTAGGTCCAATCGGAACCCTAACCGGATCTCTACCCCTCGCCCTCAACATAACCCTAACCCTAGGTCCAATCGGAACCCTAACTGGATCTCTAACCCTAGCCCTCAACATAACCCTAACCCTAGGTCGAATCGGAACCCTAACCGGATCTCTAACCCTAGCCCTCAACATAACCCAAACCCTAGGTCCAATCGGAACCCTAACCGGATCCCTAACCCTAGCCCTCAACATAACCCTAACTCTAGGTCCAATCGGAACCCTAACCGGATCTCTAACCCTAGCCCTCAACATAACCCTAACCCTAGGTCCAATCCGAAACATAACCGGATCTCTAAACCTAGCCCTCAACATAACCCTAACCCTAGGTCCAATCGGAAACCTATCCGGACCTCTAACCCTAGCCCTCAACATAACCCTAACCCTAGGTCCAATCGGAACCCTAACCGGATCTGTATACCTAGCCCTCAACATAACCCTAACCCTAGGTCCAATCGGAACCCTAACCGGATCTGTATACCTAGCCCTCAACATAACCCTAACCCTAGGTCCAATCGGAACCCTAACAGGATCTCTAACCCTAGCCCTCAACATAACCCTAACCCTAGGTCCAATCGGAACCCTAACCGGATCTCTAACCCTAGCCCTCAACATAACCCTAACCCTAGGTCCACTCGGAACCCTAACCGGATCTCTAAACCTCGCCCTCAACATAACCCTAACCCTAGGTCCAATCGGAACCCTAACTGGATCTCTAACCCTAGCCCTCAACATAACCCTAACCCTAGGTCCAATCTGAACCCTAACAGAATCTCTAACCCTAGCCATCAAAATAACCCAAACCCTAGGTCCAATCGGAACCCTAACCGGATCTCTAACCCTAGCCCTCAACATAACCCTAACCCTAGGTCCATTCGGAACCCTAACCGGATCTCTAACCTTAGCCCTCAACATAATCCTAACCCTAGGTCCAATCCGAACCCTAACCGGATATCTATCCCTAGCCCTCAACATAACAATAACCCTAAGTCCAATCGGAACCCTAAAAGGATCTCTAACCCTGGCCCTCAACATAACCCTAACCCTAGGTCCAATCGGAACCCTAAATGGATATCTAAAACTAGCCCTCAACGTAACCATTAACCCTAGGTGCAATCGGAACCCTAACCGGATATCTAACCCTAGCCCTCAACATACACCTAACCCTAGGTCCAATCGGAACCCTAACGGGATCTCTACCCCTCGCCCTCAACATAACCCTAACCCTAGGTCCAATCGGAACCCTAACCGGATCTCTAACCCTAGCCCTCAACATAACCTTAACCCTAGGTCGAATCGGAACCCTAACCGGATCTCTAACCCTAGCCCTCAACATAACCCTAACCCTAGGTCCAATCGGAACCCTAACCGGATCTCTAACCCTAGCCCTCAACATAACCTTAACCCTAGGTCCAATCGGAACCCTAACCGGATCTCTAACCCTAGCCCTCAACATAACCCTAACCCTAGGTCCAATCGGAACCCTAACCGGATCTCTAACCCTAGCCCTCAATATAACCCTAACCCTAGGTCCAATCCGAAACATAACCGGATCTCTAAAACTAGCCCTAAACATAACCCTAACAATAGGTCCAATCGGAACCCTAACCGGACCTCTAACCCTAGCCCTCAACATAACCCTAACCCTAGGTCGAATCGGAACCCTATCCGGATCTGTATACCTAGCCCTCAACATAACCCTAACCCTAGGTCCAATCGGAACCCTAACCGGATCTGTATACCTAGCCCTCAACATAACCCTAACGCTAGGTCCAATCGGAACCCTAACCGGATCTCTAACCCTAGCCCTCAACATAAACCTAACCCTAGGTCCAATCGGAACCCTAACCGGATCTCTAACCCTAGCCCTCAACATAACCCTAACCCTAGGTCCACTCGGAACCCTAACCGGATCTCTAACCCTCGCCCTCAACATAACCCTAACCCTAGGTCCAATCGGAACCCTAACCGGATCTCTAACCTTAGCCCTCAACATAACCCTAACCCTAGGTCCAATCGGAACCCTAACGGGATCTCTACCCACCGCCCTCAACATAACCCTAACCCTAGGTCCAATCGGAACCCTAACCGGATCTCTAACCCTAGCCCTCAACATAACCCTAACCCTAGGTCCAATCGGAACCCTAACCGGATCTCTAACCCTAGCCCTCAACATAACCCTAACCCTAGGTCCAATCCGAACCCTAACCGGATATCTATCCCTAGCCCTCAACATAACCCTAACCCTAAGTCCAATCGGAACCCTAACCGGATCTCTAACCCTAGCCCTCAACATAACCCTAACACTAGGTCCAATCGGAACCCTAAATGGATATCTAAAACTAGCCCTCAACATAACCATTAACCCTAGGTGCAATCGGAACCCTAACCGGATATCTAACCCTAGCCCTCAACATAACCCTAACCCTAGGTCCAATCGGAACCCTAACGGGATCTCTACCCCTCGCCCTCAACATAACCCTAACCCTAGGTCCAATCGGAACCCTAACTGGATCTCTAACCCTAGCCCTCAACATAACCCTAACCCTAGGTCGAATCGGAACCCTAACCGGATCTCTAACCCTAGCCCTCAACATAACCCAAACCCTAGGTCCAATCGGAACCCTAACCGGATCTCTAACCCTAGCCCTCAACATAACCCTAACTCTAGGTCCAATCGGAACCCTAACCGGATCTCTAACCCTAGCCCTCAACATAACCCTAACCCTAGGTCCAATCCGAAACATAACCGGATCTCTAAACCTAGCCCCCAACATAACCCTAACCCTAGGTCCAATCGGAAACCTATCCGGACCTCTAACCCTAGCCCTCAACATAACCCTAACCCTAGGTCCAATCGGAACCCTAACCGGATCTGTATACCTAGCCCTCAACATAACCCTAACCCTAGGTCCAATCGGAACCCTAACCGGATCTGTATACCTAGCCCTCAACACAACCCTAACCCTAGGTCCAATCGGAACCCTAACAGGATCTCTAACCCTAGCCCTCAACATAACCCTAACCCTAGGTCCAATCGGAACCCTAACCGGATCTCTAACACTAGCCCTCAACATAACCCTAACCCTAGGTCCACTCGGAACCCTAACCGGATCTCTAAACCTCGCCCTCAACATAACCCTAACCCTAGGTCCAATCGGAACCCTAACCGGATCTCTAACCCTAGCCCTCAACATAACCCTAACCCTAGGTCCAATCGGAACCCTAACAGAATCTCTAACCCTAGCCATCAAAATAACCCTAACCCTAGGTCCAATCGGAACCCTAACCGGATCTCTAACCCTAGCCCTCAACATAACCCTAACCCTAGGTCCACTCGGAACCCTAACCGGATCTCTAACCCTCGCCCTCAACATAACCCTAACGCTAGGTCCAATCGGAACCCTAACCGGATCTCTAACCCTAGCCCTCAACATAACCCTAACCCTAGGTCCAATCGGAACCCTAACAGAATCTCTAACCCTAGCCCTCAACATAACCCTAACCCTAGGTCCAATCGGAACCCTAAATGGATGTCTAACCCTAGCCCTCAACGTAACCATTAACCCTAGGTGCAATCGGAACCCTAACCGGATATCGAACCCTAGCCCTCAACATAACCCTAACCCTAGGTCCAATCGGAACCCTAACGGGATCTCTACCCCTCGCCCTCAACATAACCCTAACCCTAGGTCCATTCGGAACCCTAACCGGATCTCTAACCCTAGCCCTCAACATAACCCTAACCCTAGGTCCAATCCGAACCCTAACCGGATATCTATCCCTAGCCCTCAACATAAACCTAACCCTAAGTCCAATCGGAACCCTAACAGGATCTCTAACCCTAGCCCTCAACATAACCCTAACCCTAGGTCCAATCGGAACCCTAAATGGATATCTAAAACTAGCCCTCAACGTAACCATTAATCCTAGGTGCAATCGGAACGCTAACCGGATATCTAAACCTAGCCCTCAACATAACCCTAACCCTAGGTCCAATCGGAACCCTAACGGGATCTCTACCCCTCGCCCTCAACATAACCCTAACCCTAGGTCCAATCGGAATCCTAACCGGATCTCTAACCCTAGCCCTCAACATAACCCTAACCCTAGGTCGAATCGGAACCCTAACCGGATCTCTAACCCTAGCCCTCAACATAACCCTAACCCTAGGTCCAATCGGAACCCTAACCGGATCTGTATACCTAGCCCTCAACATAACCCTAACCCTAGGTCCAATCGGAACCCTAACAGGATCTCTAACCCTAGCCCTCAACATAACCCTAACCCTAGGTCCAATCGGAACCCTAACCGGATCTCTAACCCTAGCCCTCAACATAACCCTAACCCTAGGTCCACTCGGAACCCTAACCGGATCTCTAACCCTCGCCCTCAACATAACCCTAACCCTAGGTCCAATCGGAACCCTAACCGGATCTCTAACCCTAGCCCTCAACATAACCCTAACCCTAGGTCCAATCGGAACCCTAACAGAATCTCTAACCCTAGCCCTCAAAATAACCCTAACCCTAGGTCCAATCGGAACCCTAACCGGATCTCTAACCCTAGTACTCAACATAACCCTAACCCTAGGTCCACTCGGAACCCTAACCGGATCTCTAACCCTCGCCCTCAACATAACCCTAACCCTAGGTCCAATCGGAACCCTAACCGGATCTCTAACCCTAGCCCTCAACATAACCCTAACCCTAGGTCCAATCGGAACCCTAACCGGAACTCTAACCCTAGCCCTCAAAATAACCCTAACCCTAGGTCCAATCGGAAGCCTAACCGGAACTCTAACCCTAGCCCTCAACATAACCCTAACCCTAGGTCCAATCCGAACCCTAACCGGATATCTATCCCTAGCCCTCAACATAACCCTAACCCTAAGTCCAATCGGAACCCTAACAGGATCTCTAACCCTAGCCCTCAACATAACCCTAACCCTGGGTCCAATCGGAACCCTAAATGGATATCTAACCCTAGCCCTCAACGTAACCATTAACCCTAGGTGCAATCGGAACCCTAACCGGATATCTAACCCTAGCCCTCAACATAACCCTAACCCTAGGTCGAATCGGAACCCTAAACGGATCTCTAACCCTAGCCCTCAACATAACCCTAACCCTAGGTCGAATCGGAACCCTAACCGGATCTCTAACCCTAGTCCTCAAGATAACCCTAACCCTAGGTCCAATCGGAACTCTAACCGGATCTGTATACCTAGCCCTCAACATAACCCTAACCCTAGGTCCAATCGGAATCCTAACCGGATCTCTAACCCTAGCCGTTAACATAACCCTAACCCTAGGTCCAATCGGAACCCTAAGCGGATCTGTATACCTAGCCCTCAACATAACCCTAACCCTAGGTCCAATAGGAAACCTAACAGGATCTCTAACACTAGCCCTCAACATAACCCTAACCCTAGGTCCAATCGGAACCCTAACCGGATCTCTAACCCTAACCCTCAACATAACCCTAACCCTAGGTCCAATCGGAACCCTAACCTGATCTCTAACCCTAGCCCTCAACATAACCCTAACCCTAGGTCCAATCGGAACCGTAAACGGAACTCTAACCCTAGCCCTCAACATAACCCTAACCCTAGGTCCAATCGGAAACCTAACCGGATTTCTAACACTAGCCCTCAACATAACCCTAACCCTAGGTCCAATCGGAACCCTAACCGGATCTCTAACCCTAACCCTCAACATAACCCTAACCCTAGGTCCAATCGGAACCCTAACCTGATCTCTAACCCTAGCCCTCAACATAACCCTAACCCTAGGTCCAATCGGAACCGTAAACGGAACTCTAACCCTAGCCCTCAACATAACCCTAACCCTAGGTCCAATCAGAACCCTAACCGGATCTCTAAACCTAGCCCTCAACACAACCCTAACCCTGGGTCCAACCGTAACCCTAACCGGACCTCTAACCCTAGCCCTCAACATAACCCTAACCCTAGGTCCAATCGGAACCCTAACCGGATCTGTATACCTAGCCCTCAACATAACCCTAACCCTAGGTCCAATCGGAATCCTAACCGGATCTGTATACCTAGCCCTCAACATAACCCTAACCCTAGGTCCAATCGGAACCCTAACCGGATCTCTAACCCTAGCCCTCAACATAAACCTAACCCTAGGTCCAATCGGAACCCTAACCGGATCTCCACCCTAGCCCTCAACATAACCCTAACCCTAGGTCCACTCGGAACCCTAACCGGATCTCTAACCCTCGCCCTCAACATAACCCTAACCCTAGGTCCAATCGGAACCCTAACCGGATCTCTAACCCTAGCCCTCAACATAACCCTAACCCTAGGTCCAATCGGAACCCTAACCGGAACTCTAACCCTAGCCCTCAAAATAACCCTAACCCTAGGTCCAATCGGAACCCTAACCGGAACTCTAACCCTAGCCCTCAACATAACCCTAACCCTAGGTCCAATCCGAACCCTCACCGGATATCTATCCCTAGCCCTCAAGATAACCCTAACCCTAAGTCCAATCGGAACCCTAACAGGATCTCTAACCCTAGCCCTCAACATAACCCTAACCCTAGGTCCAATCGGAACCCTAAATGGATATCTAACCCTAGCCCTCAACGTAACCATTAACCCTAGGTGCAATCGGAACCCTAACCGGATATCTAACCCTAGCCCTCAACATAACCCTAACCCTAGGTCCAATCGGAACCCTAACCGGATCTCTAACCCTGTCCCTCAACATAACCCTAATCCTAGGTCGAATCGGAACCCTAAACGGATCTCTAACCCTAGCCCTCAACATAACCCTAACCCTAGGTCGAATAGGAACCCTAACCGGATCTCTAACCCTAGTCCTCAAGATAACCCTAACCCTAGGTCCAATCGGAACCCTAACCGGATCTGTATACCTAGCCCTCAACATAACCCTAACCCTAGGTCCAATCGGAATCCTAACCGGATCTCTAACCCTAGCCCTTAACATAACCCTAACCCTAGGTCCAATCGGAACCCTAAGCGGATCTGTATACCTAGCCCTCAACATAACCCTAACCCTAGGTCCAATAGGAAACCTAACCGGATCTCTAACACTAGCCCTCAACATAACCCTAACCCTAGGTCCAATCGGAACCCTAACCGGATCTCTAACCCTAACCCTCAACATAACCCTAACCCTAGGTCCAATCGGAACCCTAACCGGATCTGTATACCTAGCCCTCAACATAACCCTAACCGTAGGTCCAATCGTAACCCTAACCGGATCCCTAACCCTAGCCCTCAACATAACCCTAACCCTAGGTCCAATCCGAAACATAACCGGATCTCTAAACCTAGCCCTAAACATAACCCTAACCCTAGGTCCAATCGGAACCCTAACCGGACCTCTAACCCTAGCCCTCAACATAACCCTAACCCTAGGTCCAATCGGAACCCTAACCGGATCTGTATACCTAGCCCTCAACATAACCCTAACCCTAGGTCCAATCGGAACCCTAACCGGATCTGTATACCTAGCCCTCAACATAACCCTAACCTTAGGTCCAATCGGAACCCTAACCGGATCTCTAACCCTAGCCCTCAACATAACCCTAACCCTAGGTCCAGTCGGAACCCTAACCGGATCTGTATACCTAGCCCTCAACATAACCCTAACCCTAGGTCCAATCGAAACCCTAACCGGATCTGTATACCTAGCCCTCAACATAACCCTAACCCTAGGTCCAATCGGAACCCTAACCGGATTCTAAGGCTAGCCCTCAACATAACCCTAACCCTAGGTCCAATCGGAACCCTAACCGGAACTCTAACCCTAGCCCTCAAAATAACCCTAACCCTAGGTCCAATCGGAGCCCTAACCGGAACTCTAACCCTAGCCCTCAACATAACCCTAACCCTAGGTCCAATCCGAACCCTAACCGGATATCTATCCCTAGCCCTCAACATAACCCTAACCCTAAGTCCAATCGGAACCCTAACAGGATCTCTAACCCTAGCCCTCAACATAACCCTAACCCTAGGTCCAATCGGAACCCTAAATGGATATCTAACCCTAGCCCTCAACGTAACCATTAACCCTAGGTGCAATCGGAACCCTAACCGGATATCTAACCCTAGCCCTCAACAAAACCCTAACCCTAGGTCCAATCGGAACCCTAACCGGATCTCTAACCCTAGCCCTCAACATAACCCTAACCCTAGGTCGAATCGGAACCCTAAACGGATCTCTAACCCTAGCCCTCAACGTAACCATTAACCCTAGGTGCAATCGGAACCCTAACCGGATATCTAACCCTAGCCCTCAACATAACCCTAACCCTAGGTCCAATCGGAACCCTAACCGGATCTCTAACCCTAGCCCTCAACATAACCCTAACCCTAGGTCGAATCGGAACCCTAAACGGATCTCTAACCCTAGCCCTCAACATAACCCTAACCCTAGGTCGAATCGGAACCCTAACCGGATCTCTAACCCTAGTCCTCAACATAACCCTAACCCTAGGTCCAATCGGAACCCTAACCGGATCTGTATACCTAGCCCTCAACATAACCCTAACCCTAGGTCCAATCGGAAACCTAACCGGATCTCTAACCCTAGCCCTTAACATAACCCTAACCCTAGGTCCAATCGGAACCCTAAGCGGATCTGTATACCTAGCCCTCAACATAACCCTAACCCTAGGTCCAATAGGAAACCTAACCGGATCTCTAACACT
Organism: Miniopterus natalensis; assembly: GCF_054644295.1. Classification (NCBI taxonomy): domain Eukaryota; kingdom Metazoa; phylum Chordata; class Mammalia; order Chiroptera; family Miniopteridae; genus Miniopterus; species Miniopterus natalensis. Next base: position 2,086,683 of record NC_142094.1, read on the forward strand.
AGCCCTCAACATAACCCTAACCCTAGGTCCAATCGGAACCCTAACCTAATCTCTAACCCTAACCCTCAACATAACCCTAACCCTAGGTCCAATCGGAACCCTAACCTGATCTCTAACCCTAGCCCTCAACATAACCCTAACCCTAGGTCCAATCGGAACCGTAAACAGAACTCTAACCCTAGCCCTCAACATAACCCTAACCCTAGGTCCAATCGGAACGCTAACCGGATATGTATACTTAGGCCTCAACATAACCCTAACCCTAGGTCCAATCGGAAACCTAACCGGATCTCTAACACTAGCCCTCAACATAACCCTAACCCTAGGTCCAATCGGAACTCTAACCGGATCTCTAACCTTAACCCTCAACATAACCCTAACCCTAGGTCCAATCGGAACCCGAACCTGATCTCTAACCCTAGCCCTCAACATAACCCTAACCCTAGGTCCAATCGGAACCGTAAACGGAACTCTAACCCTAGCCCTCAACATAACCCTAACCCTAGGTCCAATCAGAACCCTAACCGGATCTCTAACCCTAGCCCTCAACACAACCCTAACCCTGGGTCCAACCGTAACCCTTACCGGATCTCTAACCCTAGCCCTCAACATAACCCTAACCCTAGGTCCAATCGGAACCCTAACCGGAACTCTAACCCTAGCCCTCAACATAACCCTAACACTAGGTCCAATCGGAACCCTAACCGGATATCTATCCCTAGCCCTCAACATAACCCTAACCCTAGGTCCAATCGGAACCCTAACCGGATCTCTAACCCTAGCCCTCAACATAACCCTAACCCTAGGTCCAATCGTAACCCTAACCGGATCCCTAACCCTAGCCCTCAACATAACCCTAACCCTAGGTCCAATCCGAAACATAACCGGATCTCTAAACCTAGCCCTCAACATAACCCTAACACTAGGTCCAATCGGAACCCTAACCGGACCTCTAAACCTAGCCCTCAACATAACCCTAACCCTAGGTCCAATCGGAACCCTAACCGGATCTGTATACCTAGCCCTCAACATAACCCTAACCCTAATTCCAATCGGAACCCTAACCGGATCTGTATACCTAGCCCTCAACATAACCCTAACCCTAGGTCCAATCGGAACCCTAACCGGATCTCTAAACCTAGCCCTCAACATAAACCTAACACTAGGTCCAATCGGAACCCTAACCGGATCTCTAACCCTAGCCCTCAACATAACCCTAACCCTAGGTCCACTCGGAACCCTAACCGGATCTCTAAACCTCGCCCTCAACATAACCCTAACCCTAGGTCCAAACGGAACCCTAACCGGATCTCTAACCCTAGCCCTCAACATAACCATAACCCTAGGTCCAATCGGAACCCTAACCGGAACTCTAACCCTAGCCCTCAAAATAACCCTAACCCTAGGTCCAATCGGAACCCTAACCGGAACTCTAACCCTAGCCCTCAACATAACCCTAACCCTAGGTCCAATCCGAACCCTAACCGGATATCTATCCCTAGCCCTCAACATAACCCTAACCCTAAGTCCAATCGGAACCCTAACAGGATCTCTAACCCTAGCCCTCAATATTACCCTAACCCTAGGTCCAATCGGAACCCTAAATGGATATCTAACCCTAGCCCTCCACGTAACCATTAACCCTAGGTGCAATCGGAACCCTAACCGGATATCTAACCCTAGCCCTCAACATAACCCTAACCCTAGGTCCAATCGGAACCCTAACGGGATCTCTACCCCTCGCCGTCAACATAACCCTAACCCTAGGTCCAATCGGAACCCTAACCGGATCTCTAACCCTAGCCCTCAACATAACCCTAACCCTAGGTCCAATCCGAAACATAACCGGATCTCTAAACCTAGCCCTAAACATAACCCTAACCCTAGGTCCAATCGGAACCCTAACCGGACCTCTAACCCTAGCCCTCAACATAACCCTAACCCTAGGTCCAATCGGAACCCTAACCGGATCTGTATACCTAGCCCTCAACATAACCCTAACACTAGGTCCAATCGGAACCCTATCCGGATCTGTATACCTAGCCCTCAACATAACCCTAACCCTAGGTCCAATCGGAACCCTAACCGGATCTCTAACCCTAGCCCTCAACATAACCCTAACCCTAGGTCCAATCGGAACCCTAACCGGATCTGTATACCTAGCCCTCAACATAACCCTAACCCTAGGTCCAATCGGAACCCTAACCGGATCTCTAACCCTAGCCCTCAACATAACCCTGACCCTAGGTCCAATCGGAACCCTAATCGGAACTCTAACCCTAGCCCTCAAAATAACCCTAACCCTAGGTCCAATCGGAACCCTAACCGGAACTCTAACCCTAGCCCTCAACATAACCCTAACCCTAGGTCCAATCCGAACCCTAAATGGATATCTAACCCTAGCCCTCAACGTAACCATTAACCCTAGGTGCAATCGGAACCCTAACCGGATATCTAACCCTAGCCCTCAACATAACCCTAACCCTAGGTCCAATCGGAACCCTAACGGGATCTCTACCCCTCGCCCTCAACATAACCCTAACCCTAGGTCCAATCGGAACCCTAAACGGATCTCTAACCCTAGCCCTCAACATAACCCTAACCCTAGGTCCAATCGGAACCCTAAACGGATCTCTAACCCTAGCCCTCAACATAACCCTAACCCTAGGTCGAATCGGAACCCTAACCGGATCTCTAACCCTAGTCCTCAACATAACCCTAACCCTAGGTCCAATCGGAACCCTAACCGGATCTGTATACCTAGCCCTCAACATAACCCTAACCCTAGGTCCAATCGGAAACCTAACCGGATCTCTAACCCTAGCCCTTAACATAACCCTAACCCTAGGTCCAATCGGAACCCTAAGCGGATCTGTATACCTAGCCCTCAACATAACCCTAACCCTAGGTCCAATAGGAAACCTAACCGGATCTCTAACACTAGCCCTCAACATAACCCTAACCCTAGGTCCAATCGGAACCCTAACCGGATCTCTAACCTTAACCCTCAACAGAACCCTAACCCTAGGTCCAATCGGAACCCTAACCTGATCTCTAACCCTAGCCCTCAACATAACCCTAACCCTAGGTCCAATCGGAACCGTAAAAGGAACTCTAACCCTAGCCCTCAACATAACCCTAACCCTAGGTCCAATCGGAACTCTAACCGGATCTGTATACCTAGGCCTCATCATAACCCTAACCCTAGGTCCAATCGGAAACCTAACCGGATCTCTAACACTAGCCCTCAACATAACCCTAACCCTAGGTCCAATCGGAACTCTAACCGGATCTCTAACCCTAACCCTCAACATAACCCTAACCCTAGGTTCAATCGGAACCCTAACCGGATCTCTAACCCTAGCCCTCAACATAACCCTAACCCTAGGTCCACTCGGAACCCTAACCGGATCTCTAAACCTCGCCCTCAACATAACCCTAACCCTAGGTCCAAACGGAACCCTAACCGGATCTCTAACCCTAGCCCTCAACATAACGCTAACCCTAGGTCCAATCGGAACCCTAACCGGAACTCTAACCCTAGCCCTCAAAATAACCCTAACCCTAGGTCCAATCGGAACCCTAACCGGAACTCTAACCCTAGCCCTCAACATAACCCTAACCCTAGGACCACTCGGAACCCTAACCGGATCTCTAACCCTCGCCCTCAACATAACCCTAACCCTGGGTCCAATCGAAACCCTAACCGGATCTCTAACCCTAGCCCTCAACATAACCCTAACCCTAGGTCCAATTGGAACCCTAACCGGAACTCTAACCCTAGCCCTCAAAATAACCCTAACCCTAGGTCCAATCGGAACCCTAACCGGAACTCTAAACCTAGCCCTCAAAATAACCCTAACCCTAGGTCCAATCGGAACCCTAAATGGATATCTAACCCTAGCCCTCAACGTAACCATTAAACCTAGGTGCAATCGGAACCCTAACCGGATATCTAACCCTAGCCCTCAACATAACCCTAACCCTAGGTCCAATCGGAACCCTAACGGGATCTCTACCCCTCGCCCTCAACATAACCCTAACCCTAGGTCCAATTGGAACCCTAAACGGATCTCTAACCCTAGCCCTCAACATAACCCTAACCCTAGGTCGAATCGGAACCCTAAACGGATCTCTAACCCTAGCCCTCAACATAACCCTAACCCTAGGTCGAATCGGAACCCTAACCGGATCACTAACCCTAGTCCTCAACATAACTCTAACCCTAGGTCCAATCGGAACCCTAAACGGATCTGTATACCTAGCCCTCAACATAACCCTAACCCTAGGTCCAATCGGAAACCTAACCGGATCTCTAACCCTAGCCCTTAACATAACCCTAACCCTAGGTCCAATCGGAACCCTAAGCGGATCTGTATACCTAGCCCTCAACATAACTCTAACCCTAGGTCCAATAGGAAACCTAACCGGATCTCTAACACTAGCCCTCAACATAACCCTAACCCTAGGTCCAATCGGAACCCTAACCGGATCTCTAACCCTAACCCTCAACATCACCCTAACCCTAGGTCCAATCGGAACCCTAACCTGATCTCTAACCCTAGCCCTCAACATAACCCTAACCCTAGGTCCAATCGGAACGCTAACCGGATCTGTATACCTAGGCCTCAACATAACCCTAACCCTAGGTCCAATCGGAAACCTAACCGGATGTCTAACACTAGCCCTCAACATAACCCTAACCCTAGGTCCAATCGGAACCCTAACCGGATCTCTAACCCTAACCCTCAACATAACCCTAACCCTAGGTCCAATCGGAACCCTAACCTGATCTCTAACCCTAGCCCTCAACATAACCCTAACCCTAGGTCCAATCGGAACCGTAAACGGAACTCGAACCCTAGCCCTCAACATAACCCTAACCCTAGGTCCAATCAGAACCCTAACCGGATCTCTAACCCTAGCCCTCAACACAACACTAACCCTGGGTCCAACCGTAACCCTTACCGGATCTCTAACCCTAGCCCTCAACATAACCCTAACCCTGGGTCCAATCGGAACCCTAACCGGAACTCTAACCCTAGCCCTCAACATGACCCTAACACTAGGTCCAATCGGAACCCTAACCGGATATCTATCCCTAGCCCTCAACATAACCCTAACCCTAGGTACAATCGGAACCCTAACCGGATCTCTAACCCTAGCCCTCAACATAAACCTAACCCTAGGTCCAATCGTAACCTTAACCGGATCCCTAACTCTAGCCCTCAACATAACCCTAAACCTAGGTCCAATCCGAAACATAACCGGATCTCTAAACCTAGCCCTCAACATAACCCTAACCCTAGGTCCAATCGGAACCCTAACCGGACCTCTAAACCTAGCCCTCAACATAACCCTAACCCTAGGTCCAATCGGAACCCTAACCGGATCTGTATACCTAGCCCTCAACATAACCCTAACCCTAGGTCCAATCGGAACCCTAACCGGATCTGTATACCTAGCCCTCAACATAACCCTAACCCTAGGTCTAATCGGAACCCTAACCGGATCTCTAACCCTAGCCCTCAACATAACCCTAACCCTAGGTCCAATCGGAACCCTAACCGGATCTGTATACCTAGCCCTCAACATAACCCTAAACCTAGGTCCAATCGGAACCCTAACCGGATCTGTATACCTAGCCCTCAACATAACCCTAACCCTAGGTCCAATCGGAACACTAACCGGATCTCTAACCCTAGCCCTAAACATAACCCTAACCCTAGGTCCACTCGGAACCCTAACCGGATCTCTAACCCTCGCCCTCAACATAACCCTAACCCTAGGTCCAATCGGAACCCTAACCGGATCTCTAATCTTGCCCTCAACATAACCCTGACCCTAGGTCCAATCGGAACCCTAACAGGAACTCTCACCCTAGCCCTCAAAATAACCCTAACCCTAGGTCCAATCGGAACCCTAACCGGAACTCTAACCCTAGCCCTCAACATAACCCTAACCCTAGGTCCAATCCGAACCCTAACCGGATATCTATCCCTAGCCCTCAACATAACCCTAACCCTAAGTCCAAACGGAATCCTAACAGGATCTCTAACCCTAGCCCTCAACATAACCCTAACCCTAGGTCCAATCGGAACCCTAACGGGATCTCTACCCCTCGCCCTCAACATAACCCTAACCCTAGGTCCAATCGGAACCCTAAACGGATCTCTAACCCTAGCCCTCAACATAACCCTAACCCTAGGTCGAATCGGAACCCTAAACGGATCTCTAACCCTAGCCCTCAACATAACCCTAACCCTAGTTCGAATCGGAACCCTAACCGGATCTCTAACCCTAGTCCTCGACATAACCCTAACCCTAGGTCCAATCGGAACCCTAACCGGATCTGTATACCTAGCCCTCAACATAACCCTAACCCTAGGTCCAATCGGAAACCTAACCGGATCTCTAACCCTAGCCCTTAACATAACCCTAACCCTAGGTCCAATCGGAACCCTAAGCGGATCTGTATACCTAGCCCTCAACATAACCCTAACCCTAGGTCCAATAGGAAACCTAACCGGATCTCTAACACTAGCCCTCAACATAACCCTAACCCTAGGTCCAATCGGAACCCTAACCGGATCTCTAACCCTAACCCTCAACATAACCCTAACCCTAGGTCCAATCGGAACCCTAACCTGATCTCTAAACCTAGCCCTCAACATAACCGTAACCCTAGGTCCAATCGGAACCGTAAACGGAACTCTAACCCTAGCCCTCAACATAACCCTAACCCTAGGTCCAATCGGAACGCTAACCGGATCTGTATACCTAGGCCACAACATAACCCTAACCCTAGGTCCAATCGGAAACCTAACCGGATCTCTAACACTACCCCTCAACATAACGCTAACCCTAGGTCCAATCGGAACCCTAACCGGATCTCTAACCCTAACCCTCAACATTACCCTAACCCTAGGTCCAATCGGAACCCTAACCTGATCTCTAACCCTAGCCCTCAACATAACCCTAACCCTAGGTCCAATCGGAACCGTAAACGGAACTCTAACCCTAGCCCTCAACATAACCCTAACCCTAGGTCCAATCAGAACCCTAACCGGATCTCTAACCCTAGCCCACAACACAACCCTAACCCTGGGTCCAACCGTAACCCTTACCGGATCTCGAACCCTAGCCCTCAACATAACCCTAACCCTAGGTCCAATCGGATCCCTAACCGGAACTCTAACCGTAGCCCTCAACATAACCCTAACACTAGGTCCAATCGGAACCCTAACCGGATATCTATCCCTAGCCCTCAACATAACCCAAACCCTAGGTCCAATCGGAACCCTAACCGGATCTCTAACCCTAGCCCTCAACATAACCCTAACCCTAGGTCCAATCGTAACCCTAACCGGATCCCTAACCCTAGCCCTCAACATAACCCTAACCCTAGGTCCAATCCGAAACATAACCGTATCTCTAAACCTAGCCCTCAACATAACCCTAACCCTAGGTCCAATCGGAACCCTAACCGGACCTCTAAACCTAGCCCTCAACATAACCCTAACCCTAGGTCCAATCGGAACCCTAACCGGATCTGTATACCTAGCCCTCAACATAACCCTAACCCTAGGTCCAATCGGAACCCTAACCGGATCTGTATACCTAGCCCTCAACATAACCCTAACCCTAGGTCCAATCGGAACCCTAACCGGATCTCTAAACCTAACCCTCAACATAACCCTAACCCTAGGTCCAATCGGAACCCTAACCGGATCTCTAACCCTAGCCCTCAACATTACCCTAACCCTAGGTCCACTCGGAACCGTAACCGGATCTCTAAACCTCGCCCTCAACATAACCCTAACCCTAGGTCCAAACGGAACCCTAACCGGATCTCTAACCCTAGCCCTCAACATAACCATAACCCTAGGTCCAATCGGAACCCTAACCGGAACTCTAACCCTAGCCCTCAAAATAACCCTAACCCTAGGTCCAATCGGAACCCTAACCGGAACTCTAACCCTAGCCCTCAACATAACCCTAACCCTAGGTCCAATCCGAACCCTAACCGGATATCTATCCCTAGCCCTCAACATAACCCTAACCCTAAGTCCAATCGGAACCCTAACAGCAACTCTAACCCTAGCCCTCAACGTTACCCTAACCCTAGGTCCAATCGGAACCCTAAATGGATATCTAACCCTAGCCCTCCACGTAACCATTAACCCTAGGTGCAATCGGAACCCTAACCGGATATCTAACCCTAGCCCTCAACATAACCCAAACCCTAGGTCCAATCGGAACCCTAACGGGATCTCTACCCCTCGCCGTCAACATAACCCTAACCCTAGGTCCAATCGGAACGCTAACCGGATCTCTAACCCTAGCCCTCAACATAACCCTAACCCTAGGTCCAATCCGAAACATAACCGGATCTCTAAACCTAGCCCTAAACATAACCCTAACCCTAGGTCCAATCGTATCCCTAACCGGAACTCTAACCCTAGACTTCAACATAACCCTAACCCTAGGTCCAATCGGAACCCTAACCGGATCTGTATTCCTAGCCCTCAACATAACCCTAACCCTAGGTCCAATCGGTACCCTAACCGGATCTGTATACCTAGCCCTCAACATAACCCTAACCCTAGGTCCAATCGGAACCCTAACGGGATCTCTAACCCTAGCCCTCAACATAACCCTAACCCTAGGTCCAATCCGAACCCTAACCGGATCTGTATACCTAGCCCTCAACATAACCCTAACCCTAGATCCAATCGGAACCCTAACCGGATCTGTATACCTAGCCCTCAACATAACCCTAAACCTAGGTCCAATCGGAACCCTAACCGGATCTCTAACCCTAGCCCTCAACATAACCCTAACCCTAGGTCCACTCGGAACCCTAACCAGATCTCTAACCCTCGCCCTCAACATAACCCTAACCCTGGGTCCAATCGGAACCCTAACCGGATCTCTAACCCTAGCCCTCAACATAACCCCAACCCTAGGTCCAATAGGAAACCTAACCAGATCTCTAACACTAGCCCTCAACATAACCCTAGCCCTAGGTCCAATCGGAACCCTAACCGGATCTCTAACCCTAACCCTCAACATAACCCTAACCCTAGGTCCAATCGGAACCCTAACCTGATCTCTAACCCTAGCCCTCAACATAACCCTAACCCTAGGTCCAATCGGAACCGTAAACGGAACTCTAACCCTAGCCCTCAACATAACCCTAACCCTAGGTCCAATCGGAACGCTAACCGGATCTGTATACCTAGGCCTCAACATAACCCTAACCCTAGGTCCAATCGGAAACCTAACCGAATCTCTAACACTAGCCCTCAACATAACCCAAACCCTAGGTCCAATCGGAACCCTAACCGGATCTCTAACCCTAACCCTCAACATAACCCTAACCCTAGGTCCAATCGGAACCCTAACCGGAACTCTAACCCTAGCCCTCAACATAACCCTAACCCTAGGTCCAATCCGAACCCTAACCGGATATCTATCCCTAGCCCTCAACATAACCCTAACCCTAAGTCCAATCGGAACCCTAACAGGATCTCTAACCCTAGCCCTCAACATAACCCTAACCCTAGGTCCAATCGGAACCCTAAATGGAATTCTAACCCTAGCCCTCAACGTAACCATTAACCCTAGGTGCAATCGGAACCCTAACCGGATATCTAACCCTAGCCCTCAACATAACCCTAACCCTAGGTCCAATCGGAACCCTAACGGGATCTCTACCCCTCGCCCTCAATATAACCCTAACCCTAGGTCCAATCGGAACCCTAACCTGATCCCTAACCCTAGCCCTCAACATAACCCTAACCCTAGGTCCAATCGGAACCGTAAACGGAACTCTAACCCTAGCCCTCAACATAACCCTAACCCTAGGTCCAATCAGAACCCTAACCGGATCTCTAACCCTAGCCCACAACACAACCCTAACCCTGGGTCCAACCGTAACCCTTACCGGATCTCTAACCCTAGCCCTCAACATAACCCTAACCCTAGGTCCAATCGGAACCCTAACCGGAACTCTAACCGTAGCCCTCAACATAACCCTAACACTAGGTCCAATCGGAACCCTAACCGGATATCTATCCCTACCCCTCAACATAACCCAAACCCTAGGTCCAATCGGAACCCTAACCGGATCTGTAACCCTAGCCCTCAACATAACCCTAACCCTAGGTCCAATCGTAACCCTAACCGGATCCCTAACCCTAGCCCTCAACATAACCCTAACCCTAGGTCCAATCCGAAACATAACCGGATCTCTAAACCTAGCCCTCAACATAACCCTAACCCTAGGTCCAATCGGAACCCTAACCGGACCTCTAAACCTAGCCCTCAACATAACCCTAACCCTAGGTCCAATCGGAACCCTAACCGGATCTGTATACCTAGCCCTCAACATAACCCTAACCCTAGGTCCAATCGGAACCCTAACCGGATCTGTATACCTAGCCCTCAACATAACCCTAACCCTAGGTCCAATCGGAACCCTAACCGGATCTCTAACCCTAGCCCTCAACATTACCCTAACCCTAGGTCCACTCGGAACCGTAACCGGATCTCTAAACCTCGCCCTCAACATAACCCTAACACTAGGTCCAAACGGAACCCTAACCTGATCTCTAACCCTAGCCCTCAACATAACCATTACCCTAGGTCCAATCGGAACCCTAACCGGAACTCTAACCCTAGCCCTCAACATAACCCTAACCCTAGGTCCAATCGGAACCCTAACCGGATCTCTAACCCTAGCCCTCAACATTACCCTAACCCTAGGTCCACTCGGAACCGTAACCGGATCTCTAAACCTCGCCCTCAACATAACCCTAACCCTAGGTCCAAACGGAACCCTAACCGGATATCTATCCCTAGCCCTCAACATAACCCAAACCCTAGGTCCAATGGGAACCCTAACCGGATCTGTAACCCTAGCCCTCAACATAACCCTAACCCTAGGTCCAATCGTAACCCTAACCGGATCCCTAACCCTAGCCCTCAACATAACCCTAACCCTAGGTCCAATCCGAAACATAACCGGATCTCTAAACCTAGCCCTCAACATAACCCTAACCCTAGGTCCAATCGGAACCCTAACCCGACCTCTAAACCTAGCCCTCAACATAACCCTAACCCTAGGTCCAATCGGAACCCTAACCGGATCTGTATACCTAGCCCTCAACATAACCCTAACCCTAGGTCCAATCGGAACCCTAACCGGATCTGTATACCTAGCCCTCAACATAACCCTAACCCTAGGTCCAATCGGAACCCTAACCGGATCTCTAACCCTAGCCCTCAACATTACCCTAACCCTAGGTCCACTCGGAACCGTAACCGGATCTCTAAACCTCGCCCTCAACATAACCCTAACCCTAGGTCCAAACGGAACCCTAACCGGATCTCTAACCCTAGCCCTCAACATAACCATAACCCTAGGTCCAATCAGAACCCTAACCGGAACTCTAACCCTAGCCCTCAACATAACCCTAACCCTAGGTCCAATCGGAACCCTAACCGGATCTCTAACCCTAGCCCTCAACATTACCCTAACCCTAGGTCCACTCGGAACCGTAACCGGATCTCTAAACCTCGCCCTCAACATAACCCTAACCCTAGGTCCAAACGGAACCCTAACCGGATCTCTAACCCTAGCCCTCAACATAACCATAACCCTAGGTCCAATCGGAACCCTAACCGGAACTCTAACCCTAGCCCTCAAAATAACCCTAACCCTAGGTCCAATCGGAACCCTAACCGGAACTCTAACCCTAGCCCTCAACATAACCCTAACCCTAGGTCCAATCCGAACCCTAACCGGATATCTATACCTAGCCCTCAACATAACCCTAACCCTAAGTCCAATCGGAACCCTAACAGCATCTCTAACCCTAGCCCTCAACGTTACCCTAACCCTAGGTCCAATCGGAACCCTAAATGGATATCTAACCCTAGCCCTCCACGTATCCATTAACCCTAGGTGCAATCGGAACCCTAACCGGATATCTAACCCTAGCCCTCAACATAACCCAAACCCTAGGTCCAATCGGAACCCTAACGGGATCTCTACCCCTCGCCGTCAACATAACCCTAACCCTAGGTCCAATCGGAACGCTAACCGGATCTCTAACGCTAGCCCTCAACATAACCCTAACCCTAGGTCCAATCCGAAACATAACCGGATCTCTAAACCTAGCCCTAAACATAACCCTAACCCTAGGTCCAATCGTATCCCTAACCGGAACTCTAACCCTAGACCTCAACATAACCCTAACCCTAGGTCCATTCGGAACCCTAACCGGATCTGTATTAATAGCCCTCAACATAACCCTAACCCTAGGTCCAATCGGAACCCTAACCGGATCTGTATACCTAGCCCTCAACATAACCCTAACCCTAGGTCCAATCGGAACCCTAATCGGATCTCTAACCCTAGCCCTCAACATAACCCTAACCCTAGGTCCAATCCGAACCCTAACCGGATCTGTATACCTAGCCCTCAACATAACCCTAACCCTAGGTCCAATCGGAACCCTAACCGGATCTGTATACCTAGCCCTCAACATAACCCTAACCCTAGGTCCAATCGGAACCCTAACCGGATCTCTAACCCTAGCCCTCAACATAACCCTAACCCTAGGTCCACTCGGAACCCTAACCAGATCTCTAACCCTCGCCCTCAACATAACCCTAACCCTGGGTCCAATCGGAACCCTAACCGGATCTCTAACCCTAGCCCTCAAAATAACCCTAACCCTAGGTCCAATCGGAACCCTAACCGGAACTCTAACCCTAGCCCTCAACATAACCCTAACCCTAGGTCCAATCCGAACCCTAACCGGATATCTATCCCTAGCCCTCAACATAACTCTAACCCTAAGTCCAATCGGAACCCTAACAGGATCTCTAACCCTAGCCCTCAACATAACCCTAACCCTAGGTCCAATCGGAACCCTAAATGGATATCTAACCCTAGCCCTCAACGTAACCATTAACCCTAGGTGCAATCGGAACCCTAACCGGATATCTAACCCTAGCCCTCAACATAACCCTAACCCTAGGTCCAATCGGAACCCTAACGGGATCTCTACCCCTCGCCCTCAACATAACCCTAACCCTAGGTCCAATCGGAACCCTAAACGGATCTCTAACCCTAGCCCTCAACATAACCCTAACCCTAGGTCGAATCGGAACCCTAAACGGATCTCTAACCCTAGCCCTCAACATAACCCTAACCCTAGGTCGAATCGGAACCCTAACGGGATTTCTAACCCTAGTCCTCAACATAACCTTAACCCTAGGTCCAATCGGAACCCTAAACGGATCTGTATACCTAGCCCTCAACATAACCCTAACCCTAGGTCCAATCGGAAACCTAACCGGATCTCTAACCCTAGCCCTTAACATAACCCTAACCCTAGGTCCAATCGGAACCCTAAGCGGATCTGTATACCTAGCCCTCAACATAACTCTAACCCTAGGTCCAATAGGAAACCTAACCAGATCTCTAACACTAGCCCTCAACATAACCCTAGCCCTAGGTCCAATCGGAACCCTAACCGGATCTCTAACCCTAACCCTCAACATAACCCTAACCCTAGGTCCAATCGGAACCCTAACCTGATCTCTAAACCTAGCCCTCAACATAACCCTAACCCTAGGTCCAATCGGAACCGTAAACGGAACTCTAACCCTAGCCCTCAACATAACCCTAACCCTAGGTCCAATCGGAACGCTAACCGGATCTGTATACCTAGGCCTCAACATAACCCTAACCCTAGGTCCAATCGGAAACCTAACCGGATCTCTAACACTAGCCCTCAACATAACCCAAACCCTAGGTCCAATCGGAACCCTAACCGGATCTCTAACCCTAACCCTCAACATAACCCTAACCCTAGGTCCAATCGGAACCCTAACCGGAACTCTAACCCTAGCCCTCAACATAACCCTAACCCTAGGTCCAATCTGAACCCTAACCGGATATCTATCCCTAGCCCTCAACATAACCCTAACCCTAAGTCCAATCGGAACCCTAACAGGATCTCTAACCCTAGCCCTCAACATAACCCTAACCCTAGGTCCAATCGGAACCCTAAATGGATATCTAACCCTAGCCCTCAACGTAACCATTAACCCTAGGTGCAATCGGAACCCTAACCGGATATCTAACCCTAGCCCTCAACATAACCCTAACCCTAGGTCCAATCGGAACCCTAACGGGATCTCTACCCCTCGCCCTCAACATAACCCTAACCCTAGGTCCAATCGGAACCCTAAACGGATCTCTAACCCTAGCCCTCAACATAACCCTAACCGTAGGTCGAATCGGAACCCTAAACGGATCTCTAACCCTAGCCCTCAACATAACCCTAACCCTAGGTCGAATCGGAACCCTAACCGGATCTCTAACCCTAGTCCTCAACATTACCCTAACCCTAGATCCAATCGGAACCCTAAACGGATCTGTATACCTAGCCCTCAACATAACCCTAACCCTAGGTCCAATCGGAAACCTAACCGAATCTCTAACCCTAGCCCTTAACATAACCCTAACCCTAGGTCCAATCGGAACCCTAAGCGGATCTGTATACCTAGCCCTCAACATTACTCTAACCCTAGGTCCAATAGGAAACCTAACCGGATCTCTAACACTAGCCCTCAACATAACCCTAAACCTAGGTCCAATCGGAACCCTAACCGGATCTCTAACCCTAACCCTCAACATAACCCCAACCCTAGGTCCAATCGGAACCCTAACCTGATCTCTAACCCTAGCCCTCAACATAACCCTAACCCTAGGTCCAATCGGAACCGTAAACGGAACTCTAACCCTAGCCCTCAACATAACCCTAACCCTAGGTCCAATCGGAACGCTAACCGGATCTGTATACCTAGGCCTCAACATAACCCTAACCCTAGGTCCAATCGGAAACCTAACCGGATCTCTAACACTAGCCCTCAACATAACCCTAACCCTAGGTCCAATCGGAACCCTAACCGGATCTCTAACCCTAACCCTCAACATAACCCTAACCCTAGGTCCAATCGGAACCCTAACCTGATCTCTAACCCTAGCCCTCAACATAACCCTAACCCTAGGTCCAATCAGAACCCTAACCGGATCTCTAACCATAGCCCTCAACACAACACTAACCCTGGGTCCAACCGTAACCCTTACCGGATGTGTAACCCTAGCCCTCAACATAACCCTAACCCTGGGTCCAATCGGAACCCTAACCGGAACTCTAACCCTAGCCCTCAACATAACCATAACACTAGGTCCAATCGGAACCCTAACCGGATATCTATCCCTAGCCCTCAACATAACCCTAACCCTAGGTCCAATCGGAACCCTAACCGGATCTCTAACCCTAGCCCTCAACATAAACCTAACCCTAGGTCCAATCGTAACCCTAACCGGATCCCTAACCCTAGCACTCAACATAACCCTAAACCTAGGTCCAATCCGAAACATAACCGGATCTCTAAACCTAGCCCTCAACATAACCCTAACCCTAGGTCCAATCGGAACCCTAACCGGACCTCTAAACCTAGCCCTCAACATAACCCTAACCCTAGGACCAATCGGAACCCTAACCGGATCTGTATACCTAGCCCTCAACATAATCCTAACCCTAGGTCCAATCGGAACCCTAACCGGATCTCTATACCTAGCCCTCAACATAACCCTAACCCTAGGTCCAATCGGAACCCTAACCGGATCTCTAACCCTAGCCCTCAACATAACCCTAACCCTAGGTCCAATCGGAACCCTAACCGGATCTGTATACCTAGCCCTCAACATAACCCTAACCCTAGGTCCAATCGGAACCCTAACCGGATCTGTATACCTAGTCCTCAACATAACCCTAACCCTAGGTCCAATCGGAACACTAACCGGATCTCTAACCCTAGCCCTCAACATAACCCTAACCCTAGGTCCACTCGGAACCCTAACCGGATCTCTAACCCTCGCCCTCAACATAACCCTAACCCTAGGTCCAATCGGAACCCTAACCGGATCTCTAACCCTAGCCCTCAACATAACCCTGACCCTAGGTCCAATCGGAACCCTAACAGGAACTCTAACCCTAGCCCTCAAAATAACCCTATCCCTAGGTCCAATCGGAACCCTAACCGGAACTCTAACCCTAGCCCTCAACATAACCCTAACCCTAGGTCCAATCCGAACCCTAACCGGATATCTATCCCTAGCCCTCAACATAACCCTAACCCTAAGTCCAAACGGAACCCTAACAGGATCTCTAACCCTAGCCCTCAACATAACCCTAACCCTAGGTCCAATCGGAACCCTAAATGGATATCTAACCCTAGCCCTCAACGTAACCATTAACCCTAGGTGCAATCGGAACCCTAACCGGGTATCTAACCCTAGCCCTCAACATAACCCTAACCCTAGGTCCAATCGGAACCCTAACGGGATCTCTACCCCTCGCCCTCAACATAACCCTAACCCTAGGTCCAATCGGAAGCCTAAACGGATCTCTAACCCTAGCCCTCAACATAACCCTAACCCTAGGTCGAATCGGAACCCTAACCGGATCTCTAACCCTAGTCCTCAACATAACCCTAACCCTAGGTCCAATCGGAAGCCTAAACGGATCTCTAACCCTAGCCCTCAACATAACCCTAACCCTAGTTCGAATCGGAACCCTAACCGGATCTCTAACCCTAGTCCTCAACATAACCCTAACCCTAGGTCCAATCGGAACCCTAACCGGATCTGTATACCTAGCCCTCAACATAACCCTAACCCTAGGTCCAATCGGAAACCTAACCGGATCTCTAACCCTAGGCCTTAACATAACCCTAACCCTAGGTCCAATCGGAACCCTAAGCGGATCTGTATACCTAGCCCTCAACATAACCCTAACCCTAGGTCCAATAGGAAACCTAACCGGATCTCTAACACTAGCCCTCAACATAACCCTAACCCTAGGTCCAATCGGAACCCTAACCGGATCTCTAACCCTAACCCTCAACATAACCCTAACCCTAGGTCCAATCGGAACCCTAACCTGATCTCTAAACCTAGCCCTCAACATAACCCTAACCCTAGGTCCAATCGGAATCGTAAACGGAACTCTAACCCTAGCCCTCAACATAACCCTAACCCTAGGTCCAATCGGAACCCTAACCGGATCTCTAACCCTAACCCTCAACATAACCCTAACCCTAGGTCCAATCGGTACCCTAACCTGATCTCTAACCCTAGCCCTCAACATAACCCTAACCCTAGGTCCAATCGGAACCGTAAACGGAACTCTAACCCTAGCCCTCAACATAACCCTAACCCTAGGTCTAATCAGAACCCTAACCGGATCTCTAACCCTAGCCCACAACACAACCCTAACCCTGGGTCCAACCGTAACCCTTACCGGATCTCTAACCCTACCCCTCAACATAACCCTAACCCTAGGTCCAATCGGAACCCTAACCGGAACTCTAACCGTAGCCCTCAACATAACCCTAACACTAGGTCCAATCGGAACCCTAACCAGATATCTATCCCTAGCCCTCAACATAACCCAAACCCTAGGTCCAATCGGAACCCTAACCGGATCTCTAACCCTAGCCCTCAACATAACCCTAACCCTAGGTCCAATCGTAACCCTAACCGGATCCCTAACCCTAGCCCTCAACATAACCCTAACCCTAGGTCCAATCCGAAACATAACCGGATCTCTAAACCTAGCCCTCAACATAACCCTAACCCTAGGTCCAATCGGAACCCTAACCGGACCTCTAAACCTAGCCCTCAACATAACCCTAACCCTAGGTCCAATCGGAACCCTAACCGGATCTGTATACCTAGCCCTCAACATAACCCTAACCCTAGGTCCAATCAGAACCCTAACCGGATCTGTATACCTAGCCCTCAACATAACCCTAACCCTAGGTCCAATCCGAACCCTAACCGGATCTCTAAACCTAGCCCTCAACATAACCCTAACCCTAGGTCCAATCGGAACCCTAACCGGATCTCTAACCCTAGCCCTCAACATTACCCTAACCCTAGGTCCACTCGGAACCGTAACCGGATCTCTAAACCTCGCCCTCAACATAACCCTAACCCTACGTCCAAACGGAACCCTAACCGGATCTCTAACCCTAGCCCTCAACATAACCATAACCCTAGGTCCAATTGGAACCCTAACCGGAACTCTAACCCTAGCCCTCAAAATAACCCTAACCCTAGGTCCAATCGGAACCCTAACCGGAACTCTAACCCTAGCCCTCAACATAACCCTAACCCTAGGTCCAATCCGAACCCTAACCGGATATCTATCCCTAGCCCTCAACATAACCCTAACCCTAAGTCCAATCGGAACCCTAACAGGATCTCTAACCCTAGCCCTCAACATTACCCTAACCCTAGGTCCAATCGGAACCCTAAATGGATATCTAACCCTAGCCCTCCACGTAACCATTAACCCTAGGTGCAATCGGAACCCTAACCGGATATCTAACCCTAGCCCTCAACATAACCCAAACCCTAGGTCCAATCTGAACCCTAACGGGATCTCTACCCCTCGCCGTCAACATAACCCTAACCCTAGGTCCAATCGGAACGCTAACCGGATCTCTAACCCTAGCCCTCAACATAACCCTAACCCTAGGTCCAATCCGAAACATAACCGGATCTCTAAACCTAGCCCTAAACATAACCCTAACCCTAGGTCCAATCGTATTCCTAACCGGAACTCTAACCCTAGACCTCAACATAACCCTAACCCTAGGTCCAATCGGAACCCTAACCGGATCTGTATTCCTAGCCCTCAACATAACCCTAACCCTAGGTCCAATCGGAACCCTAACCGGATCTGTATATCTAGCCCTCAACATAACCCTAAACCTAGGTCCAATCGGAACCCTAACCGGATCTCTAACCCTAGCCCTCAACATAACCCTAACCCTAGGTCCAATCGGAACCCTAACCGGATCTGTATACCTAGCCCTCAACATAACCCTAACCCTAGGTCCAATCGGAACCCTAACCGGATCTCTAACCCTAGCCCTCAACATAACCCTAACCCTAGGTCCACTCGGAACCCTAACCAGATCTCTAACCCTCGCCCTCAACATAACCCTAACCCTAGGTCCAATCGGAACCCTAACCGGAACTCTAACCCTAGCCCTCAAAATAACCCTAACCCTAGGTCCAATCGGAACCCTAACCGGAACTCTAACCCTAGCCCTCAACATAACCCTAACCCTAGGTCCAATCCGAACCCTAACCGGATATCTATTCCTAGCCCTCAACATAACCCTAACCCTAAGTCCAATCGGAACCCTAACAGGATCTCTAACCCTAGCCCTCAACATAACCCTAACCCTAGGTCCAATCGGAACCCTAACCGGAACTCTAACCCTAGCCCTCAACATAACCCTAACCCTAGGTCCAATCCGAACCCTAACCGGATATCTATCCCTAGCCCTCAACATAACCCTAACCCTAAGTCCAATCGGAACCCTAACAGGATCTCTAACCCTCGCCCTCAACATAACCCTAACCCTAGGTCGAATCGGAACGCTAAACGGATCTCTAACCCTAGCCCTCAACATAACCCTAACCCTAGGTCGAATCGGAACCCTAAACGGATCTCTAACCCTAGCCCTCAACATAACCTTAACCCTAGGTCGAATCGGAACCCTAACCGGATCTCTAACTCTAGTCCTCAACATAACCCTAACCCTAGGTCCAATCGGAACCCTAAACGGATCTGTATACCTAGCCCTCAACATAACCCTAACCCTAGGTCCAAACGGAAACCTAACCGGATCTCTAACCCTAGCCCTTAACATAACCCTAAACCTAGGTCCAACCGGAACCCTAAGCGGATCTGTATACCTAGCCCTCAACATCACTATAACCCTAGGTCCAAAGATAACCCTAACCTGATCTCTAACCCTAGCCCTCAACATAACCCTAACCCTAGGTCCAATCGGAACCCTAACCCGACCTCTAAACCTAGCCCTCAACATAACCCTAACCCTAGGTCCAATCGGAACCCTAACCGGATCTGTATACCTAGCCCTCAACATAACCCTAACCCTAGGTCCAATCGGAACCCTAACCGGATCTGTATACCTAGCCCTCAACATAACCCTAACCCTAGGTCCAATCGGAACCCTAACCGGATCTCTAACCCTAGCCCTCAACATTACCCTAACCCTAGGTCCACTCGGAACCGTAACCGGATCTCTAAACCTCGCCCTCAACATAACCCTAACCCTAGGTCCAAACGGAACCCTAACCGGATCTCTAACCCTAGCCCTCAACATAACCATAACCCTAGGTCCAATCGGAACCCTAACCGGAACTCTAACCCTAGCCCTCAACATAACCCTAACTCTAGGTCCAATCGGAACCCTAACCGGATCTCTAACCCTAGCCCTCAACATTACCCTAACCCTAGGTCCACTCGGAACCGTAACCGGATCTCTAAACCTCGCCCTCAACATAACCCTAACCCTAGGTCCAAACGGAACCCTAACCGGATCTCTAACCCTAGCCCTCAACATAACCATAACCCTAGGTCCAATCGGAACCCTAACCGGAACTCTAACCCTAGCCCTCAAAATAACCCTAACCCTAGGTCCAATCGGAACCCTAACCGGAACTCTAACCCTAGCCCTCAACATAACCCTAACCCTAGGTCCAATCCGAACCCTAACCGGATATCTATACCTAGCCCTCAACATAACCCTAACCCTAAGTCCAATCGGAACCCTAACAGCATCTCTAACCCTAGCCCTCAACGTTACCCTAACCCTAGGTCCAATCGGAACCCTAAATGGATATCTAACCCTAGCCCTCCACGTATCCATTAACCCTAGGTGCAATCGGAACCCTAACCGGATATCTAACCCTAGCCCTCAACATAACCCAAACCCTAGGTCCAATCGGAACCCTAACGGGATCTCTACCCCTCGCCGTCAACATAACCCTAACCCTAGGTCCAATCGGAACGCTAACCGGATCTCTAACGCTAGCCCTCAACATAACCCTAACCCTAGGTCCAATCCGAAACATAACCGGATCTCTAAACCTAGCCCTAAACATAACCCTAACCCTAGGTCCAATCGTATCCCTAACCGGAACTCTAACCCTAGACCTCAACATAACCCTAACCCTAGGTCCATTCGGAACCCTAACCGGATCTGTATTAATAGCCCTCAACATAACCCTAACCCTAGGTCCAATCGGAACCCTAACCGGATCTGTATACCTAGCCCTCAACATAACCCTAACCCTAGGTCCAATCGGAACCCTAATCGGATCTCTAACCCTAGCCCTCAACATAACCCTAACCCTAGGTCCAATCCGAACCCTAACCGGATCTGTATACCTAGCCCTCAACATAACCCTAACCCTAGGTCCAATCGGAACCCTAACCGGATCTGTATACCTAGCCCTCAACATAACCCTAACCCTAGGTCCAATCGGAACACTAACCGGATCTCTAACCCTAGCCCTCAACATAACCCTAACCCTAGGTCCACTCGGAACCCTAACCAGATCTCTAACCCTCGCCCTCAACATAACCCTAACCCTGGGTCCAATCGGAACCCTAACCGGATCTCTAACCCTAGCCCTCAAAATAACCCTAACCCTAGGTCCAATCGGAACCCTAACCGGAACTCTAACCCTAGCCCTCAACATAACCCTAACCCTAGGTCCAATCCGAACCCTAACCGGATATCTATCCCTAGCCCTCAACATAACTCTAACCCTAAGTCCAATCGGAACCCTAACAGGATCTCTAACCCTAGCCCTCAACATAACCCTAACCCTAGGTCCAATCGGAACCCTAAATGGATATCTAACCCTAGCCCTCAACGTAACCATTAACCCTAGGTGCAATCGGAACCCTAACCGGATATCTAACCCTAGCCCTCAACATAACCCTAACCCTAGGTCCAATCGGAACCCTAACGGGATCTCTACCCCTCGCCCTCAACATAACCCTAACCCTAGGTCCAATCGGAACCCTAAACGGATCTCTAACCCTAGCCCTCAACATAACCCTAACCCTAGGTCGAATCGGAACCCTAAACGGATCTCTAACCCTAGCCCTCAACATAACCCTAACCCTAGGTCGAATCGGAACCCTAACGGGATTTCTAACCCTAGTCCTCAACATAACCTTAACCCTAGGTCCAATCGGAACCCTAAACGGATCTGTATACCTAGCCCTCAACATAACCCTAACCCTAGGTCCAATCGGAAACCTAACCGGATCTCTAACCCTAGCCCTTAACATAACCCTAACCCTAGGTCCAATCGGAACCCTAAGCGGATCTGTATACCTAGCCCTCAACATAACTCTAACCCTAGGTCCAATAGGAAACCTAACCAGATCTCTAACACTAGCCCTCAACATAACCCTAGCACTAGGTCCAATCGGAACCCTAACCGGATCTCTAACCCTAACCCTCAACATAACCCTAACCCTAGGTCCAATCGGAACCCTAACCTGATCTCTAACCCTAGCCCTCAACATAACCCTAACCCTAGGTCCAATCGGAACCGTAAACGGAACTCTAACCCTAGCCCTCAACATAACCCTAACCCTAGGTCCAATCGGAACGCTAACCGGATCTGTATACCTAGGCCTCAACATAACCCTAACCCTAGGTCCAATCGGAAACCTAACCGGATCTCTAACACTAGCCCTCAACATAACCCAAACCCTAGGTCCAATCGGAACCCTAACCGGATCTCTAACCCTAACCCTCAACATAACCCTAACCCTAGGTCCAATCGGAACCCTAACCGGAACTCTAACCCTAGCCCTCAACATAACCCTAACCCTAGGTCCAATCTGAACCCTAACCGGATATCTATCCCTAGCCCTCAACATAACCCTAACCCTAAGTCCAATCGGAACCCTAACAGGATCTCTAACCCTAGCCCTCAACATAACCCTAACCCTAGGTCCAATCGGAACCCTAAATGGATATCTAACCCTAGCCCTCAACGTAACCATTAACCCTAGGTGCAATCGGAACCCTAACCGGATATCTAACCCTAGCCCTCAACATAACCCTAACCCTAGGTCCAATCGGAACCCTAACGGGATCTCTACCCCTCGCCCTCAACATAACCCTAACCCTAGGTCCAATCGGAACCCTAAACGGATCTCTAACCCTAGCCCTCAACATAACCCTAACCGTAGGTCGAATCGGAACCCTAAACGGATCTCTAACCCTAGCCCTCAACATAACCCTAACCCTAGGTCGAATCGGAACCCTAACCGGATCTCTAACCCTAGTCCTCAACATTACCCTAACCCTAGATCCAATCGGAACCCTAAACGGATCTGTATACCTAGCCCTCAACATAACCCTAACCCTAGGTCCAATCGGAAACCTAACCGAATCTCTAACCCTAGCCCTTAACATAACCCTAACCCTAGGTCCAATCGGAACCCTAAGCGGATCTGTATACCTAGCCCTCAACATTACTCTAACCCTAGGTCCAATAGGAAACCTAACCGGATCTCTAACACTAGCCCTCAACATAACCCTAACCCTAGGTCCAATCGGAACCCTAACCGGATCTCTAACCCTAACCCTCAACATAACCCCAACCCTAGGTCCAATCGGAACCCTAACCTGATCTCTAACCCTAGCCCTCAACATAACCCTAACCCTAGGTCCAATCGGAACCGTAAACGGAACTCTAACCCTAGCCCTCAACATAACCCTAACCCTAGGTCCAATCGGAACGCTAACCGGATCTGTATACCTAGGCCTCAACATAACCCTAACCCTAGGTCCAATCGGAAACCTAACCGGATCTCTAACACTAGCCCTCAACATAACCCTAACCCTAGGTCCAATCGGAACCCTAACCGGATCTCTAACCCTAACCCTCAACATAACCCTAACCCTAGGTCCAATCGGAACCCTAACCTGATCTCTAACCCTAGCCCTCAACATAACCCTAACCCTAGGTCCAATCGGAACCGTAAACGGAACTCGAACCCTAGCCCTCAACATAACCCTAACCCTAGGTCCAATCAGAACCCTAACCGGATCTCTAACCCTAGCCCTCAACACAACACTAACCCTGGGTCCAACCGTAACCCTTACCGGATGTCTAACCCTAGCCCTCAACATAACCCTAACCCTGGGTCCAATCGGAACCCTAACCGGAACTCTAACCCTAGCCCTCAACATAACCATAACACTAGGTCCAATCGGAACCCTAACCGGATATCTATCCCTAGCCCTCAACATAACCCTAACCCTAGGTCCAATCGGAACCCTAACCGGATCTCTAACCCTAGCCCTCAACATAAACCTAACCCTAGGTCCAATCGTAACCCTAACCGGATCCCTAACCCTAGCACTCAACATAACCCTAAACCTAGGTCCAATCCGAAACATAACCGGATCTCTAAACCTAGCCCTCAACATAACCCTAACCCTAGGTCCAATCGGAACCCTAACCGGACCTCTAAACCTAGCCCTCAACATAACCCTAACCCTAGGACCAATCGGAACCCTAACCGGATCTGTATACCTAGCCCTCAACATAATCCTAACCCTAGGTCCAATCGGAACCCTAACCGGATCTCTATACCTAGCCCTCAACATAACCCTAACCCTAGGTCCAATCGGAACCCTAACCGGATCTCTAACCCTAGCCCTCAACATAACCCTAACCCTAGGTCCAATCGGAACCCTAACCGGATCTGTATACCTAGCCCTCAACATAACCCTAACCCTAGGTCCAATCGGAACCCTAACCGGATCTGTATACCTAGTCCTCAACATAACCCTAACCCTAGGTCCAATCGGAACACTAACCGGATCTCTAACCCTAGCCCTCAACATAACCCTAACCCTAGGTCCACTCGGAACCCTAACCGGATCTCTAACCCTCGCCCTCAACATAACCCTAACCCTAGGTCCAATCGGAACACTAACCGGATCTCTAACCCTAGCCCTCAACATAACCCTGACCCTAGGTCCAATCGGAACCCTAACAGGAACTCTAACCCTAGCCCTCAAAATAACCCTATCCCTAGGTCCAATCGGAACCCTAACCGGAACTCTAACCCTAGCCCTCAACATAACCCTAACCCTAGGTCCAATCCGAACCCTAACCGGATATCTATCCCTAGCCCTCAACATAACCCTAACCCTAAGTCCAAACGGAACCCTAACAGGATCTCTAACCCTAGCCCTCAACATAACCCTAACCCTAGGTCCAATCGGAACCCTAAATGGATATCTAACCCTAGCCCTCAACGTAACCATTAACCCTAGGTGCAATCGGAACCCTAACCGGGTATCTAACCCTAGCCCTCAACATAACCCTAACCCTAGGTCCAATCGGAACCCTAACGGGATCTCTACCCCTCGCCCTCAACATAACCCTAACCCTAGGTCCAATCGGAAGCCTAAACGGATCTCTAACCCTAGCCCTCAACATAACCCTAACCCTAGGTCGAATCGGAACCCTAACCGGATCTCTAACCCTAGTCCTCAACATAACCCTAACCCTAGGTCCAATCGGAACCCTAACCGGATCTCTAACCCTAGTCCTCAACATAACCCTAACCCTAGGTCCAATCGGAAGCCTAAACGGATCTCTAACCCTAGCCCTCAACATAACCCTAACCCTAGTTCGAATCGGAACCCTAACCGGATCTCTAACCCTAGTCCTCAACATAACCCTAACCCTAGGTCCAATCGGAACCCTAACCGGATCTGTATACCTAGCCCTCAACATAACCCTAACCCTAGGTCCAATCGGAAACCTAACCGGATCTCTAACCCTAGGCCTTAACATAACCCTAACCCTAGGTCCAATCGGAACCCTAAGCGGATCTGTATACCTAGCCCTCAACATAACCCTAACCCTAGGTCCAATAGGAAACCTAACCGGATCTCTAACACTAGCCCTCAACATAACCCTAACCCTAGGTCCAATCGGAACCCTAACCGGATCTCTAACCCTAACCCTCAACATAACCCTAACCCTAGGTCCAATCGGAACCCTAACCTGATCTCTAAACCTAGCCCTCAACATAACCCTAACCCTAGGTCCAATCGGAATCGTAAACGGAACTCTAACCCTAGCCCTCAACATAACCCTAACCCTAGGTCCAATCGGAACCCTAACCGGATCTCTAACCCTAACCCTCAACATAACCCTAACCCTAGGTCCAATCGGTACCCTAACCTGATCTCTAACCCTAGCCCTCAACATTACCCTAACCCTAGGTCCAATCGGAACCGTAAACGGAACTCTAACCCTAGCCCTCAACATAACCCTAACCCTAGGTCTAATCAGAACCCTAACCGGATCTCTAACCCTAGCCCACAACAAAACCCTAACCCTGGGTCCAACCGTAACCCTTACCGTATCTCTAACCCTACCCCTCAACATAACCCTAACCCTAGGTCCAATCGGAACCCTAACCGGAACTCTAACCGTAGCCCTCAACATAACCCTAACACTAGGTCCAATCGGAACCCTAACCAGATATCTATCCCTAGCCCTCAACATAACCCAAACCCTAGGTCCAATCGGAACCCTAACCGGATCTCTAACCCTAGCCCTCAACATAACCCTAACCCTAGGTCCAATCGTAACCCTAACCGGATCCCTAACCCTAGCCCTCAACATAACCCTAACCCTAGGTCCAATCCGAAACATAACCGGATCTCTAAACCTAGCCCTCAACATAACCCTAACCCTAGGTCCAATCGGAACCCTAACCGGACCTCTAAACCTAGCCCTCAACATAACCCTAACCCTAGGTCCAATCGGAACCCTAACCGGATCTGTATACCTAGCCCTCAACATAACCCTAACCCTAGGTCCAATCAGAACCCTAACCGGATCTGTATACCTAGCCCTCAACATAACCCTAACCCTAGGTCCAATCCGAACCCTAACCGGATCTCTAAACCTAGCCCTCAACATAACCCTAACCCTAGGTCCAATCGGAACCCTAACCGGATCTCTAACCCTAGCCCTCAACATTACCCTAACCCTAGGTCCACTCGGAACCGTAACCGGATCTCTAAACCTCGCCCTCAACATAACCCTAACCCTACGTCCAAACGGAACCCTAACCGGATCTCTAACCCTAGCCCTCAACATAACCATAACCCTAGGTCCAATTGGAACCCTAACCGGAACTCTAACCCTAGCCCTCAAAATAACCCTAACCCTAGGTCCAATCGGAACCCTAACCGGAACTCTAACCCTAGCCCTCAACATAACCCTAACCCTAGGTCCAATCCGAACCCTAACCGGATATCTATCCCTAGCCCTCAACATAACCCTAACCCTAAGTCCAATCGGAACCCTAACAGGATCTCTAACCCTAGCCCTCAACATTACCCTAACCCTAGGTCCAATCGGAACCCTAAATGGATATCTAACCCTAGCCCTCCACGTAACCATTAACCCTAGGTGCAATCGGAACCCTAACCGGATATCTAACCCTAGCCCTCAACATAACCCAAACCCTAGGTCCAATCTGAACCCTAACGGGATCTCTACCCCTCGCCGTCAACATAACCCTAACCCTAGGTCCAATCGGAACGCTAACCGGATCTCTAACCCTAGCCCTCAACATAACCCTAACCCTAGGTCCAATCCGAAACATAACCGGATCTCTAAACCTAGCCCTAAACATAACCCTAACCCTAGGTCCAATCGTATTCCTAACCGGAACTCTAACCCTAGACCTCAACATAACCCTAACCCTAGGTCCAATCGGAACCCTAACCGGATCTGTATTCCTAGCCCTCAACATAACCCTAACCCTAGGTCCAATCGGAACCCTAACCGGATCTGTATATCTAGCCCTCAACATAACCCTAAACCTAGGTCCAATCGGAACCCTAACCGGATCTCTAACCCTAGCCCTCAACATAACCCTAACCCTAGGTCCAATCGGAACCCTAACCGGATCTGTATACCTAGCCCTCAACATAACCCTAACCCTAGGTCCAATCGGAACCCTAACCGGATCTGTATACCTAGCCCTAAACATAACCCTAACCCTAGGTCCAATCGGAACCCTAACCGGACCTCTAACCCTAGCCCTCAACATAACCCTAACCCTAGGTCCAATCGGAACCCTAACCGGATCTGTATACCTAGCCCTCAACATAACCCTAACACTAGGTCCAATCGGAACCCTATCCGGATCTGTATACCTAGCCCTCAACATAACCCTAACCCTAGGTCCAATCGGAACCCTAACCGGATCTCTAACCCTAGCCCTCAACATAACCCTAACCCTAGGTCCAATCGGAACCCTAACCGGATCTGTATACCTAGCCCTCAACATAACCCTAACCCTAGGTCCAATCGGAACCCTAACCGGATCTCTAACCCTAGCCCTCAACATAACCCTGACCCTAGGTCCAATCGGAACCCTAATCGGAACTCTAACCCTAGCCCTCAAAATAACCCTAACCCTAGGTCCAATCGGAACCCTAACCGGAACTCTAACCCTAGCCCTCAACATAACCCTAACCCTAGGTCCAATCCGAACCCTAAATGGATATCTAACCCTAGCCCTCAACGTAACCATTAACCCTAGGTGCAATCGGAACCCTAACCGGATATCTAACCCTAGCCCTCAACATAACCCTAACCCTAGGTCCAATCGGAACCCTAACGGGATCTCTACCCCTCGCCCTCAACATAACCCTAACCCTAGGTCCAATCGGAACCCTAAACGGATCTCTAACCCTATCCCTCAACATAACCCTAACCCTAGGTCCAATCAGAACCCTAAACGGATCTCTAACCCTAGCCCTCAACATAACCCTAACCCTAGGTCGAATCGGAACCCTAACCGGAACTCTAACCCTAGTCCTCAACATAACCCTAACCCTAGGTCCAATCGGAACCCTAACCGGATCTGTATACCTAGCCCTCAACATAACCCTAACCCTAGGTCCAATCGGAAACCTAACCGGATCTCTAACCCTAGCCCTTAACATAACCCTAACCCTAGGTCCAATCGGAACCCTAAGCGGATCTGTATACCTAGCCCTCAACATAACCCTAACCCTAGGTCCAATAGGAAACCTAACCGGATCTCTAACACTAGCCCTCAACATAACCCTAACCCTAGGTCCAATCGGAACCCTAACCGAATCTCTAACCTTAACCCTCAACAGAACCCTAACCCTAGGTCCAATCGGAACCCTAACCTGATCTCTAACCCTAGCCCTCAACATAACCCTAACCCTAGGTCCAATCGGAACCGTAAAAGGAACTCTAACCCTAGCCCTCAACATAACCCTAACCCTAGGTCCAATCGGAACTCTAACCGGATCTGTATACCTAGGCCTCATCATAACCCTAACCCTAGGTCCAATCGGAAACCTAACCGGATCTCTAACACTAGCCCTCAACATAACCCTAACCCTAGGTCCAATCGGAACTCTAACCGGATCTCTAACCCTAACCCTCAACATAACCCTAACCCTAGGTTCAATCGGAACCCTAACCGGATCTCTAACCCTAGCCCTCAACATAACCCTAACCCTAGGTCCACTCGGAACCCTAACCGGATCTCTAAACCTCGCCCTCAACATAACCCTAACCCTAGGTCCAAACGGAACCCTAACCGGATCTCTAACCCTAGCCCTCAACATAACGCTAACCCTAGGTCCAATCGGAACCCTAACCGGAACTCTAACCCTAGCCCTCAAAATAACCCTAACCCTAGGTCCAATCGGAACCCTAACCGGAACTCTAACCCTAGCCCTCAACATAACCCTAACCCTAGGACCACTCGGAACCCTAACCGGATCTCTAACCCTCGCCCTCAACATAACCCTAACCCTGGGTCCAATCGAAACCCTAACCGGATCTCTAACCCTAGCCCTCAACATAACCCTAACCCTAGGTCCAATTGGAACCCTAACCGGAACTCTAACCCTAGCCCTCAAAATAACCCTAACCCTAGGTCCAATCGGAACCCTAACCGGAACTCTAAACCTAGCCCTCAAAATAACCCTAACCCTAGGTCCAATCGGAACCCTAAATGGATATCTAACCCTAGCCCTCAACGTAACCATTAAACCTAGGTGCAATCGGAACCCTAACCGGATATCTAACCCTAGCCCTCAACATAACCCTAACCCTAGGTCCAATCGGAACCCTAACGGGATCTCTACCCCTCGCCCTCAACATAACCCTAACCCTAGGTCCAATTGGAACCCTAAACGGATCTCTAACCCTAGCCCTCAACATAACCCTAACCCTAGGTCGAATCGGAACCCTAAACGGATCTCTAACCCTAGCCCTCAACATAACCCTAACCCTAGGTCGAATCGGAACCCTAACCGGATCACTAACCCTAGTCCTCAACATAACTCTAACCCTAGGTCCAATCGGAACCCTAAACGGATCTGTATACCTAGCCCTCAACATAACCCTAACCCTAGGTCCAATCGGAAACCTAACCGGATCTCTAACCCTAGCCCTTAACATAACCCTAACCCTAGGTCCAATCGGAACCCTAAGCGGATCTGTATACCTAGCCCTCAACATAACTCTAACCCTAGGTCCAATAGGAAACCTAACCGGATCTCTAACACTAGCCCTCAACATAACCCTAACCCTAGGTCCAATCGGAACCCTAACCGGATCTCTAACCCTAACCCTCAACATCACCCTAACCCTAGGTCCAATCGGAACCCTAACCTGATCTCTAACCCTAGCCCTCAACATAACCCTAACCCTAGGTCCAATCGGAACGCTAACCGTATCTGTATACCTAGGCCTCAACATAACCCTAACCCTAGGTCCAATCGGAAACCTAACCGGATGTCTAACACTAGCCCTCAACATAACCCTAACCCTAGGTCCAATCGGAACCCTAACCGGATCTCTAACCCTAACCCTCAACATAACCCTAACCCTAGGTCCAATCGGAACCCTAACCTGATCTCTAACCCTAGCCCTCAACATAACCCTAACCCTAGGTCCAATCGGAACCGTAAACGGAACTCGAACCCTAGCCCTCAACATAACCCTAACCCTAGGTCCAATCAGAACCCTAACCGGATCTCTAACCCTAGCCCTCAACACAACACTAACCCTGGGTCCAACCGTAACCCTTACCGGATCTCTAACCCTAGCCCTCAACATAACCCTAACCCTGGGTCCAATCGGAACCCTAACCGGAACTCTAACCCTAGCCCTCAACATGACCCTAACACTAGGTCCAATCGGAACCCTAACCGGATATCTATCCCTAGCCCTCAACATAACCCTAACCCTAGGTACAATCGGAACCCTAACCGGATCTCTAACCCTAGCCCTCAACATAAACCTAACCCTAGGTCCAATCGTAACCTTAACCGGATCCCTAACTCTAGCCCTCAACATAACCCTAAACCTAGGTCCAATCCGAAACATAACCGGATCTCTAAACCTAGCCCTCAACATAACCCTAACCCTAGGTCCAATCGGAACCCTAACCGGACCTCTAAACCTAGCCCTCAACATAACCCTAACCCTAGGTCCAATCGGAACCCTAACCGGATCTGTATACCTAGCCCTCAACATAACCCTAACCCTAGGTCCAATCGGAACCCTAACCGGATCTGTATACCTAGCCCTCAACATAACCCTAACCCTAGGTCTAATCGGAACCCTAACCGGATCTCTAACCCTAGCCCTCAACATAACCCTAACCCTAGGTCCAATCGGAACCCTAACCGGATCTGTATACCTAGCCCTCAACATAACCCTAAACCTAGGTCCAATCGGAACCCTAACCGGATCTGTATACCTAGCCCTCAACATAACCCTAACCCTAGGTCCAATCGGAACACTAACCGGATCTCTAACCCTAGCCCTAAACATAACCCTAACCCTAGGTCCACTCGGAACCCTAACCGGATCTCTAACCCTCGCCCTCAACATAACCCTAACCCTAGGTCCAATCGGAACCCTAACCGGATCTCTAATCTTGCCCTCAACATAACCCTGACCCTAGGTCCAATCGGAACCCTAACAGGAACTCTCACCCTAGCCCTCAAAATAACCCTAACCCTAGGTCCAATCGGAACCCTAACCGGAACTCTAACCCTAGCCCTCAACATAACCCTAACCCTAGGTCCAATCCGAACCCTAACCGGATATCTATCCCTAGCCCTCAACATAACCCTAACCCTAAGTCCAAACGGAATCCTAACAGGATCTCTAACCCTAGCCCTCAACATAACCCTAACCCTAGGTCCAATCGGAACCCTAACGGGATCTCTACCCCTCGCCCTCAACATAACCCTAACCCTAGTTCGAATCGGAACCCTAACCGGATCTCTAACCCTAGTCCTCGACATAACCCTAACCCTAGGTCCAATCGGAACCCTAACCGGATCTGTATACCTAGCCCTCAACATAACCCTAACCCTAGGTCCAATCGGAAACCTAACCGGATCTCTAACCCTAGCCCTTAACATAACCCTAACCCTAGGTCCAATCGGAACCCTAAGCGGATCTGTATACCTAGCCCTCAACATAACCCTAACCCTAGGTCCAATAGGAAACCTAACCGGATCTCTAACACTAGCCCTCAACATAACCCTAACCCTAGGTCCAATCGGAACCCTAACCGGATCTCTAACCCTAACCCTCAACATAACCCTAACCCTAGGTCCAATCGGAACCCTAACCTGATCTCTAAACCTAGCCCTCAACATAACCCTAACCCTAGGTCCAATCGGAACCGTAAACGGAACTCTAACCCTAGCCCTCAACATAACCCTAACCCTAGGTCCAATCGGAACGCTAACCGGATCTGTATACCTAGGCCACAACATAACCCTAACCCTAGGTCCAATCGGAAACCTAACCGGATCTCTAACACTACCCCTCAACATAACGCTAACCCTAGGTCCAATCGGAACCCTAACCGGATCTCTAACCCTAACCCTCAACATTACCCTAACCCTAGGTCCAATCGGAACCCTAACCTGATCTCTAACCCTAGCCCTCAACATAACCCTAACCCTAGGTCCAATCGGAACCGTAAACGGAACTCTAACCCTAGCCCTCAACATAACCCTAACCCTAGGTCCAATC
This sequence comes from Miniopterus natalensis, assembly GCF_054644295.1. NCBI lineage: Eukaryota > Metazoa > Chordata > Mammalia > Chiroptera > Miniopteridae > Miniopterus > Miniopterus natalensis. The sequence continues at coordinate 2,119,792 of NC_142094.1, forward strand.
AGAACCCTAACCGGATCTCTAACCCTAGCCCACAACACAACCCTAACCCTGGGTCCAACCGTAACCCTTACCGGATCTCGAACCCTAGCCCTCAACATAACCCTAACCCTAGGTCCAATCGGATCCCTAACCGGAACTCTAACCGTAGCCCTCAACATAACCCTAACACTAGGTCCAATCGGAACCCTAACCGGATATCTATCCCTAGCCCTCAACATAACCCAAACCCTAGGTCCAATCGGAACCCTAACCGGATCTCTAACCCTAGCCCTCAACATAACCCTAACCCTAGGTCCAATCGTAACCCTAACCGGATCCCTAACCCTAGCCCTCAACATAACCCTAACCCTAGGTCCAATCCGAAACATAACCGGATCTCTAAACCGAGCCCTCAACATAACCCTAACCCTAGGTCCAATCGGAACCCTAACCGGACCTCTAAACCTAGCCCTCAACATAACCCTAACCCTAGGTCCAATCGGAACCCTAACCGGATCTGTATACCTAGCCCTCAACATAACCCTAACCCTAGGTCCAATCGGAACCCTAACCGGATCTGTATACCTAGCCCTCAACATAACCCTAACCCTAGGTCCAATCGGAACCCTAACCGGATCTCTAAACCTAACCCTCAACATAACCCTAACCCTAGGTCCAATCGGAACCCTAACCGGATCTCTAACCCTAGCCCTCAACATTACCCTAACCCTAGGTCCACTCGGAACCGTAACCGGATCTCTAAACCTCGCCCTCAACATAACCCTAACCCTAGGTCCAAACGGAACCCTAACCGGATCTCTAACCCTAGCCCTCAACATAACCATAACCCTAGGTCCAATCGGAACCCTAACCGGAACTCTAACCCTAGCCCTCAAAATAACCCTAACCCTAGGTCCAATCGGAACCCTAACCGGAACTCTAACCCTAGCCCTCAACATAACCCTAACCCTAGGTCCAATCCGAACCCTAACCGGATATCTATTTCTAGCCCTCAACATAACCCTAACCCTAAGTCCAATCGGAACCCTAACAGCAACTCTAACCCTAGCCCTCAACGTTACCCTAACCCTAGGTCCAATCGGAACCCTAAATGGATATCTAACCCTAGCCCTCCACGTAACCATTAACCCTAGGTGCAATCGGAACCCTAACCGGATATCTAACCCTAGCCCTCAACATAACCCAAACCCTAGGTCCAATCGGAACCCTAACGGGATCTCTACCCCTCGCCGTCAACATAACCCTAACCCTAGGTCCAATCGGAACGCTAACCGGATCTCTAACCCTAGCCCTCAACATAACCCTAACCCTAGGTCCAATCCGAAACATAACCGGATCTCTAAACCTAGCCCTAAACATAACCCTAACCCTAGGTCCAATCGTATCCCTAACCGGAACTCTAACCCTAGACTTCAACATAACCCTAACCCTAGGTCCAATCGGAACCCTAACCGGATCTGTATTCCTAGCCCTCAACATAACCCTAACCCTAGGTCCAATCGGTACCCTAACCGGATCTGTATACCTAGCCCTCAACATAACCCTAACCCTAGGTCCAATCGGAACCCTAACGGGATCTCTAACCCTAGCCCTCAACATAACCCTAACCCTAGGTCCAATCCGAACCCTAACCGGATCTGTATACCTAGCCCTCAACATAACCCTAACCCTAGATCCAATCGGAACCCTAACCGGATCTGTATACCTAGCCCTCAACATAACCCTAAACCTAGGTCCAATCGGAACCCTAACCGGATCTCTAACCCTAGCCCTCAACATAACCCTAACTCTAGGTCCACTCGGAACCCTAACCAGATCTCTAACCCTCGCCCTCAACATAACCCTAACCCTGGGTCCAATCGGAACCCTAACCGGATCTCTAACCCTAGCCCTCAACATAACCCCAACCCTAGGTCCAATAGGAAACCTAACCAGATCTCTAACACTAGCCCTCAACATAACCCTAGCCCTAGGTCCAATCGGAACCCTAACCGGATCTCTAACCCTAACCCTCAACATAACCCTAACCCTAGGTCCAATCGGAACCCTAACCTGATCTCTAACCCTAGCCCTCAACATAACCCTAACCCTAGGTCCAATCGGAACCGTAAACGGAACTCTAACCCTAGCCCTCAACATAACCCTAACCCTAGGTCCAATCGGAACGCTAACCGGATCTGTATACCTAGGCCTCAACATAACCCTAACCCTAGGTCCAATCGGAAACCTAACCGAATCTCTAACACTAGCCCTCAACATAACCCAAACCCTAGGTCCAATCGGAACCCTAACCGGATCTCTAACCCTAACCCTCAACATAACCCTAACCCTAGGTCCAATCGGAACCCTAACCGGAACTCTAACCCTAGCCCTCAACATAACCCTAACCCTAGGTCCAATCCGAACCCTAACCGGATATCTATCCCTAGCCCTCAACATAACCCTAACCCTAAGTCCAATCGGAACCCTAACAGGATCTCTAACCCTAGCCCTCAACATAACCCTAACCCTAGGTCCAATCGGAACCCTAAATGGAATTCTAACCCTAGCCCTCAACGTAACCATTAACCCTAGGTGCAATCGGAACCCTAACCGGATATCTAACCCTAGCCCTCAACATAACCCTAACCCTAGGTCCAATCGGAACCCTAACGGGATCTCTACCCCTCGCCCTCAATATAACCCTAACCCTAGGTCCAATCGGAACCCTAACCTGATCCCTAACCCTAGCCCTCAACATAACCCTAACCCTAGGTCCAATCGGAACCGTAAACGGAACTCTAACCCTAGCCCTCAACATAACCCTAACCCTAGGTCCAATCAGAACCCTAACCGGATCTCTAACCCTAGCCCACAACACAACCCTAACCCTGGGTCCAACCGTAACCCTTACCGGATCTCTAACCCTAGCCCTCAACATAACCCTAACCCTAGGTCCAATCGGAACCCTAACCGGAACTCTAACCGTAGCCCTCAACATAACCCTAACACTAGGTCCAATCGGAACCCTAACCGGATATCTATCCCTACCCCTCAACATAACCCAAACCCTAGGTCCAATCGGAACCCTAACCGGATCTGTAACCCTCGCCCTCAACATAACCCTAACCCTAGGTCCAATCGTAACCCTAACCGGATCCCTAACCCTAGCCCTCAACATAACCCTAACCCTAGGTCCAATCCGAAACATAACCGGATCTCTAAACCTAGCCCTCAACATAACCCTAACCCTAGGTCCAATCGGAACCCTAACCGGACCTCTAAACCTAGCCCTCAACATAACCCTAACCCTAGGTCCAATCGGAACCCTAACCGGATCTGTATACCTAGCCCTCAACATAACCCTAACCCTAGGTCCAATCGGAACCCTAACCGGATCTGTATACCTAGCCCTCAACATAACCCTAACCCTAGGTCCAATCGGAACCCTAACCGGATCTCTAACCCTAGCCCTCAACATTACCCTAACCCTAGGTCCACTCGGAACCGTAACCGGATCTCTAAACCTCGCCCTCAACATAACCCTAACCCTAGGTCCAAACGGAACCCTAACCTGATCTCTAACCCTAGCCCTCAACATAACCATTACCCTAGGTCCAATCGGAACCCTAACCGGAACTCTAACCCTAGCCCTCAACATAACCCTAACCCTAGGTCCAATCGGAACCCTAACCGGATCTCTAACCCTAGCCCTCAACATTACCCTAACCCTAGGTCCACTCGGAACCGTAACCGGATCTCTAAACCTCGCCCTCAACATAACCCTAACCCTAGGTCCAAACGGAACCCTAACCGGATATCTATCCCTAGCCCTCAACATAACCCAAACCCTAGGTCCAATGGGAACCCTAACCGGATCTGTAACCCTAGCCCTGAACATAACCCTAACCCTAGGTCCAATCGTAACCCTAACCGGATCCCTAACCCTAGCCCTCAACATAACCCTAACCCTAGGTCCAATCCGAAACATAACCGGATCTCTAAACCTAGCCCTCAACATAACCCTAACCCTAGGTCCAATCGGAACCCTAACCCGACCTCTAAACCTAGCCCTCAACATAACCCTAACCCTAGGTCCAATCGGAACCCTAACCGGATCTGTATACCTAGCCCTCAACATAACCCTAACCCTAGGTCCAATCGGAACCCTAACCGGATCTGTATACCTAGCCCTCAACATAACCCTAACCCTAGGTCCAATCGGAACCCTAACCGGATCTCTAACCCTAGCCCTCAACATTACCCTAACCCTAGGTCCACTCGGAACCGTAACCGGATCTCTAAACCTCGCCCTCAACATAACCCTAACCCTAGGTCCAAACGGAACCCTAACCGGATCTCTAACCCTAGCCCTCAACATAACCATAACCCTAGGTCCAATCGGAACCCTAACCGGAACTCTAACCCTAGCCCTCAACATAACCCTAACCCTAGGTCCAATCGGAACCCTAACCGGATCTCTAACCCTAGCCCTCAACATTACCCTAACCCTAGGTCCACTCGGAACCGTAACCGGATCTCTAAACCTCGCCCTCAACATAACCCTAACCCTAGGTCCAAACGGAACCCTAACCGGATCTCTAACCCTAGCCCTCAACATAACCATAACCCTAGGTCCAATCGGAACCCTAACCGGAACTCTAACCCTAGCCCTCAAAATAACCCTAACCCTAGGTCCAATCGGAACCCTAACCGGAACTCTAACCCTAGCTCTCAACATAACCCTAACCCTAGGTCCAATCCGAACCCTAACCGGATATCTATACCTAGCCCTCAACATAACCCTAACCCTAAGTCCAATCGGAACCCTAACAGCATCTCTAACCCTAGCCCTCAACGTTACCCTAACCCTAGGTCCAATCGGAACCCTAAATGGATATCTAACCCTAGCCCTCCACGTATCCATTAACCCTAGGTGCAATCGGAACCCTAACCGGATATCTAACCCTAGCCCTCAACATAACCCAAACCCTAGGTCCAATCGGAACCCTAACGGGATCTCTACCCCTCGCCGTCAACATAACCCTAACCCTAGGTCCAATCGGAACGCTAACCGGATCTCTAACGCTAGCCCTCAACATAACCCTAACCCTAGGTCCAATCCGAAACATAACCGGATCTCTAAACCTAGCCCTAAACATAACCCTAACCCTAGGTCCAATCGTATCCCTAACCGGAACTCTAACCCTAGACCTCAACATAACCCTAACCCTAGGTCCATTCGGAACCCTAACCGGATCTGTATTAATAGCCCTCAACATAACCCTAACCCTAGGTCCAATCGGAACCCTAACCGGATCTGTATACCTAGCCCTCAACATAACCCTAACCCTAGGTCCAATCGGAACCCTAATCGGATCTCTAACCCTAGCCCTCAACATAACCCTAACCCTAGGTCCAATCCGAACCCTAACCGGATCTGTATACCTAGCCCTCAACATAACCCTAACCCTAGGTCCAATCGGAACCCTAACCGGATCTGTATACCTAGCCCTCAACATAACCCTAACCCTAGGTCCAATCGGAACCCTAACCGGATCTCTAACCCTAGCCCTCAACATAACCCTAACCCTAGGTCCACTCGGAACCCTAACCGGATCTCTAACCCTCGCCCTCAACATAACCCTAACCCTGGGTCCAATCGGAACCCTAACCGGATCTCTAACCCTAGCCCTCAAAATAACCCTAACCCTAGGTCCAATCGGAACCCTAACCGGAACTCTAACCCTAGCCCTCAACATAACCCTAACCCTAGGTCCAATCCGAACCCTAACCGGATATCTATCCCTAGCCCTCAACATAACCCTAACCCTAGGTCCAATCGGAACCCTAAATGGATATCTAACCCTAGCCCTCAACGTAACCATTAACCCTAGGTGCAATCGGAACCCTAACCGGATATCTAACCCTAGCCCTCAACATAACCCTAACCCTAGGTCCAATCGGAACCCTAACGGGATCTCTACCCCTCGCCCTCAACATAACCCTAACCCTAGGTCCAATCGGAACCCTAAACGGATCTCTAACCCTAGCCCTCAACATAACCCTAACCCTAGGTCGAATCGGAACCCTAAACGGATCTCTAACCCTAGCCCTCAACATAACCCTAACCCTAGGTCGAATCGGAACCCTAACGGGATTTCTAACCCTAGTCCTCAACATAACCTTAACCCTAGGTCCAATCGGAACCCTAAACGGATCTGTATACCTAGCCCTCAACATAACCCTAACCCTAGGTCCAATCGGAAACCTAACCGGATCTCTAACCCTAGCCCTTAACATAACCCTAACCCTAGGTCCAATCGGAACCCTAAGCGGATCTGTATACCTAGCCCTCAACATAACTCTAACCCTAGGTCCAATAGGAAACCTAACCAGATCTCTAACACTAGCCCTCAACATAACCCTAGCCCTAGGTCCAATCGGAACCCTAACCGGATCTCTAACCCTAACCCTCAACATAACCCTAACCCTAGGTCCAATCGGAACCCTAACCTGATCTCTAAACCTAGCCCTCAACATAACCCTAACCCTAGGTCCAATCGGAACCGTAAACGGAACTCTAACCCTAGCCCTCAACATAACCCTAACCCTAGGTCCAATCGGAACGCTAACCGGATCTGTATACCTAGGCCTCAACATAACCCTAACCCTAGGTCCAATCAGAAACCTAACCGGATCTCTAACACTAGCCCTCAACATAACCCAAACCCTAGGTCCAATCGGAACCCTAACCGGATCTCTAACCCTAACCCTCAACATAACCCTAACCCTAGGTCCAATCGGAACCCTAACCGGAACTCTAACCCTAGCCCTCAACATAACCCTAACCCTAGGTCCAATCTGAACCCTAACCGGATATCTATCCCTAGCCCTCAACATAACCCTAACCCTAAGTCCAATCGGAACCCTAACAGGATCTCTAACCCTAGCCCTCAACATAACCCTAACCCTAGGTCCAATCGGAACCCTAAATGGATATCTAACCCTAGCCCTCAACGTAACCATTAACCCTAGGTGCAATCGGAACCCTAACCGGATATCTAACCCTAGCCCTCAACATAACCCTAACCCTAGGTCCAATCGGAACCCTAACGAGATCTCTACCCCTCGCCCTCAACATAACCCTAACCCTAGGTCCAATCGGAACCCTAAACGGATCTCTAACCCTAGCCCTCAACATAACCCTAACCGTAGGTCGAATCGGAACCCTAAACGGATCTCTAACCCTAGCCCTCAACATAACCCTAACCCTAGGTCGAATCGGAACCCTAACCGGATCTCTAACCCTAGTCCTCAACATTACCCTAACCCTAGATCCAATCGGAACCCTAAACGGATCTGTATACCTAGCCCTCAACATAACCCTAACCCTAGGTCCAATCGGAAACCTAACCGAATCTCTAACCCTAGCCCTTAACATAACCCTAACCCTAGGTCCAATCGGAACCCTAAGCGGATCTGTATACCTAGCCCTCAACATTACTCTAACCCTAGGTCCAATAGGAAACCTAACCGGATCTCTAACACTAGCCCTCAACATAACCCTAACCCTAGGTCCAATCGGAACCCTAACCGGATCTCTAACCCTAACCCTCAACATAACCCCAACCCTAGGTCCAATCGGAACCCTAACCTGATCTCTAACCCTAGCCCTCAACATAACCCTAACCCTAGGTCCAATCGGAACCGTAAACGGAACTCTAACCCTAGCCCTCAACATAACCCTAACCCTAGGTCCAATCGGAACGCTAACCGGATCTGTATACCTAGGCCTCAACATAACCCTAACCCTAGGTCCAATCGGAAACCTAACCGGATCTCTAACACTAGCCCTCAACATAACCCTAACCCTAGGTCCAATCGGAACCCTAACCGGATCTCTAACCCTAACCCTCAACATAACCCTAACCCTAGGTCCAATCGGAACCCTAACCTGATCTCTAACCCTAGCCCTCAACATAACCCTAACCCTAGGTCCAATCGGAACCGTAAACGGAACTCGAACCCTAGCCCTCAACATAACCCTAACCCTAGGTCCAATCAGAACCCTAACCGGATCTCTAACCATAGCCCTCAACACAACACTAACCCTGGGTCCAACCGTAACCCTTACCGGATGTCTAACCCTAGCCCTCAACATAACCCTAACCCTGGGTCCAATCGGAACCCTAACCGGAACTCTAACCCTAGCCCTCAACATAACCATAACACTAGGTCCAATCGGAACCCTAACCGGATATCTATCCCTAGCCCTCAACATAACCCTAACCCTAGGTCCAATCGGAACCCTAACCGGATCTCTAACCCTAGCCCTCAACATAAACCTAACCCTAGGTCCAATCGTAACCCTAACCGGATCCCTAACCCTAGCACTCAACATAACCCTAAACCTAGGTCCAATCCGAAACATAACCGGATCTCTAAACCTAGCCCTCAACATAACCCTAACCCTAGGTCCAATCGGAACCCTAACCGGACCTCTAAACCTAGCCCTCAACATAACCCTAACCCTAGGACCAATCGGAACCCTAACCGGATCTGTATACCTAGCCCTCAACATAATCCTAACCCTAGGTCCAATCGGAACCCTAACCGGATCTCTATACCTAGCCCTCAACATAACCCTAACCCTAGGTCCAATCGGAACCCTAACCGGATCTCTAACCCTAGCCCTCAACATAACCCTAACCCTAGGTCCAATCGGAACCCTAACCGGATCTGTATACCTAGCCCTCAACATAACCCTAACCCTAGGTCCAATCGGAACCCTAACCGGATCTGTATACCTAGTCCTCAACATAACCCTAACCCTAGGTCCAATCGGAACACTAACCGGATCTCTAACCCTAGCCCTCAACATAACCCTAACCCTAGGTCCACTCGGAACCCTAACCGGATCTCTAACCCTCGCCCTCAACATAACCCTAACCCTAGGTCCAATCGGAACCCTAACCGGATCTCTAACCCTAGCCCTCAACATAACCCTGACCCTAGGTCCAATCGGAACCCTAACAGGAACTCTAACCCTAGCCCTCAAAATAACCCTATCCCTAGGTCCAATCGGAACCCTAACCGGAACTCTAACCCTAGCCCTCAACATAACCCTAACCCTAGGTCCAATCCGAACCCTAACCGGATATCTATCCCTAGCCCTCAACATAACCCTAACCCTAAGTCCAAACGGAACCCTAACAGGATCTCTAACCCTAGCCCTCAACATAACCCTAACCCTAGGTCCAATCGGAACCCTAAATGGATATCTAACCCTAGCCCTCAACGTAACCATTAACCCTAGGTGCAATCGGAACCCTAACCGGGTATCTAACCCTAGCCCTCAACATAACCCTAACCCTAGGTCCAATCGGAACCCTAACGGGATCTCTACCCCTCGCCCTCAACATAACCCTAACCCTAGGTCCAATCGGAAGCCTAAACGGATCTCTAACCCTAGCCCTCAACATAACCCTAACCCTAGGTCGAATCGGAACCCTAACCGGATCTCTAACCCTAGTCCTCAACATAACCCTAACCCTAGGTCCAATCGGAACCCTAACCGGATCTCTAACCCTAGTCCTCAACATAACCCTAACCCTAGGTCCAATCGGAAGCCTAAACGGATCTCTAACCCTAGCCCTCAACATAACCCTAACCCTAGTTCGAATCGGAACCCTAACCGGATCTCTAACCCTAGTCCTCAACATAACCCTAACCCTAGGTCCAATCGGAACCCTAACCGGATCTGTATACCTAGCCCTCAACATAACCCTAACCCTAGGTCCAATCGGAAACCTAACCGGATCTCTAACCCTAGGCCTTAACATAACCCTAACCCTAGGTCCAATCGGAACCCTAAGCGGATCTGTATACCTAGCCCTCAACATAACCCTAACCCTAGGTCCAATAGGAAACCTAACCGGATCTCTAACACTAGCCCTCAACATAACCCTAACCCTAGGTCCAATCGGAACCCTAACCGGATCTCTAACCCTAACCCTCAACATAACCCTAACCCTAGGTCCAATCGGAACCCTAACCTGATCTCTAAACCTAGCCCTCAACATAACCCTAACCCTAGGTCCAATCGGAATCGTAAACGGAACTCTAACCCTAGCCCTCAACATAACCCTAACCCTAGGTCCAATCGGAACCCTAACCGGATCTCTAACCCTAACCCTCAACATAACCCTAACCCTAGGTCCAATCGGTACCCTAACCTGATCTCTAACCCTAGCCCTCAACATAACCCTAACCCTAGGTCCAATCGGAACCGTAAACGGAACTCTAACCCTAGCCCTCAACATAACCCTAACCCTAGGTCTAATCAGAACCCTAACCGGATCTCTAACCCTAGCCCACAACACAACCCTAACCCTGGGTCCAACCGTAACCCTTACCGGATCTCTAACCCTACCCCTCAACATAACCCTAACCCTAGGTCCAATCGGAACCCTAACCGGAACTCTAACCGTAGCCCTCAACATAACCCTAACACTAGGTCCAATCGGAACCCTAACCAGATATCTATCCCTAGCCCTCAACATAACCCAAACCCTAGGTCCAATCGGAACCCTAACCGGATCTCTAACCCTAGCCCTCAACATAACCCTAACCCTAGGTCCAATCGTAACCCTAACCGGATCCCTAACCCTAGCCCTCAACATAACCCTAACCCTAGGTCCAATCCGAAACATAACCGGATCTCTAAACCTAGCCCTCAACATAACCCTAACCCTAGGTCCAATCGGAACCCTAACCGGACCTCTAAACCTAGCCCTCAACATAACCCTAACCCTAGGTCCAATCGGAACCCTAACCGGATCTGTATACCTAGCCCTCAACATAACCCTAACCCTAGGTCCAATCAGAACCCTAACCGGATCTGTATACCTAGCCCTCAACATAACCCTAACCCTAGGTCCAATCCGAACCCTAACCGGATCTCTAAACCTAGCCCTCAACATAACCCTAACCCTAGGTCCAATCGGAACCCTAACCGGATCTCTAACCCTAGCCCTCAACATTACCCTAACCCTAGGTCCACTCGGAACCGTAACCGGATCTCTAAACCTCGCCCTCAACATAACCCTAACCCTACGTCCAAACGGAACCCTAACCGGATCTCTAACCCTAGCCCTCAACATAACCATAACCCTAGGTCCAATTGGAACCCTAACCGGAACTCTAACCCTAGCCCTCAAAATAACCCTAACCCTAGGTCCAATCGGAACCCTAACCGGAACTCTAACCCTAGCCCTCAACATAACCCTAACCCTAGGTCCAATCCGAACCCTAACCGGATATCTATCCCTAGCCCTCAACATAACCCTAACCCTAAGTCCAATCGGAACCCTAACAGGATCTCTAACCCTAGCCCTCAACATTACCCTAACCCTAGGTCCAATCGGAACCCTAAATGGATATCTAACCCTAGCCCTCCACGTAACCATTAACCCTAGGTGCAATCGGAACCCTAACCGGATATCTAACCCTAGCCCTCAACATAACCCAAACCCTAGGTCCAATCTGAACCCTAACGGGATCTCTACCCCTCGCCGTCAACATAACCCTAACCCTAGGTCCAATCGGAACGCTAACCGGATCTCTAACCCTAGCCCTCAACATAACCCTAACCCTAGGTCCAATCCGAAACATAACCGGATCTCTAAACCTAGCCCTAAACATAACCCTAACCCTAGGTCCAATCGTATTCCTAACCGGAACTCTAACCCTAGACCTCAACATAACCCTAACCCTAGGTCCAATCGGAACCCTAACCGGATCTGTATTCCTAGCCCTCAACATAACCCTAACCCTAGGTCCAATCGGAACCCTAACCGGATCTGTATATCTAGCCCTCAACATAACCCTAAACCTAGGTCCAATCGGAACCCTAACCGGATCTCTAACCCTAGCCCTCAACATAACCCTAACCCTAGGTCCAATCGGAACCCTAACCGGATCTGTATACCTAGCCCTCAACATAACCCTAACCCTAGGTCCAATCGGAACCCTAACCGGATCTCTAACCCTAGCCCTCAACATAACCCTAACCCTAGGTCCACTCGGAACCCTAACCAGATCTCTAACCCTCGCCCTCAACATAACCCTAACCCTAGGTCCAATCGGAACCCTAACCGGAACTCTAACCCTAGCCCTCAAAATAACCCTAACCCTAGGTCCAATCGGAACCCTAACCGGAACTCTAACCCTAGCCCTCAACATAACCCTAACCCTAGGTCCAATCCGAACCCTAACCGGATATCTATTCCTAGCCCTCAACATAACCCTAACCCTAAGTCCAATCGGAACCCTAACAGGATCTCTAACCCTAGCCCTCAACATAACCCTAACCCTAGGTCCAATCGGAACCCTAACCGGAACTCTAACCCTAGCCCTCAACATAACCCTAACCCTAGGTCCAATCCGAACCCTAACCGGATATCTATCCCTAGCCCTCAACATAACCCTAACCCTAAGTCCAATCGGAACCCTAACAGGATCTCTAACCCTCGCCCTCAACATAACCCTAACCCTAGGTCGAATCGGAACGCTAAACGGATCTCTAACCCTAGCCCTCAACATAACCCTAACCCTAGGTCGAATCGGAACCCTAAACGGATCTCTAACCCTAGCCCTCAACATAACCTTAACCCTAGGTCGAATCGGAACCCTAACCGGATCTCTAACTCTAGTCCTCAACATAACCCTAACCCTAGGTCCAATCGGAACCCTAAACGGATCTGTATACCTAGCCCTCAACATAACCCTAACCCTAGGTCCAAACGGAAACCTAACCGGATCTCTAACCCTAGCCCTTAACATAACCCTAAACCTAGGTCCAACCGGAACCCTAAGCGGATCTGTATACCTAGCCCTCAACATCACTATAACCCTAGGTCCAAAGATAACCCTAACCTGATCTCTAACCCTAGCCCTCAACATAACCCTAACCCTAGGTCCAATCGGAACCCTAACCCGACCTCTAAACCTAGCCCTCAACATAACCCTAACCCTAGGTCCAATCGGAACCCTAACCGGATCTGTATACCTAGCCCTCAACATAACCCTAACCCTAGGTCCAATCGGAACCCTAACCGGATCTGTATACCTAGCCCTCAACATAACCCTAACCCTAGGTCCAATCGGAACCCTAACCGGATCTCTAACCCTAGCCCTCAACATTACCCTAACCCTAGGTCCACTCGGAACCGTAACCGGATCTCTAAACCTCGCCCTCAACATAACCCTAACCCTAGGTCCAAACGGAACCCTAACCGGATCTCTAACCCTAGCCCTCAACATAACCATAACCCTAGGTCCAATCGGAACCCTAACCGGAACTCTAACCCTAGCCCTCAACATAACCCTAACCCTAGGTCCAATCGGAACCCTAACCGGATCTCTAACCCTAGCCCTCAACATTACCCTAACCCTAGGTCCACTCGGAACCGTAACCGGATCTCTAAACCTCGCCCTCAACATAACCCTAACCCTAGGTCCAAACGGAACCCTAACCGGATCTCTAACCCTAGCCCTCAACATAACCATAACCCTAGGTCCAATCGGAACCCTAACCGGAACTCTAACCCTAGCCCTCAAAATAACCCTAACCCTAGGTCCAATCGGAACCCTAACCGGAACTCTAACCCTAGCCCTCAACATAACCCTAACCCTAGGTCCAATCCGAACCCTAACCGGATATCTATACCTAGCCCTCAACATAACCCTAACCCTAAGTCCAATCGGAACCCTAACAGCATCTCTAACCCTAGCCCTCAACGTTACCCTAACCCTAGGTCCAATCGGAACCCTAAATGGATATCTAACCCTAGCCCTCCACGTATCCATTAACCCTAGGTGCAATCGGAACCCTAACCGGATATCTAACCCTAGCCCTCAACATAACCCAAACCCTAGGTCCAATCGGAACCCTAACGGGATCTCTACCCCTCGCCGTCAACATAACCCTAACCCTAGGTCCAATCGGAACGCTAACCGGATCTCTAACGCTAGCCCTCAACATAACCCTAACCCTAGGTCCAATCCGAAACATAACCGGATCTCTAAACCTAGCCCTAAACATAACCCTAACCCTAGGTCCAATCGTATCCCTAACCGGAACTCTAACCCTAGACCTCAACATAACCCTAACCCTAGGTCCATTCGGAACCCTAACCGGATCTGTATTAATAGCCCTCAACATAACCCTAACCCTAGGTCCAATCGGAACCCTAACCGGATCTGTATACCTAGCCCTCAACATAACCCTAACCCTAGGTCCAATCGGAACCCTAATCGGATCTCTAACCCTAGCCCTCAACATAACCCTAACCCTAGGTCCAATCCGAACCCTAACCGGATCTGTATACCTAGCCCTCAACATAACCCTAACCCTAGGTCCAATCGGAACCCTAACCGGATCTGTATACCTAGCCCTCAACATAACCCTAACCCTAGGTCCAATCGGAACACTAACCGGATCTCTAACCCTAGCCCTCAACATAACCCTAACCCTAGGTCCACTCGGAACCCTAACCAGATCTCTAACCCTCGCCCTCAACATAACCCTAACCCTGGGTCCAATCGGAACCCTAACCGGATCTCTAACCCTAGCCCTCAAAATAACCCTAACCCTAGGTCCAATCGGAACCCTAACCGGAACTCTAACCCTAGCCCTCAACATAACCCTAACCCTAGGTCCAATCCGAACCCTAACCGGATATCTATCCCTAGCCCTCAACATAACTCTAACCCTAAGTCCAATCGGAACCCTAACAGGATCTCTAACCCTAGCCCTCAACATAACCCTAACCCTAGGTCCAATCGGAACCCTAAATGGATATCTAACCCTAGCCCTCAACGTAACCATTAACCCTAGGTGCAATCGGAACCCTAACCGGATATCTAACCCTAGCCCTCAACATAACCCTAACCCTAGGTCCAATCGGAACCCTAACGGGATCTCTACCCCTCGCCCTCAACATAACCCTAACCCTAGGTCCAATCGGAACCCTAAACGGATCTCTAACCCTAGCCCTCAACATAACCCTAACCCTAGGTCGAATCGGAACCCTAAACGGATCTCTAACCCTAGCCCTCAACATAACCCTAACCCTAGGTCGAATCGGAACCCTAACGGGATTTCTAACCCTAGTCCTCAACATAACCTTAACCCTAGGTCCAATCGGAACCCTAAACGGATCTGTATACCTAGCCCTCAACATAACCCTAACCCTAGGTCCAATCGGAAACCTAACCGGATCTCTAACCCTAGCCCTTAACATAACCCTAACCCTAGGTCCAATCGGAACCCTAAGCGGATCTGTATACCTAGCCCTCAACATAACTCTAACCCTAGGTCCAATAGGAAACCTAACCAGATCTCTAACACTAGCCCTCAACATAACCCTAGCACTAGGTCCAATCGGAACCCTAACCGGATCTCTAACCCTAACCCTCAACATAACCCTAACCCTAGGTCCAATCGGAACCCTAACCTGATCTCTAACCCTAGCCCTCAACATAACCCTAACCCTAGGTCCAATCGGAACCGTAAACGGAACTCTAACCCTAGCCCTCAACATAACCCTAACCCTAGGTCCAATCGGAACGCTAACCGGATCTGTATACCTAGGCCTCAACATAACCCTAACCCTAGGTCCAATCGGAAACCTAACCGGATCTCTAACACTAGCCCTCAACATAACCCAAACCCTAGGTCCAATCGGAACCCTAACCGGATCTCTAACCCTAACCCTCAACATAACCCTAACCCTAGGTCCAATCGGAACCCTAACCGGAACTCTAACCCTAGCCCTCAACATAACCCTAACCCTAGGTCCAATCTGAACCCTAACCGGATATCTATCCCTAGCCCTCAACATAACCCTAACCCTAAGTCCAATCGGAACCCTAACAGGATCTCTAACCCTAGCCCTCAACATAACCCTAACCCTAGGTCCAATCGGAACCCTAAATGGATATCTAACCCTAGCCCTCAACGTAACCATTAACCCTAGGTGCAATCGGAACCCTAACCGGATATCTAACCCTAGCCCTCAACATAACCCTAACCCTAGGTCCAATCGGAACCCTAACGGGATCTCTACCCCTCGCCCTCAACATAACCCTAACCCTAGGTCCAATCGGAACCCTAAACGGATCTCTAACCCTAGCCCTCAACATAACCCTAACCGTAGGTCGAATCGGAACCCTAAACGGATCTCTAACCCTAGCCCTCAACATAACCCTAACCCTAGGTCGAATCGGAACCCTAACCGGATCTCTAACCCTAGTCCTCAACATTACCCTAACCCTAGATCCAATCGGAACCCTAAACGGATCTGTATACCTAGCCCTCAACATAACCCTAACCCTAGGTCCAATCGGAAACCTAACCGAATCTCTAACCCTAGCCCTTAACATAACCCTAACCCTAGGTCCAATCGGAACCCTAAGCGGATCTGTATACCTAGCCCTCAACATTACTCTAACCCTTGGTCCAATAGGAAACCTAACCGGATCTCTAACACTAGCCCTCAACATAACCCTAACCCTAGGTCCAATCGGAACCCTAACCGGATCTCTAACCCTAACCCTCAACATAACCCCAACCCTAGGTCCAATCGGAACCCTAACCTGATCTCTAACCCTAGCCCTCAACATAACCCTAACCCTAGGTCCAATCGGAACCGTAAACGGAACTCTAACCCTAGCCCTCAACATAACCCTAACCCTAGGTCCAATCGGAACGCTAACCGGATCTGTATACCTAGGCCTCAACATAACCCTAACCCTAGGTCCAATCGGAAACCTAACCGGATCTCTAACACTAGCCCTCAACATAACCCTAACCCTAGGTCCAATCGGAACCCTAACCGGATCTCTAACCCTAACCCTCAACATAACCCTAACCCTAGGTCCAATCGGAACCCTAACCTGATCTCTAACCCTAGCCCTCAACATAACCCTAACCCTAGGTCCAATCGGAACCGTAAACGGAACTCGAACCCTAGCCCTCAACATAACCCTAACCCTAGGTCCAATCAGAACCCTAACCGGATCTCTAACCCTAGCCCTCAACACAACACTAACCCTGGGTCCAACCGTAACCCTTACCGGATGTCTAACCCTAGCCCTCAACATAACCCTAACCCTGGGTCCAATCGGAACCCTAACCGGAACTCTAACCCTAGCCCTCAACATAACCCTAACCCTAGGTCCAATCGGAACCCTAACCGGATCTCTAACCCTAGCCCTCAACATAAACCTAACCCTAGGTCCAATCGGAACCCTAACCGGATCTGTATACCTAGCCCTCAACATAATCCTAACCCTAGGTCCAATCGGAACCCTAACCGGATCTCTATACCTAGCCCTCAACATAACCCTAACCCTAGGTCCAATCGGAACCCTAACCGGATCTCTAACCCTAGCCCTCAACATAACCCTAACCCTAGGTCCAATCGGAACCCTAACCGGATCTGTATACCTAGCCCTCAACATAACCCTAACCCTAGGTCCAATCGGAACCCTAACCGGATCTGTATACCTAGTCCTCAACATAACCCTAACCCTAGGTCCAATC
Organism: Miniopterus natalensis; assembly: GCF_054644295.1. Taxonomy (NCBI): domain Eukaryota; kingdom Metazoa; phylum Chordata; class Mammalia; order Chiroptera; family Miniopteridae; genus Miniopterus; species Miniopterus natalensis. The sequence goes on from NC_142094.1 coordinate 2,137,382, forward strand.
GGAACACTAACCGGATCTCTAACCCTAGCCCTCAACATAACCCTAACCCTAGGTCCACTCGGAACCCTAACCGGATCTCTAACCCTCGCCCTCAACATAACCCTAACCCTAGGTCCAATCGGAACCCTAACCGGATCTCTAACCCTAGCCCTCAACATAACCCTGACCCTAGGTCCAATCGGAACCCTAACAGGAACTCTAACCCTAGCCCTCAAAATAACCCTATCCCTAGGTCCAATCGGAACCCTAACCGGAACTCTAACCCTAGCCCTCAACGTAACCATTAACCCTAGGTGCAATCGGAACCCTAACCGGGTATCTAACCCTAGCCCTCAACATAACCCTAACCCTAGGTCCAATCGGAACCCTAACGGGATCTCTACCCCTCGCCCTCAACATAACCCTAACCCTAGGTCCAATCGGAAGCCTAAACGGATCTCTAACCCTAGCCCTCAACATAACCCTAACCCTAGGTCGAATCGGAACCCTAACCGGATCTCTAACCCTAGTCCTCAACATAACCCTAACCCTAGGTCCAATCGGAACCCTAACCGGATCTCTAACCCTAGTCCTCAACATAACCCTAACCCTAGGTCCAATCGGAAGCCTAAACGGATCTCTAACCCTAGCCCTCAACATAACCCTAACCCTAGTTCGAATCGGAACCCTAACCGGATCTCTAACCCTAGTCCTCAACATAACCCTAACCCTAGGTCCAATCGGAACCCTAACCGGATCTGTATACCTAGCCCTCAACATAACCCTAACCCTAGGTCCAATCGGAAACCTAACCGGATCTCTAACCCTAGGCCTTAACATAACCCTAACCCTAGGTCCAATCGGAACCCTAAGCGGATCTGTATACCTAGCCCTCAACATAACCCTAACCCTAGGTCCAATAGGAAACCTAACCGGATCTCTAACACTAGCCCTCAACATAACCCTAACCCTAGGTCCAATCGGAACCCTAACCGGATCTCTAACCCTAACCCTCAACATAACCCTAACCCTAGGTCCAATCGGAACCCTAACCTGATCTCTAAACCTAGCCCTCAACATAACCCTAACCCTAGGTCCAATCGGAATTGTAAACGGAACTCTAACCCTAGCCCTCAACATAACCCTAACCCTAGGTCCAATCGGAACCCTAACCGGATCTCTAACCCTAACCCTCAACATAACCCTAACCCTAGGTCCAATCGGTACCCTAACCTGATCTCTAACCCTAGCCCTCAACATTACCCTAACCCTAGGTCCAATCGGAACCGTAAACGGAACTCTAACCCTAGCCCTCAACATAACCCTAACCCTAGGTCTAATCAGAACCCTAACCGGATCTCTAACCCTAGCCCACAACAAAACCCTAACCCTGGGTCCAACCGTAACCCTTACCGGATCTCTAACCCTACCCCTCAACATAACCCTAACCCTAGGTCCAATCGGAACCCTAACCGGAACTCTAACCGTAGCCCTCAACATAACCCTAACACTAGGTCCAATCGGAACCCTAACCAGATATCTATCCCTAGCCCTCAACATAACCCAAACCCTAGGTCCAATCGGAACCCTAACCGGATCTCTAACCCTAGCCCTCAACATAACCCTAACCCTAGGTCCAATCGTAACCCTAACCGGATCCCTAACCCTAGCCCTCAACATAACCCTAACCCTAGGTCCAATCCGAAACATAACCGGATCTCTAAACCTAGCCCTCAACATAACCCTAACCCTAGGTCCAATCGGAACCCTAACCGGACCTCTAAACCTAGCCCTCAACATAACCCTAACCCTAGGTCCAATCGGAACCCTAACCGGATCTGTATACCTAGCCCTCAACATAACCCTAACCCTAGGTCCAATCAGAACCCTAACCGGATCTGTATACCTAGCCCTCAACATAACCCTAACCCTAGGTCCAATCCGAACCCTAACCGGATCTCTAAACCTAGCCCTCAACATAACCCTAACCCTAGGTCCAATCGGAACCCTAACCGGATCTCTAACCCTAGCCCTCAACATTACCCTAACCCTAGGTCCACTCGGAACCGTAACCGGATCTCTAAACCTCGCCCTCAACATAACCCTAACCCTACGTCCAAACGGAACCCTAACCGGATCTCTAACCCTAGCCCTCAACATAACCATAACCCTAGGTCCAATTGGAACCCTAACCGGAACTCTAACCCTAGCCCTCAAAATAACCCTAACCCTAGGTCCAATCGGAACCCTAACCGGAACTCTAACCCTAGCCCTCAACATAACCCTAACCCTAGGTCCAATCCGAACCCTAACCGGATATCTATCCCTAGCCCTCAACATAACCCTAACCCTAAGTCCAATCGGAACCCTAACAGGATCTCTAACCCTAGCCCTCAACATTACCCTAACCCTAGGTCCAATCGGAACCCTAAATGGATATCTAACCCTAGCCCTCCACGTAACCATTAACCCTAGGTGCAATCGGAACCCTAACCGGATATCTAACCCTAGCCCTCAACATAACCCAAACCCTAGGTCCAATCTGAACCCTAACGGGATCTCTACCCCTCGCCGTCAACATAACCCTAACCCTAGGTCCAATCGGAACGCTAACCGGATCTCTAACCCTAGCCCTCAACATAACCCTAACCCTAGGTCCAATCCGAAACATAACCGGATCTCTAAACCTAGCCCTAAACATAACCCTAACCCTAGGTCCAATCGTATTCCTAACCGGAACTCTAACCCTAGACCTCAACATAACCCTAACCCTAGGTCCAATCGGAACCCTAACCGGATCTGTATTCCTAGCCCTCAACATAACCCTAACCCTAGGTCCAATCGGAACCCTAACCGGATCTGTATATCTAGCCCTCAACATAACCCTAAACCTAGGTCCAATCGGAACCCTAACCGGATCTCTAACCCTAGCCCTCAACATAACCCTAACCCTAGGTCCAATCGGAACCCTAACCGGATCTGTATACCTAGCCCTCAACATAACCCTAACCCTAGGTCCAATCGGAACCCTAACCGGATCTCTAACCCTAGCCCTCAACATAACCCTAACCCTAGGTCCACTCGGAACCCTAACCAGATCTCTAACCCTCGCCCTCAACATAACCCTAACCCTAGGTCCAATCGGAACCCTAACCGGAACTCTAACCCTAGCCCTCAAAATAACCCTAACCCTAGGTCCAATCGGAACCCTAACCGGAACTCTAACCCTAGCCCTCAACATAACCCTAACCCTAGGTCCAATCCGAACCCTAACCGGATATCTATCCCTAGCCCTCAACATAACCCTAACCCTAAGTCCAATCGGAACCCTAACAGGATCTCTAACCCTAGCCCTCAACATAACCCTAACCCTAGGTCCAATCGGAACCCTAACCGGAACTCTAACCCTAGCCCTCAACATAACCCTAACCCTAGGTCCAATCCGAACCCTAACCGGATATCTATCCCTAGCCCTCAACATAACCCTAACCCTAAGTCCAATCGGAACCCTAACAGGATCTCTAACCCTCGCCCTCAACATAACCCTAACCCTAGGTCGAATCGGAACGCTAAACGGATCTCTAACCCTAGCCCTCAACATAACCCTAACCCTAGGTCGAATCGGAACCCTAAACGGATCTCTAACCCTAGCCCTCAACATAACCTTAACCCTAGGTCGAATCGGAACCCTAACCGGATCTCTAACTCTAGTCCTCAACATAACCCTAACCCTAGGTCCAATCGGAACCCTAAACGGATCTGTATACCTAGCCCTCAACATAACCCTAACCCTAGGTCCAAACGGAAACCTAACCGGATCTCTAACCCTAGCCCTTAACATAACCCTAAACCTAGGTCCAACCGGAACCCTAAGCGGATCTGTATACCTAGCCCTCAACATCACTATAACCCTAGGTCCAAAGATAACCCTAACCTGATCTCTAACCCTAGCCCTCAACATAACCCTAACCCTAGGTCTAACCGTAACCCTAACCGGATCTCTAACCCTAGCCCTCAACATAACCCTAACCCTAGGTCCAAATGGAACCCTAACCGGATCTCTAACCCTACCCCTAAACATAACCCTAACCCTAGGTCAAATCGTAACCCTAACCGGTTCTGTAACCCTAGCCCTCAACATAACCCTAACCCTAGGTCCAATCGTAATACTAACCGGATCTCTAACCCTAGCCCTCAACATAACCCTAACCCTACGTCCAATAGTAACCCTAACCTGATCTCTAACCCTAGCCCTATACATAACCCTATCCCTAGGTCCAATCGTAACCCTAACCGGATCTGGAACCCTAGCCCTCAACATAACCCTAACCCTAGGTCCAATTGAAACCCTAACCTTCTCTCTAACCCTAGCCTTCAACATAACCCTAACCCTAGGTCCAATCGTAACCCTAACCTGATCTCTAACACTAGCCCTATACATAACCCTAACCCTAGGTCCAATCATAACCCTAACCATATCTCTAACCCTAGCCCTCAACATAACCCTAACCCTAGGTCCAATCGTAACCCTAACCGTCTCTCTAACCCTAGTCCTCAACATAACCCTAACCCTAGGTCCAATCGTAACCCTAACCAGATCTGAACCCTAGCCCTCAACATAACCTTAACCTTAGGTCCAATCGTAATACTAACCTGATCACTAACCCTAGCCCTCAACATAACCCTAAGCCTAGGTCCAATCGTAACCCTAACCGGATCTGTATCCCTAGCCCTAAACATAACCCTAACCCTAGGTCCAATCGTAATACTAACCTGATCTCTAACCCTAGCCCTCAACATAACCCTAAGCCTAGGTCCAATCTAACCCTAACCAGATCTCAAACCCTGGGCCTCAACATAACCCTAACCCTAGGTCCAATCGTAACCCTAACCGGATGTCTAACCCTAGCCCTCAACATAACCCTAACCCTAGGTCCAATCGTAACCCTAACCGGATGTCTAACCCTAGCCCTCAACATAACCCTAACCCTAGGTCCAATCGTAACCCTAACCATATCTCTAACCCTAGCCCTCAACATAACCCTAACCCTATGTCCAAAAGTAACCCTAACCTTCTCTCTAACCCTAGCCCTCAACATAACCCTAACCCTAGGTCCAATCGTAACCCTAACCATATCTCTAACCATACCCTCAACATAACCCTAACCCTAGGTCCAAAAGTAACCCTAACCTTCTCTCTAACCCTAGCCCTCAACATAACCCTAACCCTAGGTCCAATCGTAACCCTAACCATATCTCTAACCCTAGCCCTCAACATAACCCTAACCCTATGTCCAATCGTAATACTAACATGATCTCTAATCCTAGCCCTCAACATAACCCTAACCCTAGGTCCAATTGTAACCCTAATCTTCTCTCTAAGCCTAGCCCTCAACGTTACGCTAACCCTAGGTTCAAGTGTAACCCTAACCGGAACTCTAACCCTAGCCCTCAACATAACCCTAACCCTAGGTCCAATCGTAACCCTAACCATATCTCTAACCCTAGCCCTCAACATAACCCTAACCCTAGGTCCAAAAGTAACCCTAACCTTCTCTCTAACCCTAGCCCTCAACATAACCCTAACCCTACGTCCAATCGTAACCCTAACCGTCTCTCTAACCCTAGCCCTCAACATAACCCTACCCTAGGTCCAATCGTAACCCTAACCGTCTCTACAGAAGGATGAAATACGTGTGTTTCTCTCTGAAAGAACTCTCAGCCACTATTCTTTTGCTTGCTCCTCCCAAGTCTTTGTAGAAACGTGTGTTTTCACTGCAGGCATAAGTTTTAGGATGCATTTTTTCAATCTCTTGCAAGCCTCATGTTGTTTCTTAGACAATGTGGAAAAACAAGGAGTATGTATCCCGATTCACTTGAAATCCAGGAAAACGCACACTGCATCAGTCTTCTTCAAACACGTTCTATTTCCTAAAGTGTTTTGAACTTTCAAAAACCAGAAAAGAAGGGCATTTTGCAGTGAAATTCAGAATGGCATGTACAAAAAGCCATTTCTTTCGGTTGCAGAGTTCAAAAGCATGATTGTCTTCATGTTTTCGATGAAACCCTTACATTTCCAATTTACCTGAGTTAGGACTTTCCCAAAAAGACGTGTTTGCGTGTCTGTGTTGAAAGGAGCTCTAAGTTGTGTATTCAGTGCTGTAGAGTGACACACTCTACACAGGATACACAGCGTTTTGAGAGCACCAACATGCTTCAAACTGAAACTGCTACAAGCTGTGTGTAGCATGCTGAATGAAGACTTGTCATTTCAAAGAAAGAAGAGGAAACCAAAATCCAGGTAGTGAAACGAGCACACCAGTATGGGAGATGTGCATGTGGACACTTTCAAGCAGCAGCTCTTTGTGGACACTTGGAAACAGGGCTGTGAAAAACTTTCGTACAAAGCGGATTTGGCCAAAGTTGAAAGACCTTCCAAAACCAACCCTAAATAACTTAGCCAAACAATGAAAGTTCCAATAAGCTCCTACAGGAAAGGTGCATCTATGACACAACGCCCGAGCAGGTAGCTACATTCTGCACAGTACAAAATGCATATGAATTCCAGCAAGAAAACTCACTCCAGAAGGATGAAATGCATGTGTTTCTCTCTGACAGGACACTCAGCCACTATTCTTTTGCTTGCTCCTTCCAAGTCTTTGTAGAACCGTGTGTTTTCACTGCCTGAATAAGTTTTAGGATGCATTGTTTCAATCTCTTGCAAGCCTCATGTTGTTTCTTAGACAATGTGGAAAATCACGGATTATGTTTCCCAAATCACAAGAAATAAAGGAAAACGCACACTGCATCAGTCTTCTTCAAACACGCTCTATCTCCTAATGTGTTGTGAACTTTCAACAAACCAGAAAAGAAGGGCATTTTGCACTGAAATTCAGACGGGTATGTACAAGAGTTCATTCCTATTGGTTGCAGAGTGCAAAAGCATGATTGACTTCAAGTTCTCGATGAAACCCTTACATTTCCAAGAGTAAAGAAGTAGGACTTTTACAAAAAGATGTGTTTGCGTGTCTGTGGTGAAAGGAGCTCTAAGTTGTGTATTCAGTGCTGGAGATTGACACACTCTACACAGGTTACTCAGCGTTTTAAGAGCACCAATATGCTGCAAACTGAAACTGCTACAAGGTGTGTGTAGCATGCAGAAAGAGGGCTTGTAATTTCAAAGAAAGAAGAGGAAACCAAAATCCAGGTAGTGAAACGAGCACACCAGTATGGGAGATGTGCATGTGGAGAGTTTTAAGCAGCAGTTCTTTGTGGGCTCTTGGAAACAGGGCTGTGAAAAAATTTCGTAAGAAAGCGGATTTGGCTAAAGTTGAAAGACCTTCCAAAACCAACCCAAAGAAGTTAGCCAAACAATGAATGTTCCAATAAGCTCCTGCAGGAAAGTTGCTTCTATGACACAACCCCCGAGCAGGTAGTTACATTCTGCACGGTACAAATGCATATGAATTCCAGGCTGAAAATTCACTCCAGAAGGATGAAATGTGTATGTTTCTCTCTGAAAGAACACTCAGCCATTGGCTTTTACTTGCTACTTCAAAGTCTTTGTAGAAACGTGTGCTTTCACCGCTGGAGTACGTTTTGGGATGCATTTTTTCAATCTCTTGCAAGCCTCATGTTTCTTTCACAATGTGGAAAAATAAGGATTATATTTCCCAAATCACTTGAAATCAAGGGAAACGCACACTGCATCGATTTTGCTCAAACACGCTCTTTCTCCTAATGTGTTGAGAACATTCAAGAAACCAGAAAACAAGGGCATTTTGCAGTGAAACTCAGTCAGGCATGTACAAGACGTCATTTCTATTGGTAGTAGAGTGCAAAAGCATGATTGACTTCATGTTCTCCATGAAACCCTTATATTTCCAAGGGACCTGAAGTAGGACTTTCACAAAAAGATGTGTTTGCGTGTCTGTGGTGAAAGGAGCTCTAAGTTGTGTATTCAGTGCTGGATAGTAACACACTCTACATAGGTTACACAGCGTTTTGAGAGCACCAACATGCTTCAAACTGAAGCTGGTACAAGGTGTGTGTAGAATGCTGAATGAAGACTTGTCATTTCAAAGAAAGAAGAGGAAAAAAAATCCAGGTAGTGAAACGAGCACACCAGTATATGAGATGTGCATGTGGACAGTTTCAAGCAGCAGCTCTTTGTGGACACTTGGAAACACCGGTATTAAAAACTTGCGTACGAAGCGGGATTTGGCCAAGGTTGAAAGACCTTCCAAAACCAACCCTAAATAACTTAGCCAAACAATGAATGTTCCAATAAGCTCCTGCAGAAAAGGTGCTTCTATGACACAACCCCCAGCAGGTAGCTACATTCTGCACAGTATAAAATGCATATGAACTCCAGCATGAAAATTCACTCCAGAAGGATGAAATGCATGTTTCTCTATGAAAGAACACTCAGCCACAAGGCTTTAGCTTGCTGCTTCAAAGTCTTTATAGAAATGTGTGTTTTCACTGCTGGAATACCCTAGCCCTCAACATCACTATAACCCTAGGTCCAAACATAACCCTAACCTGATCTCTAACCCTAGCCCTCAACATAACCCTAACCCTAGGTCTAACCGTAACCCTAACCGGATCTCTAACCCTAGCCCTCAACATAACCCTAACCCTAGGTCCAATCGGAACCCTAACCGGAACTCTAACCCTAGCCCTCAAAATAACCCTAACCCTAGGTCCAATCGGAACCCTAACCGGAACTCTAACCCTAGCCCTCAACATAACCCTAACCCTAGGTCCAATCTGAACCCTAACCGGATATCTATCCCTAGCCCTCAACATAACCCTAAACCTAAGTCCAATCGGAACCCTAACAGGATCTCTAACCCTAGCCCTCAACATTACCCTAACCCTAGGTCCAATCGGAACCCTAAATGGATATCTAACCCTAGCCCTCCACGTAACCATTAACCCTAGGTGCAATCGGAACCCTAACCGGATATCTAACCCTAGCCCTCAACATAACCCTAACCCTAGGTCCAATCGGAACCCTAACGGGATCTCTAACCCTCGCCCTCAACATAACCCTAACCCTGGGTCCAATCGGAACCCTAACCGGATCTCTAACCCTAGCCCTCAACATAACCCTAACCCTAGGTCCAATCGGAACCCTAACCGGAACTCTAACCCTAGCCCTCAAAATAACCCTAACCCTAGGTCCAATCGGAACCCTAACCGGAACTCTAACCCTAGCCCTCAACATAACCCTAACCCTAGGTCCAATCGTAACCCTAACCGGATGTCTAACCCTAGCCCTCAACATAACCCTAACCCTAGGTCCAATCGTAACCCTAACCATATCTCTAACCCTAGCCCTCAACATAACCCTAACCCTATGTCCAAAAGTAACCCTAACCTTCTCTCTAACCCTAGCCCTCAACATAACCCTAACCCTAGGTCCAATCGTAACCCTAACCATATCTCTAACCATACCCTCAACATAACCCTAACCCTAGGTCCAAAAGTAACCCTAACCTTCTCTCTAACCCTAGCCCTCAACATAACCCTAACCCTAGGTCCAATCGTAACCCTAACCATATCTCTAACCCTAGCCCTCAACATAACCCTAACCCTATGTCCAATCGTAATACTAACATGATCTCTAACCCTAGCCCTCAACATAACCCTACCCTAGGTCCAATCGTAACCCTAACCGTCTCTACAGAAGGATGAAATACGTGTGTTTCTCTCTGAAAGAACTCTCAGCCACTATTCTTTTGCTTGCTCCTCCCAAGTCTTTGTAGAAACGTGTGTTTTCACTGCAGGCATAAGTTTTAGGATGCATTTTTTCAATCTCTTGCAAGCCTCATGTTGTTTCTTAGACAATGTGGAAAAACAAGGAGTATGTATCCCGATTCACTTGAAATCCAGGAAAACGCACACTGCATCAGTCTTCTTCAAACACGTTCTATTTCCTAAAGTGTTTTGAACTTTCAACAAACCAGAAAAGAAGGGCATTTTGCAGTGAAATTCAGAATGGCATGTACAAAAAGCCATTTCTTTCGGTTGCAGAGTTCAAAAGCATGATTGTCTTCATGTTTTCGATGAAACCCTTACATTTCCAATTTACCTGAGTTAGGACTTTCCCAAAAAGACGTGTTTGCGTGTCTGTGTTGAAAGGAGCTCTAAGTTGTGTATTCAGTGCTGTAGAGTGACACACTCTACACAGGATACACAGCGTTTTGAGAGCACCAACATGCTTCAAACTGAAACTGCTACAAGCTGTGTGTAGCATGCTGAATGAAGACTTGTCATTTCAAAGAAAGAAGAGGAAACCAAAATCCAGGTAGTGAAACGAGCACACCAGTATGGGAGATGTGCATGTGGACACTTTCAAGCAGCAGCTCTTTGTGGACACTTGGAAACAGGGCTGTGAAAAACTTTCGTACAAAGCGGATTTGGCCAAAGTTGAAAGACCTTCCAAAACCAACCCTAAATAACTTAGCCAAACAATGAAAGTTCCAATAAGCTCCTACAGGAAAGGTGCATCTATGACACAACCCCCGAGCAGGTAGCTACATTCTGCACAGTACAAAATGCATATGAATTCCAGCAAGAAAACTCACTCCAGAAGGATGAAATGCATGTGTTTCTCTCTGACAGGACACTCAGCCACTATTCTTTTGCTTGCTCCTTCCAAGTCTTTGTAGAACCGTGTGTTTTCACTGCCTGAATAAGTTTTAGGATGCATTGTTTCAATCTCTTGCAAGCCTCATGTTGTTTCTTAGACAATGTGGAAAATCACGGATTATGTTTCCCAAATCACAAGAAATAAAGGAAAACGCACACTGCATCAGTCTTCTTCAAACACGCTCTATCTCCTAATGTGTTGTGAACTTTCAACAAACCAGAAAAGAAGGGCATTTTGCACTGAAATTCAGACGGGTATGTACAAGAGTTCATTCCTATTGGTTGCAGAGTGCAAAAGCATGATTGACTTCAAGTTCTCGATGAAACCCTTACATTTCCAAGAGTAAAGAAGTAGGACTTTTACAAAAAGATGTGTTTGCGTGTCTGTGGTGAAAGGAGCTCTAAGTTGTGTATTCAGTGCTGGAGATTGACACACTCTACACAGGTTACTCAGCGTTTTAAGAGCACCAATATGCTGCAAACTGAAACTGCTACAAGGTGTGTGTAGCATGCAGAAAGAGGGCTTGTAATTTCAAAGAAAGAAGAGGAAACCAAAATCCAGGTAGTGAAACGAGCACACCAGTATGGGAGATGTGCATGTGGAGAGTTTTAAGCAGCAGTTCTTTGTGGGCTCTTGGAAACAGGGCTGTGAAAAAATTTCGTAAGAAAGCGGATTTGGCTAAAGTTGAAAGACCTTCCAAAACCAACCCAAAGAAGTTAGCCAAACAATGAATGTTCCAATAAGCTCCTGCAGGAAAGTTGCTTCTATGACACAACCCCCGAGCAGGTAGTTACATTCTGCACGGTACAAATGCATATGAATTCCAGGCTGAAAATTCACTCCAGAAGGATGAAATGTGTATGTTTCTCTCTGAAAGAACACTCAGCCATTGGCTTTTACTTGCTACTTCAAAGTCTTTGTAGAAACGTGTGCTTTCACCGCTGGAGTACGTTTTGGGATGCATTTTTTCAATCTCTTGCAAGCCTCATGTTTCTTTCACAATGTGGAAAAATAAGGATTATATTTCCCAAATCACTTGAAATCAAGGGAAACGCACACTGCATCGATTTTGCTCAAACACGCTCTTTCTCCTAATGTGTTGAGAACATTCAAGAAACCAGAAAACAAGGGCATTTTGCAGTGAAACTCAGTCAGGCATGTACAAGAGGTCATTTCTATTGGTAGTAGAGTGCAAAAGCATGATTGACTTCATGTTCTCCATGAAACCCTTATATTTCCAAGGGACCTGAAGTAGGACTTTCACAAAAAGATGTGTTTGCGTGTCTGTGGTGAAAGGAGCTCTAAGTTGTGTATTCAGTGCTGGATAGTAACACACTCTACATAGGTTACACAGCGTTTTGAGAGCACCAACATGCTTCAAACTGAAGCTGGTACAAGGTGTGTGTAGAATGCTGAATGAAGACTTGTCATTTCAAAGAAAGAAGAGGAAAAAAAATCCAGGTAGTGAAACGAGCACACCAGTATATGAGATGTGCATGTGGACAGTTTCAAGCAGCAGCTCTTTGTGGACACTTGGAAACAGCGGTATTAAAAACTTGCGTACGAAGCGGGATTTGGCCAAGGTTGAAAGACCTTCCAAAACCAACCCTAAATAACTTAGCCAAACAATGAATGTTCCAATAAGCTCCTGCAGAAAAGGTGCTTCTATGACACAACCCCCAGCAGGTAGCTACATTCTGCACAGTATAAAATGCATATGAACTCCAGCATGAAAATTCACTCCAGAAGGATGAAATGCATGTTTCTCTATGAAAGAACACTCAGCCACAAGGCTTTAGCTTGCTGCTTCAAAGTCTTTATAGAAATGTGTGTTTTCACTGCTGGAATACCCTAGCCCTCAACATCACTATAACCCTAGGTCCAAACATAACCCTAACCTGATCTCTAACCCTAGCCCTCAACATAACCCTAACCCTAGGTCTAACCGTAACCCTAACCGGATCTCTAACCCTAGCCCTCAACATAACCCTAACCCTAGGTCCAATAGGAACCCTAACCGGATCTCTAACCCTACCCCTAAACATAACCCTAACCCTAGGTCAAATCGTAACCCTAACCGGATCTGTAACCCTAGCCCTCAACATAACCCTAACCCTAGGTCCAATCGTAATACTAACCGGATCTCTAACCCTAGCCCTCAACATAACCCTAACCCTACGTCCAATAGTAACCCTAACCTGAATCTCTAACCCTAGCCCTATACATAACCCTATCCCTAGGTCCAATCGTAACCCTAACCGGATCTGGAACCCTAGCCCTCAACATAACCCTAACCCTAGGTCCAATTGAAACCCTAACCTTCTCTCTAACCCTAGCCTTCAACATAACCCTAACCCTAGGTCCAATCGTAACCCTAACCTGATCTCTAACCCTAGCCCTATACATAACCCTAACCCTAGGTCCAATCATAACCCTAACCATATCTCTAACCCTAGCCCTCAACATAACCCTAACCCTAGGTCCAATCGTAACCCTAACCGTCTCTCTAACCCTAGTCCTCAACATAACCCTAACCCTAGGTCCAATCGTAACCCTAACCAGATCTGAACCCTAGCCCTCAACATAACCTTAACCTTAGGTCCAATCGTAATACTAACCTGATCACTAACCCTAGCCCTCAACATAACCCTAACCCTAGGTCCAATCGTAACCCTAACCGGATCTGTATCCCTAGCCCTAAACATAACCCTAACCCTAGGTCCAATCGTAATACTAACCTGATCTCTAACCCTAGCCCTCAACATAACCCTAAGCCTAGGTCCAATCTAACCCTAACCAGATCTCAAACCCTGGGCCTCAACATAACCCTAACCCTAGGTCCAATCGTAACCCTAACCGGATGTCTAACCCTAGCCCTCAACATAACCCTAACCCTAGGTCCAATCGTAACCCTAACCGGATGTCTAACCCTAGCCCTCAACATAACCCTAACCCTAGGTCCAATCGTAACCCTAACCATATCTCTAACCCTAGCCCTCAACATAACCCTAACCCTATGTCCAAAAGTAACCCTAACCTTCTCTCTAACCCTAGCCCTCAACATAACCCTAACCCTAGGTCCAATCGTAACCCTAACCATATCTCTAACCATACCCTCAACATAACCCTAACCCTAGGTCCAAAAGTAACCCTAACCTTCTCTCTAACCCTAGCCCTCAACATAACCCTAACCCTAGGTCCAATCGTAACCCTAACCATATCTCTAACCCTAGCCCTCAACATAACCCTAACCCTATGTCCAATCGTAATACTAACATGATCTCTAACCCTAGCCCTCAACATAACCCTACCCTAGGTCCAATCGTAACCCTAACCGTCTCTACAGAAGGATGAAATACGTGTGTTTCTCTCTGAAAGAACTCTCAGCCACTATTCTTTTGCTTGCTCCTCCCAAGTCTTTGTAGAAACGTGTGTTTTCACTGCAGGCATAAGTTTTAGGATGCATTTTTTCAATCTCTTGCAAGCCTCATGTTGTTTCTTAGACAATGTGGAAAAACAAGGAGTATGTATCCCGATTCACTTGAAATCCAGGAAAACGCACACTGCATCAGTCTTCTTCAAACACGTTCTATTTCCTAAAGTGTTTTGAACTTTCAACAAACCAGAAAAGAAGGGCATTTTGCAGTGAAATTCAGAATGGCATGTACAAAAAGCCATTTCTTTCGGTTGCAGAGTTCAAAAGCATGATTGTCTTCATGTTTTCGATGAAACCCTTACATTTCCAATTTACCTGAGTTAGGACTTTCCCAAAAAGACGTGTTTGCGTGTCTGTGTTGAAAGGAGCTCTAAGTTGTGTATTCAGTGCTGTAGAGTGACACACTCTACACAGGATACACAGCGTTTTGAGAGCACCAACATGCTTCAAACTGAAACTGCTACAAGCTGTGTGTAGCATGCTGAATGAAGACTTGTCATTTCAAAGAAAGAAGAGGAAACCAAAATCCAGGTAGTGAAACGAGCACACCAGTATGGGAGATGTGCATGTGGACACTTTCAAGCAGCAGCTCTTTGTGGACACTTGGAAACAGGGCTGTGAAAAACTTTCGTACAAAGCGGATTTGGCCAAAGTTGAAAGACCTTCCAAAACCAACCCTAAATAACTTAGCCAAACAATGAAAGTTCCAATAAGCTCCTACAGGAAAGGTGCATCTATGACACAACCCCCGAGCAGGTAGCTACATTCTGCACAGTACAAAATGCATATGAATTCCAGCAAGAAAACTCACTCCAGAAGGATGAAATGCATGTGTTTCTCTCTGACAGGACACTCAGCCACTATTCTTTTGCTTGCTCCTTCCAAGTCTTTGTAGAACCGTGTGTTTTCACTGCCTGAATAAGTTTTAGGATGCATTGTTTCAATCTCTTGCAAGCCTCATGTTGTTTCTTAGACAATGTGGAAAATCACGGATTATGTTTCCCAAATCACAAGAAATAAAGGAAAACGCACACTGCATCAGTCTTCTTCAAACACGCTCTATCTCCTAATGTGTTGTGAACTTTCAACAAACCAGAAAAGAAGGGCATTTTGCACTGAAATTCAGACGGGTATGTACAAGAGTTCATTCCTATTGGTTGCAGAGTGCAAAAGCATGATTGACTTCAAGTTCTCGATGAAACCCTTACATTTCCAAGAGTAAAGAAGTAGGACTTTTACAAAAAGATGTGTTTGCGTGTCTGTGGTGAAAGGAGCTCTAAGTTGTGTATTCAGTGCTGAAGATTGACACACTCTACACAGGTTACTCAGCGTTTTAAGAGCACCAATATGCTGCAAACTGAAACTGCTACAAGGTGTGTGTAGCATGCAGAAAGAGGGCTTGTAATTTCAAAGAAAGAAGAGGAAACCAAAATCCAGGTAGTGAAACGAGCACACCAGTATGGGAGATGTGCATGTGGAGAGTTTTAAGCAGCAGTTCTTTGTGGGCTCTTGGAAACAGGGCTGTGAAAAAATTTCGTAAGAAAGCGGATTTGGCTAAAGTTGAAAGACCTTCCAAAACCAACCCAAAGAAGTTAGCCAAACAATGAATGTTCCAATAAGCTCCTGCAGGAAAGTTGCTTCTATGACACAACCCCCGAGCAGGTAGTTACATTCTGCACGGTACAAATGCATATGAATTCCAGGCTGAAAATTCACTCCAGAAGGATGAAATGTGTATGTTTCTCTCTGAAAGAACACTCAGCCATTGGCTTTTACTTGCTACTTCAAAGCCTTTGTAGAAACGTGTGCTTTCACCGCTGGAGTACGTTTTGGGATGCATTTTTTCAATCTCTTGCAAGCCTCATGTTTCTTTCACAATGTGGAAAAATAAGGATTATATTTCCCAAATCACTTGAAATCAAGGGAAACGCACACTGCATCGATTTTGCTCAAACACGCTCTTTCTCCTAATGTGTTGAGAACATTCAAGAAACCAGAAAACAAGGGCATTTTGCAGTGAAACTCAGTCAGGCATGTACAAGAGGTCATTTCTATTGGTAGTAGAGTGCAAAAGCATGATTGACTTCATGTTCTCCATGAAACCCTTATATTTCCAAGGGACCTGAAGTAGGACTTTCACAAAAAGATGTGTTTGCGTGTCTGTGGTGAAAGGAGCTCTAAGTTGTGTATTCAGTGCTGGATAGTAACACACTCTACATAGGTTACACAGCGTTTTGAGAGCACCAACATGCTTCAAACTGAAGCTGGTACAAGGTGTGTGTAGAATGCTGAATGAAGACTTGTCATTTCAAAGAAAGAAGAGGAAAAAAAATCCAGGTAGTGAAACGAGCACACCAGTATATGAGATGTGCATGTGGACAGTTTCAAGCAGCAGCTCTTTGTGGACACTTGGAAACACCGGTATTAAAAACTTGCGTACGAAGCGGGATTTGGCCAAGGTTGAAAGACCTTCCAAAACCAACCCTAAATAACTTAGCCAAACAATGAATGTTCCAATAAGCTCCTGCAGAAAAGGTGCTTCTATGACACAACCCCCAGCAGGTAGCTACATTCTGCACAGTATAAAATGCATATGAACTCCAGCATGAAAATTCACTCCAGAAGGATGAAATGCATGTTTCTCTATGAAAGAACACTCAGCCACAAGGCTTTAGCTTGCTGCTTCAAAGTCTTTATAGAAATGTGTGTTTTCACTGCTGGAATACCCTAGCCCTCAACATCACTATAACCCTAGGTCCAAACATAACCCTAACCTGATCTCTAACCCTAGCCCTCAACATAACCCTAACCCTAGGTCTAACCGTAACCCTAACCGGATCTCTAACCCTAGCCCTCAACATAACCCTAACCCTAGGTCCAATAGGAACCCTAACCGGATCTCTAACCCTACCCCTAAACATAACCCTAACCCTAGGTCAAATCGTAACCCTAACCGGATCTGTAACCCTAGCCCTCAACATAACCCTAACCCTAGGTCCAATCGTAATACTAACCGGATCTCTAACCCTAGCCCTCAACATAACCCTAACCCTACGTCCAATAGTAACCCTAACCTGATCTCTAACCCTAGCCCTATACATAACCCTATCCCTAGGTCCAATCGTAACCCTAACCGGATCTGGAACCCTAGCCCTCAACATAACCCTAACCCTAGGTCCAATTGAAACCCTAACCTTCTCTCTAACCCTAGCCTTCAACATAACCCTAACCCTAGGTCCAATCGTAACCCTAACCTGATCTCTAACCCTAGCCCTATACATAACCCTAACCCTAGGTCCAATCATAACCCTAACCATATCTCTAACCCTAGCCCTCAACATAACCCTAACCCTAGGTCCAATCGTAACCCTAACCGTCTCTCTAACCCTAGTCCTCAACATAACCCTAACCCTAGGTCCAATCGTAACCCTAACCAGATCTGAACCCTAGCCCTCAACATAACCTTAACCTTAGGTCCAATCGTAATACTAACCTGATCACTAACCCTAGCCCTCAACATAACCCAAACCCTAGGTCCAATCGTAACCCTAACCGGATCTGTATCCCTAGCCCTAAACATAACCCTAACCCTAGGTCCAATCGTAATACTAACCTGATCTCTAACCCTAGCCCTCAACATAACCCTAAGCCTAGGTCCAATCTAACCCTAACCAGATCTCAAACCCTGGGCCTCAACATAACCCTAACCCTAGGTCCAATCGTAACCCTAACCGGATGTCTAACCCTAGCCCTCAACATAACCCTAACCCTAGGTCCAATCGTAACCCTAACCGGATGTCTAACCCTAGCCCTCAACATAACCCTAACCCTAGGTCCAATCGTAACCCTAACCATATCTCTAACCCTAGCCCTCAACATAACCCTAACCCTATGTCCAAAAGTAACCCTAACCTTCTCTCTAACCCTAGCCCTCAACATAACCCTAACCCTAGGTCCAATCGTAACCCTAACCATATCTCTAACCATACCCTCAACATAACCCTAACCCTAGGTCCAAAAGTAACCCTAACCTTCTCTCTAACCCTAGCCCTCAACATAACCCTAACCCTAGGTCCAATCGTAACCCTAACCATATCTCTAACCCTAGCCCTCAACATAACCCTAACCCTATGTCCAATCGTAATACTAACATGATCTCTAATCCTAGCCATCAACATAACCCTAACCCTAGGTCCAATCGTAACCCTAACCGGATCTTTAACCCTAGCCCTCAACATAACCCTAACCCTAGGTCCAATTGTAACCCTAATCTTCTCTCTAAGCCTAGCCCTCAACGATACGCTAACCCTAGGTTCAAGTGTAACCCTAACCGGAACTCTAACCCTAGCCCTCAACATAACCCTAACCCTAGGTCCAATCGTAATACTAACCTGATCTCTAACCCTAGCCCTCAACATAACCCTAACCCTAGGTCCAATCTAACCCTAACCAGATCTCAAACCCTGGGCCTCAACATAACCCTAACCCTAGGTCCAATCGTAACCCTAACCGGATCTCTAACCCTAGCCGTCAACATAACCCTAACCCTAGGTCCAAATGTAACCCTAACCATATGTCTAATCCTAGACTTCAACATAACCCTAACCCTAGGTCCAAAAGTAACCCTAACCTTCTCTCTAACCCTAGCCCTCAACATAACCCTAACCCTATGTCCAATCGTAATACTAACATGACCTCTAATCCTAGCCCTCAACATAACCCTAACCCTAGGTCCAATTGTAACCCTAACCTTCTCTCTAAGCCTAGCCCTCAACATAACCCTAACCCTAGGTCCAATCGTAACCCTAACCATATCTCTAACCCTAGCCCTCAACATAACCCTAACCCTAGGTCCAAAAGTAACCCTAACCTTCTCTCTAACCCTAGCCCTCAACATAACCCTAACCCTAGGTCCAATCGTAACCCTAACCATATCTCTAACCCTAGCCCTCAACATAACCCTAACCCTAGGTCCAAAAGTAACCCTAACCTTCTCTCTAACCCTAGCCCTCAACATAACCCTAACCCTAGGTCCAATCGTAACCCTAACCGTCTCTCTAACCCTAGCCTTCAACAAAACCCTACCCTAGGTCCAATCGTAACCCTAACCGTCTCTACAGAAGGATGAAATACGTGTGTTTCTCTCTGAAAGAACTCTCAGCCACTATTCTTTTGCTTGCTCCTTCCAAGTCTTTGTAGAAGGGTGTGTTTTCACTGCAGGCATAAGTTTTAGGATGCATTTTTTCAATCTCTTGCAAGCCTCTTGTTGTTTCTTAGACAATGTGGAAAAACAAGGAGTATGTATCCCGAATCACTTGAAATCCAGGAAAACGCACACTGCATCAGTCTTCTTCAAACACGTTCTATTTCCTAAAGTGTTTTGAACTTTCAACAAACCAGAAAAGAAGGGCATTTTGCAGTGAAATTCAGAATGGCATGTACAAAAAGCCATTTCTTTCGGTTGCAGAGTTCAAAAGCATGATTGTCTTCATGTTTTCGATGAAACCCTTACATTTCCAATTTACCTGAGTTAGGACTTTCCCAAAAAGACGTGTTTGCGTGTCTGTGTTGAAAGGAGCTCTAAGTTGTGTATTCAGTGCTGTAGAGTGACACACTCTACACAGGATACACAGCGTTTTGAGAGCACCAACATGCTTCAAACTGAAACTGCTACAAGCTGTGTGTAGCATGCTGAATGAAGACTTGTCATTTCAAAGAAAGAAGAGGAAACCAAAATCCAGGTAGTGAAACGAGCACACCAGTATGGGAGATGTGCATGTGGACACTTTCAAGCAGCAGCTCTTTGTGGACACTTGGAAACAGGGCTGTGAAAAACTTTCGTACAAAGCGGATTTGGCCAAAGTTGAAAGACCTTCCAAAACCAACCCTAAATAACTTAGCCAAACAATGAAAGTTCCAATAAGCTCCTACAGGAAAGGTGCATCTATGACACAACCCCCGAGCAGGTAGCTACATTCTGCACAGTACAAAATGCATATGAATTCCAGCAAGAAAACTCACTCCAGAAGGATGAAATGCATGTGTTTCTCTCTGAAAGGACACTCAGCCACTATTCTTTTGCTTGCTCCTTCCAAGTCTTTGTAGAACCGTGTGTTTTCACTGCTGGAATAAGTTTTAGGATGCATTGTTTCAATCTCTTGCAAGCCTCATGTTGTTTCTTAGACAATGTGGAAAATCACGGATTATGTTTCCCAAATCACAAGAAATAAAGGAAAACGCACACTGCATCAGTCTTCTTCAAACACGCTCTATCTCCTAATGTGTTGTGAACTTTCAACAAACCAGAAAAGAAGGGCATTTTGCACTGAAATTCAGACAGGTATGTAGAAGAGTTCATTCCTATTGGTTGCAGAGTGCAAAAGCATGATTGACGTCAAGCTCTGGATGAAACCCTTACATTTCCAAGAGTAAAGAAGTAGGACTTTTACAAAAAGATGTGTTTGCGTGTCTGTGGTGAAAGGAGCTCTAAGTTGTGTATTCAGTGCTGGAGATTGACACACTCTACACAGGTTACTCAGCGTTTTAAGAGCACCAATATGCTGCAAACTGAAACTGCTACAAGGTGTGTGTAGCATGCAGAAAGAGGGCTTGTAATTTCAAAGAAAGAAGAGGAAACCAAAATCCAGGTAGTGAAACGAGCACACCAGTATGGGAGATGTGCATGTGGAGAGTTTTAAGCAGCAGTTCTTTGTGGGCTCTTGGAAACAGGGCTGTGAAAAAATTTCGTAAGAAAGCAGATTTGGCTAAAGTTGAAAGACCTTCCAAAACCAACCCAAAGAAGTTAGCCAAACAATGAATGTTCCAATAAGCTCCTGCAGGAAAGTTGCTTCTATGACACAACCCCCGAGCAGGTAGTTACATTCTGCATGGTACAAATGCATATGAATTCCAGGCTGAAAATTCACTCCAGAAGGATGAAATGTGTATGTTTCTCTCTGAAAGAACACTCAGCCATTGGCTTTTACTTGCTACTTCAAAGTCTTTGTAGAAACGTGTGCTTTCACCGCTGGAGTACGTTTTGGGATGCATTTTTTCAATCTCTTGCAAGCCTCATGTTTCTTTCACAATGTGGAAAAATAAGGATTATATTTCCCAAATCACTTGAAATCTAGGGAAACGCACACTGCATCGATCTTGCTCAAACACGCTCTTTCTCCTAATGTGTTGAGAACATTCAAGAAACCAGAAAACAAGGGCATTTTGCAGTGAAAGTCAGTCAGGCATGTACAAGAGGTCATTTCTATTGGTAGTAGAGTGCAAAAGCATGATTGACTTCATGTTCTCCATGAAACCCTTACATTTCCAAGGGACCTGAAGTAGGACTTTCACAAAAAGATGTGTTTGCGTGTCTGTGGTGAAAGGAGCTCTAAGTTGTGTATTCAGTGCTGGAGAGTAACACACTCTACATAGGTTACACAGCGTTTTGAGAGCACCAACATGCTTCAAACGGAAGCTGGTACAAGGTGTGTGTAGAATGCTGAATGAAGACTTGTCATTTCAAAGAAAGAAGAGGAAACCAAAATCCAGGTAGTGAAACGAGCACACCAGTATACGAGATGTGCATGTGGACAGTTTCAAGCAGCAGCTCTTTGTGGACACTTGGAAACAGCGGTATTAAAAACTTGCGTACGAAGCGGGATTTGGCCAAGGTTGAAAGACTTTCCAAAACCAACCCTAAATAACTTAGCCAAACAATGAATGTTCCAATAAGCTCCTGCAGAAAAGGTGCTTCTATGACACAACCCCCAGCAGGTAGCTACATTCTGCACAGTATAAAATGCATATGAACTCCAGCATGAAAATTCACTCCAGAAGGATGAAATGCATGTTTCTCTATGAAAGAACACTCTGCCACAAGGCTTTAGCTTGCTGCTTCAAAGTCTTTATAAAAATCTGTGTTTTCAATGCTGGAATACCCTAGCCCTCAACATCACTATAACCTTAGGTCCAATCTTAACCCTAACCTGATCTCTAACCCTAGCCCTCAACATAACCCTAACCCTAGGTCCAACCGTAACCCTAACCGGATCTCTAACCCTAGCCCTCAACATAACCCTAACCCTACGTCCAATAGTAACCCTAACCGGATCTCTAACCCTAGCTCTCAACATAACCCTAACCCTAGGTCCAATCGTAATTCTAACCGGATCTCTAACCCTAGCCCTCAACATAACCCTAACCCTACGTCCAATAGTAACCCTAACCGGATCTCTAACCCTAGCCCTAAACATAACCCTAACCCTAGGTCCAATCGTAACCCTAACCGGATCTGTAACCCTAGCCCTCAACATAACCCTAACCCTAGGTCCAATTGAAACCCTAACCTTCTCTCTAACCCTAGCCCTCAACATAACCCTAACCCTAGGTCCAATCGTAACCCAAACCTGATCTCTAACCCTAGCCCTATACATAACCCTAACCCTAGGTCCAATCATAACCCTAACCATATCTCTAACCCTAGCCCTCAAATTAACCCTAACCCTAGGTCCAATCGTAACCCTAACAGTCTCTC
The DNA here is from genome assembly GCF_054644295.1 of Miniopterus natalensis. Lineage (NCBI taxonomy): Eukaryota > Metazoa > Chordata > Mammalia > Chiroptera > Miniopteridae > Miniopterus > Miniopterus natalensis. Next base: position 2,159,990 of record NC_142094.1, read on the forward strand.
TAACCCTAGCCCTCAACGTTACGCTAACCCTAGGTCCAATAGTAACCCTAACCGGATCTGAACCCTAGCCCTCAACATAACCTTAACCTTAGGTCCAATCGTAATACTAACCTGATGACTAAACTTATCCCTCAACATAACCCTAACCCTAGGTCCAATCGTAAACATAACCGGATCTGTATCCCTAGCCCTAAACATAACCCTAACCCTAGGTCCAATATTAACCCTAACCTGATCTCTAAACCTAGCCCTCAACATAACCCTAACCCTAGGTCCAATCTAACCCTAACCAGATCTCAAACCCTGGGCCTCAACATAACCCTAACCCTAGGTCCAATCGTAACCCTAACCGGATCTCTAACCCTAGCCCTCAACATAACCCTAACCCTAGGTCCAATCGAAACCCTAACCGGATCTCTAACCCTAGCCCTCAACATAACCCTAACCCTAGGTCCAATGGTAACCCTAACAATATCTCTAACCCTAGCTCTCAACATATCCCTAACCCTAGGTCCAAAAGTAACCCTAAACTTCTCTCTAACCCTAGCCCTCAACATAACCCTAACCCTAGGTCCAATCGTATCCCTAACCTGATCTCTAAAGCTAGCCCTCAACATAACACTAACCCTAGGTCCAATCGTAACCCTAACCGTCTCTCTAACCCTAGACCTCAACGTTACGCTAACCCTAGGTCCAATCGTAACCCTAACCGGATCTGAACCCTAGCCCTCAACATAACCTTAACCTTAGGTCCAATCGTAATACTAACCTGATCACTAACCCTAGCCCTCAACATAACCCTAACCCTAGGTCCAATCGTAACCCTAACCGGATCTGTATCCCTAGCCTTAAACATAACCCTAACCCTAGGTCCAATCTTAACCCTAACCTGATCTCTAACCCTAGCCCTCAACATAACCCTAACCCTAGGTCCAATCTAACCCTAACCAGATCTCAAACCCTGGGCCTCAACATAACCCTAACCCTAGGTCCAATCGTAACCCTAACCGGATCTCTAACCCTAGCCCTCAACATAACCCTAACCCTAGGTCCAATTGTAACCCTAACCTTCTCTCTAAGCCTAGCCCTCAACTTTACGCTAACCCTAGGTTCAAGTGTAACCCTAACCGGAACTCTAACCCTAGTCCTCAACATAACCCTAACCCTAGGTCCAATCGTAATCCTAACCATATCTCTAACCCTAGCCCTCAACATAACCCTAACCCTAGGTCCAAAAGTAACCCTAACCTTCTCTCTAACCCTAGCCCTCAACATAACCCTAACCCTAGGTCCAATCGTAACCCTAACCATATCTCTAACCCTAGCCCTCAACATAACCCTAACCCTAGGTCCAAAAGTAACCCTAACCTTCTCTCTAACCCTAGCCCTCAACATAACCCTAACCCTAGGTCCAATCGTAACCCTAACCGTCTCTCTAACCCTAGCCCTCAACATAACCCTACCCTAGGTCCAATCGTAACCCTAACCTTCTCTACAGAAGGATGAAATACGTGTGTTTCTCTCTGAAAGAACTCTCAGCCACTATTCTTTTGCTTGCTCCTTCCAAGTCTGTGTAGAAACGTGTGTTTTCACTGCAGGCATAAGTTTTAGGATGCATTTTTTCAATCTCTTGCAAGCCTCATGTTGTTTCTTAGACAGTGTGGAAAAACAAGGAGTATGTATCCCGAATCACTTGAAATCCAGGAAAACGCACACTGCATCAGTCTTCTTCAAACACGTTCTATTTCCTAAAGTGTTTTGAACTTTCAACAAACCAGAAAAGAAGGGCATTTTGCAGTGAAATTCAGAATGGCATGTACAAAAAGCCATTTCTTTTGGTTGCAGAGTTCAAAAACATGATTGTCTTCATGTTTTCGATGAAACTCTTACATTTCTAATTTACCTGAGTTAGGACTTTCCCAAAAAGACCTGTTTGCGTGTCTGTGTTGAAAGGAGCTCTAAGTTGTGTATTCAGTGCTGTAGAGTGACACACTCTACACAGGATACACAGCGTTTTGAGAGCACCAACATGCTTCAAACTGAAACTGCTACAAGCTGTGTGTAGCATGCTGAATGAAGACTTGTCATTTCAAAGAAAGAAGAGGAAACCAAAATCCAGGTAGTGAAACGAGCACACCAGTATGGGAGATGTGCATGTGGACACTTTCAAGCAGCAGCTCTTTGTGGACACTTGGAAACAGGGCTGTGAAAAAATTTCGTACAAAGCGGATTTGGCCAAAGTTGAAAGACCTTCCAAAACCAACCCTAAATAACTTAGCCAAACAATGAAAGTTCCAATAAGCTCCTACAGGAAAGGTGCATCTATGACACAACCCCCGAGCAGGTAGCTACATTCTGCACAGTACAAAATGCATATGAATTCCAGCAAGAAAACTCACTCCAGAAGGATGAAATGCATGTGTTTCTCTCTGACAGGACACTCAGCCACTATTCTTTTGCTTGCTCCTTCCAAGTCTTTGTAGAACCGTGTGTTTTCACTGCCTGAATAAGTTTTAGGATGCATTGTTTCAATCTCTTGCAAGCCTCATGTTGTTTCTTAGACAATGTGGAAAATCACGGATTATGTTTCCCAAATCACAAGAAATAAAGGAAAACGCACACTGCATCAGTCTTCTTCAAACACGCTCTATCTCCTAATGTGTTGTGAACTTTCAACAAACCAGAAAAGAAGGGCATTTTGCACTGAAATTCAGACGGGTATGTACAAGAGTTCATTCCTATTGGTTGCAGAGTGCAAAAGCATGATTGACTTCAAGTTCTCGATGAAACCCTTACATTTCCAAGAGTAAAGAAGTAGGACTTTTACAAAAAGATGTGTTTGCGTGTCTGTGGTGAAAGGAGCTCTAAGTTGTGTATTCAGTGCTAGAGATTGACACACTCTACACAGGTTACTCAGCGTTTTAAGAGCACCAATATGCTGCAAACTGAAACTGCTACAAGGTGTGTGTAGCATGCAGAAAGAGGGCTTGTAATTTCAAAGAAAGAAGAGGAAACCAAAATCCAGGTAGTGAAACGAGCACACCAGTATGGGAGATGTGCATGTGGAGAGTTTTAAGCAGCAGTTCTTTGTGGGCTCTTGGAAACAGGGCTGTGAAAAAATTTCGTAAGAAAGCGGATTTGGCTAAAGTTGAAAGACCTTCCAAAACCAACCCAAAGAAGTTAGCCAAACAATGAATGTTCCAATAAGCTCCTGCAGGAAAGTTGCTTCTATGACACAACCCCCGAGCAGGTAGTTACATTCTGCACGGTACAAATGCATATGAATTCCAGGCTGAAAATTCACTCCAGAAGGATGAAATGTGTATGTTTCTCTCTGAAAGAACACTCAGCCATTGGCTTTTACTTGCTACTTCAAAGTCTTTGTAGAAACGTGTGCTTTCACCGCTGGAGTACGTTTTGGGATGCATTTTTTCAATCTCTTGCAAGCCTCATGTTTCTTTCACAATGTGGAAAAATAAGGATTATATTTCCCAAATCACTTGAAATCAAGGGAAACGCACACTGCATCGATTTTGCTCAAACACGCTCTTTCTCCTAATGTGTTGAGAACATTCAAGAAACCAGAAAACAAGGGCATTTTGCAGTGAAACTCAGTCAGGCATGTACAAGAGGTCATTTCTATTGGTAGTAGAGTGCAAAAGCATGATTGACTTCATGTTCTCCATGAAACCCTTATATTTCCAAGGGACCTGAAGTAGGACTTTCACAAAAAGATGTGTTTGCGTGTCTGTGGTGAAAGGAGCTCTAAGTTGTGTATTCAGTGCTGGATAGTAACACACTCTACATAGGTTACACAGCGTTTTGAGAGCACCAACATGCTTCAAACTGAAGCTGGTACAAGGTGTGTGTAGAATGCTGAATGAAGACTTGTCATTTCAAAGAAAGAAGAGGAAAAAAAATCCAGGTAGTGAAACGAGCACACCAGTATATGAGATGTGCATGTGGACAGTTTCAAGCAGCAGCTCTTTGTGGACACTTGGAAACACCGGTATTAAAAACTTGCGTACGAAGCGGGATTTGGCCAAGGTTGAAAGACCTTCCAAAACCAACCCTAAATAACTTAGCCAAACAATGAATGTTCCAATAAGCTCCTGCAGAAAAGGTGCTTCTATGACACAACCCCCAGCAGGTAGCTACATTCTGCACAGTATAAAATGCATATGAACTCCAGCATGAAAATTCACTCCAGAAGGATGAAATGCATGTTTCTCTATGAAAGAACACTCAGCCACAAGGCTTTAGCTTGCTGCTTCAAAGTCTTTATAGAAATGTGTGTTTTCACTGCTGGAATACCCTAGCCCTCAACATCACTATAACCCTAGGTCCAAACATAACCCTAACCTGATCTCTAACCCTAGCCCTCAACATAACCCTAACCCTAGGTCTAACCGTAACCCTAACCGGATCTCTAACCCTAGCCCTCAACATAACCCTAACCCTAGGTCCAATAGGAACCCTAACCGGATCTCTAACCCTACCCCTAAACATAACCCTAACCCTAGGTCAAATCGTAACCCTAACCGGATCTGTAACCCTAGCCCTCAACATAACCCTAACCCTAGGTCCAATCGTAATACTAACCGGATCTCTAACCCTAGCCCTCAACATAACCCTAACCCTACGTCCAATAGTAACCCTAACCTGATCTCTAACCCTAGCCCTATACATAACCCTATCCCTAGGTCCAATCGTAACCCTAACCGGATCTGGAACCCTAGCCCTCAACATAACCCTAACCCTAGGTCCAATTGAAACCCTAACCTTCTCTCTAACCCTAGCCTTCAACATAACCCTAACCCTAGGTCCAATCGTAACCCTAACCTGATCTCTAACCCTAGCCCTATACATAACCCTAACCCTAGGTCCAATCATAACCCTAACCATATCTCTAACCCTAGCCCTCAACATAACCCTAACCCTAGGTCCAATCGTAACCCTAACCGTCTCTCTAACCCTAGTCCTCAACATAACCCTAACCCTAGGTCCAATCGTAACCCTAACCAGATCTGAACCCTAGCCCTCAACATAACCTTAACCTTAGGTCCAATCGTAATACTAACCTGATCACTAACCCTAGCCCTCAACATAACCCTAACCCTAGGTCCAATCGTAACCCTAACCGGATCTGTATCCCTAGCCCTAAACATAACCCTAACCCTAGGTCCAATCGTAATACTAACCTGATCTCTAACCCTAGCCCTCAACATAACCCTAAGCCTAGGTCCAATCTAACCCTAACCAGATCTCAAACCCTGGGCCTCAACATAACCCTAACCCTAGGTCCAATCGTAACCCTAACCGGATGTCTAACCCTAGCCCTCAACATAACCCTAACCCTAGGTCCAATCGTAACCCTAACCGGATGTCTAACCCTAGCCCTCAACATAACCCTAACCCTAGGTCCAATCGTAACCCTAACCATATCTCTAACCCTAGCCCTCAACATAACCCTAACCCTATGTCCAAAAGTAACCCTAACCTTCTCTCTAACCCTAGCCCTCAACATAACCCTAACCCTAGGTCCAATCGTAACCCTAACCATATCTCTAACCATACCCTCAACATAACCCTAACCCTAGGTCCAAAAGTAACCCTAACCTTCTCTCTAACCCTAGCCCTCAACATAACCCTAACCCTAGGTCCAATCGTAACCCTAACCATATCTCTAACCCTAGCCCTCAACATAACCCTAACCCTATGTCCAATCGTAATACTAACATGATCTCTAATCCTAGCCATCAACATAACCCTAACCCTAGGTCCAATCGTAACCCTAACCGGATCTTTAACCCTAGCCCTCAACATAACCCTAACCCTAGGTCCAATTGTAACCCTAATCTTCTCTCTAAGCCTAGCCCTCAACGTTACGCTAACCCTAGGTTCAAGTGTAACCCTAACCGGAACTCTAACCCTAGCCCTCAACATAACCCTAACCCTAGGTCCAATCGTAATACTAACCTGATCTCTAACCCTAGCCCTCAACATAACCCTAACCCTAGGTCCAATCTAACCCTAACCAGATCTCAAACCCTGGGCCTCAACATAACCCTAACCCTAGGTCCAATCGTAACCCTAACCGGATCTCTAACCCTAGCCGTCAACATAACCCTAACCCTAGGTCCAAATGTAACCCTAACCATATGTCTAATCCTAGACTTCAACATAACCCTAACCCTAGGTCCAAAAGTAACCCTAACCTTCTCTCTAACCCTAGCCCTCAACATAACCCTAACCCTATGTCCAATCGTAATACTAACATGACCTCTAATCCTAGCCCTCAACATAACCCTAACCCTAGGTCCAATTGTAACCCTAACCTTCTCTCTAAGCCTAGCCCTCAACATAACCCTAACCCTAGGTCCAATCGTAACCCTAACCATATCTCTAACCCTAGCCCTCAACATAACCCTAACCCTAGGTCCAAAAGTAACCCTAACCTTCTCTCTAACCCTAGCCCTCAACATAACCCTAACCCTAGGTCCAATCGTAACCCTAACCATATCTCTAACCCTAGCCCTCAACATAACCCTAACCCTAGGTCCAAAAGTAACCCTAACCTTCTCTCTAACCCTAGCCCTCAACATAACCCTAACCCTAGGTCCAATCGTAACCCTAACCGTCTCTCTAACCCTAGCCTTCAACAAAACCCTACCCTAGGTCCAATCGTAACCCTAACCGTCTCTACAGAAGGATGAAATACGTGTGTTTCTCTCTGAAAGAACTCTCAGCCACTATTCTTTTGCTTGCTCCTTCCAAGTCTTTGTAGAAGGGTGTGTTTTCACTGCAGGCATAAGTTTTAGGATGCATTTTTTCAATCTCTTGCAAGCCTCTTGTTGTTTCTTAGACAATGTGGAAAAACAAGGAGTATGTATCCCGAATCACTTGAAATCCAGGAAAACGCACACTGCATCAGTCTTCTTCAAACACGTTCTATTTCCTAAAGTGTTTTGAACTTTCAACAAACCAGAAAAGAAGGGCATTTTGCAGTGAAATTCAGAATGGCATGTACAAAAAGCCATTTCTTTCGGTTGCAGAGTTCAAAAGCATGATTGTCTTCATGTTTTCGATGAAACCCTTACATTTCCAATTTACCTGAGTTAGGACTTTCCCAAAAAGACGTGTTTGCGTGTCTGTGTTGAAAGGAGCTCTAAGTTGTGTATTCAGTGCTGTAGAGTGACACACTCTACACAGGATACACAGCGTTTTGAGAGCACCAACATGCTTCAAACTGAAACTGCTACAAGCTGTGTGTAGCATGCTGAATGAAGACTTGTCATTTCAAAGAAAGAAGAGGAAACCAAAATCCAGGTAGTGAAACGAGCACACCAGTATGGGAGATGTGCATGTGGACACTTTCAAGCAGCAGCTCTTTGTGGACACTTGGAAACAGGGCTGTGAAAAACTTTCGTACAAAGCGGATTTGGCCAAAGTTGAAAGACCTTCCAAAACCAACCCTAAATAACTTAGCCAAACAATGAAAGTTCCAATAAGCTCCTACAGGAAAGGTGCATCTATGACACAACCCCCGAGCAGGTAGCTACATTCTGCACAGTACAAAATGCATATGAATTCCAGCAAGAAAACTCACTCCAGAAGGATGAAATGCATGTGTTTCTCTCTGAAAGGACACTCAGCCACTATTCTTTTGCTTGCTCCTTCCAAGTCTTTGTAGAACCGTGTGTTTTCACTGCTGGAATAAGTTTTAGGATGCATTGTTTCAATCTCTTGCAAGCCTCATGTTGTTTCTTAGACAATGTGGAAAATCACGGATTATGTTTCCCAAATCACAAGAAATAAAGGAAAACGCACACTGCATCAGTCTTCTTCAAACACGCTCTATCTCCTAATGTGTTGTGAACTTTCAACAAACCAGAAAAGAAGGGCATTTTGCACTGAAATTCAGACAGGTATGTAGAAGAGTTCATTCCTATTGGTTGCAGAGTGCAAAAGCATGATTGACGTCAAGCTCTGGATGAAACCCTTACATTTCCAAGAGTAAAGAAGTAGGACTTTTACAAAAAGATGTGTTTGCGTGTCTGTGGTGAAAGGAGCTCTAAGTTGTGTATTCAGTGCTGGAGATTGACACACTCTACACAGGTTACTCAGCGTTTTAAGAGCACCAATATGCTGCAAACTGAAACTGCTACAAGGTGTGTGTAGCATGCAGAAAGAGGGCTTGTAATTTCAAAGAAAGAAGAGGAAACCAAAATCCAGGTAGTGAAACGAGCACACCAGTATGGGAGATGTGCATGTGGAGAGTTTTAAGCAGCAGTTCTTTGTGGGCTCTTGGAAACAGGGCTGTGAAAAAATTTCGTAAGAAAGCAGATTTGGCTAAAGTTGAAAGACCTTCCAAAACCAACCCAAAGAAGTTAGCCAAACAATGAATGTTCCAATAAGCTCCTGCAGGAAAGTTGCTTCTATGACACAACCCCCGAGCAGGTAGTTACATTCTGCATGGTACAAATGCATATGAATTCCAGGCTGAAAATTCACTCCAGAAGGATGAAATGTGTATGTTTCTCTCTGAAAGAACACTCAGCCATTGGCTTTTACTTGCTACTTCAAAGTCTTTGTAGAAACGTGTGCTTTCACCGCTGGAGTACGTTTTGGGATGCATTTTTTCAATCTCTTGCAAGCCTCATGTTTCTTTCACAATGTGGAAAAATAAGGATTATATTTCCCAAATCACTTGAAATCTAGGGAAACGCACACTGCATCGATCTTGCTCAAACACGCTCTTTCTCCTAATGTGTTGAGAACATTCAAGAAACCAGAAAACAAGGGCATTTTGCAGTGAAAGTCAGTCAGGCATGTACAAGAGGTCATTTCTATTGGTAGTAGAGTGCAAAAGCATGATTGACTTCATGTTCTCCATGAAACCCTTACATTTCCAAGGGACCTGAAGTAGGACTTTCACAAAAAGATGTGTTTGCGTGTCTGTGGTGAAAGGAGCTCTAAGTTGTGTATTCAGTGCTGGAGAGTAACACACTCTACATAGGTTACACAGCGTTTTGAGAGCACCAACATGCTTCAAACGGAAGCTGGTACAAGGTGTGTGTAGAATGCTGAATGAAGACTTGTCATTTCAAAGAAAGAAGAGGAAACCAAAATCCAGGTAGTGAAACGAGCACACCAGTATACGAGATGTGCATGTGGACAGTTTCAAGCAGCAGCTCTTTGTGGACACTTGGAAACAGCGGTATTAAAAACTTGCGTACGAAGCGGGATTTGGCCAAGGTTGAAAGACTTTCCAAAACCAACCCTAAATAACTTAGCCAAACAATGAATGTTCCAATAAGCTCCTGCAGAAAAGGTGCTTCTATGACACAACCCCCAGCAGGTAGCTACATTCTGCACAGTATAAAATGCATATGAACTCCAGCATGAAAATTCACTCCAGAAGGATGAAATGCATGTTTCTCTATGAAAGAACACTCTGCCACAAGGCTTTAGCTTGCTGCTTCAAAGTCTTTATAAAAATCTGTGTTTTCAATGCTGGAATACCCTAGCCCTCAACATCACTATAACCTTAGGTCCAATCTTAACCCTAACCTGATCTCTAACCCTAGCCCTCAACATAACCCTAACCCTAGGTCCAACCGTAACCCTAACCGGATCTCTAACCCTAGCCCTCAACATAACCCTAACCCTACGTCCAATAGTAACCCTAACCGGATCTCTAACCCTAGCTCTCAACATAACCCTAACCCTAGGTCCAATCGTAATTCTAACCGGATCTCTAACCCTAGCCCTCAACATAACCCTAACCCTACGTCCAATAGTAACCCTAACCGGATCTCTAACCCTAGCCCTAAACATAACCCTAACCCTAGGTCCAATCGTAACCCTAACCGGATCTGTAACCCTAGCCCTCAACATAACCCTAACCCTAGGTCCAATTGAAACCCTAACCTTCTCTCTAACCCTAGCCCTCAACATAACCCTAACCCTAGGTCCAATCGTAACCCAAACCTGATCTCTAACCCTAGCCCTATACATAACCCTAACCCTAGGTCCAATCATAACCCTAACCATATCTCTAACCCTAGCCCTCAAATTAACCCTAACCCTAGGTCCAATCGTAACCCTAACAGTCTCTCTAACCCTAGCCCTCAACGTTACGCTAACCCTAGGTCCAATAGTAACCCTAACCGGATCTGAACCCTAGCCCTCAACATAACCTTAACCTTAGGTCCAATCGTAATACTAACCTGATGACTAAACTTATCCCTCAACATAACCCTAACCCTAGGTCCAATCGTAAACATAACCGGATCTGTATCCCTAGCCCTAAACATAACCCTAACCCTAGGTCCAATATTAACCCTAACCTGATCTCTAAACCTAGCCCTCAACATAACCCTAACCCTAGGTCCAATCTAACCCTAACCAGATCTCAAACCCTGGGCCTCAACATAACCCTAACCCTAGGTCCAATCGTAACCCTAACCGGATCTCTAACCCTAGCCCTCAACATAACCCTAACCCTAGGTCCAATCGAAACCCTAACCGGATCTCTAACCCTAGCCCTCAACATAACCCTAACCCTAGGTCCAATGGTAACCCTAACAATATCTCTAACCCTAGCTCTCAACATATCCCTAACCCTAGGTCCAAAAGTAACCCTAAACTTCTCTCTAACCCTAGCCCTCAACATAACCCTAACCCTAGGTCCAATCGTATCCCTAACCTGATCTCTAAAGCTAGCCCTCAACATAACACTAACCCTAGGTCCAATCGTAACCCTAACCGTCTCTCTAACCCTAGACCTCAACGTTACGCTAACCCTAGGTCCAATCGTAACCCTAACCGGATCTGAACCCTAGCCCTCAACATAACCTTAACCTTAGGTCCAATCGTAATACTAACCTGATCACTAACCCTAGCCCTCAACATAACCCTAACCCTAGGTCCAATCGTAACCCTAACCGGATCTGTATCCCTAGCCTTAAACATAACCCTAACCCTAGGTCCAATCTTAACCCTAACCTGATCTCTAACCCTAGCCCTCAACATAACCCTAACCCTAGGTCCAATCTAACCCTAACCAGATCTCAAACCCTGGGCCTCAACATAACCCTAACCCTAGGTCCAATCGTAACCCTAACCGGATCTCTAACCCTAGCCCTCAACATAACCCTAACCCTAGGTCCAATTGTAACCCTAACCTTCTCTCTAAGCCTAGCCCTCAACTTTACGCTAACCCTAGGTTCAAGTGTAACCCTAACCGGAACTCTAACCCTAGTCCTCAACATAACCCTAACCCTAGGTCCAATCGTAATCCTAACCATATCTCTAACCCTAGCCCTCAACATAACCCTAACCCTAGGTCCAAAAGTAACCCTAACCTTCTCTCTAACCCTAGCCCTCAACATAACCCTAACCCTAGGTCCAATCGTAACCCTAACCATATCTCTAACCCTAGCCCTCAACATAACCCTAACCCTAGGTCCAAAAGTAACCCTAACCTTCTCTCTAACCCTAGCCCTCAACATAACCCTAACCCTAGGTCCAATCGTAACCCTAACCGTCTCTCTAACCCTAGCCCTCAACATAACCCTACCCTAGGTCCAATCGTAACCCTAACCTTCTCTACAGAAGGATGAAATACGTGTGTTTCTCTCTGAAAGAACTCTCAGCCACTATTCTTTTGCTTGCTCCTTCCAAGTCTGTGTAGAAACGTGTGTTTTCACTGCAGGCATAAGTTTTAGGATGCATTTTTTCAATCTCTTGCAAGCCTCATGTTGTTTCTTAGACAGTGTGGAAAAACAAGGAGTATGTATCCCGAATCACTTGAAATCCAGGAAAACGCACACTGCATCAGTCTTCTTCAAACACGTTCTATTTCCTAAAGTGTTTTGAACTTTCAACAAACCAGAAAAGAAGGGCATTTTGCAGTGAAATTCAGAATGGCATGTACAAAAAGCCATTTCTTTTGGTTGCAGAGTTCAAAAACATGATTGTCTTCATGTTTTCGATGAAACTCTTACATTTCTAATTTACCTGAGTTAGGACTTTCCCAAAAAGACCTGTTTGCGTGTCTGTGTTGAAAGGAGCTCTAAGTTGTGTATTCAGTGCTGTAGAGTGACACACTCTACACAGGATACACAGCGTTTTGAGAGCACCAACATGCTTCAAACTGAAACTGCTACAAGCTGTGTGTAGCATGCTGAATGAAGACTTGTCATTTCAAAGAAAGAAGAGGAAACCAAAATCCAGGTAGTGAAACGAGCACACCAGTATGGGAGATGTGCATGTGGACACTTTCAAGCAGCAGCTCTTTGTGGACACTTGGAAACAGGGCTGTGAAAAACTTTCGTACAAAGCGGATTTGGCCAAAGTTGAAAGACCTTCCAAAACCAACCCTAAATAACTTAGCCAAACAATGAAAGTTCCAATAAGCTCCTACAGGAAAGGTGCATCTATGACACAACCCCCGAGCAGGTAGCTACATTCTGCACAGTACAAAATGCATATGAATTCCAGCAAGAAAACTCACTCCAGAAGGATGAAATGCATGTGTTTCTCTCTGAAAGGACACTCAGCCACTATTCTTTTGCTTTCTCCTTCCAAGTCTTTGTAGAACCGTGTGTTTTCACTGCCTGAATAAGTTTTAGGATGCATTGTTTCAATCTCTTGCAAGCCTCATGTTGTTTCTTAGACAATGTGGAAAATCACGGATTATGTTTCCCAAATCACAAGAAATAAAGGAAAACGCACACTGCATCAGTCTTCTTCAAACACGCTCTATCTCCTAATGTGTTGTGAACTTTCAACAAACCAGAAAAGAAGGGCATTTTGCACTGAAATTCAGACGGGTATGTACAAGAGTTCATTCCTATTGGTTGCAGAGTGCAAAAGCATGATTGACTTCAAGTTCTCGATGAAACCCTTACATTTCCAAGAGTAAAGAAGTAGGACTTTTACAAAAAGATGTGTTTGCGTGTCTGTGGTGAAAGGAGCTCTAAGTTGTGTATTCAGTGCTGGAGATTGACACACTCTACACAGGTTACTCAGCGTTTTAAGAGCACCAATATGCTGCAAACTGAAACTGCTACAAGGTGTGTGTAGCATGCAGAAAGAGGGCTTGTAATTTCAAAGAAAGAAGAGGAAACCAAAATCCAGGTAGTGAAACGAGCACACCAGTATGGGAGATGTGCATGTGGAGAGTTTTAAGCAGCAGTTCTTTGTGGGCTCTTGGAAACAGGGCTGTGAAAAAATTTCGTAAGAAAGCGGATTTGGCTAAAGTTGAAAGACCTTCCAAAACCAACCCAAAGAAGTTAGCCAAACAATGAATGTTCCAATAAGCTCCTGCAGGAAAGTTGCTTCTATGACACAACCCCCGAGCAGGTAGTTACATTCTGCACGGTACAAATGCATATGAATTCCAGGCTGAATATTCACTCCAGAAGGATGAAATGTGTATGTTTCTCTCTGAAAGAACACTCAGCCATTGGCTTTTACTTGCTACTTCAAAGTCTTTGTAGAAACGTGTGCTTTCACCGCTGGAGTACGTTTTGGGATGCATTTTTTCAATCTCTTGCAAGCCTCATGTTTCTTTCACAATGTGGAAAAATAAGGATTATATTTCCCAAATCACTTGAAATCTAGGGAAACGCACACTGCATCGATCTTGCTCAAACATGCTCTTTCTCCTAATGTGTTGAGAACATTCAAGAAACCAGAAAACAAGGGCATTTTGCAGTGAAACTCAGTCAGGCATGTACAAGAGGTCATTTCTATTGGTAGTAGAGTGCAAAAGCATGATTGACTTCATGTTCTCCATGAAACCCTTACATTTCCAAGGGACCTGAAGTAGGACTTTCACAAAAAGATGTGTTTGCGTGTCTGTGGTGAAAGGAGCTCTAAGTTGTGTATTCAGTGCTGGAGAGTAACACACTCTACATAGGTTACACAGCGTTTTGAGAGCACCAACATGCTTCAAACTGAAGCTGGTACAAGGTGTGTGTAGAATGCTGAATGAAGACTTGTCATTTCAAAGAAAGAAGAGGAAACCAAAATCCAGGTAGTGAAACGAGCACACCAGTATATGAGATGTGCATGTGGACAGTTTCAAGCAGCAGCTCTTTGTGGACACTTGGAAACAGCGGTATTAAAAACTTGCGTACCAAGCGGGATTTGGCCAAGGTTGAAAGACCTTCCAAAACCAACCCTAAATAACTTAGCCAAACAATGAATGTTCCAATAAGCTCCTGCAGAAAAGGTGCTTCTATGACACAACCCCCAGCAGGTAGCTACATTCTGCACAGTATAAAATGCATATGAACTCCAGCATGAAAATTCACTCCAGAAGGATGAAATGCATGTTTCTCTATGAAAGAACACTCAGCCACAAGGCTTTAGCTTGCTGCTTCAAAGTCTTTATAGAAATGTGTGTTTTCACTGCTGGAATACCCTAGCCCTCAACATCACTATAACCCTAGGTCCAATCTTAACCCTAACCTGATCTCTAACCCTAGCCCTCAACATAACCCTAACCCTAGGTCAAAAGTAACCCTAACCTTCTCTCTAACCCTAGCCCTCAACATAACCCTAACCCTAGGTCCAACCGTAACCCTAACCGGATCTCTAACCCTAGCCCTCAACATAACCCTAACCCTACGTCCAATAGTAACCCTAACCGGATATCTAACCCTAGCCCTCAACATAACCCTAACCCTAGGTCCAATCGTAATAGTAACCGGATCTCTAACCCTAGCCCTCAACATAACCCTAACCCTACGTCCAATAGTAACCCTAACCGGATCTCTAACCCTAGCCCTAAACATAACCCTAACCCTAGGTCCAATCGTAACCCTAACCGGATCTGTAACCCTAGCCCTCAACATAACCCTAACCCTAGGTCCAACTGAAACCCTAAACTTCTCTCTAACCCTAGCCCTCAACATAAGCCTAACCCTAGGTCCAATCGTAACCCTAACCTGATCTCTAACCCTAGCCCTATACATAACCCTAACCCTAGGTCCAATCATAACCCTAACCATATCTCTAACCCTAGCCCTCAACATAACCCTAACCCTAGGTCCAATCGTAACCCTAACAGTCTCTCTAACCCTAGCCCTCAACGTTACGCTAACCCTAGGTCCAATAGTAACCCTAACCGGATCTGAACCCTAGCCCTCAACATAACCTTAACCTTAGGTCCAATCGTAATACTAACCTGATGACTATCCCTAGCCCTCAACATAACCCTAACCCTAGGTCCAATCGTAACCCTAACCGGATCTTTATCCCTAGCCCTAAACATAACCCTAACCCTAGGTCCAATCTTAACCCTAACCTGATCTCTAAACCTAGCCCTCAACATAACCCTACCCTAGGTCCAATCTAACCCTAACCAGATCTCAAACCCTGGGCCTCAACATAACCCTAACCCTAGGTCCAATCGTAACCCTAACCGGATCTCTAACCCTAGCCCTCAACATAACCCTAACCCTAGGTCCAATCGAAACCCTAACCGGATCTCTAACCCTAGCCCTCAACATAACCCTAACCCTAGGTCCAATCGTAACCCTAACAATATCTCTAACCCTAGCCCTCAACATAACCCTAACCCTAGGTCCAAAAGTAACCCTAACCTTCTCTCTAACCCTAGCCCTCAACATAACCCTAACCCTAGGTCCAATCGTAACCCTAACCTGATCTCTAACCCTAGCCCTCAACATAACCCTAACCCTAGGTCCAATCGTAACCCTAACCGTCTCTCTAACCCTAGCCCTCAACGTTCCGCTAACCCTAGGTCCAATCGTAACCCTAACCGGATCTGAACCCTAGCCCTCAACATAACCTTAACCTTAGGTCCAATCGTAATACTAACCTGATCACTAACCCTAGCCCTCAACATAACCCTAACCCTAGGTCCAATCGTAACCCTAACCGGATCTGTATCCCTAGCCCTAAACATAACCCTAACCCTAGGTCCTATCTTAACCCTAACCTGATCTCTAACCCTAGCCCTCAACATAACCCTAACCCTAGGTCCAATTTAACCCTAACCAGATCTCAAACCCTGGGCCTCAACATAACCCTAACCCTAGGTCCAATCGTAACCCTAACCTTCTCTCTAACCCTAGCCCTCAACATAACCCTAACCCTAGGTCCAATTGTAACCCTAACCTTCTCTCTAAGCCTAGCCCTCAACGTTACGCTAACCCTAGGTTCAAGTGTAACCCTAACCGGGACTCTAACCCTAGCCCTCAACATAACCCTAACCCTAGGTCCAATCGTAACCCTAACCATATCTCTAACCCTAGCCCTCAACATAACCCTAACCCTAGGTCCAAAAGTAACCCGAACCTTCTCTCTAACCCTAGCCCTCAACATAACCCTAACCCTAGGTCCAATCGTAACCCTAACCATATCTCTAACCCTAGCCCTCAACATAACCCTAACCCTAGGTCCAAAAGTAACCCTAACCTTCTCTCTAACCCTAGCCCTCAACATAACCCTAACCCTAGGTCCAATCGTAACCCTAACCGTCTCTCTAACCCTAGCCCTCAACATAACCCTACCCTAGGTCCAATCGTAACCCTAACCGTCTCTACAGAAGGATGAAATACGTGTGTTTCTCTCTGAAAGAACTCTCAGCCACTATTCTTTTGCTTGCTCCTCCCAAGTCTTTGTAGAAACGTGTGTTTTCACTGCAGGCATAAGTTTTAGGATGCATTTTTTCAATCTCTTGCAAGCCTCATGTTGTTTCTTAGACAATGTGGAAAAACAAGGAGTATGTATCCCGAATCACTTGAAATCCAGGAAAACGCACACTGCATCAGTCTTCTTCAAACACGTTCTATTTCCTAAAGTGTTTTGAACTTTCAACAAACCAGAAAAGAAGGGCATTTTGCAGTGAAATTCAGAATGGCATGTACAAAAAGCCATTTCTTTCGGTTGCAGAGTTCAAAAGCATGATTGTCTTCATGTTTTCGATGAAACCCTTACATTTCCAATTTACCTGAGTTAGGACTTTCCCAAAAAGACGTGTTTGCGTGTCTGTGTTGAAAGGAGCTCTAAGTTGTGTATTCAGTGCTGTAGAGTGACACACTCTACACAGGATACACAGCGTTTTGAGAGCACCAACATGCTTCAAACTGAAACTGCTACAAGCTGTGTGTAGCATGCTGAATGAAGACTTGTCATTTCAAAGAAAGAAGAGGAAACCAAAATCCAGGTAGTGAAACGAGCACACCAGTATGGGAGATGTGCATGTGGACACTTTCAAGCAGCAGCTCTTTGTGGACACTTGGAAACAGGGCTGTGAAAAACTTTCGTACAAAGCGGATTTGGCCAAAGTTGAAAGACCTTCCAAAACCAACCCTAAATAACTTAGCCAAACAATGAAAGTTCCAATAAGCTCCTACAGGAAAGGTGCATCTATGACACAACCCCCGAGCAGGTAGCTACATTCTGCACAGTACAAAATGCATATGAATTCCAGCAAGAAAACTCACTCCAGAAGGATGAAATGCATGTGTTTCTCTCTGAAAGGACACTCAGCCACTATTCTTTTGCTTGCTCCTTCCAAGTCTTTGTAGAACCGTGTGTTTTCACTGCCTGAATAAGTTTTAGGATGCATTGTTTCAATCTCTTGCAAGCCTCATGTTGTTTCTTAGACAATGTGGAAAATCACGGATTATGTTTCCCAAATCACAAGAAATAAAGGAAAACGCACACTGCATCAGTCTTCTTCAAACACGCTCTATCTCCTAATGTGTTGTGAACTTTCAACAAACCAGAAAAGAAGGGCATTTTGCACTGAAATTCAGACGGGTATGTACAAGAGTTCATTCCTGTTGGTTGCAGAGTGCAAAAGCATGATTGACTTCAAGTTCTCGATGAAACCCTTACATTTCCAAGAGTAAAGAAGTAGGACTTTTACAAAAAGATGTGTTTGCGTGTCTGTGGTGAAAGGAGCTCTAAGTTGTGTATTCAGTGCTGGAGATTGACACACTCTACACAGGTTACTCAGCGTTTTAAGAGCACCAATATGCTGCAAACTGAAACTGCTACAAGGTGTGTGTAGCATGCAGAAAGAGGGCTTGTAATTTCAAAGAAAGAAGAGGAAACCAAAATCCAGGTAGTGAAACGAGCACACCAGTATGGGAGATGTGCATGTGGAGAGTTTTAAGCAGCAGTTCTTTGTGGGCTCTTGGAAACAGGGCTGTGAAAAAATTTCGTAAGAAAGCGGATTTGGCTAAAGTTGAAAGACCTTCCAAAACCAACCCAAAGAAGTTAGCCAAACAATGAATGTTCCAATAAGCTCCTGCAGGAAAGTTGCTTCTATGACACAACCCCCGAGCAGGTAGTTACATTCTGCACGGTACAAATGCATATGAATTCCAGGCTGAATATTCACTCCAGAAGGATGAAATGTGTATGTTTCTCTCTGAAAGAACACTCAGCCATTGGCTTTTACTTGCTACTTCAAAGTCTTTGTAGAAACGTGTGCTTTCACCGCTGGAGTACGTTTTGGGATGCATTTTTTCAATCTCTTGCAAGCCTCATGTTTCTTTCACAATGTGGAAAAATAAGGATTATATTTCCCAAATCACTTGAAATCTAGGGAAACGCACACTGCATCGATCTTGCTCAAACATGCTCTTTCTCCTAATGTGTTGAGAACATTCAAGAAACCAGAAAACAAGGGCATTTTGCAGTGAAACTCAGTCAGGCATGTACAAGAGGTCATTTCTATTGGTAGTAGAGTGCAAAAGCATGATTGACTTCATGTTCTCCATGAAACCCTTACATTTCCAAGGGACCTGAAGTAGGACTTTCACAAAAAGATGTGTTTGCGTGTCTGTGGTGAAAGGAGCTCTAAGTTGTGTATTCAGTGCTGGAGAGTAACACACTCTACATAGGTTACACAGCGTTTTGAGAGCACCAACATGCTTCAAACTGAAGCTGGTACAAGGTGTGTGTAGAATGCTGAATGAAGACTTGTCATTTCAAAGAAAGAAGAGGAAACCAAAATCCAGGTAGTGAAACGAGCACACCAGTATATGAGATGTGCATGTGGACAGTTTCAAGCAGCAGCTCTTTGTGGACACTTGGAAACAGCGGTATTAAAAACTTGCGTACCAAGCGGGATTTGGCCAAGGTTGAAAGACCTTCCAAAACCAACCCTAAATAACTTAGCCAAACAATGAATGTTCCAATAAGCTCCTGCAGAAAAGGTGCTTCTATGACACAACCCCCAGCAGGTAGCTACATTCTGCACAGTATAAAATGCATATGAACTCCAGCATGAAAATTCACTCCAGAAGGATGAAATGCATGTTTCTCTATGAAAGAACACTCAGCCACAAGGCTTTAGCTTGCTGCTTCAAAGTCTTTATAGAAATGTGTGTTTTCAATGCTGGAATAACCTAGCCCTCAACATCACTATAACCCTAGGTCCAATCTTAACCCTAACCTGATCTCTAACCCTAGCCCTCAACATAACCCTAACCCTAGGTCCAAAAGTAACCCTAACCTTCTCTCTAACCCTAGCCCTCAACATAACCCTAACCCTAGGTCCAACCGTAACCCTAACCGGATCTCTAACCCTAGCCCTCAACATAACCCTAACCCTACGTCCAATAGTAACCCTAACCGGATATCTAACCCTAGCCCTCAACATAACCCTAACCCTAGGTCCAATCGTAATAGTAACCGGATCTCTAACCCTAGCCCTCAACATAACCCTAACCCTACGTCCAATAGTAACCCTAACCGGATCTCTAACCCTAGCCCTAAACATAACCCTAACCCTAGGTCCAATCATAACCCTAACCGGATCTGTAACCCTAGCCCTCAACATAACCCTAACCCTAGGTCCAATTGAAACCCTAACCTTTTCTCTAACCCTAGCCCTCAACATAAGCCTAACCTTAGGTCCAATCGTAACCCTAACCTGATCTCTAACCCTAGCCCTATACATAACCCTAACCCTAGGTCCAATCATAACCCTAACCATATCTCTAACCCTAGCCCTCAACATAACCCTAACCCTAGGTCCAATCGTAACCCTAACAGTCTCTCTAACCCTAACCCTCAACGTTACGCTAACCCTAGGTCCAATAGTAACCCTAACCGGATCTGAACCCTAGCCCTCAACATAACCTTAACCTTAGGTCCAATCGTAATACTAACCTGATGACTATCCCTAGCCCTCAACATAACCCTAACCCTAGGTCCAATCGTAACCCTAACCGGATCTTTATCCCTAGCCCTAAACATAACCCTAACCCTAGGTCCAATCTTAACCCTAACCTGATCTCTAAACCTAGCCCTCAACATAACTCTAACCCTAGGTCCAATCTAACCCTAACCAGATCTCAAACCCTGGGCCTCAACATAACCCTAACCCTAGGTCCAATCGTAACCCTAACCGGATCTCTAACCCTAGCCCTCAACATAACCCTAACCCTAGGTCCAATCGAAACCCTAACCGGATCTCTAACCCTAGCCCTCAACATAACCCTAACCCTAGGTCCAATCGTAACCCTAACAATATCTCTAACCCTAGCCCTCAACATAACCCTAACCCTAGGTCCAAAAGTAACCCTAACCTTCTCTCTAACCCTAGCCCTCAACATAACCCTAACCCTAGGTCCAATCGTAACCCTAACCTGATCTCTAACCCTAGCCCTCAACATAACCCTAACCCTAGGTCCAATCGTAACCCTAACCGTCTCTCTAACCCTAGCCCTCAACGTTACGCTAACCCTAGGTCCAATCGTAACCCTAACCGGATCTGAACCCTAGCCCTCAACATAACCTTAACCTTAGGTCCAATCGTAATACTAACCTGATCACTAACCCTAGCCCTCAACATAACCCTAACCCTAGGTCCAATCGTAACCCTAACCGGATCTGTATCCCTAGCCCTAAACATAACCCTAACCCTAGGTCCTATCTTAACCCTAACCTGATCTCTAACCCTAGCCCTCAACATAACCCTAACCCTAGGTCCAATTTAACCCTAACCAGATCTCAAACCCTGGGCCTCAACATAACCCTAACCCTAGGTCCAATCGTAACCCTAACCTTCTCTCTAACCCTAGCCCTCAACATAACCCTAACCCTAGGTCCAATTGTAACCCTAACCTTCTCTCTAAGCCTAGCCCTCAACGTTACGCTAACCCTAGGTTCAAGTGTAACCCTAACCGGAACTCTAACCCTAGCCCTCAACATAACCCTAACCCTAGGTCCAATCGTAACCCTAACCATATCTCTAACCCTAGCCCTCAACATAACCCTAACCCTAGGTCCAAAAGTAACCCGAACCTTCTCTCTAACCCTAGCCCTCAACATAACCCTAACCCTAGGTCCAATCGTAACCCTAACCATATCTCTAACCCTAGCCCTCAACATAACCCTAACCCTAGGTCCAAAAGTAACCCTAACCTTCTCTCTAACCCTAGCCCTCAACATAACCCTAACCCTAGGTCCAATCGTAACCCTAACCGTCTCTCTAACCCTAGCCCTCAACATAACCCTACCCTAGGTCCAATCGTAACCCTAACCGTCTCTACAGAAGGATGAAATACGTGTGTTTCTCTCTGAAAGAACTCTCAGCCACTATTCTTTTGCTTGCTCCTCCCAAGTCTTTGTAGAAACGTGTGTTTTCACTGCAGGCATAAGTTTTAGGATGCATTTTTTCAATCTCTTGCAAGCCTCATGTTGTTTCTTAGACAATGTGGAAAAACAAGGAGTATGTATCCCGAATCACTTGAAATCCAGGAAAACGCACACTGCATCAGTCTTCTTCAAACACGTTCTATTTCCTAAAGTGTTTTGAACTTTCAACAAACCAGAAAAGAAGGGCATTTTGCAGTGAAATTCAGAATGGCATGTACAAAAAGCCATTTCTTTCGGTTGCAGAGTTCAAAAGCATGATTGTCTTCATGTTTTCGATGAAACCCTTACATTTCCAATTTACCTGAGTTAGGACTTTCCCAAAAAGACGTGTTTGCGTGTCTGTGTTGAAAGGAGCTCTAAGTTGTGTATTCAGTGCTGTAGAGTGACACACTCTACACAGGATACACAGCGTTTTGAGAGCACCAACATGCTTCAAACTGAAACTGCTACAAGCTGTGTGTAGCATGCTGAATGAAGACTTGTCATTTCAAAGAAAGAAGAGGAAACCAAAATCCAGGTAGTGAAACGAGCACACCAGTATGGGAGATGTGCATGTGGACACTTTCAAGCAGCAGCTCTTTGTGGACACTTGGAAACAGGGCTGTGAAAAACTTTCGTACAAAGCGGATTTGGCCAAAGTTGAAAGACCTTCCAAAACCAACCCTAAATAACTTAGCCAAACAATGAAAGTTCCAATAAGCTCCTACAGGAAAGGTGCATCTATGACACAACCCCCGAGCAGGTAGCTACATTCTGCACAGTACAAAATGCATATGAATTCCAGCAAGAAAACTCACTCCAGAAGGATGAAATGCATGTGTTTCTCTCTGAAAGGACACTCAGCCACTATTCTTTTGCTTGCTCCTTCCAAGTCTTTGTAGAACCGTGTGTTTTCACTGCCTGAATAAGTTTTAGGATGCATTGTTTCAATCTCTTGCAAGCCTCATGTTGTTTCTTAGACAATGTGGAAAATCACGGATTATGTTTCCCAAATCACAAGAAATAAAGGAAAACGCACACTGCATCAGTCTTCTTCAAACACGCTCTATCTCCTAATGTGTTGTGAACTTTCAACAAACCAGAAAAGAAGGGCATTTTGCACTGAAATTCAGACGGGTATGTACAAGAGTTCATTCCTATTGGTTGCAGAGTGCAAAAGCATGATTGACTTCAAGTTCTCGATGAAACCCTTACATTTCCAAGAGTAAAGAAGTAGGACTTTTACAAAAAGATGTGTTTGCGTGTCTGTGGTGAAAGGAGCTCTAAGTTGTGTATTCAGTGCTGGAGATTGACACACTCTACACAGGTTACTCAGCGTTTTAAGAGCACCAATATGCTGCAAACTGAAACTGCTACAAGGTGTGTGTAGCATGCAGAAAGAGGGCTTGTAATTTCAAAGAAAGAAGAGGAAACCAAAATCCAGGTAGTGAAACGAGCACACCAGTATGGGAGATGTGCATGTGGAGAGTTTTAAGCAGCAGTTCTTTGTGGGCTCTTGGAAACAGGGCTGTGAAAAAATTTCGTAAGAAAGCGGATTTGGCTAAAGTTGAAAGACCTTCCAAAACCAACCCAAAGAAGTTAGCCAAACAATGAATGTTCCAATAAGCTCCTGCAGGAAAGTTGCTTCTATGACACAACCCCCGAGCAGGTAGTTACATTCTGCACGGTACAAATGCATATGAATTCCAGGCTGAAAATTCACTCCAGAAGGATGAAATGTGTATGTTTCTCTCTGAAAGAACACTCAGCCATTGGCTTTTACTTGCTACTTCAAAGTCTTTGTAGAAACGTGTGCTTTCACCGCTGGAGTACGTTTTGGGATGCATTTTTTCAATCTCTTGCAAGCCTCATGTTTCTTTCACAATGTGGAAAAATAAGGATTATATTTCCCAAATCACTTGAAATCTAGGGAAACGCACACTGCATCGATCTTGCTCAAACATGCTCTTTCTCCTAATGTGTTGAGAACATTCAAGAAACCAGAAAACAAGGGCATTTTGCAGTGAAACTCAGTCAGGCATGTACAAGAGGTCATTTCTATTGGTAGTAGAGTGCAAAAGCATGATTGACTTCATGTTCTCCATGAAACCCTTACATTTCCAAGGGACCTGAAGTAGGACTTTCACAAAAAGATGTGTTTGCGTGTCTGTGGTGAAAGGAGCTCTAAGTTGTGTATTCAGTGCTGGAGAGTAACACACTCTACATAGGTTACACAGCGTTTTGAGAGCACCAACATGCTTCAAACTGAAGCTGGTACAAGGTGTGTGTAGAATGCTGAATGAAGACTTGTCATTTCAAAGAAAGAAGAGGAAACCAAAATCCAGGTAGTGAAACGAGCACACCAGTATATGAGATGTGCATGTGGACAGTTTCAAGCAGCAGCTCTTTGTGGACACTTGGAAACAGCGGTATTAAAAACTTGCGTACCAAGCGGGATTTGGCCAAGGTTGAAAGACCTTCCAAAACCAACCCTAAATAACTTAGCCAAACAATGAATGTTCCAATAAGCTCCTGCAGAAAAGGTGCTTCTATGACACAACCCCCAGCAGGTAGCTACATTCTGCACAGTATAAAATGCATATGAACTCCAGCATGAAAATTCACTCCAGAAGGATGAAATGCATGTTTCTCTATGAAAGAACACTCAGCCACAAGGCTTTAGCTTGCTGCTTCAAAGTCTTTATAGAAATGTGTGTTTTCAATGCTGGAATACCCTAGCCCTCAACATCACTATAACCCTAGGTCCAATCTTAACCCTAACCTGATCTCTAACCCTAGCCCTCAACATAACCCTAACCCTAGGTCCAAAAGTAACCCTAACCTTCTCTCTAACCCTAGCCCTCAACATAACCCTAACCCTAGGTCCAACCGTAACCCTAACCGGATCTCTAACCCTAGCCCTCAACATAACCCTAACCCTACGTCCAATAGTAACCCTAACCGGATATCTAACCCTAGCCCTCAACATAACCCTAACCCTAGGTCCAATCGTAATAGTAACCGGATCTCTAACCCTAGCCCTCAACATAACCCTAACCCTACGTCCAATAGTAACCCTAACCGGATCTCTAACCCTAGCCCTAAACATAACCCTAACCCTAGGTCCAATCATAACCCTAACCGGATCTGTAACCCTAGCCCTCAACATAATCCTAACCCTAGGTCCAATCGTAATAGTAACCGGATCTCTAACCCTAGCCCTCAACATAAGCCTAACCCTAGGTCCAATCGTAACCCTAACCTGATCTCTAACCCTAGCCCTATACATAACCCTAACCCTAGGTCCAATCATAACCCTAACCATATCTCTAACCCTAGCCCTCAACATAACCCTAACCCTAGGTCCAATCGTAACCCTAACAGTCTCTCTAACCCTAGCCCTCAACGTTACGCTAACCCTAGGTCCAATAGTAACCCTAACCGGATCTGAACCCTAGCCCTCAACATAACCTTAACCTTAGGTCCAATCGTAATACTAACCTGATGACTATCCCTAGCCCTCAACATAACCCTAACCCTAGGTCCAATCGTAACCCTAACCGGATCTTTATCCCTAGCCCTAAACATAACCCTAACCCTAGGTCCAATCTTAACCCTAACCTGATCTCTAAACCTAGCCCTCAACATAACCCTAACCCGAGGTCCAATCTAACCCTAACCAGATCTCAAACCCTGGGCCTCAACATAACCCTAACCCTAGGTCCAATCGTAACCCTAACCGGATCTCTAACCCTAGCCCTCAACATAACCCTAACCCTAGGTCCAATCGAAACCCTAACCGGATCTCTAACCCTAGCCCTCAACATAACCCTAACCCTAGGTCCAATCGTAACCCTAACAATATCTCTAACCCTAGCCCTCAACATAACCCTAACCCTAGGTCCAAAAGTAACCCTAACCTTCTCTCTAACCCTAGCCCTCAACATAACCCTAACCCTAGGTCCAATCGTAACCCTAACCTGATCTCTAACCCTAGCCCTCAACATAACCCTAACCCTAGGTCCAATCGTAACCCTAACCGTCTCTCTAACCCTAGCCCTCAACGTTACGCTAACCCTAGGTCCAATCGTAACCCTAACCGGATCTGAACCCTAGCCCTCAACATAACCTTAACCTTAGGTCCAATCGTAATACTAACCTGATCACTAACCCTAGCCCTCAACATAACCCTAACCCTAGGTCCAATCGTAACCCTAACCGGATCTGTATCCCTAGCCCTAAACATAACCCTAACCCTAGGTCCTATCTTAACCCTAACCTGATCTCTAACCCTAGCCCTCAACATAACCCTAACCCTAGGTCCAATTTAACCCTAACCAGATCTCAAACCCTGGGCCTCAACATAACCCTAACCCTAGGTCCAATCGTAACCCTAACCTTCTCTCTAACCCTAGCCCTCAACATAACCCTAACCCTAGGTCCAATTGTAACCCTAACCTTCTCTCTAAGCCTAGCCCTCAACGTTACGCTAACCCTAGGTTCAAGTGTAACCCTAACCGGAACTCTAACCCTAGCCCTCAACATAACCCTAACCCTAGGTCCAATCGTAACCCTAACCATATCTCTAACCCTAGCCCTCAACATAACCCTAACCCTAGGTCCAAAAGTAACCCGAACCTTCTCTCTAACCCTAGCCCTCAACATAACCCTAACCCTAGGTCCAATCGTAACCCTAACCATATCTCTAACCCTAGCCCTCAACATAACCCTAACCCTAGGTCCAAAAGTAACCCTAACCTTCTCTCTAACCCTAGCCCTCAACATAACCCTAACCCTAGGTCCAATCGTAACCCTAACCGTCTCTCTAACCCTAGCCCTCAACATAACCCTACCCTAGGTCCAATCGTAACCCTAACCGTCTCTACAGAAGGATGAAATACGTGTGTTTCTCTCTGAAAGAACTCTCAGCCACTATTCTTTTGCTTGCTCCTCCCAAGTCTTTGTAGAAACGTGTGTTTTCACTGCAGGCATAAGTTTTAGGATGCATTTTTTCAATCTCTTGCAAGCCTCATGTTGTTTCTTAGACAATGTGGAAAAACAAGGAGTATGTATCCCGAATCACTTGAAATCCAGGAAAACGCACACTGCATCAGTCTTCTTCAAACACGTTCTATTTCCTAAAGTGTTTTGAACTTTCAACAAACCAGAAAAGAAGGGCATTTTGCAGTGAAATTCAGAATGGCATGTACAAAAAGCCATTTCTTTCGGTTGCAGAGTTCAAAAGCATGATTGTCTTCATGTTTTCGATGAAACCCTTACATTTCCAATTTACCTGAGTTAGGACTTTCCCAAAAAGACGTGTTTGCGTGTCTGTGTTGAAAGGAGCTCTAAGTTGTGTATTCAGTGCTGTAGAGTGACACACTCTACACAGGATACACAGCGTTTTGAGAGCACCAACATGCTTCAAACTGAAACTGCTACAAGCTGTGTGTAGCATGCTGAATGAAGACTTGTCATTTCAAAGAAAGAAGAGGAAACCAAAATCCAGGTAGTGAAACGAGCACACCAGTATGGGAGATGTGCATGTGGACACTTTCAAGCAGCAGCTCTTTGTGGACACTTGGAAACAGGGCTGTGAAAAACTTTCGTACAAAGCGGATTTGGCCAAAGTTGAAAGACCTTCCAAAACCAACCCTAAATAACTTAGCCAAACAATGAAAGTTCCAATAAGCTCCTACAGGAAAGGTGCATCTATGACACAACCCCCGAGCAGGTAGCTACATTCTGCACAGTACAAAATGCATATGAATTCCAGCAAGAAAACTCACTCCAGAAGGATGAAATGCATGTGTTTCTCTCTGAAAGGACACTCAGCCACTATTCTTTTGCTTGCTCCTTCCAAATCTTTGTAGAACCGTGTGTTTTCACTGCCTGAATAAGTTTTAGGATGCATTGTTTCAATCTCTTGCAAGCCTCATGTTGTTTCTTAGACAATGTGGAAAATCACGGATTATGTTTCCCAAATCACAAGAAATAAAGGAAAACGCACACTGCATCAGTCTTCTTCAAACACGCTCTATCTCCTAATGTGTTGTGAACTTTCAACAAACCAGAAAAGAAGGGCATTTTGCACTGAAATTCAGACGGGTATGTACAAGAGTTCATTCCTATTGGTTGCAGAGTGCAAAAGCATGATTGACTTCAAGTTCTCGATGAAACCCTTACATTTCCAAGAGTAAAGAAGTAGGACTTTTACAAAAAGATGTGTTTGCGTGTCTGTGGTGAAAGGAGCTCTAAGTTGTGTATTCAGTGCTGGAGATTGACACACTCTACACAGGTTACTCAGCGTTTTAAGAGCACCAATATGCTGCAAACTGAAACTGCTACAAGGTGTGTGTAGCATGCAGAAAGAGGGCTTGTAATTTCAAAGAAAGAAGAGGAAACCAAAATCCAGGTAGTGAAACGAGCACACCAGTATGGGAGATGTGCATGTGGAGAGTTTTAAGCAGCAGTTCTTTGTGGGCTCTTGGAAACAGGGCTGTGAAAAAATTTCGTAAGAAAGCGGATTTGGCTAAAGTTGAAAGACCTTCCAAAACCAACCCAAAGAAGTTAGCCAAACAATGAATGTTCCAATAAGCTCCTGCAGGAAAGTTGCTTCTATGACACAACCCCCGAGCAGGTAGTTACATTCTGCACGGTACAAATGCATATGAATTCCAGGCTGAAAATTCACTCCAGAAGGATGAAATGTGTATGTTTCTCTCTGAAAGAACACTCAGCCATTGGCTTTTACTTGCTACTTCAAAGTCTTTGTAGAAACGTGTGCTTTCACCGCTGGAGTACGTTTTGGGATGCATTTTTTCAATCTCTTGCAAGCCTCATGTTTCTTTCACAATGTGGAAAAATAAGGATTATATTTCCCAAATCACTTGAAATCTAGGGAAACGCACACTGCATCGATCTTGCTCATACACGCTCTTTCTCCTAATGTGTTGAGAACATTCAAGAAACCAGAAAACAAGGGCATTTTGCAGTGAAACTCAGTCAGGCATGTACAAGAGGTCATTTCTATTGGTAGTAGTGTGCAAAAGCATGATTGACTTCATGTTCTCCATGAAACCCTTACATTTCCAAGGGACGGGAAGTAGGACTTTCACAAAAAGATGTGTTTGCGTGTCTGTGGTGAAAGGAGCTCTAAGTTGTGTATTCAGTGCTGGAGATTGACACACTCTACACAGGTTACTCAGCGTTTTGAGAGCACCAACATGCTTCAAACTGAAGCTGGTACAAGGTGTGTGTAGAATGCTGAATGAAGACTTGTCATTTCAAAGAAAGAAGAGGAAACCAAAATCCAGGTAGTGAAACGAGCACACCAGTATATGAGATGTGCATGTGGACAGTTTCAAGCAGCAGCTCTTTGTGGACACTTGGAAACAGCGGTATTAAAAACTTGCGTACGAAGCGGGATTTGGCCAAGGTTGAAAGACCTTCCAAAACCAACCCTAAATAACTTAGCCAAACAATGAATGTTCCAATAAGCTCCTGCAGAAAAGGTGCTTCTATGACGCAACCCCCAGCAGGTAGCTACATTCTGCACAGTATAAAATGCATATGAATTCCAGCATGAAAATTCACTCCAGAAGGATGAAATGCATGTTTCTCTATGAAAGAACACTCTGCCACAAGGCTTTAGCTTGCTGCTTCAAAGTCTTTATAGAAATCTGTGTTTTCAATGCTGGAATACCCTAGCCCTCAACATCTCTAGAACCTTAGGTCCAATCTTAACCCTAACCTGATCTCTAACCCTAGCCCTCAACATAACACTAACCCTAGGTCCAATCGTAACCCTAACCGTCTCTCTAACCCTAGCCCTCAACGTTGCGCTAACCCTAGGTCCAATCGTAACCCTAACCGGATCTGAACCCTAGCCCTCAACATAACCTTAACCTTAGGTCCAATCGTAATACTAACCTGATCACTAACCCTAGCCCTCAACATAACCCTAACCCTAGGTCCAATCGTAACCTTAACCGGATCTGTATCCCTAGCCTTAAACATAACCCTAACCCTAGGTCCAATCTTAAACCTAACCTGATCTCTAACCCTAGCCCTCAACATAACCCTAACCCTAGGTCCAATCTAACCCTAACCAGATCTCAAACCCTGGGCCTCAACATAACCCTAACCCTAGGTCCAATCGTAACCCTAACCGGATCTCTAACCCTAGCCCTCAACATAACACTAACCCTAGGTCCAATTGTAACCCTAACCTTCTCTCTAAGCCTAGCCCTCAACGTTACGCTAACCCTAGGTTCAAGTGTAACCCTAACCGGAACTCTAACCCTAGCCCTCAACATAACCCTAACCCTAGGTCCAATCGTAACCCTAACCATATCTCTAACCCTAGCCCTCAACATAACCCTAACCCTAGGTCCAAAAGTAACCCTAACCTTCTCTCTAACCCTAGCCCTCAACATAACCCTAACCCTAGGTCCAATCGTAACCCTAACCATATCTCTAACCCTAGCCCTCAACATAACCCTAACCCTAGGTCCAAAAGTAACCCTAACCTTCTCTCTAACCCTAGCCCTCAACATAACCCTACCCTAGGTCCAATCGTAACCCTAACCGGATCTCTAACCCTAGCCCTCAACATAACCCTACCCTAGGTCCAATCGTAACGCTAACCGTCTCTACAGAAGGATGAAATACGTGTGTTTCTCTCTGAAAGAACTCTCAGCCACTATTCTTTTGCTTGCTCCTTCCAAGTCTTTGTAGAAACGTGTGTTTTCACTGCAGGCATAAGTTTTAGGATGCATTTTTTCAATCTCTTGCAAGCCTCATGTTGTTTCTTAGACAATGTGGAAAAACAAGGAGTATGTATCCCGAATCACTTGAAATCCAGGAAAACGCACACTGCATCAGTCTTCTTCAAACACGTTCTATTTCCTAAAGTGTTTTGAACTTTCAACAAACCAGAAAAGAAGGGCATTTTGCAGTGAAATTCAGAGTGGCATGTACAAAAAGCCATTTCTTTCGGTTGCAGAGTTCAAAAGCATGATTGTCTTCATGTTTTCGATGAAACCCTTACATTTCCAATTTACCTGAGTTAGGACTTTCCCAAAAAGACGTGTTTGCGTGTCTGTGTTGAAAGGAGCTCTAAGTTGTGTATTCAGTGCTGTAGAGTGACACACTCTACACAGGATACACAGCGTTTTGAGAGCACCAACATGCTTCAAACTGAAACTGCTACAAGCTGTGTGTAGCATGCTGAATGAAGACTTGTCATTTCAAAGAAAGAAGAGGAAACCAAAATCCAGGTAATGAAACGAGCACACCAGTATTGGAGATGTGCATGTGGACACTTTCAAGTAGCAGCTCTTTGTGGACACTTGGAAACAGGGCTGTGAAAAACTTTCGTACAAAGCGGATTTGGCCAAAGTTGAAAGACCTTCCAAAACCAACCCTAAATAACTTAGCCAAACAATGAATGTTCCAATAAGCCTCTGCAGAAAAGGTGCTTCTATGACGCAACCCCCAGCAGGTAGCTACATTCTGCACAGTATAAAATGCATATGAACTCCAGCATGAAAATTCACTCCAGAAGGATGAAATGCATGTTTCTCTATGAAAGAACACTCTGCCACAAGGCTTTAGCTTGCTGCTTCAAAGTCTTTATAGAAATTTGTGTTTTCAATGCTGGAATACCCTAGCCCTCAACATCTCTAGAACCTTAGGTCCAATCTTAACCCTAACCTGATCTCTAACCCTAGCCCTCAACATAACCCTAACCCTAGGTCCAATCTAACCGTAACCAGATCTCAAACCCTGGGCCTCAACATAACCCTAACCCTAGGTCCAATCGTAACCCTAACCGGATCTCTAACCCTAGCCCTCAACATAACCCTAACCCTAGGTCCAATCGAAACCCT
This sequence comes from Miniopterus natalensis, assembly GCF_054644295.1. NCBI lineage: Eukaryota > Metazoa > Chordata > Mammalia > Chiroptera > Miniopteridae > Miniopterus > Miniopterus natalensis. The sequence goes on from NC_142094.1 coordinate 2,191,525, forward strand.
AACCGGATCTCTAACCCTAGCCCTCAACATAACCCTAACCCTAGGTCCAATCGTAACCCTAACAATATCTCTAACCCTAGCCCTCAACATATCCCTAACCCTAGGTCCAAAAGTAACCCTAACCTTCTCTCTAACCCTAGCCCTCAACATAACCCTAACCCTAGGTCCAATTGTATCCCTAACCTGATCTCTAAAGCTAGCCCTCAACATAACACTAACCCTAGGTCCAATCGTAACCCTAACCGTCTCTCTAACCCTAGCCCTCAACGTTGCGCTAACCCTAGGTCCAATCGTAACCCTAACCGGATCTGAACCCTAGCCCTCAACATAACCTTAACCTTAGGTCCAATCGTAATACTAACCTGATCACTAACCCTAGCCCTCAACATAACCCTAACCCTAGGTCCAATCGTAACCTTAACCGGATCTGTATCCCTAGCCTTAAACATAACCCTAACCCTAGGTCCAATCTTAAACCTAACCTGATCTCTAACCCTAGCCCTCAACATAACCCTAACCCTAGGTCCAATCTAACCCTAACCAGATCTCAAACCCTGGGCCTCAACATAACCCTAACCCTAGGTCCAATCGTAACCCTAACCGGATCTCTAACCCTAGCCCTCAACATAACACTAACCCTAGGTCCAATTGTAACCCTAACCTTCTCTCTAAGCCTAGCCCTCAACGTTACGCTAACCCTAGGTTCAAGTGTAACCCTAACCGGAACTCTAACCCTAGCCCTCAACATAACCCTAACCCTAGGTCCAATCGTAACCCTAACCATATCTCTAACCCTAGCCCTCAACATAACCCTAACCCTAGGTCCAAAAGTAACCCTAACCTTCTCTCTAACCCTAGCCCTCAACATAACCCTAACCCTAGGTCCAATCGTAACCCTAACCATATCTCTAACCCTAGCCCTCAACATAACCCTAACCCTAGGTCCAAAAGTAACCCTAACCTTCTCTCTAACCCTAGCCCTCAACATAACCCTACCCTAGGTCCAATCGTAACCCTAACCGGATCTCTAACCCTAGCCCTCAACATAACCCTACCCTAGGTCCAATCGTAACGCTAACCGTCTCTACAGAAGGATGAAATACGTGTGTTTCTCTCTGAAAGAACTCTCAGCCACTATTCTTTTGCTTGCTCCTTCCAAGTCTTTGTAGAAACGTGTGTTTTCACTGCAGGCATAAGTTTTAGGATGCATTTTTTCAATCTCTTGCAAGCCTCATGTTGTTTCTTAGACAATGTGGAAAAACAAGGAGTATGTATCCCGAATCACTTGAAATCCAGGAAAACGCACACTGCATCAGTCTTCTTCAAACACGTTCTATTTCCTAAAGTGTTTTGAACTTTCAACAAACCAGAAAAGAAGGGCATTTTGCAGTGAAATTCAGAGTGGCATGTACAAAAAGCCATTTCTTTCGGTTGCAGAGTTCAAAAGCATGATTGTCTTCATGTTTTCGATGAAACCCTTACATTTCCAATTTACCTGAGTTAGGACTTTCCCAAAAAGACGTGTTTGCGTGTCTGTGTTGAAAGGAGCTCTAAGTTGTGTATTCAGTGCTGTAGAGTGACACACTCTACACAGGATACACAGCGTTTTGAGAGCACCAACATGCTTCAAACTGAAACTGCTACAAGCTGTGTGTAGCATGCTGAATGAAGACTTGTCATTTCAAAGAAAGAAGAGGAAACCAAAATCCAGGTAATGAAACGAGCACACCAGTATTGGAGATGTGCATGTGGACACTTTCAAGTAGCAGCTCTTTGTGGACACTTGGAAACAGGGCTGTGAAAAACTTTCGTACAAAGCGGATTTGGCCAAAGTTGAAAGACCTTCCAAAACCAACCCTAAATAACTTAGCCAAACAATGAATGTTCCAATAAGCCTCTGCAGAAAAGGTGCTTCTATGACGCAACCCCCAGCAGGTAGCTACATTCTGCACAGTATAAAATGCATATGAACTCCAGCATGAAAATTCACTCCAGAAGGATGAAATGCATGTTTCTCTATGAAAGAACACTCTGCCACAAGGCTTTAGCTTGCTGCTTCAAAGTCTTTATAGAAATTTGTGTTTTCAATGCTGGAATACCCTAGCCCTCAACATCTCTAGAACCTTAGGTCCAATCTTAACCCTAACCTGATCTCTAACCCTAGCCCTCAACATAACCCTAACCCTAGGTCCAATCTAACCGTAACCAGATCTCAAACCCTGGGCCTCAACATAACCCTAACCCTAGGTCCAATCGTAACCCTAACCGGATCTCTAACCCTAGCCCTCAACATAACCCTAACCCTAGGTCCAATCGAAACCCTAACCGGATCTCTAACCCTAGCCCTCAACATAACCCTAACCCTAGGTCCAATCGTAACCCTAACAATATCTCTAAACCTAGCCCTCAACATATCCCTAACCCTAGGTCCAAAAGTAACCCTAACCTTCTCTCTAACCCTAGCCCTCAACATAACCCTAACCCTAGGTCCAATTGTATCCCTAACCTGATCTCTAAAGCTAGCCCTCAACATAACACTAACCCTAGGTCCAATCGTAACCCTAACCGTCTCTCTAACCCTAGCCCTCAACGTTGCGCTAACCCTAGGTCCAATCGTAACCCTAACCGGATCTGAACCCTAGCCCTCAACATAACCTTAACCTTAGGTCCAATCGTAATACTAACCTGATCACTAACCCTAGCCCTCAACATAACCCTAACCCTAGGTCCAATCGTAACCTTAACCGGATCTGTATCCCTAGCCTTAAACATAACCCTAACCCTAGGTCCAATCTTAAACCTAACCTGATCTCTAACCCTAGCCCTCAACATAACCCTAACCCTAGGTCCAATCTAACCCTAACCAGATCTCAAACCCTGGGCCTCAACATAACCCTAACCCTAGGTCCAATCGTAACCCTAACCGGATCTCTAACCCTAGCCCTCAACATAACACTAACCCTAGGTCCAATTGTAACCCTAACCTTCTCTCTAAGCCTAGCCCTCAACGTTACGCTAACCCTAGGTTCAAGTGTAACCCTAACCGGAACTCTAACCCTAGCCCTCAACATAACCCTAACCCTAGGTCCAATCGTAACCCTAACCATATCTCTAACCCTAGCCCTCAACATAACCCTAACCCTAGGTCCAAAAGTAACCCTAACCTTCTCTCTAACCCTAGCCCTCAACATAACCCTAACCCTAGGTCCAATCGTAACCCTAAACATATCTCTAACCCTAGCCCTCAACATAACCCTAACCCTAGGTCCAAAAGTAACCCTAACCTTCTCTCTAACCCTAGCCCTCAACATAACCCTACCCTAGGTCCAATGGGAACTCTAACCGGATCTCTAACCCTAGCCCTCAACATAACCCTAACCCTAGGTCCATTCGTATCCCTAACCGGATCTCTAACCCTAGCCCTCAACATCACCCTAACCCTAGGTCCAATCGTAACCCAAACCGGATCTCTAACCCTAGCCCTCATCATAACCCTAAACCTAGGTCCAATCGTATCCCTAACCGGATCTCTAACCCTAGCCCTCAACATAACCCTAACCATAGGTCCAATCAAAACCCTAACCGGAACTCTAACCCTCGCTCTCAGCATAACCCTAAACCTAGGTCCAATCGGAATCCTAACCGGATATCTAACCCTAGCCCTGAACATGATCCTAACCCTAGGTCCAATCGTAACCCTATCCGGATCTCTAACACTAACCCTTAACATACCACTACCCTAGGTACAATCGGAACCCTAACCGGATCTCTAACCCAAGTCCTCAACGTAACCCTAACCCTAGGTCCAATCGTAACCCTAAAAGTATCTCTAACCCTATCCCTCAACATAACCCTAACCCTAGGTCCAATCGGAACCCTAACCGGATCTCTAACCCTAGCCCTCAACATAACCCTAACCCTAGGTCCAATCGGAACCCTAACCGGATCTCTAACCCTAGCCCTCAACATAACCCTACCCTTAGGTCCAATTGGAACGCTAACCGGATCTCTAAACCTAGCCCTCAACATAACCCTAACCCTAGGTCCAATCGGAACCCTAACCGGATCTCTAACCCTAGCCCTCAACATAACTGTAACCCTAGGTCCAATCGTAACCCTAACCGGATCTCAACCCTAGCCCTCAACATAACCCTAACCCTAGGTCCAATCGGAACCCTAACCGAATCTCTAACCCTAGCCCTCAACATAACCCTAACCCTAGGTCCAATCGGAACCCTAACCGGATCTCTAACCCTAGCCCTCAAAATAACCCTAACGCTAGGTCCAATCGTAACCATAACCGGATCTCTAACCCTAGCCCTCAACATTACCCTAACGTTAGGTCCAATCGGAACCCTAACCGGATCTCTAACCCTAGCCCTCCTCATAACCCTAATCCTAGGTCCAATCGGAACCCTAACCGGATCTCTAACCCTAGCCCTCAACATAACCCTAACCCTAGGTCCAATGGGAACTCTAACCGGATCTCTAACCCTAGCCCTCAACATAACCCTAACCCTAGGTCCAATCGTATCCCTAACCGGATCTCTAACCCTAGCCCTAAACATAACCCTAACCCTAGCTCCAATCGTAACCCAAACCGGATCTCTAACCCTAGCCCTCAACATAACCCTAAACCTAGGTCCAATCGTATCCATAACCGGATCTCTAACCCTAGCCCTCAACATAACCCTAACCCTAGGTCCAATCGCATCCCTAACCGGATCTCTAACCTTAGCCCTCAACATAACCCTAACCCTAGGTCCAATCGTAACCATAAGCGGATCTCTAACCCTAGCCCTCAACATTACCCTAACCCTAGGTCCAATCGGAAACCTAACCGGATCTCTAACCCTAGCCCTTAACATAACCCTAACCCTAGGTCCAATCGGAACCCTAACCGGAACTCTAACCCTCGCTCTCAACATAACCCTAACCCTAGGTCCAATCGGAACCCTAACAGGATCTCTAACCCTAGTCCTCAACGTAATGCTAACCCTAGGTCCAGTCGTAACCCTAAAAGTATCTCTAACCCTATCCCTCAACAAAACCCTAACACTAGGTCCAATCGGAACCCTAACCGGATCTCTAAACCTAGCCGTCAACATAACCCTAACCCTAGGTCCAATCTGAACCCTAACCGGATCTCTAACCCTAGCCCTCAACATAACCCTACCCCTATGTCCAATCGGAACCCTAACAGGATCTCTAACCCTAGCCCTCAACATAACCCTAACCCTAGGTCCAATTGGAACCCTAACCGGATCTCTAACCCTAGCCCTCAACATAACCCTAACCCTAGGTCCAATCGTAACCCTAACCGGATCTCTAACCCTAGCCCTCAACATAACCCTAACCCTAGGTCCAATCGGAACTCTAACCGGATCACTAACCCTAGCCCTCAACATAACCCTAACCCTAGGTCCAATCGGATCCCTAACCGGATCTCTAACCTTAGCCCTCAACATAACCCTAACCCTAGGTCCAATCGTAACCATAACCGGATCTCTAACCCTGGCCCTCAACATTACCCTAACCCTAGGTCCAATCGGAACCCTAACCGGATGTCTAACCCCAGCCCTCAACATAACCCTAACCCTAGGTCCAATCGGAACCCTAACCGGATCTCTAACCCTAGCCCTCAACATAACCCTAACCCTAGGTCCAATCGTAACCCTAACCATATCTCTAACCGAGACCTCAACATAACCCTAACCCTAGGTCCAATCGGAACCCTAACCGGATCTCTAACCCTAGCCCTCAACATAACCCTAACCCTAGGTCCAATCGTAACCCTAACCGGATCTCTAACCGAGACCTCAACATAACCCTAACCCTAGGTCCAATCGTAACCCTAACCGGAACTCTAACCCTAGCCCTCAACATAACCCTAACCCTAGGTCCAATCGTAACACTAACCGGATCTCTAACCGAGACCTCAACATAACCCTAACCCTAGGTCCAATCGGAACCCTAACCGGATCTCTAACCCTCGCCCTCAACATAACCCTAACCCTAGGTCCAATCAGAACCCTAACCGGATCTCTAACCCTAGCCCTCAACATAACCCTAAACCTAGGTCCAATCGGAACCCTAAACGGATCTCTAATCCTAGCCCTCAACATAACCCTAACCGTAGGTCCAATCGGAACCCTAACCGGAACTCTAACCCTCGCTCTCAACATAACCCTAAACCTAGGTCCAATCGGAACCCTAACCGGATCTCTAACCCTAGCCCTCAACATAACCCTAACCCTAGGTCCAATCGTATCCCTAACCGGATCTCTAACCCTAGCCCTCAACATAACCCTAACCCTAGGTCCAATCGGAACCGTAAACGGATCTCTAATCCTAGCCCTCAACATAACCCTAACCCTAGGTCCAATCGGAACCCTAACCGGAACTCTAAACCTCGCTCTCAACATAACCCTAAACCTAGGTCCAATTGGAACCCTAACCGGATATCTAACCCTAGCCCTGAACATTATCCTAACCCTAGGTCCAATAGTAACCCTAACCGGATCTCTAACACTAGCCCTTAACATACCACTAACCCTAGGTCCAATCGGAACCCTATCCGGATCTCTAACCCTAGCCCTCAACATAACCCTAACCCTAGGTCCAATCGTAACCCTAAACGGATCTGTAACCCTATGCCTCAACATATCCCTAACCCTAGGTCCAATCGTAACCCTAACCGGATCTCTGACACTAGCCCTCAACATATCCCTAACCCTAGGTCCAAATGGAACCCTACCTGGACCTCTAAACCTAGCCCTACACATAAGACTAACCCTAGGTCCAATTGGAACCCTATCCGGATCTCTATCCCTAGCCGTCAACTTAACCCTAACCCTAGGTCCAATCGTACACCCTAAAAGTATCTCTAACCCTATCCCTCAACATAACCCTAACTCTAGGTGCAATAGTAACGCTAACCGGATCTCTAACCCTAGCCATCAACATAATCCTAACCCTATGTCCAATCGGAACCCTAACCGGATCTCTAACCCTAGCCCTCAACATAACCCTACCCCTATGTCCAATCGGAACCCTAAACGGATCTCTAACCCTAGCCCTCAACATAACCCTAACCCTAGGACCAATCGGAACCCTAACCGGATCTCTAAACCTAGCCCTCAACATAACCCTAACCCTAGGTCCAATTGGAACCCTACCCGGATTTCTAACCCTAGCCTTAGACATAAGTCTAACCCTAGGTCCAATTGGAACCCTATCCGGATCTCTATCCCTAGCCGTCAACATAACCCTAACCCTAGGTCCAATCGTAACCCTAAAATTATCTCTAACCCTATCCCTCAACATAACACTAACCCTAGGTGCAATAGTAACGCTAACCGGATCTCTCACCCTAGCCCTCAACATAACCCTAACCCTAGGTCCAATCGGAACCCTAACCGGATCTCTAACCCAAGTCCTCAACGTAACCCTAACCCTAGGTCCAATCGTAACCCTAAAAGTATCTCTAACCCTATCCCTCAACATAACCCTAACCCTAGGTCCAATCGGAACCCTAACCGGATCTCTATCCCTAGCCCTCAACATAACCCTAACCCTAGGTCCAATCGGAACCCTAACCGGATCTCTAACCCTAGCCCTCAACATAACCCTACCCTTAGGTCCAATTGGAACCCTAACCGGATCTCTAACCCTAGCCCTCAACATAACCCTAACCCTAGGTCCAATCGGAACCCTAACCGGATCTCTAACCCTAGCCCTCAACATAACTGTAACCCTAGGTCCAATCCTTACCCTAACCGGATCTCAACCCTAGCCCTCAACATAACCCTAACCCTAGGTCCAATCGGAACCCTAACCGGATGTCTAACCCTAGCCCTCAACATAACCCTAACCCTAGGTCCAATCGGAACCCTAACCGGATCTCTAACCCTAGCCCTCAAAATAACCCTAACGCTAGGTCCAATCGTAAACATAACCGGATCTCTAACCCTAGCCCTCAACATTACCCTAACCTTAGGTCCAATCGGAACCCTAGCCGGATCTCTAACCCTAGCCCTCCTCATAACCCTAATCCTAGGTCCAATCGGAACCCTAACCGGATCTCTAACCCTAGCCCTCAACATAACCCTAACCCTAGGTCCAATGGGAACTCTAACCGGATCTCTAACCCTAGCCCTCAACATAACCCTAACCCTAGGTCCAATCGTATCCCTAACCGGATCTCTAACCCTAGCCCTCAACATAACCCTAACCCTAGCTCCAATCGTAACCCAAACCGGATCTCTAACCCTAGCCCTCAACATAACCCTAAACCTAGGTCCAATCGTATCCCTAACCGGATCTCTAACCCTAGCCCTCAACATAACCCTAACCCTAGGTCCAATCGGATCCCTAACCGGATCTCTAACCTTAGCCCTCAACATAACCCTAACCCTAGGTCCAATCGTAACCATAACCGGATCTCTAACCCTAGCCCTCAAAATTACCCTAACCCTAGGTCCAATCGGAAACCTAACCGGATCTCTAACCCTAGCCCTTAACATAACCCTAACCCTAGGTCCAATCGGAACCCTAACCGGAACTCTATCCCTCCCACTCAACATAACCCTAACCCTAGGTCCAATCGGAACCCTAACAGGATCTCTAACCCTAGTCCTCAACGTAATGCTAACCCTAGGTCCAGTCGTAACCCTAAAAGTATCTCTAACCCTATCCCTCAACATAACCCTAACACTAGGTCCAATCGGAACCCTAACCGGATCTCTAAACCTAGCCGTCAACATAACCCTAACCCTAGGTCCAATCTGAACCCTAACCGGATCTCTAACCCTAGCCCTCAACATAACCCTACCCCTATGTCCAATCGGAACCCTAAACGGATCTCTAACCCTAGCCCTCAACATAACCCTAACCCTAGGACCAATCGGAACCCTAACCGGATCTCTAAACCTAGCCCTCAACATAACCCTAACCCTAGGTCCAATTGGAACCCTACCCGGATTTCTAACCCTAGCCTTAGACATAAGCCTAACCCTAGGTCCAATTGGAACCCTATCCGGATCTCTATCCCTAGCCGTCAACATAACCCTAACCCTAGGTCCAATCGTAACCCTAAAAGTATCTCTAACCCTATCCCTCAACATAACACTAACCCTAGGTGCAATAGTAACGCTAACCGGATATCTCACCCTAGCCCTCAACATAACCCTAACCCTAGGTCCAATCGGAACCCTAACCGGATCTCTAACCCTAGCCCTCAACATAACCCTAACCCTAGGTCCAATCGGATCCCTAACCGGATCTCTAACCTTAGCCCTCAACATAACCCTAACCCTAGGTCCAATCGTAACCATAACCGGATCTCTAACCCTAGACCTCAACATTACCCTAATCCTAGGTCCAATCGGAAACCTAATCGGATCTCTAACCCTAGCCCTTAACATAACCCTAACCCTAGGTCCAATCGGAACCCTAACCGGAACTCTAACCCTCGCTCTCAACATAACCCTAACCCTAGGTCCAATCGGAACCCTAACAGGATCTCTAACCCTATTCCTCAACGTAATCCTAACCCTAGGTCCAGTCGTAACCCTAAAAGTATCTCTAACCCTATCCCTCAACATAACCCTAACCGTAGGTACAATCGGAACCCTAACCGGATCTCTAACCCTAGCCCTCAACATAACCCTAACCCTAGGTCCAATCGGAACCCTAACCGGATCTCTAACCCTAGCGCTCAACATAACCCTAACCCTAGGTCCAATCGTAACCATGACCGGATCTCTAACCCTAGCCCTCAACATAACCCTAACCCTAGGTCCAATCGGAACCCTAACCGGATCTCTAACCCAAGTCCTCAACGTAACCCTAACCCTAGGTCCAATCGTAACCCTAAAAGTATCTCTAACCCTATCCCTCAACATAACCCTAACCCTAGGTCCAATCGGAACCCTAACCGGATCTCTAACCCTAGTCCTCAACATAACCCTAACCCTAGGTCCAATCGGAACCCTAACCGGATCTCTAACCCTAGCCCTCAACATAACCCTACCCTTAGGTCCAATTGGAACCCTAACCGGATCTCTAACCCTAGCCCTCAACATAACCCTAACCCTAGGTCCAATCGGAACCCTAACCGGATCTCTAACCCTAGCCCTCAACATAACTGTAACCCTAGGTCCAATCGTAACCCTAACCAGATCTCGAACCCTGGCCCTCAACATAACCCTAACCCTAGGTCCAATCGGAACCCTAACCGGATCTCTAACCCTAGCCCTCAACATAACCCTAACCCTAGGTCCAATCGGAACCCTAACCGGATCTCTAACCCTAGCCCTCAAAATAACCCTAACGCTAGGTCCAATCGTAACCATAACCGGATCTCTAACCCTAGCCCTTAACATTACCCTAACCTTAGGTCCAATCGGAACCCTAACCGGATCTCGAACCCTAGCCCTCAACATAACCCTAACCCTAGGTCCAATGGGAACTCTAACCGGATCTCTAACCCTAGCCCTCAACATAACCCTAACCCTAGGTCCAATCGTATCCCTAACCGGATCTCTAAACGTAGCCCTCAACATAACCCTAACCCTAGCTCCAATCGTAACCCAAACCGGATCTCTAACCCTAGCCCTCAACATAACCCTAAACCTAGGTCCAATCGTATCCCTAACCAGATCTCTAACCCTAGCCCTCAACATAACCCTAACCCTAGGTCCAATCGGATCCCTAACCGGATCTCTAACCTTAGCCCTCAACATAACCCTAACCCTAGGTCCAATCGTAACCATAACCGGATCTCTAACCCTAGCCCTCAACATTACCCTAATCCTAGGTCCAATCGGAAACCTAACCGGATCTCTAACCCTAGCCCTTAACATAACCCTAACCCTAGGTCCAATCGGAACCCTAACCGGAACTCTAACCCTCGCTCTCAACATAACCCTAACCCTAGGTCCAATCGGAACCCTAACAGGATCTCTAACCCTAGTCCTCAACGTAATCCTAACCCTAGGTCCAGTCATAACCCTAAAAGTATCTCTAACCCTATCCCTCAACATAACCCTAACACTAGGTCCAATCGGAACCCTAACCGGATCTCTAAACCTAGCCGTCAACATAACCCTAACCCTAGGTCCAATCGGAACCCTAACCGGATCTCTAACCCTAGCCCTCAACATAACCCTACCCCTATGTCCAATCGGAACCCTAACAGGATCTCTAACCCTGGCCCTCAACATAACCCTAACCCTAGGTCCAATGGGAACCCTAACCGGATCTCTAACCCTAGCCCTCAACATAACCCTAACCCTAGGTCCAATCGGAACCCTAACCGGATCTCTAACCCTAGCCCTCAACATAACCCTAACCCTAGGTCCAATCGTAACCCTAACCGGATCTCTAACCCTAGCCCTCAACATAACCCTAACCCTAGGTCCAATCGGAACCCTAACCGGATCTCTAACCCTAGCCCTCAACATAACCCTAACCCTAGGTCCAATCGGATCCCTAACCGGATCTCTAACCTTAGCCCTCAACATAACCCTAACCCTAGGTCCAATCGTAACCATAACCGGATCTCTAAACCTGGCCCTCAACATTACCCTAACCCTAGGTCCAATCGGAACCCTAACCGGATGTCTAACCCTAGCCCTCAACATAACCCTAACCCTAGATCCAATCGGAACCCTAACCGGATCTCTAACCCTAGCCCTCAACATAACCCTAACCCTAGGTCCAATCGTAACCCTAACCGGATCTCTAACCTAGACCTCAACATAACCCTAACCCTAGGTCCAATCGTAACCCTAACCGGATCTCTAACCCTAGCCCTCAACATAACCCTAACCCTAGGTCCAATCGGAACCCTAACCGGATCTCTAACCCTAGCCCTCAACATAACCCTAACCCTAGGTCCAATCGGATCCCTAACCGGATCTCTAACCTTAGCCCTCAACATAACCCTAACCCTAGGTCCAATCGTAACCATAACCGGATCTCTAAACCTGGCCCTCAACATTACCCTAACCCTAGGTCCAATCGGAACCCTAACCGGATGTCTAACCCTAGCCCTCAACATAACCCTAACCCTAGATCCAATCGGAACCCTAACCGGATCTCTAACCCTAGCCCTCAACATAACCCTAACCCTAGGTCCAATCGTAACCCTAACCGGATCTCTAACCTAGACCTCAACATAACCCTACCCCTAGGTCCAATCGGAACCCTAACCGGATCTCTAACCCTAGCCCTCAACATAACCCTAACCCTAGGTCCAATCGTAACCCTAACCGGATCTCTAACCGAGACCTCAACATAACCCTAACCTTAGGTCCAATCGTAACCCTAACCGGATCTCTAACCCTAGCCCTCAACATAACCCTAACCCTAGGTCCAATCGTAACCCTAACCGGATCTCTAACCGAGACCTCAACATAACCCTAACCCTAGGTCCAATCGGAACCCTAACCGGATCTCTAACCCTAGCCCTCAACATAACCCTAACCCTAGGAACAATCGGAACCCTAACCGGATCTCTAACCCTAGCCCTCAACATAACCCTAAACCTAGGTCCAATCGGAACCCTAAACGGATCTCTATTCCTAGCCCTCAACATAACCCTAACCCTAGGTCCAATCGGAACCCTAACCGGATCTCTAACCGAGACCTCAACATAACCCTAACCCTAGGTCCAATCGGAACCCTAACCGGATCTCTAACCCTAGCCCTCAACATAACCCTAACCCTAGGTCCAATCGTAACCCTAACCTGATCTCTAACCGAGACCTCAACATAACCCTAACCCTAGGTCCAATCGTAACCCTAACCGGATCTCTAACCCTAGCCCTCAACATAACCCTAACCCTAGGTCCAATCGTAACCCTAACCGGATCTCTAACCGAGACCTCAACATAACCCTAACCCTAGGTCCAATCGGAACCCTAACCGGATCTCTAACCCTCGCCCTCAACATAACCCTAACCCTAGGTCCAATCAGAACCCTAACCGGATCTCTAACCCTAGCCCTCAACATAACCCTAAACCTAGGTCCAATCGGAACCCTAAACGGATCTCTAATCCTAGCCCTCAACATAACCCTAACCCTAGGTCCAATCGGAACCCTAACCGGAACTCTAACCCTCGCTCTCAACATAACCATAAACCTAGGTCCAATCGGAAACCTAACCGGATCTCTAACCCTAGCCCTCAACATAACCCTAACCCTAGGTCCAATCGTATCCCTAACCGGATCTCTAACCCTAGCCCTCAACATAACCCTAACCCTAGGTCCAATCGGAACCCTAAACGGATCTCTAATCCTAGCCCTCAACATAACCCTAACCCTAGGTCCAATCGGAACCCTAACCGGAACTCTAACCCTCGCTCTCAACATAACCCTAAACCTAGGTCCAATTGGAACCCTAACCGGATATCTAACCCTAGCCCTGAACATTATCCTAACCCTAGGTCCAATAGTAACCCTAACCGGATGTCTAACACTAGCCCTTAACATACCACTAACCCTAGGTCCAATCGCAACCCTATCCGGATCTCTAACCCTAGCCCTCAACATAACCCTAACCCTAGGTCCAATCGTAACCCTAAACGGATCTGTAACCCTATGCCTCAACATATCCCTAACCCTAGGTCCAATCGTAACCCTAACCGGATCTCTAACACTAGCCCTCAACATATCCCTAACCCTAGGTCCAAATGGAACCCTACCTGGACCTCTAAACCTAGCCCTACACATAAGACTAACCCTAGGTCCAATTGGATCCCTATCCGGATCTCTATCCCTAGCCGTCAACTTAACCCTAACCCTAGGTCCAATCGTAACCCTAAAAGTATCTCTAACCCTATCCCTCAACATAACCCTAACTCTAGGTGCAATAGTAACGCTAACCGGATCTCTAACCCTAGCCATCAACATAATCCTAACCCTATGTCCAATCGGAACCCTAACCGGATCTCTAACCCTAACCCTCAACATAACCCTACCCCTATGTCCAATCGGAACCCTAAACGGAACTCTAACCCTAGCCCTCAACATAACCCTAACCCTAGGACCAATCGGAACCCTAACCGGATCTCTAAACCTAGCCCTCAACATAACCCTAACCCTAGGTCCAATTGGAACCCTACCCGGATTTCTAACCCTAGCCTTAGACATAAGCCTAACCCTAGGTCCAATTGGAACCCTATCCGGATCTCTATCCCTAGCCGTCAACATAACCCTAACCCTAGGTCCAATCGTAACCCTAAAAGTATCTCTAACCCTATCCCTCAACATAACACTAACCCTAGGTGCAATAGTGACGCTAACCGGATCTCTCACCCTAGCCCTCAACATAACCCTAACCCTAGGTCCAATCGGAACCCTAACCGGATCTCTAACCCTAGCCCTCAACATAACCCTAACCCTAGGTCCAATCGGATCCCTAACCGGATCTCTAACCTTAGCCCTCAACATAACCCTAACCCTAGGTCCAATCGTAACCATAACCGGATCTCTAACCCTAGACCTCAACATTACCCTAATCCTAGGTCCAATCGGAAACCTAATCGGATCTCTAACCCTAGCCCTTAACATAACCCTAACCCTAGGTCCAATCGGAACCCTAACCGGAACTCTAACCCTCGCTCTCAACATAACCCTAACCCTAGGTCCAATCGGAACCCTAACAGGATCTCTAACCCTATTCCTCAACGTAATCCTAACCCTAGGTCCAGTCGTAACCCTAAAAGTATCTCTAACCCTATCCCTCAACATAACCCTAACCCTAGGTACAATCGGAACCCTAACCGGATCTCTAACCCTAGCCCTCAACATAACACTAACCCTAGGTCCAATCGGAACCCTAACCGGATCTCTAACCCTAGCGCTCAACATAACCCTAACCCTAGGTCCAATCGTAACCATGACCGGATCTCTAACCCTAGCCCTCAACATAACCCTAACCCTAGGTCCAATCGGAACCCTAACCGGATCTCTAACCCAAGTCCTCAACGTAACCCTAACCCTAGGTCCAATCGTAACCCTAAAAGTATCTCTAACCCTATCCCTCAACATAACCCTAACCCTAGGTCCAATCGGAACCCTAACCGGATCTCTAACCCTAGTCCTCAACATAACCCTAACCCTAGGTCCAATCGGAACCCTAACCGGATCTCTAACCCTAGCCCTCAACATAACCCTACCCTTAGGTCCAATTGGAACCCTAACCGGATCTCTAACCCTAGCCCTCAACATAACCCTAACCCTAGGTCCAATCGGAACCCTAACCGGATCTCTAACCCTAGCCCTCAACATAACTGTAACCCTAGGTCCAATCGTAACCCTAACCGGATCTCGAACCCTAGCCCTCAACATAACCCTAACCCTAGGTCCAATCGGAACCCTAACCGGATCTCTAACCCTAGCCCTCAACATAACCCTAACCCTAGGTCCAATCGGAACCCTAACCGGATCTCTAACCCAAGCCCTCAAAATAACCCTAACGCTAGGTCCAATCGTAACCATAACCGGATCTCTAACCCTAGCCCTCAACATTACCCTAACCTTAGGTCCAATCGGAACCCTAACCGGATCTCGAACCCTAGCCCTCAACATAACCCTAACCCTAGGTCCAATGGGAACTCTAACCGGATCTCTAACCCTAGCCCTCAACATAACCCTAACCATAGGTCCAATCAAAACCCTAACCGGAACTCTAACCCTCGCTCTCAGCATAACCCTAAACCTAGGTCCAATCGGAATCCTAACCGGATATCTAACCCTAGCCCTGAACATGATCCTAACCCTAGGTCCAATCGTAACCCTATCCGGATCTCTAACACTAACCCTTAACATACCACTACCCTAGGTACAATCGGAACCCTAACCGGATCTCTAACCCAAGTCCTCAACGTAACCCTAACCCTAGGTCCAATCGTAACCCTAAAAGTATCTCTAACCCTATCCCTCAACATAACCCTAACCCTAGGTCCAATCGGAACCCTAACCGGATCTCTAACCCTAGCCCTCAACATAACCCTAACCCTAGGTCCAATCGGAACCCTAACCGGATCTCTAACCCTAGCCCTCAACATAACCCTACCCTTAGGTCCAATTGGAACGCTAACCGGATCTCTAAACCTAGCCCTCAACATAACCCTAACCCTAGGTCCAATCGGAACCCTAACCGGATCTCTAACCCTAGCCCTCAACATAACTGTAACCCTAGGTCCAATCGTAACCCTAACCGGATCTCAACCCTAGCCCTCAACATAACCCTAACCCTAGGTCCAATCGGAACCCTAACCGAATCTCTAACCCTAGCCCTCAACATAACCCTAACCCTAGGTCCAATCGGAACCCTAACCGGATCTCTAACCCTAGCCCTCAAAATAACCCTAACGCTAGGTCCAATCGTAACCATAACCGGATCTCTAACCCTAGCCCTCAACATTACCCTAACGTTAGGTCCAATCGGAACCCTAACCGGATCTCTAAACCTAGCCCTCCTCATAACCCTAATCCTAGGTCCAATTGGAACCCTAACCGGATCTCTAACCCTAGCCCTCAACATAACCCTAACCCTAGGTCCAATGGGAACTCTAACCGGATCTCTAACCCTAGCCCTCAACATAACCCTAACCCTAGGTCCAATCGTATCCCTAACCGGATCTCTAACCCTAGCCCTAAACATAACCCTAACCCTAGCTCCAATCGTAACCCAAACCGGATCTCTAACCCTAGCCCTCAACATAACCCTAAACCTAGGTCCAATCGTATCCCTAACCGGATCTCTAACCCTAGCCCTCAACATAACCCTAACCCTAGGTCCAATCGCATCCCTAACCGGATCTCTAACCTTAGCCCTCAACATAACCCTAACCCTAGGTCCAATCGTAACCATAACCGGATCTCTAACCCTAGCCCTCAACATTACCCTAACCCTAGGTCCAATCGGAAACCTAACCGGATCTCTAACCCTAGCCCTTAACATAACCCTAACCCTAGGTCCAATCGGAACCCTAACCGGAACTCTAACCCTCGCTCTCAACATAACCCTAACCCTAGGTCCAATCGGAACCCTAACAGGATCTCTAACCCTAGTCCTCAACGTAATGCTAACCCTAGGTCCAGTCGTAACCCTAAAAGTATCTCTAACCCTATCCCTCAACAAAACCCTAACACTAGGTCCAATCGGAACCCTAACCGGATCTCTAAACCTAGCCGTCAACATAACCCTAACCCTAGGTCCAATCTGAACCCTAACCGGATCTCTAACCCTAGCCCTCAACATAACCCTACCCCTATGTCCAATCGGAACCCTAACAGGATCTCTAACCCTAGCCCTCAACATAACCCTAACCCTAGGTCCAATTGGAACCCTAACCGGATCTCTAACCCTAGCCCTCAACATAACCCTAACACTAGGTCCAATCGTAACCCTAACCGGATCTCTAACCCTAGCCCTCAACATAACCCTAACCCTAGGTCCAATCGGAACTCTAACCGGATCACTAACCCTAGCCCTCAACATAACCCTAACCCTAGGTCCAATCGGATCCCTAACCGGATCTCTAACCTTAGCCCTCAACATAACCCTAACCCTAGGTCCAATCGTAACCATAACCGGATCTCTAACCCTGGCCCTCAACATTACCCTAACCCTAGGTCCAATCGGAACCCTAACCGGATGTCTAACCCCAGCCCTCAACATAACCCTAACCCTAGGTCCAATCGGAACCCTAACCGGATCTCTAACCCTAGCCCTCAACATAACCCTAACCCTAGGTCCAATCGTAACCCTAACCGGATCTCTAACCGAGACCTCAACATAACCCTAACCCTAGGTCCAATCGGAACCCTAACCGGATCTCTAACCCTAGCCCTCAACATAAACCTAACCCTAGGTCCAATCGTAACCCTAACCGGATCTCTAACCGAGACCTCAACATAACCCTAACCCTAGGTCCAATCGTAACCCTAACCGGAACTCTAACCCTAGCCCTCAACATAACCCTAACCCTAGGTCCAATCGTAACACTAACCGGATCTCTAACCGACCCTCAACATAACCCTAACCCTAGGTCCAATCGGAACCCTAACCGGATCTCTAACCCTCGCCCTCAACATAACCTAACCCTAGGTCCAATCAGAACCCTAACCGGATCTCTAACCCTAGCCCTCAACATAACCCTAAACCTAGGTCCAATCGGAACCCTAAACGGATCTCTAATCCTAGCCCTCAACATAACCCTAACCCTAGGTCCAATCGGAACCCTAACCGGAACTCTATCCCTCGCTCTCAACATAACCCTAACCTAGGTCCAATCGGAACCCTAACCGGATCTCTAACCCTAGCCCTCAACATAACCCTAACCCTAGGTCCAATCGTATCCCTAACCGGATCTCTAACCCTAGCCCTCAACATAACCCTAACCCTAGGTCCAATCGGAACCGTAAACGGATCTCTAATCCTAGCCCTCAACATAACCCTAACCCTAGGTCCAATCGGAACCCTAACCGGAACTCTAAACCTCGCTCTCAACATAACCCTAAACCTAGGTCCAATTGGAACCCTAACCGGATATCTAACCCTAGCCCTGAACATTATCCTAACCCTAGGTCCAATAGTAACCCTAACCGGATCTCTAACACTAGCCCTTAACATACCACTAACCCTAGGTCCAATCGGAACCCTATCCGGATCTCTAACCCTAGCCCTCAACATAACCCTAACCCTAGGTCCAATCGTAACCCTAAACGGATCTGTAACCCTATGCCTCAACATATCCCTAACCCTAGGTCCAATCGTAACCCTAACCGGATCTCTGACACTAGCCCTCAACATATCCCTAACCCTAGGTCCAAATGGAACCCTACCTGGACCTCTAAACCTAGCCCTACACATAAGACTAACCCTAGGTCCAATTGGAACCCTATCCGGATCTCTATCCCTAGCCGTCAACTTAACCCTAACCCTAGGTCCAATCGTACACCCTAAAAGTATCTCTAACCCTATCCCTCAACATAACCCTAACTCTAGGTGCAATAGTAACGCTAACCGGATCTCTAACCCTAGCCATCAACATAATCCTAACCCTATGTCCAATCGGAACCCTAACCGGATCTCTAACCCTAGCCCTCAACATAACCCTACCCCTATGTCCAATCGGAACCCTAAACGGATCTCTAACCCTAGCCCTCAACATAACCCTAACCCTAGGACCAATCGGAACCCTAACCGGATCTCTAAACCTAGCCCTCAACATAACCCTAACCCTAGGTCCAATTGGAACCCTACCCGGATTTCTAACCCTAGCCTTAGACATAAGCCTAACCCTAGGTCCAATTGGAACCCTATCCGGATCTCTATCCCTAGCCGTCAACATAACCCTAACCCTAGGTCCAATCGTAACCCTAAAATTATCTCTAACCCTATCCCTCAACATAACACTAACCCTAGGTGCAATAGTAACGCTAACCGGATCTCTCACCCTAGCCCTCAACATAACCCTAACCCTAGGTCCAATAGGAACCCTAACCGGATCTCTAACCCTAGCCCTCAACATAACCCTAACCCTAGGTCCAATCGGATCCCAATCCGGATCTCTAACCTTAGCCCTCAACATAACCCTAACCCTAGGTCCAATCGTAACCATAACCGGATCTCTAACCCTAGACCTCAACATTACCCTAATCCTAGGTCCAATCGGAAACCTAATCGGATCTCTAACCCTAGCCCTTAACATAACCCTAACCCTAGGTCCAATCGGAACCCTAACAGGATCTCTAACCCTAGTCCTCAACGTAATCCTAACCCTAGGTCCAGTCGTAACCCTAAAAGTATCTCTAACCCTATCCCTCAACATAACCCTAACCCTAGGTCCAATCGGAATCCTAACCGGATATCTAACCCTAGCCCTGAACATGATCCTAACCCTAGGTCCAATCGTAACCCTATCCGGATCTCTAACACTAACACTTAACATACCACTACCCTAGGTACAATCGGAACCCTAACCGGATCTCTAACCCAAGTCCTCAACGTAACCCTAACCCTAGGTCCAATCGTAACCCTAAAAGTATCTCTAACCCTATCCCTCAACATAACCCTAACCCTAGGTCCAATCGGAACCCTAACCGGATCTCTATCCCTAGCCCTCAACATAACCCTAACCCTAGGTCCAATCGGAACCCTAACCGGATCTCTAACCCTAGCCCTCAACATAACCCTACCCTTAGGTCCAATTGGAACCCTAACCAGATCTCTAACCCTAGCCCTCAACATAACCCTAACCCTAGGTCCAATCGGAACCCTAACCGGATCTCTAACCCTAGCCCTCAACATAACTGTAACCCTAGGTCCAATCCTTACCCTAACCGGATCTCAACCCTAGCCCTCAACATAACCCTAACCCTAGGTCCAATCGGAACCCTAACCGGATGTCTAACCCTAGCCCGCAACATAACCCTAACCCTAGGTCCAATCGGAACCCTAACCGGATCTTTAACCCTAGCCCTCAAAATAACCCTAACGCTAGGTCCAATCGTAAACATAACCGGATCTCTAACCCTAGCCCTCAACATTACCCTAACCTTAGGTCCAATCGGAACCCTAGCCGGATCTCTAACCCTAGCCCTCCTCATAACCCTAATCCTAGGTCCAATCGGAACCCTAACCGGATCTCTAACCCTAGCCCTCAACATAACCCTAACCCTAAGTCCAATGGGAACTCTAACCGGATCTCTAACCCTAGCCCTCAACATAACCCTAACCCTAGGTCCAATCGTATCCCTAACCGGATCTCTAACCCTAGCCCTCAACATAACCCTAACCCTAGCTCCTATCGTAACCCAAACCGGATCTCTAACCCTAGCCCTCAACATAACCCTAAACCTAGGTCCAATCGTATCCCTAACCGGATCTCTAACCCTAGCCCTCAACATAACCCTAACCCTAGGTCCAATCGGATCCCTAACCGGATCTCTAACCTTAGCCCTCAACATAACCCTAACCCTAGGTCCAATCGTAACCATAACCGGATCTCTAACCCTAGCCCTCAACATTACCCTAACCCTAGGTCCAATCGGAAACCTAACCGGATCTCTAACCCTAGCCCTTAACATAACCCTAACCCTAGGTCCAATCGGAACCCTAACCGGAACTCTATCCCTCCCTCTCAACATAACCCTAACCCTAGGTCCAATCGGAACCCTAACAGGATCTCTAACCCTAGTCCTCAACGTAATGCTAACCCTAGGTCCAGTCGTAACCCTAAAAGTATCTCTAACCCTATCCCTCAACATAACCCTAACACTAGGTCCAATCGGAACCCTAACCGGATCTCTAAACCTAGCCGTGAACATAACCCTAACCCTAGGTCCAATCTGAACCCTAACCGGATCTCTAACCCTAGCCCTCAACATAACCCTACCCCTATGTCCAATCGGAACCCTAACAGGATCTCTAACCCTAGCCCTCAACATAACCCTAACCCTAGGTCCAATTGGAACCCTAACCTGATCTCTAACCCTAGCCCTCAACATAACCCTAACCCTAGGTCCAATCGTAACCCTAACCGGATCTCTAACCCTAGCCCTCAACATAACCCTAACCCTAGGTCCAATCGGAACTCTAACCGGATCACTAACCCTAGCCCTCAACATAACCCTAACCCTAGGTCCAATCGTATCCCTAACCGGATCTCTAACCTTAGCCCTCAACATAACCCTAACCCTAGGTCCAATCGTAACCATAACCGGATCTCTAACCCTGGCCCTCAACATTACCCTAACCCTAGGTCCAATCGGAACCCTAACCGGATGTCTAACCCTAGCCCTCAACATAAACCTAACCCTAGGTCCAATCGGAACCCTAACCGGATCTCTAACCCTAGCCCTCAACATAACCCTAACCCTGGGTCCAATCGTAACCCTAACCGGATCTCTAACCGAGACCTCAACATAACCCTAACCCTAGGTCCAATCGGAACCCTAACCGGATCTCTAACCCTAGCCCTCAACATAACCCTAACCCTAGGTCAAATCGTAACCCTAACCTGATCTCTAACCGAGACCTCAACATAACCCTAACCCTAGGTCCAATCGTAACCCTAACCGGATCTCTAACCCTAGCCCTCAACATAACCCTAACCCTAGGTCCAATCGTAACCCTAACCGGATCTCTAACCGAGACCTCAACATAACCCTAACCCTAGGTCCAATCGGAACCCTAACCGGATCTCTAACCCTCGCCCTCAACATAACCCTAACCCTAGGTCCAATCAGAACCCTAACCGGATCTCTAACCCTAGCCCTCAACATAACCCTAAACCTAGGTCCAATCGGAACCCTAAACGGATCTATAATCCTAGCCCTCAACATAACCCTAACCCTAGGTCCAATCGGAACCCTAACCGGAACTCTAACCCTCGCTCTCAACATAACCCTAAACCTAGGTCCAATCGGAACCCTAACCGGATCTCTAACCCTAGCCCTCAACATAACCCTAACCCTAGGTCCAATCGTATCCCTAACCGGATCTCTAACCCTAGCCCTCAACATAACCCTAACCCTAGGTCCAATCGGAACCCTAAACGGATCTCTAATCCTAGCCCTCAACATAACCCTAACCCTAGGTCCAATCGGAACCCTAACCGGAACTCTAACCCTCGCTCTCAACAAAACCCTAAACCTAGGTCCAATTGGAACCCTAACCGGATATCTAACCCTAGCCCTGAACATTATCCTAACCCTAGGTCCAATAGTAACCCTAACCGGATCTCTAACACTAGCCCTTAACATACCACTAACCCTAGGTCCAATCGGAACCCTATCCGGATCTCTAACCCTAGCCCTCAACATAACCCTAACCCTAGGTCCAATCGTAACCCTAAACGGATCTGTAACCCTATGCCTCAACATATCCCTAACCCTAGGTCCAATCGTAACCCTAACCGGATCTCTAACACTAGCCCTCAACATATCCCTAACCCTAGGTCCAAATGGAACCCTACCTGGACCTCTAAACCTAGCCCTACACATAAGACTAACCCTAGGTCCAATTGGAACCCTATCCGGATCTCTATCCCTAGCCGTCAACTTAACCCTAACCCTAGGTCCAATCGTAACCCTAAAAGTATCTCTAACCCTATCCCTCAACATAACCCTAACTCTAGGTGCAATAGTAACGCTAACCGGATCTCTAACCCTAGCCATAAACATAATCCTAACCCTATGTCCAATCGGAACCCTAACCGGATCTCTAACCCTAACCCTCAACATAACCCTACCCCTATGTCCAATCGGAACCCTAAACGGATCTCTAACCCTAGCCCTCAACATAACCCTAACCCTAGGACCAATCGGAACCCTAACCGGATCTCTAAACCTAGCCCTCAACATAACCCTAACCCTAGGTCCAATTGGAACCCTACCCGGATTTCTAACCCTAGCCTTAGACATAAGCCTAACCCTAGGTCCAATTGGAACCCTATCCGGATCTCTATCCCTAGCCGTCAACATAACCCTAACCCTAGGTCCAATCGTAACCCTAAAAGTATCTCTAACCCTATCCCTCAACATAACACTAACCCTAGGTGCAATAGTAACGCTAACCGGATCTCTCACCCTAGCCCTCAACATAACCCTAACCCTAGGTCCAATCGGAACCCTAACCGGATCTCTAACCCTAGCCCTCAACATAACCCTAACCCTAGGTCCAATCGGATCCCTAACCGGATCTCTAACCTTAGCCCTCAACATAACCCTAACCCTAGGTCCAATCGTAACCATAACCGGATCTCTAACCCTAGACCTCAACATTACCCTAATCCTAGGTCCAATCGGAAACCTAATCGGATCTCTAAACCTAGCCCTTAACATAACCCTAACCCTAGGTCCAATCGGAACCCTAACCGGAACTCTAACCCTCGCTCTCAACATAACCCTAACCCTAGGTCCAATCGGAACCCTAACAGGATCTCTAACCCTATTCCTCAACGTAATCCTAACCCTAGGTCCAGTCGTAACCCTAAAAGTATCTCTAACCCTATCCCTCAACATAACCCTAACCCTAGGTACAATCGGAACCCTAACCGGATCTCTAACCCTAGCCCTCAACATAACCCTAACCCTAGGTCCAATCGGAACCCTAACCGGATCTCTAACCCTAGCGCTCAACATAACCCTAACCCTAGGTCCAATCGTAACCATGACCGGATCTCTAACCCTAGCCCTCAACATAACCCTAACCCTAGGTCCAATCGGAACCCTAACCGGATCTCTAACCCAAGTCCTCAACGTAACCCTAACCCTAGGTCCAATCGTAACCCTAAAAGTATCTCTAAGCCTATCCCTCAACATAACCCTAACCCTAGGTCCAATCGGAACCCTAACCGGATCTCTAACCCTAGTCCTCAACATAACCCTAACCCTAGGTCCAATCGGAACCCTAACCGGATCTCTAACCCTAGCCCTCAACATAACCCTACCCTTAGGTCCAATTGGAACCCTAACCGGATCTCTAACCCTAGCCCTCAACATAACCCTAACCCTAGATCCAA
Source organism: Miniopterus natalensis (assembly GCF_054644295.1). Taxonomy (NCBI): domain Eukaryota; kingdom Metazoa; phylum Chordata; class Mammalia; order Chiroptera; family Miniopteridae; genus Miniopterus; species Miniopterus natalensis. The sequence continues at coordinate 2,216,071 of NC_142094.1, forward strand.
TCGGAACCCTAACCGGATCTCTAACCCTAGCCCTCAACATAACTGTAACCCTAGGTCCAATCGTAACCCTAACCGGATCTCGAACCCTAGCCCTCAACATGACCCTAACCATAGGTCCAATCGGAACCCTAACCGGATCTCTAACCCTAGCCCTCAACATAACCCTAACCCTAGGTCCAATCGGAACCCTAACCGGATCTCTAACCCTAGCCCTCAAAATAACCCTAACGCTAGGTCCAATCGTAACCATAACCGGATCTCTAACCCTAGCCCTCAACATTACCCTAACCTTAGGTCCAATCGGAACCCTAACCGGATCTCGAACCCTAGCCCTCAACATAACCCTAACCCTAGGTCCAATGGGAACTCTAACCGGAACTCTAACCCTAGCCCTCAACATAACCCTAACCCTAGGTCCAATCGTATCCCTAACCGGATCTCTAACCGTAGCCCTCAACATAACCCTAACCCTAGCTCCAATCGTAACCCAAACCGGATCTCTAACCCTAGCCCTCAACATAACCCTAAACCTAGGTCCAATCGTATCCCTAACCAGATCTCTAACCCTAGCCCTCAACATAACCCTAACCCTAGGTCCAATCGGATCCCTAACCGGATCTCTCACCTTAGCCCTCAACATAACCCTAACCCTAGGTCCAATCGTAACCATAACCGGATCTCTAACCCTAGCCCTCAACATTACCCTAATCCTAGGTCCAATCGGAAACCTAACCGGATCTCTAACCCTAGCCCTTAACATAACCCTAACCCTAGGTCCAATCGGAACCCTAACCGGAACTCTAACCCTCGCTCTCAACATAACCCTAACCCTAGGTCCAATCGGAACCCTAACAGGATCTCTAACCCTAGTCCTCAACGTAATCCTAACCCTAGGTCCAGTCGTAACCCTAAAAGTATCTCTAACCCTATCCCTCAACATAACCCTAACACTAGGTCCAATCGGAACCCTAACCGGATCTCTAAACCTAGCCGTCAACATAACCCTAACCCTAGGTCCAATCGGAACCCTAACCGGATCTCTAACCCTAGCCCTCAACATAACCCTACCCCTATGTCCAATCGGAACCCTAACAGGATCTCTAACCCTAGCCCTCAACATAACCCTAACCCTAGGTCCAATCGGAACCCTAACCGGATCTCTAACCCTAGCCCTCAACATAACCCTACCCCTATGTCCAATCGGAACCCTAACAGGATCTCTAACCCTAGCCCTCAACATAACCCTAACCCTGGGTCCAATCGTAACCCTAACCGGATCTCTAACCGAGACCTCAACATAACCCTAACCCTAGGTCCAATCGGAACCCTAACCGGATCTCTAACCCTAGCCCTCAACATAACCCTAACCCTAGGTCAAATCGTAACCCTAACCTGATCTCTAACCGAGACCTCAACATAACCCTAACCCTAGGTCCAATCGTAACCCTAACCGGATCTCTAACCCTAGCCCTCAACATAACCCTAACCCTAGGTCCAATCGTAACCCTAACCGGATCTCTAACCGAGACCTCAACATAACCCTAACCCTAGGTCCAATCGGAACCCTAACCGGATCTCTAACCCTCGCCCTCAACATAACCCTAACCCTAGGTCCAATCAGAACCCTAACCGGATCTCTAACCCTAGCCCTCAACATAACCCTAAACCTAGGTCCAATCGGAACCCTAAACGGATCTATAATCCTAGCCCTCAACATAACCCTAACCCTAGGTCCAATCGGAACCCTAACCGGAACTCTAACCCTCGCTCTCAACATAACCCTAAACCTAGGTCCAATCGGAACCCTAACCGGATCTCTAACCCTAGCCCTCAACATAACCCTAACCCTAGGTCCAATCGTATCCCTAACCGGATCTCTAACCCTAGCCCTCAACATAACCCTAACCCTAGGTCCAATCGGAACCCTAAACGGATCTCTAACCCTAGCCCTCAACATAACCCTAACCCTAGGTCCAATCGGAACCCTAACCGGAACTCTAACCCTCGCTCTCAACAAAACCCTAAACCTAGGTCCAATTGGAACCCTAACCGGATATCTAACCCTAGCCCTGAACATTATCCTAACCCTAGGTCCAATAGTAACCCTAACCGGATCTCTAACACTAGCCCTTAACATACCACTAACCCTAGGTCCAATCGGAACCCTATCCGGATCTCTAACCCTAGCCCTCAACATAACCCTAACCCTAGGTCCAATCGTAACCCTAAACGGATCTGTAACCCTATGCCTCAACATATCCCTAACCCTAGGTCCAATCGTAACCCTAACCGGATCTCTAACACTAGCCCTCAACATATCCCTAACCCTAGGTCCAAATGGAACCCTACCTGGACCTCTAAACCTAGCCCTACACATAAGACTAACCCTAGGTCCAATTGGAACCCTATCCGGATCTCTATCCCTAGCCGTCAACTTAACCCTAACCCTAGGTCCAATCGTAACCCTAAAAGTATCTCTAACCCTATCCCTCAACATAACCCTAACTCTAGGTGCAATAGTAACGCTAACCGGATCTCTAACCCTAGCCATAAACATAATCCTAACCCTATGTCCAATCGGAACCCTAACCGGATCTCTAACCCTAACCCTCAACATAACCCTACCCCTATGTCCAATCGGAACCCTAAACGGATCTCTAACCCTAGCCCTCAACATAACCCTAACCCTAGGACCAATCGGAACCCTAACCGGATCTCTAAACCTAGCCCTCAACATAACCCTAACCCTAGGTCCAATTGGAACCCTACCCGGATTTCTAACCCTAGCCTTAGACATAAGCCTAACCCTAGGTCCAATTGGAACCCTATCCGGATCTCTATCCCTAGCCGTCAACATAACCCTAACCCTAGGTCCAATCGTAACCCTAAAAGTATCTCTAACCCTATCCCTCAACATAACACTAACCCTAGGTGCAATAGTAACGCTAACCGGATCTCTCACCCTAGCCCTCAACATAACCCTAACCCTAGGTCCAATCGGAACCCTAACCGGATCTCTAACCCTAGCCCTCAACATAACCCTAACCCTAGGTCCAATCGGATCCCTAACCGGATCTCTAACCTTAGCCCTCAACATAACCCTAACCCTAGGTCCAATCGTAACCATAACCGGATCTCTAACCCTAGACCTCAACATTACCCTAATCCTAGGTCCAATCGGAAACCTAATCGGATCTCTAAACCTAGCCCTTAACATAACCCTAACCCTAGGTCCAATCGGAACCCTAACCGGAACTCTAACCCTCGCTCTCAACATAACCCTAACCCTAGGTCCAATCGGAACCCTAACAGGATCTCTAACCCTATTCCTCAACGTAATCCTAACCCTAGGTCCAGTCGTAACCCTAAAAGTATCTCTAACCCTATCCCTCAACATAACCCTAACCCTAGGTACAATCGGAACCCTAACCGGATCTCTAACCCTAGCCCTCAACATAACCCTAACCCTAGGTCCAATCGGAACCCTAACCGGATCTCTAACCCTAGCGCTCAACATAACCCTAACCCTAGGTCCAATCGTAACCATGACCGGATCTCTAACCCTAGCCCTCAACATAACCCTAACCCTAGGTCCAATCGGAACCCTAACCGGATCTCTAACCCAAGTCCTCAACGTAACCCTAACCCTAGGTCCAATCGTAACCCTAAAAGTATCTCTAACCCTATCCCTCAACATAACCCTAACCCTAGGTCCAATCGGAACCCTAACCGGATCTCTAACCCTAGTCCTCAACATAACCCTAACCCTAGGTCCAATCGGAACCCTAACCGGATCTCTAACCCTAGCCCTCAACATAACCCTACCCTTAGGTCCAATTGGAACCCTAACCGGATCTCTAACCCTAGCCCTCAACATAACCCTAACCCTAGATCCAATCGGAACCCTAACCGGATCTCTAACCCTAGCCCTCAACATAACTGTAACCCTAGGTCCAATCGTAACCCTAACCGGATCTCGAACCCTAGCCCTCAACATGACCCTAACCATAGGTCCAATCGGAACCCTAACCGGATCTCTAACCCTAGCCCTCAACATAACCCTAACCCTAGGTCCAATCGGAACCCTAACCGGATCTCTAACCCTAGCCCTCAAAATAACCCTAACGCTAGGTCCAATCGTAACCATAACCGGATCTCTAACCCTAGCCCTCAACATTACCCTAACCTTAGGTCCAATCGGAACCCTAACCGGATCTCGAACCCTAGCCCTCAACATAACCCTAACCCTAGGTCCAATGGGAACTCTAACCGGAACTCTAACCCTAGCCCTCAACATAACCCTAACCCTAGGTCCAATCGTATCCCTAACCGGATCTCTAACCGTAGCCCTCAACATAACCCTAACCCTAGCTCCAATCGTAACCCAAACCGGATCTCTAACCCTAGCCCTCAACATAACCCTAAACCTAGGTCCAATCGTATCCCTAACCAGATCTCTAACCCTAGCCCTCAACATAACCCTAACCCTAGGTCCAATCGGATCCCTAACCGGATCTCTCACCTTAGCCCTCAACATAACCCTAACCCTAGGTCCAATCGTAACCATAACCGGATCTCTAACCCTAGCCCTCAACATTACCCTAATCCTAGGTCCAATCGGAAACCTAACCGGATCTCTAACCCTAGCCCTTAACATAACCCTAACCCTAGGTCCAATCGGAACCCTAACCGGAACTCTAACCCTCGCTCTCAACATAACCCTAACCCTAGGTCCAATCGGAACCCTAACAGGATCTCTAACCCTAGTCCTCAACGTAATCCTAACCCTAGGTCCAGTCGTAACCCTAAAAGTATCTCTAACCCTATCCCTCAACATAACCCTAACACTAGGTCCAATCGGAACCCTAACCGGATCTCTAAACCTAGCCGTCAACATAACCCTAACCCTAGGTCCAATCGGAACCCTAACCGGATCTCTAACCCTAGCCCTCAACATAACCCTACCCCTATGTCCAATCGGAACCCTAACAGGATCTCTAACCCTAGCCCTCAACATAACCCTAACCCTAGGTCCAATCGGAACCCTAACCGGATCTCTAACCCTAGCCCTCAACATAACCCTAACCCTAGGTCCAATCGGATCCCTAACCGGATCTCTAACCTTAGCCCTCAACATAACCCTAACCCTAGGTCCAATCGTAACCATAACCGGATCTCTAAACCTGGCCCTCAACATTACCCTAACCCTAGGTCCAATCGGAACCCTAACCGGATGTCTAACCCTAGCCCTCAACATAACCCTAACCCTAGATCCAATCGGAACCCTAACCGGATCTCTAACCCTAGCCCTCAACATAACCCTAACCCTAGGTCCAATCGTAACCCTAACCGGATCTCTAACCTAGACCTCAACATAACCCTAACCCTAGGTCCAATCGGAACCCTAACCGGATCTCTAACCCTAGCCCTCAACATAACCCTAACCCTAGGTCCAATCGTAACCCTAACCGGATCTCTAACCCTAGCCCTCAACATAACCCTAACCCTAGGTCCAATCGTAACCCTAACCGGATCTCTAACCCTAGCCCTCAACATAACCCTAACCCTAGGTCCAATCGTAACCCTAACCGGATCTCTAACCGAGACCTCAACATAACCCTAACCCTAGGTCCAATCGGAACCCTAACCGGATCTCTAACCCTAGCCCTCAACATAACCCTAACCCTAGGAACAATCGGAACCCTAACCGGATCTCTAACCCTCGCCCTCAACATAACCCTAAACCTAGGTCCAATCGGAACCCTAAACGGATCTCTAATCCTAGCCCTCAACATAACCCTAACCCTAGGTCCAATCGGAACCCTAACCGGATCTCTAACCGAGACCTCAACATAACCCTAACCCTAGGTCCAATCGGAACCCTAACCGGATCTCTAACCCTAGCCCTCAACATAACCCTAACCCTAGGTCCAATCGTAACCCTAACCTGATCTCTAACCGAGACCTCAACATAACCCTAACCCTAGGTCCAATCGTAACCCTAACCGGATCTCTAACCCTAGCCCTCAACATAACCCTAACCCTAGGTCCAATCGTAACCCTAACCGGATCTCTAACCGAGACCTCAACATAACCCTAACCCTAGGTCCAATCGGAACCCTAACCGGATCTCTAACCCTCGCCCTCAACATAACCCTAACCCTAGGTCCAATCAGAACCCTAACCGGATCTCTAACCCTAGCCCTCAACATAACCCTAAACCTAGGTCCAATCGGAACCCTAAACGGATCTCTAATCCTAGCCCTCAACATAACCCTAACCCTAGGTCCAATCGGAACCCTAACCGGAACTCTAACCCTCGCTCTCAACATAACCCTAAACCTAGGTCCAATCGGAACCCTAACCGGATCTCTAACCCTAGCCCTCAACATAACCCTAACCCTAGGTCCAATCGTATCCCTAACCGGATCTCTAACCCTAGCCCTCAACATAACCCTAACCCTAGGTCCAATCGGAACCCTAAACGGAACTCTAATCCTAGCCCTCAACATAACCCTAACCCTAGGTCCAATCGGAACCCTAACCGGAACTCTAACCCTCGCTCTCAACATAACCCTAAACCTAGGTCCAATTGGAACCCTAACCGGATATCTAACCCTAGCCCTGAACATTATCCTAACCCTAGGTCCAATAGTAACCCTAACCGGATCTCTAACACTAGCCCTTAACATACCACTAACCCTAGGTCCAATCGGAACCCTATCCGGATCTCTAACCCTAGCCCTCAACATAACCCTAACCCTAGGTCCAATCGTAACCCTAAACGGATCTGTAAACCTATGCCTCAACATATCCCTAACCCTAGGTCCAATCGTAACCCTAACCGGATCTCTAACACTAGCCCTCAACATATCCCTAACCCTAGGTCCAAATGGAACCCTACCTGGACCTCTAAACCTAGCCCTACACATAAGACTAACCCTAGGTCCAATTGGAACCCTATCCGGATCTCTATCCCTAGCCGTCAACTTAACCCTAACCCTAGGTCCAATCGTAACCCTAAAAGTATCTCTAACCCTATCCCTCAACATAACCCTAACTCTAGGTGCAATAGTAACGCTAACCGGATCTCTAACCCTAGCCATCAACATAATCCTAACCCTATGTCCAATCGGAACCCTAAACGGATCTCTAACCCTAGCCCTCAACATAACCCTAACCCTAGGACCAATCGGAACCCTAACCGGATCTCTAAACCTAGCCCTCAACATAACCCTAACCCTAGGTCCAATTGGAACCCTACCCGGAATTCTAACCCTAGCCTTAGACATAAGCCTAACCCTAGGTCCAATTGGAACCCTATCCGGATCTCTATCCCTAGCCGTCAACATAACCCTAACCCTAGGTCCAATCGTAACCCTAAAAGTATCTCTAACCCTATCCCTCAACATAACACTAACCCTAGGTGCAATAGTAACGCTAACCGGATCTCTCACCCTAGCCCTCAACATAACCCTAACCCTAGGTCCAATCGGAACCCTAACCGGATCTCTAACCCTAGCCCTCAACATAACCCTAACCCTAGGTCCAATCGGATCCCTAACCGGATCTCTAACCTTAGCCCTCAACATAACCCTAACCCTAGGTCCAATCGTAACCATAACCGGATCTCTAACCCTAGACCTCAACATTACCCTAATCCTAGGTCCAATCGGAAACCTAATCGGATCTCTAACCATAGCCCTTAACATAACCCTAACCCTAGGTCCAATCGGAACCCTAACCGGAACTCTAACCCTCGCTCTCAACATAACCCTAACCCTAGGTCCAATCGGAACCCTAACAGGATCTCTAACCCTATTCCTCAACGTAATCCTAACCCTAGGTCCAGTCGTAACCCTAAAAGTATCTCTAACCCTATCCCTCAACATAACCCTAACCCTAGGTACAATCGGAACCCTAACCGGATCTCTAACCCTAGCCCTCAACATAACCCTAACCCTAGGTCCAATCGGAACCCTAACCGGATCTCTAACCCTAGCGCTCAACATAACCCTAACCCTAGGTCCAATCGTAACCATGACCGGATCTCTAACCCTAGCCCTCAACATAACCCTAACCCTAGGTCCAATCGGAACCCTAACCGGATCTCTAACCCAAGTCCTCAACGTAACCCTAACCCTAGGTCCAATCGTAACCCTAAAAGTATCTCTAACCCTATCCCTCAACATAACCCTAACCCTAGGTCCAATCGGAACCCTAACCGGATCTCTAACCCTAGTCCTCAACATAACCCTAACCCTAGGTCCAATCGGAACCCTAACCGGATCTCTAACCCTAGCCCTCAACATAACCCTACCCTTAGGTCCAATTGGACCCCTAACCGGATCTCTAACCCTAGCCCTCAACATAACCCTAACCCTAGGTCCAATCGGAACCCTAACCGGATCTCTAACCCTAGCCCTCAACATAACTGTAACCCTAGGTCCAATCGTAACCCTAACCGGATCTCGAACCCTAGCCCTCAACATAACCCTAACCCTAGGTCCAATCGGAACCCTAACCGGATCTCTAACCCTAGCCCTCAACATAACCCTAACCCTAGGTCCAATCGGAACCCTAACCGGATCTCTAACCCTAGCCCTCAAAATAACCCTAACGCTAGGTCCAATCGTAACCATAACCGGATCTCTAACCCTAGCCCTCAACATTACCCTAACCTTAGGTCCAATCGGAACCCTAACCGGATCTCGAACCCTAGCCCTCAACATAACCCTAACCCTAGGTCCAATGGGAACTCTAACCGGATCTCTAACCCTAGCCCTCAACATAACCCTAACCCTAGGTCCAATCGTATCCCTAACCGGATCTCTAACCGTAGCCCTCAACATAACCCTAACCCTAGCTCCAATCGTAACCCAAACCGGATCTCTAACCCTAGCCCTCAACATAACCCTAAACCTAGGTCCAATCGTATCCCTAACCAGATCTCTAACCCTAGCCCTCAACATAACCCTAACCCTAGGTCCAATCGGATCCCTAACCGGATCTCTAACCTTAGCCCTCAACATAACCCTAACCCTAGGTCCAATCGTAACCATAACCGGATCTCTAACCCTAGCCCTCAACATTACCCTAATCCTAGGTCCAATCGGAAACCTAACCGGATCTCTAACACTAGCCCTTAACATAACCCTAACCCTAGGTCCAATCGGAACCCTAACCGGAACTCTAACCCTCGCTCTCAACATAACCCTAACCCTAGGTCCAATCGGAACCCTAACAGGATCTCTAACCCTAGTCCTCAACGTAATCCTAACCCTAGGTCCAGTCGTAACCCTAAAAGTATCTCTAACCCTATCCCTCAACATAACCCTAACACTAGGTCCAATCGGAACCCTAACCGGATCTCTAAACCTAGCCGTCAACATAACTCTAACCCTAGGTCCAATCGGAACCCTAACCGGATCTCTAACCCTAGCCCTCAACATAACCCTACCCCTATGTCCAATCGGAACCCTAACAGGATCTCTAACCCTGGCCCTCAACATATCCCTAACCCTAGGTCCAATGGGAACCCTAACCGGATCTCTAACCCTAGCCCTCAACATAACCCTAACCCTAGGTCCAATCGTAACCCTAACCGGATCTCTAACCCTAGCCCTCAACATAACCCTAACCCTAGGTCCAATCGGAACCCTAACCGGATCTCTAACCCTAGCCCTCAACATAACCCTAACCCTAGGTCCAATCGGATCCCTAACCGGATCTCTAACCTTAGCCCTCAACATAACCCTAACCCTAGGTCCAATCGTAACCATAACCGGATCTCTAAACCTGGCCCTCAACATTACCCTAACCCTAGGTCCAATCGGAACCCTAACCGGATGTCTAACCCTAGCCCTCAACATAACCCTAACCCTAGATCCAATCGGAACCCTAACCGGATCTCTAACCCTAGCCCTCAACATAACCCTAACCCTAGGTCCAATCGTAACCCTAACCGTATCTCTAACCTAGACCTCAACATAACCCTAACCCTAGGTCCAATCGGAACCCTAACCGGATCTCTAACCCTAGCCCTCAACATAACCCTAACCCTAGGTCCAATCGTAACCCTAACCGGATCTCTAACCGAGACCTCAACATAACCCTAACCCTAGGTCCAATCGTAACCCTAACCGGATCTCTAACCCTAGCCCTCAACATAACCCTAACCCTAGGTCCAATCGTAACCCTAACCGGATCTCTAACCGAGACCTCAACATAACCCTAACCCTAGGTCCAATCGGAACCCTAACCGGATCTCTAACCCTAGCCCTCAACATAACCCTAACCCTAGGAACAATCGGAACCCTAACCGGATCTCTAACCCTAGCCCTCAACATAACCCTAAACCTAGGTCGAATCGGAACCCTAAACGGATCTCTAATCCTAGCCCTCAACATAACCCTAACCCTAGGTCCAATCGGAACCCTAACCGGAACTCTAACCCTCGCTCTCAACATAACCCTAAACCTAGGTCCAATCGGAACCCTAACCGGATCTCTAACCCTAGCCCTCAACATAACCCTAACCCTAGGTCCAATCGTATCCCTAACCGGATCTCTAACCCTAGCCCTCAACATAACCCTAACCCTAGGTCCAATCGGAACCCTAACCGGATCTCTAACCCTAGCCCTCAAAATAACCCTAACGCTAGGTCCAATCGTAAACATAACCGGATCTCTAACCCTAGCCCTCAACATTACCCTAACCTTAGGTCCAATCGGAACCCTAGCCGGATCTCTAACCCTAGCCCTCCTCATAACCCTAATCCTAGGTCCAATCGGAACCCTAACCGGATCTCTAACCCTAGCCCTCAACATAACCCTAACCCTAGGTCCAATGGGAACTCTAACCGGATCTCTAACCCTAGCCCTCAACATAACCCTAACCCTAGGTCCAATCGTATCCCTAACCGGATCTCTAACCCTAGCCCTCAACATAACCCTAACCCTAGCTCCAATCGTAACCCAAACCGGATCTCTAACCCTAGCCCTCAACATAACCCTAAACCTAGGTCCAATCGTATCCCTAACCGGATCTCTAACCCTAGCCCTCAACATAACCCTAACCCTAGGTCCAATCGGATCCCTAACCGGATCTCTAACCTTAGCCCTCAACATAACCCTAACCCTAGGTCCAATCGTAACCATAACCGGATCTCTAACCCTAGCCCTCAACATTACCCTAACCCTAGGTCCAATCGGAAACCTAACCGGATCTCTAACCCTAGCCCTTAACATAACCCTAACCCTAGGTCCAATCGGAACCCTAACCGGAACTCTAACCCTCGCTCTCAACATAACCCTAACCCTAGGTCCAATCGGAACCCTAACAGGATCTCTAACCCTAGTCCTCAACGTAATGCTAACCCTAGGTCCAGTCGTAACCCTAAAAGTATCTCTAACCCTATCCCTCAACAAAACCCTAACACTAGGTCCAATCGGAACCCTAACCGGTTCTCTAACCCTAGCCCTCAACATAACCCTAACCCTAGGTCCAATCGGAACCCTAAACGGATCTCTAATCCTAGCCCTCAACATAACCCTAACCCTAGGTCCAATCGGAACCCTAACCGGAACTCTAACCCTCGCTCTCAACATAACCCTAAACCTAGGTCCAATTGGAACCCTAACCGGATATCTAACCCTAGCCCTGAACATTATCCTAACCCTAGGTCCAATAGTAACCCTAAACGGATCTCTAACACTAGCCCTTAACATACCACTAACCCTAGGTCCAATCGGAACCCTATCCGGATCTCTAACCCTAGCCCTCAACATAACCCTAACCCTAGGTCCAATCGTAACCCTAAACGGATCTGTAACCCTATGCCTCAACATATCCCTAACCCTAGGTCCAATCGTAACCTTAACCGGATCTCTAACACTAGCCCTCAACATATCCCTAACCCTAGGTCCAAATGGAACCCTACCTGGACCTCTAAACCTAGCCCTACACATAAGACTAACCCTAGGTCCAATTGGAACCGTATCCGGATCTCTATCCCTAGCCGTCAACTTAACCCTAACCCTAGGTCCAATCGTAACCCTAAAAGTATCTCTAACCCTATCCCTCAACATAACCCTAACTCTAGGTGCAATAGTAACGCTAACCGGATCTCTAACCCTAGCCGTCAACATAATCCTAACCCTATGTCCAATCGGAACCCTAACCGGATCTCTAACCCTAACCCTCAACATAACCCTACCCCTATGTCCAATCGGAACCCTAAACGGATCTCTAACCCTAGCCCTCAACATAACCCTAACCCTAGGACCAATCGGAACCCTAACCGGATCTCTAAACCTAGCCCTCAACATAACCCTAACCCTAGGTCCAATTGGAACCCTACCCGGATTTCTAACCCTAGCCTTAGACATAAGCCTAACCCTAGGTCCAATTGGAACCCTATCCGGATCTCTATCCCTAGCCGTCAACATAACCCTAACCCTAGGTCCAATCGTAACCCTAAAAGTATCTCTAACCCTATCCCTCAACATAACACTAACCCTAGGTGCAATAGTAACGCTAACCGGATCTCTCACCCTAGCCCTCAACATAACCCTAACCCTAGGTCCAATCGGAACCCTAACCGGATCTCTAACCCTAGCCCTCAACATAACCCTAACCCTAGGTCCAATCGGATCCCTAACCGGATCTCTAACCTTAGCCCTCAACATAACCCTAACCCTAGGTCCAATCGTAACCATAACCGGATCTCTAACCCTAGACCTCAACATTACCCTAATCCTAGGTCCAATCGGAAACCTAATCGGATCTCTAACCCTAGCCCTTAACATAACCCTAACCCTAGGTCGAATCGGAACCCTAACCGGAACTCTAACCCTCGCTCTCAACATAACCCTAACCCTAGGTCCAATCGGAACCCTAACAGGATCTCTAACCCTAGTCCTCAACGTAATCCTAACCCTAGGTCCAGTCGTAACCCTAAAAGTATCTCTAACCCTATCCCTCAACATATCCCTAACCCTAGGTACAATCGGAACCCTAACCAGATCTCTAACCCTAGCCCTCAACATAACCCTAACCCTAGGTCCAATCAGAACCCTAACCGGATCTCTAACCCTAGCGCTCAACATAACCCTAACCCTAGGTCCAATCGTAACCATGACCGGATCTCTAACCCTAGCCCTCAACATAACCCTAACCCTAGGTCCAATCGGAACCCTAACCGGATCTCTAACCCAAGTCCTCAACGTAACCCTAACCCTAGGTCCAATCGTAACCCTAAAAGTATCTCTAACCCTATCCCTCAACATAACCCTAACCCTAGGTCCAATCGGAACCCTAACCGGATCTCTAACCCTAGTCCTCAACATAACCCTAACCCTAGGTCCAATCGGAACCCTAACCGGATCTCTAACCCTAGCCCTCAACATAACCCTACCCTTAGGTCCAATTGGAACCCTAACCGGATCTCTAACCCTAGCCCTCAACATAACCCTAACCCTAGGTCCAATCGGAACCCTAACCGGATCTCTAACCCTAGCCCTCAAAATAACTGTAACCCTAGGTCCAATCGTAACCCTAACCGGATCTCGAACCCTAGCCCTCAACATAACCCTAACCCTAGGTCCAATCGGAACCCTAACCGGATCTCTAACCCTAGCCCTCAACATAACCCTAACCCTAGGTCCAATCGGAACCCTAACCGGATCTCTAACCCTAGCCCTCAAAATAACCCTAACGCTAGGTCCAATCGTAACCATAACCGGATCTCTAACCCTAGCCCTCAACATTACCCTAACCTTAGGTCCAATCGGAACCCTAACCGGATCTCTAACCCTAGCCCTCAACATAACCCTAACCCTAGGTCCAATGGGAACTCTAACCGGATCTCTAACCCTAGCCCTCAACATAACCCTAACCCTAGCTCCAATCGTATCCCTAACCGGATCTCTAACCCTAGCCCTCAACATAACCCTAACCCTAGCTCCAATCGTAACCCAAACCGGATCTCTAACCCTAGCCCTCAACATAACCCTAAACCTAGGTCCAATCGTATCACTAACCAGATCTCTAACCCTAGCCCTCAACATAACCCTAACCCTAGGTCCAATCGGATCCCTAACCGGATCTCTAACCTTAGCCCTCAACATAACCCTAACCCTAGGTCCAATCGTAACCATAACCGGATCTCTAACCCTAGCCATCAACATTACCCTAACCCTAGGTCCAATCGGAAACCTAACCGGATTTCTAACCCTAGCCCTTAACATAACCCTAACCCTAGGACCAATCGGAACCCTAACCGGAACTCTAACCCTCGCTCTCAACATAACCCTAACCCTAGGTCCAATCGGAACCCTAACAGGATCTCTAACCCTAGTCCTCAACGTAATCCTAACCCTAGGTCCAGTCGTAACCCTAAAAGTATCTCTAACCCTATCCCTCAACATAACCCTAACACTAGGTCCAATCGGAACCCTAACCGGATCTCTAAACCTAGCCGTCAACATAACCCTAACCCTAGGTCCAATCGGAACCCTAACCGGATCTCTAACCCTAGCCCTCAACATAACCCTACCCCTATGTCCAATCGGAACCCTAACAGGATCTCTAACCCTGGCCCTCAACATAACCCTAACCCTAGGTCCAATCGGAACCCTAACCGGATGTCTAACCCTAGCCCTCAACATAACCCTAACCCTAGATCCAATCGGAACCCTAACCGGATCTCTAACCCTAGCCTTAACATAACCCTAACCCTAGGTCCAATCGTAACCCTAACCGGATCTCTAACCTAGACCTCAACATAACCCTAACCCTAGGTCCAATCGGAACCCTAACCGGATCTCTAACCCTAGCCCTCAACATAACCCTAACCCTAGGTCCAATCGGAACCCTACCCGGATCTCTAACCCTAGCCCTCAACATAACCATAACCCTAGGACCAATCGGAACCCTAAATGGATATCTAACCCTTCCCCTCAACGTAACCCTAACCCTAGGTCCAATCGGAACCCTAACCGGATCTCTATCCCAAGCCCTCAACATAACCCTAACCCTAGGTCCAATCGGAACCCTAACCGGATCTCTAACGCTAGCCCTCAACATAACCCTAACCCTAGGTCCACTCGGAACCCTAACCGGATCTCTAACCCTCGCCCTCAAAATAACCCTAACCCTAGGTCCAATCGGAACCCTAACCGGATCTCTAACCCTAGCCCTCAACATAACCCTAACCCTAGGTCCAATCGGAACCCTAAATGGATATCTAAAACTAGCCCTCAACGTAACCATTAACCCTAGGTGCAATCGGAACCCTAACCGGATATCTAACCCTAGCCCTCAACATAACCCTAACCCTAGGTCCAATCGGAACCCTAATGGGATCTCTACCCATCGCCCTCAACATAACCCTAACCCTAGGTCCAATCGGAACCCTAACCGGATCTCTAACCCTAGCCCTCAACATAACCCTAAACCTAGGTCGAATCGGAACCCTAACCGGATCTCTAACCCTAGCCCTCAACATAACCCTAACCCTAGGTCCAATCCGAACCCTAACCGGATATCTATCCCTAGCCCTCAACATAACCCTAACCCTAAGTCCAATCGGAACCCTAACCGGATCTCTAACCCTAGCCCTCAACATAACCCTAACCCTAGGTCCAATCGGAACCCTAAATGGATATCTAAAACTAGCCCTCAACGTAACCATTAACCCTAGGTGCAATCGGAACCCTAACCGGATATCTAACCCTAGCCCTCAACATAACCCTAACCCTAGGTCCAATCGGAACCCTAATGGGATCTCTACCCATCGCCCGAACATAACCCTAACCCTAGGTCCAATCGGAACCCTAACCGGATCTCTAACCCTAGCCCTCAACATAACCCTAACCCGAGGTCGAATCGGAACCCTAACCGGATCTCTAACCCTAGCCCTCAACATAACCCTAACCCTAGGTCCAATCCGAACCCTAACCGGATATCTATCCCTAGCCCTCAACATAACCCTAACCCTAAGTCCAATCGGAACCCTAACCGGATGTCTAACCCTAGCCCTCAACATAACCCTAACCCTAGGTCCAATCGGAACCCTAAATGGATATCTAAAACTAGCCCTCAAAGTAACCATTAACCCTAGGTGCAATCGGAACCCTAACCGGATATCTAACCCTAGCCCTCAACATAACCCTAACCCTAGGTCCAATCGGAACCCTAATGGGATCTCTACCCATCGCCCTCAACATAACCCTAACCCTAGGTCCAATCGGAACCCTAACCGGATCTCTAACCCTAGCCCTCAACATAACCCTAACCCTAGGTCGAATCGGAACCCTAACCGGATCTCTAACCCTAGCCCTCAACATAACCCTAACCCTAGGTCCAATCCGAAACCTAACCGGATATCTATCCCTAGCCCTCAACATAACCCTAACCCTAAGTCCAATCGGAACCCTAACCGGATCTCTAACCATAGCCCTCAACATAACCCTAACCCTAGGTCCAATCGGAACCCTAAATGGATATCTAAAACTAGCCCTAAACGTAACCATTAACCCTAGGTGCAATCGGAACCCTAACCAGATCTCTAACCCTAGCCCTCAACATAACCCTAACCCTAGGTCCAATCGGAACCCTAACCGGATCTCTAACCCTAGCCCTCAACATAACCCTAACACTAGGTCCAATCGGAACCCTAACCGGACCTCTAACCCTAGCCCTCAACATAACCCTAACCCTAGGTCCAATCCGAAACATAACCGGATCTCTAAACCTAGCCCTCAACATAACCTAACCCTAGGTCCAATCGGAACCCAAACCGGACCTCTAACCCTAGCCCTCAACATAACCCTAACCCTAGGTCCAATCGGAACCCTAACCGGATCTGTATACGTAGCCCTCAACATAACCCTAACCCTAGGTCCAATCGGAACCCTAACCCGATCTGTATACCTAACCCTCAACATAACCCTAACCCTAGGTCCAATCGGAACCCTAACAGGATCTCTAACCCTAGCCCTCAACATAACCCTAACCCTAGGTCCAATCGGAACCCTAACCGGATCTCTAACCCTAGCCCTCAACATAACCCTAACCCTAGGTCCACTCGGAACCCTAACCGGATCTCTAACCCTCGCCCTCAACATAACCCTAACCCTAGGTCCAATCGGAACCCTAACCGGATCTCTAACCCTAGCCCTCAACATAACCCTAACCCTAGGTCCAATCGGAACCCTAACCGGAACTCTAACCCTAGCCCTCAAAATAACCCTAACCCTAGGTCCAATCGGAACCCTAACCGGAACTCTAACCCTAGCCCTCAACATAACCCTAACCCTAGGTCCAATCCGAACCCTAACCGGATATCTATCCCTAGCCCTCAACATAACCCTAACCCTAGGTCCAATCGGAACCCTAACAGGATCTCTCACCCTAGCCCTCAACATAACCCTAACCCTAGGTCCAATCGGAACCCTAAATGGATATCTAACCCTAGCCCTCAACATAACCCTAACCCTAGGTCCAATCGGAACCCTAAATGGATATCTAACCCTAGCCCTCAACGTAACCATTAACCCTAGGTGCAATCGGAACCCTAACCGGATATCTAACCCTAGCCCTCAACATAACCGTAACCCTAGGTCCAATCGGAACCCTAACGGGATCTCTACCCCTCGCCCTCAACATAACCCTAAGCCTAGGTCCAATCGGAATCCTAACCGGATCTCTAACCCTAGCCCTCAACATAACCCTAACCCTAGGTCGAATCGGAACCCTAACCGGTTCTCTAACCCTAGCCCTCAACATAACCCTAACCCTAGGTCGAATCGGAACCCTAACCGGATCTGTATACCTAGCCCTCAACATAACCCTAACCCTAGGTCGAATCGGAACCCTAACCGGATCTGTATACCTAGCCCTCAACATAACCCTAACCCTAGGTCCAATCGGAAACCTAACCGGATCTCTAACCCTAGCCCTTAACATAACCCTAACCCTAGGTCCAATCGGAACCCTAACCGGATCTCTAACCATAGCCCTCAACATAACCCTAACCCTAGGTCCAATCGGAACCCTAAATGGATATCTAAAACTAGCCCTCAACGTAACCATTAACCCTAGGTGCAATCGGAACCCTAACCGGATCTCTAACCCTAGCCCTCAACATAACCCTAACCCTAGGTCCAATCGGAACCCTAACTGGATCTCTAACCCTAGCCCTCAACATAACCCTAACACTAGGTCCAATCGGAACCCTAACCGGACCTCTAACCCTAGCCCTCAACATAACCCTAACCCTAGGTCCAATCCGAAACATAACCGGATCTCTAAACCTAGCCCTCAACATAACCCTAACCCTAGGTCCAATCGGAACCCTAACCGGACCTCTAACCCTAGCCCTCAACATAACCCTAACCCTAGGTCCAATCGGAACCCTAACCGGATCTGTATACGTAGCCCTCAACATAACCCTAACCCTAGGTCCAATCGGAACCCTAACCCGATCTGTATACCTAACCCTCAACATAACCCTAACCCTAGGTCCAATCGGAACCCTAACAGGATCTCTAACCCTAGCCCTCAACATAACCCTAACCCTAGGTCCAATCGGAACCCTAACCGGATCTCTAACCCTAGCCCTCAACATAACCCTAACCCTAGGTCCACTCGGAACCCTAACCGGATCTCTAACCCTCGCCCTCAACATAACCCTAACCCTAGGTCCAATCGGAACCCTAACTGGATCTCTAACCCTAGCCCTCAACATAACCCTAACCCTAGGTCCAATCGGAACCCTAACCGGAACTCTAACCCTAGCCCTCAAAATAACCCTAACCCTAGGTCCAATCGGAACCCTAACCGGAACTCTAACCCTAGCCCTCAACATAACCCTAACCCTAGGTCCAATCCGAACCCTAACCGGATATCTATCCCTAGCCCTCAACATAACCCTAACCCTAGGTCCAATCGGAACCCTAACAGGATCTCTCACCCTAGCCCTCAACATAACCCTAACCCTAGGTCCAATCGGAACCCTAAATGGATATCTAACCCTAGCCCTCAACATAACCCTAACCCTAGGTCCAATCGGAACCCTAAAAGGATATCTAACCCTAGCCCTCAACGTAACCATTAACCCTAGGTGCAATCGGAACCCTAACCGGATATCTAACCCTAGCCCTCAACATAACCGTAACCCTAGGTCCAATCGGAACCCTAACGGGATCTCTACCCCTCGCCCTCAACATAACCCTAAGCCTAGGTCCAATCGGAATCCTAACCGGATCTCTAACCCTAGCCCTCAACATAACCCTAACCCTAGGTCGAATCGGAACCCTAACCGGTTCTCTAACCCTAGCCCTCAACATAACCCTAACCCTAGGTCGAATCGGAACCCTAACCGGATCTGTATACCTAGCCCTCAACATAACCCTAACCCTAGGTCGAATCGGAACCCTAACCGGATCTGTATACCTAGCCCTCAACATAACCCTAACCCTAGGTCCAATCGGAAACCTAACCGGATCTCTAACCCTAGCCCTTAACATAACCCTAACCCTAGGTCCAATCGGAACCCTAACCGGATCTGTATACCTAGCCCTCAACATAACCCTAACCCTAGGTCCAATAGGAACCCTAACGGGATCTCTACCCCTCGCCCTCAACATAACCCTAACCCTAGGTCCAATCGGAACCCTAACCGGATCTCTAACCCTAACCCTCAACATAACCCTAACCCTAGGTCCAATCGGAACCCTAACCTGATCTCTAACACTAGCCATCAACATAACCCTAACCCTAGGTCCAATCGGAACCGTAAACGGAACTCTAACCCTAGCCCTCAACATAACCCTAACCCTAGGTCCAATCGAAACCCTATCCGGATCTGTATACCTAGGCCTCAACATAACCCTAACCCTAGGTCCAATCGGAAACCTAACCGGATCTCTAACACTAGCCCTCAACATAACCCTAACCCTAGGTCCAATCGGAACCCTAACCGGATCTCTAACCATAGCCCTCAACATAACCCTAACCCTAGGTCCAATCGGAACCCTAACCGGATCTCTAAACCTAGCCCTCAACATAACCCTATCCCTAGGTCCACTCGGAACCCTAACAGGAACTCCACCCCTCGCCCTCAACATAACCCTAACACTAGGTCCAATCGGAACCCTACCCGGATCTCTAACCCTAGCTCTACAGATAAGCCTAACCCTAGGTCCAATTGGTACCCTATCCGGATCTCTATCCCTAGCCGTCAACATAACGCTAACCCTAGGTCCAATCGGAACCCTAAAAGTATCTCTAACCCTATCCCTCAACATAACCCTAAACCTATTTGCAATAGTAACGCTAACCGGATCTCTAACCCTAGCCCTCAACATAACCCTAACCGTAGGTCCAATCGGAACCCTAACCGGATCTCTAACCCTAGCCCTCAACATAACCCTAACCCTATGTCCAATCGTAACCCTAACCGGATCTCTAAACCTAGCCCTTAACATAACCCTAACCCTAGGTCCAATCGGAACCCTAACCGGAACTCTAACCCTCGCTCTCAACATAACCCTAAACCTAGGTCCAATCGGAACCCTAACCGGATATCTAACCCTAGCCCAGAACATTATCCTAACCCTGGGTCCAATCGGAAGCCTACCCGGATCTCTAACCCTAGCCCTACACATAAGCCTAACCCTAGGTCCAATTGGAACCATATCCGGAACTCTATCCCTAGCCATCAACATAACCCTAACACTAGGTCCAAATGTAACCCTAAAAGTATCTCTAACCCTATCCCTCAACATAACCCTAACCCTAGGTCCAATCAGAACCCTAACCGGATCTCTAACCCTAGCCCTCAACATAACCCTAACCCTAGGTCCAATCGGAACCCTAACCGGATCTCTAACCCTAGCCCTCAACATAATCCTAACCCTATGTCCAATCGGAACACTAAACGGATCTCTAATCCTAGCCCTCAACATATCCCTCACCCTAGGTCCAATCGTAACCCTGCCGGGATCTCTAACACTAGCCCTCAACATAACCCTAACCCTAGGTCCAATCGGAACCCTACCCGGATATCTAACCCTAGCCCTACACATAACCCTAACCCTAGGTCCAATCGGAACCCTAACAGGATCTCTAACCCTATTCCTCAACGTAATCCTAACCCTAGGTCCAGTCGTAACCCTAAAAGTATCTCTAACCCTATCCCTCAACATAACCCTAAGGCTAGGTCCAATCGGAACCCTAACCGGATCTCTAAACCTAGCCGTCAACATAACCCTAACCCTAGGTCCAATCGGAACCCTAACCGGATCTCTAACCCTAGCCCTTAACATAACCCTAACCCTAGCTCCAATCGGAACCGTAACCGGAACTCTAACCCTCGCTCTCAACATAACCCTAACCCTAGGTCAAATCGGAACCCTAACAGGATCTCTAACCCTAGTCCTCAACGTAATCCTAACCCTAGGTCCAGTCGTAACCCTAAAAGTATCTCTAACCCTATCCCTCAACATAACCCTAACCCTAGGTACAATCGGAACCCTAACCGGATCTCTAACCCTAGCCCTCAACATAACCCTAACCCTAGGTCCAATCGGAACCCTAACCGGATCTGTATACCTAGCCCTCAACATAACCCTAACCCTAGGTCCAATCGGAACCCTAACCGGAACTCTAACCCTCGCCCTCAACATAACCCTAACCCCAGGTCCAATCGGAACACTAACCAGATCTCTAACCCTAGCCCTCAACATAACCCTAACCCTAGGTCCAATCGGAACCCTAACCGGATCCCTATCCCTAGCCCTCAACATAACCCTAACCCTAGGACCAATCCGAACCCTAACCGGATCTCTACCCCTCGCACTCAACATAACCCTAACCCTAGGTCCAATCGGAACCCTAACCGGAACTCTAACCCTAGCCCTCAAAATAACCCTAACCCTAGGTCCAATCGGAACCCTAACCGGATCTCTAACCCTAGCCCTCAACATAACCCTAACCCTAGGACCAATCGGAACCCTAAATGGATATCTAACCCTTCCCCTCAACGTAACCCTAACCCTAGGTCCAATCCGAACCCTAACCGGATCTCTAACCCTAGCCATCAACATAACCCTAACCCTAGGTCCAATCGGAACCCTAACCGGATCTCTAACCCTAGCCCTCAACATAACCCTAACCCTAGGTCCAATCGGAACCCTAACCGGATCTCTAACCCTAGCCCTCAACATAACCATAACCCTAGGACCAATCGGAAACCTAAATGGATATCTAACCCTTCCCCTCAACGTAACCCTAACCCTAGGTCCAATCGGAACCCTAACCGGATCTCTATCCCAAGCCCTCAACATAACCCTAACCCTAGGTCCAATCGGAACCCTAACCGGATCTCTAACCCTAGCCCTCAACATAACCCTAACCCTAGGTCCACTCGGAACCCTAACCGGATCTCTAACCCTCGCCCTCAACATAACCCTAACCCTAGGTCCAATCGGAACCCTAACCGGATCTCTAACCCTAGCCCTCAACATAACCCTAACCCTAGGTCCAATCGGAACCCTAACCGGAACTCTAACCCTAGCCCTCAAAATAACCCTAACCCTAGGTCCAATCGGAACCCTAACCGGAACTCTAACCCTAGCCCTCAACATAACCCTAACCCTAGGTCCAATCCGAACCCTAACCGGATATCTATCCCTAGCCCTCAACATAACCCTAACCCTAAGTCCAATCGGAACCCTAACAGGATCTCTAACCCTAGCCCTCAACATAACCCTAACCCTAGGTCCAATCGGAACCCTAAATGGATATCTAAAACTAGCCCTCAACGTAACCATTAACCCTAGGTGCAATCGGAACCCTAACCGGATATCTAACCCTAGCCCTCAACATAACCCTAACCCTAGGTCCAATCGGAACCCTAATGGGATCTCTACCCATCACCCTCAACATAACCCTAACCCTAGGTCCAATCGGAACCCTAACCGGATCTCTAACCCTAGCCCTCAACATAACCCTAACCCTAGGTCGAATCGGAACCCTAACCGGATCTCTAACCCTAGCCCTCAACATAACCCTAACCCTAGGTCCAATCCGAACCCTAACCGGATATCTATCCCTATTCCTCAACATAACCCTAACCCTAAGTCCAATCGGAACCCTAACCGGATCTCTAACCCTAGCCCTCAACATAACCCTAACCCTAGGTCCAATCGGAACCCTAAATGGATATCTAAAACTAGCCCTCAACGTAACCATTAACCCTAGGTGCAATCGGAACCCTAACCAGATATCTAACCCTAGCCCTCAACATAACCCTAACCCTAGGTCCAATCGGAACCCTAATGGGATCTCTACCCATCGCCCGAACATAACCCTAACCCTAGGTCCAATCGGAACCCTAACCGGATCTCTAACCCTAGCCCTCAACATAACCCTAACCCTAGGTCGAATCGGAACCCTAACCGGATCTCTAACCCTAGCCCTCAACATAACCCTAACCCTAGGTCCAATCCGAACCCTAACCGGATATCTATCCCTAGCCCTCAACATAACCCTAACCCTAAGTCCAATCGGAACCCTAACCGGATCTCTAACCCTAGCCCTCAACATAACCCTAACCCTAGGTCGAATCGGAACCCTAACCGGATCTCTAACCCTAGCCCTCAACATAACCCTAAACCTAGGTCCAATCCGAACCCTAACCGGATATCTATCCCTAGCCCTCAACATAACCCTAACCCTAAGTCCAATCGGAACCCTAACCGGACCTCTAACCCTAGCCCTCAACATAACCCTAACCCTAGGTCCAATCGGAACCCTAACCGGATCTCTAACCCTAGCCCTCAACATAACCCTAACCCTAGGACGAATCGGAACCCTAACCGGATCTCTAACCCTAGCCCTCAACATAACCCTAACCCTAGGTCCAATCCGAACCCTAACCGGATATCTATCCCTAGCCCTCAACATAACCCTAACCCTAAGTCCAATCGGAACCCTAACCGGATCTCTAACCCTAGCCCTCAACATAACAATAACCCTAGGTCCAATCGGAACCCTAAATGGATATCTAAAACTAGCCGTCAACGTAACCATTAACCCTAGGTGCAATCGGAACCCTAACCGGATATCTAACCCTAGCCCTCAACATAACCCTAACCCTAGGTCCAATCGGAACCCTAATGGGATCTCTACCCATCGCCCGAACATAACCCTAACCCTAGGTCCAATCGGAACCCTAACCGGATCTCTAACCCTAGCCCTCAACATAACCCTAACCCTAGGTCGAATCGGAACCCTAACCGGATCTCTAACCCTAGCCCTCAACATAACCCTAACCCTAGGTCCAATCCGAACCCTAACCGGATATCTATCCCTAGCCCTCAACATAACCCTAACCCTAAGTCCAATCGGAACCCTAACCGGATCTCTAACCCTAGCCCTCAACATAACCCTAACCCTAGGTCCAATCGGAACCCTAAATGGATATCTAAAACTAGCCCTCAACGTAACCATTAACCCTAGGTGCAATCGGAACCCTAACCGGATATCTAACCCTAGCCCTCAACATAACCCTAACCCTAGGTCCAATCGGAACCCTAATGGGATCTCTACCCATCGCTCTCAACATAACCCTAACCCTAGGTCCAATCGGAACCCTAACCGGATCTGTATACGTAGCCCTCAACATAACCCTAACCCTAGGTCCAATCGGAACCCTAACCCGATCTGTATACCTAGCCCTCAACATAACCCTAACCCTAGGTCCAATCGGAACCCTAACAGGATCTGTAACCCTAGCCCTCAACATAACCCTAACCCTAGGTCCAATCGGAACCCTAACCGGATCTCTAACCCTAGCCCTCAACATAACCCTAACCCTAGGTCCACTCGGAACCCTAACCGGATCTCTAACCCTCGCCCTCAACATAACCCTAACCCTAGGTCCAATCGGAACCCTAACCGGATCTCTAACCCTAGCCCTCAACATAACCCTAACCCTAGGTCCAATCGGAACCCTAACCGGAACTCTAACCCTAGCCCTCAACATAACCCTAACCCTAGGTCCAATCCGAACCCTAACCGGATATCTATCCCTAGCCCTCAACATAACCCTAACCCTAGGTCCATTCGGAACCCTAACAGGATCTCTAACCCTAGCCCTCAACATAACCCTAACCCTAGGTCCAATCGGAACCCTAAATGGATATCTAACCCTAGCCCTCAACGTAACCATTAACCCTAGGTGCAATCGGAACCCTAACCGGATATCTAACCCTAGCCCTCAACATAACCGTAACCCTAGGTCCAATCGGAACCCTAAAGGGATCTCTACCCCTCGCCCTCAACATAACCCTAAGCCTAGGTCCAATCGGAACCCTAACCGGATCTCTAACCCTAGCCCTCAACATAACCTTAACCCTAGGTCGAATCGGAACCCTAACCGGTTCTCTAACCCTAGCCCTCAACATAACCCTAACCCTAGGTCGAATCGGAACCCTAACAGGATCTCTAACCCTAGTCCTCAACATAACCCTAACCCTAGGTCCAATCGGAACCCTAACCGGATCTGTATACCTAGCCCTCAACATAACCCTAACCCTAGGTCCAATCGGAAACCTAACCGGATCTCTAACCCTAGCCCTTAACATAACCCTAACCCTAGGTCCAATCGGAACCCTAACCGGATCTGTATACCTAGCCCTCAACATAACCCTAACCCTAGGTCCAATAGGAACCCTAACGGGATCTCTACCCCTCGCCCTCAACATAACCCTAACCCTAGGTCCAATCGGAACCCTAACCGGATCTCTAACCCTAACCCTCAACATAACCCTAAACCTATTTGCAATAGTAACGCTAACCGGATCTCTAACCCTAGCCCTCAACATAACCCTAACCGTAGGTCCAATCGGAACCCTAACCGGATCTCTAACCCTAGCCCTCAACATAACCCTAACCCTAGGTCCAATCGTAACCCTAACCGGATCTCTAAACCTAGCCCTTAACATAACCCTAACCCTAGGTCCAATCGGAACCCTAACCGGAACTCTAACCCTCGCTCTCAACATAACCCTAAACCTAGGTCCAATCGGAACCCTAACCGGATATCTAACCCTAGCCCAGAACATTATCCTAACCCTGGGTCCAATCGGAAGCCTACCCGGATCTCTAACCCTAGCCCTACACATAAGCCTAACCCTAGGTCCAATTGGAACCATATCCGGAACTCTATCCCTAGCCATCCACATAACCCTAACACTAGGTCCAAATGTAACCCTAAAAGTATCTCTAACCCTATCCCTCAACATAACCCTAACCCTAGGTCCAATCAGAACCCTAACCGGATCTCTAACCCTAGCCCTCAACATAACCCTAACCCTAGGTCCAATCGGAACCCTAACCGGATCTCTAACCCTAGCCCTCAACATAATCCTAACCCTATGTCCAATCGGAACACTAAACGGATCTCTAATCCTAGCCCTCAACATATCCCTCACCCTAGGTCCAATCGTAACCCTGCCGGGATCTCTAACACTAGCCCTCAACATAACCCTAACCCTAGGTCCAATCGGAACCCTACCCGGATATCTAACCCTAGCCCTACACATAACCCTAACCCTAGGTCCAATCGGAACCCTAACAGGATCTCTAACCCTATTCCTCAACGTAATCCTAACCCTAGGTCCAGTCGTAACCCTAAAAGTATCTCTAACCCTATCCCTCAACATAACCCTAAGACTAGGTCCAATCGGAACCCTAACCGGATCTCTAAACCTAGCCGTCAACATAACCCTAACCCTAGGTCCAATCGGAACCCTAACCGGATCTCTAACCCTAGCCCTTAACATAACCCTAACCCTAGGTCCAATCGGAACCCTAACCGGAACTCTAACCCTCGCTCTCAACATAACCCTAACCCTAGGTCCAATCGGAACCCTAACAGGATCTCTAACCCTAGTCCTCAACGTAATCCTAACCCTAGGTCCAGTCGTAACCCTAAAAGTATCTCTAACCCTATCCCTCAACATAACCCTAACCCTAGGTACAATCGGAACCCTAACCGGATCTCTAACCCTAGCCCTCAACATAACCCTAACCCTAGGTCCAATCGGAACCCTAACCGGATCTGTATACCTAGCCCTCAACATAACCCTAACCCTAGGTCCAATCGGAACCCTAACCGGAACTCTAACCCTCGCCCTCAACATAACCCTAACCCTAGGTCCAATCGGAACACTAACCAGATCTCTAACCCTAGCCCTCAACATAACCCTAACCCTAGGTCCAATCGGAACCCTAACCGGATCCCTATCCCTAGCCCTCAACATAACCCTAACCCTAGGACCAATCCGAACCCTAACCGGATCTCTACCCCTCGCACTCAACATAACCCTAACCCTAGGTCCAATCGGAACCCTAACCGGAACTCTAACGCTAGCCCTCAAAATAACCCTAACCCTAGGTCCAATCGGAACCCTAACCGGATCTCTAACCCTAGCCCTCAACATAACCCTAACCCTAGGACCAATCGGAACCCTAAATGGATATCTAACCCTTCCCCTCAACGTAACCCTAACCCTAGGTCCAATCGGAACCCTAACCGGATCTCTAACCCTAGCCCTCAACATAACCCTAACCCTAGGTCCAATCGGAACCCTAACCGGGTCTCTAACCCTAGCCCTCAACATAACCCTAACCCTAGGTCCAATCGGAACCCTAACCGGATCTCTAACCCTAGCCCTCAACATAACCATAACCCTAGGACCAATCGGAACCCTAAATGGATATCTAACCCTTCCCCTCAACGTAACCCTAACCCTAGGTCCAATCGGAACCCTAACCGGATCTCTATCCCAAGCCCTCAACATAACCCTAACCCTAGGTCCACTCGGAACCCTAACCGGATCTCTAACCCTCGCCCTCAACATAACCCTAACCCTAGGTCCAATCGGAACCCTAACCGGATCTCTAACCCTAGCCCTCAACATAACCCTAACCCTAGGTCCAATCGGAACCCTAACCGGAACTCTAAACCTAGCCCTCAAAATAACCCTAACCCTAGGTCCAATCGGAACCCTAACCGGAACTCTAACCCTAGCCCTCAACATAACCCTAACCCTAGGTCCAATCCGAACCCTAACCGGATATCTATCCCTAGCCCTCAACATAACCCTAACCCTAAGTCCAATCGGAACCCTAACAGGATCTCTAACCCTAGCCCTCAACATAACCCTAACCCTAGGTCCAATCGGAACCCTAAATGGATATCTAAAACTAGCCCTCAACGTAACCATTAACCCTAGGTGCAATCGGAACCCTAACCGGATATCTAACCCTAGCCCTCAACATAACCCTAACCCTAGGTCCAATCGGAACCCTAATGGGATCTCTACCCATCGCCCTCAACATAACCCTAACCCTAGGTCCAATCGGAACCCTAACCGGATCTCTAACCCTAGCCCTCAACATAACCCTAACCCTAGGTCGAATCGGAACCCTAACCGGATCTCTAACCCTAGCCCTCAACATAACCCTAACCCTAGGTCCCATCCGAACCCTAACCGGATATCTATCCCTAGCCCTCAACATAACCCTAACCCTAAGTCCAATCGGAACCCTAACCGGATCTCTAACCCTAGCCCTCAACATAACCCTAACCCTAGGTCCAATCGGAACCCTAAATGGATATCTAAAACTAGCCCTCAACGTAACCATTAACCCTAGGTGCAATCGGAACCCTAACCGGATATCTAATCCTAGCCCTCAACATAACCCTAACCCTAGGTCCAATCGGAACCCTAATGGATCTCTACCCATCGCCCGAACATAACCCTAACCCTAGGTCCAATCGGAAACCTAACCGGATCTCTAACCCTAGCCCTCAACATAACCCTAACCCTAGGTCGAATCGGAACCCTACCGGATCTCTAACCCTAGCCCTCAACATAACCCTAACCCTAGGTCCAATCCGAACCCTAACCGGATATCTATCCCTAGCCCTCAACATAACCCTAACCCTAAGTCCAATCGGAACCCTAACCGGATCTCTAACCCTAGCCCTCAACATAACCCTAACCCTAGGTCCAATCGGAACCCTAAATGGATATCTAAAACTAGCCCTCAACGTAACCATTAACCCTAGGTGCAATCGGAACCCTAACCGGATATCTAACCCTAGCCCTCAACATAACCCTAACCCTAGGTCCAATCGGAACCCTAATGGGATCTCTACCCATCGCCCTCAACATAACCCTAACCCTAGGTCCAATCGGAACCCTAACCGGATCTCTAACCCTAGCCCTCAACATAACCCTAACCCTAGGTCGAATCGGAACCCTAACCGGATCTCTAACACTAGCCCTCAACATAACCCTAACCCTAGGTCCAATCCGAAACCTAACCGGATATCTATCCCTAGCCCTCAACATAACCCTAACCCTAAGTCCAATCGGAACCCTAACCGGATCTCTAACCCTAGCCCTCAACATAACCCTAACCCTAGGTCCAATCGGAACCCTAAATGGATATCTAAAACTAGCCCTCAACGTAACCATTAACCCTAGGTGCAATCGGAACCCTAACCGGATCTCTAACCCTAGCCCTCAACATAACCCTAACCCTAGGTCCAATCGGAACCCTAACCGGATCTCTAACCCTAGCCCTCAACATAACCCTAACACTAGGTCCAGTCGGAACCCTAACCGGATCTCTAACCCTAGCCCTCAACATAACCCTAACCCTAGGTCCAATCCGAAACATAACCGGATCTCTAAACCTAGCCCTCAACATAACCCTAACCCTAGGTCCAATCGGAACCCTAACCGGACCTCTAACCCTAGCCCTCAACATAACCCTAACCCTAGGTCCAATCGGAACCCTAACCGGATCTGTATACGTAGCCCTCAACATAACCCTAACCCTAGGTCCAATAGGAACCCTAACGGGATCTCTAACCCTCGCCCTCAACATAACCCTAACCCTAGGTCCAATCGGAACCCTAACCGGATCTCTAACCCTAACCCTCAACATAACCCTAACCCTAGGTCCAATCGGAACCCTAACCTGATCTCTAACACTAGCCCTCAACATAACCCTAACCCTAGGTCCAATCGGAACCGTAAACGGAACTCTAACCCTAGCCCTCAACATAACCCTAACCCTAGGTCCAATCGGAACCCTATCCGGATCTGTATACCTAGGCCTCAACATAACCCTAACCCTAGGTCCAATAGGAAACCTAACCGGATCTCTAACACTAGCCCTCAACATAACCCTAACCCTAGGTCCAATCGGAACCCTAACCGGATCTCTAACCATAGCCCTCAACATAACCCTAACCCTAGGTCCAATCGGAACCCTAACCGGATCTCTAAACCTAGCCCTCAACATAACCCTATCCCTAGGTCCACTCGGAACCCTAACAGGAACTCTACCCCTCGCCCTCAACATAACCCTAACACTAGGTCCAATCGGAACCCTACCCGGATCTCTAACCCTAGCTCTACACATAAGCCTAACCCTAGGTCCAATTAGTACCCTATCCGGATCTCTATCCCTAGCCGTCAACATAACGCTAACCCTAGGTCCAATCGTAACCCTAAAAGTATCTCTAACCCTATCCCTCAACATAACCCTAAACCTATTTGCAATAGTAACGCTAACCGGATCTCTAACCCTAGCCCTCAACATAACCCTAACCGTAGGTCCAATCGGAATCCTAACCGGATCTCTAACCCTAGCCCTCAACATAACCCTAACCCTAGGTCCAATCTGAACCCTAACCGGATCTCTAACCCTAGCCCTCAACATAACCCTAACCGTAGGTCCAATCGGAACCCTAACCGGATCTCTAACCCTAGCCCTCAACATAACCCTAACCCTAGGTCCAATCGGAACCCTAACCGGATCTCTAACCCTAGCCCTCAACATAACCCTAACACTAGGCCCAATCGGAACCCTAACCGGATATCTAACCCTAGCCCTCAACATAACCCTAACCCTAGGTCCAATCCGAAACATAACCGGATCTCTAAACCTAGCCCTCAACATAACCCTAACCCTAGGTCCAATCGGAACCCTAACCGGACCTCTAACCCTAGCCCTCAACATAACCCTAACCCTAGGTCCAATCGGAACCCTAACCGGATCTGTATACGTAGCCCTCAACATAACCCTAACCCTAGGTCCAATCGGAACCCTAACCCGATCTGTATACCTAGCCCTCAACATAACCCTAACCCTAGGTCCAATCGGAACCCTAACAGGATCTCTAACCCTAGCCCTCAACATAACCCTAACCCTAGGTCCACTCGGAACCCTAACCGGATCTCTAACCCTCGCCCTCAACATAACCCTAACCCTAGGTCCAATCGGAACCCTAACCGGATCTCTAACCCTAGCCCTCAACATAACCCTAACCCTAGGTCCAATCGGAACCCTAACCGGAACTCTAACCCTAGCCCTCAAAATAACCCTAACCCTAGGTCCAATCGGAACCCTAACCGGAATTCTAACCCTAGCCCTCAACATAACCCTAACCCTAGGTCCAATCCGAACCCTAACCGGATATCTATCCCTAGCCCTCAACATAACCCTAACCCTAGGTCCAATCGGAACCCTAACAGGATCTCTAACCCTAGCCCTCAACATAACCCTAACCCTAGGTCCAATCGGAACCCTAAATGGATATCTAACCCTAGCCCTCAACGTAACCATTAACCCTAGGTGCAATCGGAACCCTAACCGGATATCTAACCCTAGCCCTCAACATAACCGTAACCCTAGGTCCAATCGGAACCCTAACGGGATCTCTACCCCTCGCCCTCAACATAACCCTAAGCCTAGGTCCAATCGGAACCCTAACCGGATCTCTAACCCTAGCCCTCAACATAACCCTAACCCTAGGTCGAATCGGAACCCTAACCGGATCTCTAACCCTAGCCCTCAACATAACCCTAACTCTAGGTCGAATCGGAACCCTAACAGGATCTCTAACCCTAGTCCTCAACATAACCCTAACCCTAGGTCCAATCGGAACCCTAACCGGATCTGTATACCTAGCCCTCAACATAACCCTAACCCTAGGTCCAATCGGAAACCTAACCGGATCTCTAACCCTAGCCCTTAACATAACCCTAACCCTAGGTCCAATCGGAACCTTAACCGGATCTGTATACCTAGCCCTCAACATAACCCTAACCCTAGGTCCAATCGGAAACCTAACCGGATCTCTAACCCTAGCCCTTAACATAACCCTAACCCTAGGTCCAATCGGAACCTTAACCGGATCTGTATACCTAGCCCTTAACATAACCCTAACCCTAGGTCCAATCGGAACCCTACCCGGATCTCTAACCCTAGCTCTACTCATAAGCCTAACCCTAGGTCCAATTGGTACCCTATCCGGATCTCTATCCCTATCCGTCAACATAACTCTAACCCTAGGTCCAATCGTAACCCTAAAAGTATCTCTAACCCTATCCCTCAACATAACCCTAAACCTATTTGCAATAGTAACGCTAACCGGATCTCTAACCCTAGCCCTCAACATAACCCTAACCGTAGGTCCAATCGGAACCCTAACCGGATCTCTAACCCTAGCCCTCAACATAACCCTAACCCTAGGTCCAATCGTAACCCTAACCGGATCTCTAAACATAGCCCTTAACATAACCCTAACCCTAGGTCCAATCGGAACCCTAACCGGAACTCTAACCCTCGCTCTCAACATAACCCTAAACCTAGGTCCAATCGGAACCCTAACCGGATATCTAACCCTAGCCCAGAACATTATCCTAACCCTGGGTCCAATCGGAAGCCTACCCGGATCTCTAACCCTAGCCCTACACATAAGCCTAACCCTAGGTCCAATTGGAACCATATCCGGAACTCTATCCCTAGCCATCAACATAACCCTAACACTAGGTCCAAATGTAACCCTAAAAGTATCTCTAACCCTATCCCTCAACATAACCCTAACCCTAGGTCCAATCAGAACCCTAACCGGATCTCTAACCCTAGCCCTCAACATAACCCTAACCCTAGGTCCAATCGGAACCCTAACCGGATCTCTAACCCTAGCCCTCAACATAATCCTAACCCTATGTCCAATCGGAACACTAAACGGATCTCTAATCCTAGCCCTCAACATATCCCTCACCCTAGGTCCAATCGTAACCCTGCCGGGATCTCTAACACTAGCCCTCAACATAACCCTAACCCTAGGTCCAATCGGAACCCTACCCGGATATCTAACCCTAGCCCTACACATAACCCTAACCCTAGGTCCAATCGGAACCCTAACACGATCTCTAACCCTATTCCTCAACGTAATCCTAACCCTAGGTCCAGTCGTAACCCTAAAAGTATCTCTAACCCTATCCCTCAACATAACCCTACCCCTATGTCCAATCGGAACCCTAACAGGATCTCTAACCTTAGCCCTCAACATAACCCTAACCCTAGGTCCAATTGGAACCCTAACCGGATCTCTAACCCTAGCCCTCAACATAACCCTAACCCTAGGTCCAATGGGAACCCTAACCGGATCTCTCACCCTAGCCCTCAACATAACCCTAACCCTAGGTCCAATCGGAACCCTAACCGGATCTCTAACCCTAGCCCTCAACATAACCCTAACCCTAGGTCCAATCGGATCCCTAACCGGATCTCTAACCTTAGCCCTCAACATAACCCTAACCCTAGGTCCAATCGTAACCATAACCGGATCTCTAACCCTAGCCCTCAACATAACCCTAACCCTAGGTCCAATCGGAACCCTAACCGGATCTCTAACCCTAGCCCTCAACATAACTGTAACCCTAGGTCAAATCGTAACCCTAACCGGATCTCGAACCCTAGCCCTCAACATAACCCTAACCCTAGGTCCAATCGGAACCCTAACCGGATCTCTAACCCTAGCCCTCAACATAACCCTAACCCTAGGTCCAATCGGAACCCTAACCGGATCTCTAACCCTAGCCCTCAAAATAACCCTAACGCTAGGTCCAATCGTAACCATAACCGGATCTCTAACCCTAGCCCTCAACATTACCCTAACCTTAGGTCCAATCGGAACCCTAACCGGATCTCTAACCCTAGCCCTCAACATAACCCTAATCCTAGGTCCAATCGGAACTCTAACCGGATCTCTAACCCTAGCCCTCAACATAACCCTAACCCTAGGTCCAATCGTATCCCTAACCGGATCTCTAACCCTAGCCCTCAACATAACCCTAACCCTAGCTCCAATCGTAACCCAAACCGGATCTCTAACCCTAGCCCTCAACATAACCCTAAACCTAGGTCCAATCGTATCCCTAACCGGATCTCTAACCCTAGCCCTCAACATAACCCTAACCCTAGGTCCAATCGGATCCCTAACCGGATCTCTAACCTTAGCCCTCAACATAACCCTAACCCTAGGTCCAATCGTAACCATAACCGGATCTCTAAACCTAGCCCTCAACATTACCCTAACCCTAGGTCCAATCGGAAACCTAACCGGAACTCTAACCCTAGCCCTTAACATAACCCTAACCCTAGGTCCATTCGGAACCCTAACAGGATCTCTAACCCTAGTCCTCAACGTAATCCTAACCCTAGGTCCAGTCGTAACCCTAAAAGTATCTCTAACCCTATCCCTCAACATAACCCTAAGACTAGGTCCAATCGGAACCCTAACCGGATCTCTAAACCTAGCCGTCAACATAACCCTAACCCTAGGTCCAATCGGAACCCTAACCGGATCTCTAACCCTAGCCCTCAACATAACCCTACCCCTATGTCGAATCGGAACCCTAACAGGATCTCTACCCTAGCCCTCAACATAACCCTACCCCTATGTCCAATTGGAACCCTAACCGGATCTCTAACCCTAGCCCTCAACATAACCCTAACCCTAGGTCCAATCATAACCCTAAACGGATCTGTATCCCTATGCCTCAACATATCCCTAACCCTAGGTCCAATCGTAACCCTAACCGGATCTCTAACACTAGCCCTCAACATATCCCTAACCCTAGGTCCAAATGGAACCCTACCTGGACCTCTAACCCTAGCCCTACACATACGACTAACCCTAGGTCCAATTGGAACCCTATCCGGATCTCTATCCCTAGCCGTCAACTTAACCCTAACCCTAGGTCCAATCGTAACCCTAAAAGTATCTCTAACCATATCCCTCAACATAACCCTAACTCTAGGTGCAATAGTAACGCTAACCGGATCTCTAACCCTAGCCATCAACATAATCCTAACCCTATGTCCAATCGGAACCCTAACCGGATCTCTAACCCTAGCCCTCAACATAACCCTACCCCTATGTCCAATCGGAACCCTAAACGGATCTCTAATCCTAGCCCTCAACATAACCCTACCCCTATGTCCAATCGGAACCCTAAACGGATCTCTAACCCTAGCCCTCAACATAACCCTAACCCTAGGACCAATCGTAACCATAACCGGATCTCTAACCCTAGACCTCAACATTACCCTAACCCTAGGTCCAATCGGAAACCTAACCGGAACTCTAACCTTAGCCCTCAACATAACCCTAACCCTAGGTCCAATCGTAACCATAACCGGATCTCTAACCCTAGCCCTCAACATAACCCTAACCCTAGGTCCAATCGGAACCCTAACCGGATCTCTAACCCTAGCCCTCAACATAACTGTAACCCTAGGTCAAATCGTAACCCTAACCGGATCTCGAACCCTAGCCCTCAACATAACCCTAACCCTAGGTCCAATCGGAACCCTAACCGGATCTCTAACCCTAGCCCTCAACATAACCCTAACCCTAGGTCCAATCGGAACCCTAACCGGATCTCTAACCCTAGCCCTCAACATAACCCTACCCTTAGGTCCAATCGGAACCCTAACCGGATCTCTAACCCTAGCCCTCAACATAACCCTAATCCTAGGTCCAATCGTAACCATAACCGCATCTCTACCTCTAGCCATCAACATAACCCTAACCCTAGGACCAATCGGTACCCTAACCTGATCTGTAACCCTAGCCCTCAACATAACCCTAACCCTAGGTCCAATCGGAACCCTAACCGGATGTCTAACCCTAGCCTGGAACATGATCCTAACCCTAGGTCCAATCTTAAGCCTAACCGGATCTCTAACCCTAGCCCTTAAAATAACCCTAACCCTAGGTACAATCGGAACCCTAACCGGATCTCTAACCCTAGCCCTCAACATAACCCTAACCCTAGGACCAATCGGAACCCTAACCTGATCTGTAACCCTAGCCCTCAACATAACCCTAACCCTAGGTCCAATCGGAACGCTAACCGGATCTCTAACCGAACCCCCAAACTAACCATAACCCTAGGTCCAATCAGAACCCTAAATGGATCTCTAACACTAGCCTTCAACATAACCATAACCCTAGGTCGAATCGGAAACCTAAACGGATATTGAATCCTAGCCCTCAACATAACCCTAACCCTAGGTCCAATCGAAACCCTAACCTGATCTCTAACCCTAGCCCTCAACGGAACCGTAACCCTAGGTCCAATCGTAACCCTAACTGGATCTCTAACACTAGCCCTTAACATACCACTAACCTTAGGTCCAATCGGAAACCTAACCGGATCTCTAACCTTCTCCCTCAACATAACCCTAACCCTAGGTCCAATCGTAACCCTAAACTTATCTCTAACCCTATCCCTCAACATATCCCTAACCCTAGTTCCAATCGTAACCCTAACCGGATCTCTAACACTAGCCCTCAACATAACCCTAACACTAGGTCCAATCGGAACCCTACCCGGATCTCTAACCCTAGCTCTACACATAAGCCTAACCCTAGGTCCAATTGGTACCCTATCCGGATCTCTATCCCTAGCCGTCAACATAACGCTAACCCTAGGTCCAATCGTAACCCTAAAAGTATCTCTAACCCTATCCCTCAACATAACCCTAACCCTATTTGCAATAGTAACGCTAACCGGATCTCTAACCCTAGCCCTCAACATAACCCTAACCGTAGGTCCAATCGGAACCCTAACCGGATCTCTAACCCTAGCCCTCAACATAACCCTAACCCTAGGTCCAATCGTAACCCTAACCGGATCTCTAAACCTAGCCCTTAACATAACCCTAACCCTAGGTCCAATCGGAACCCTAACCGGAACTCTAACCCTCGCTCTCAACATAACCCTAAACCTAGGTCCAATCGGAACCCTAACCGGATATCTAACCCTAGCCCAGAACATTATCCTAACCCTGGGTCCAATCGGAAGCCTACCCGGATCTCTAACCCTAGCCCTACACATAAGCCTAACCCTAGGTCCAATTGGAACCATATCCGGAACTCTATCCCTAGCCATCAACATAACCCTAACACTAGGTCCAAATGTAACCCTAAAAGTATCTCTAACCCTATCCCTCAACATAACCCTAACCCTAGGTCCAATCAGAACCCTAACAGGATCTCTAACCCTAGCCCTCAACATAACCCTAACCCTAGGTCCAATCGGAACCCTAACCGGATCTCTAACCCTAGCCCTCAACATAATCCTAACCCTATGTCCAATCGGAACCCTAAACGGATCTCTAATCCTAGCCCTCAACATATCCCTCACCCTAGGTCCAATCGTAACCCTGCCGGGATCTCTAACACTAGCCCTCAACATAACCCTAACCCTAGGTACAATCGGAACCCTACCCGGATATCTAACCCTAGCCCTACACATAACCCAAACCCTAGGTCCAATCGGAACCCTAACAGGATCTCTAACCCTATTCCTCAACGTAATCCTAACCCTAGGTCCAGTCGTAACCCTAAAAGTATCTCTAACCCTATCCCTCAACATAACCCTACCCCTATGTCCAATCGGAACCCTAACCGGATCTCTAACCTTAGCCCTCAACATAACCCTAACCCTAGGTCCAATTGGAACCCTAACCGGATCTCTAACCCTAGCCCTCAACATAACCCTAACCCTAGGTCCAATGGGAACCCTAACCGGATCTCTCACCCTAGCCCTCAACATAACCCTAACCCTAGGACCAATCGGAACCCTAACCGGATCTCTAACCCTAGCCCTCAACATAACCCTAACCCTAGGTCCAATCGCATCCCTAACCGGATCTCTAACCTTAGCCCTCAACATAACCCTAACCCTAGGTCCAATCGTAACCATAACCGGATCTCGAACCCTAGCCCTCAACATAACCCTAACCCTAGGTCCAATCGGAACCCTAACCGGATCTCTAACCCTAGCCCTCAAAATAACCCTAACGCTAGGTCCAATCGGAATCATAACCGGATCTCTAACCCTAGCCCTCAACATTACCCTAACCTTAGGTCCAATCGGAACCCTAACCGGATCTCTAACCCTAGCCCTCAACATAACCGTAATCCTAGGTCAAATCGGAACCCTAACCGGATCTCTAACCCTAGCCCTCAACATAACCCTAACCCTAGGTCCAATGGGAACTCTAACCGGATCTCTAACCCTAGCCCTCAACATAACCCTAACCCTAGGTCCAATCGTATCCCTAACCGGATCTCTAACCCTAGCCCTCAACATAACCCTAACCCTAGCTCCAATCGTAACCCAAACCGGATCTCTAACCCTAGCCCTCAACATAACCCTAAACCTAGGTCCAATCGTATCCCTAACCGGATCTCTAACCCTAGCCCTCAACATAACCCTAACCCTAGGTCCAATCGTAACCATAACCGGATCTCTAAACCTAGCCCTCAACATTACCCTAACCCTAGGTCCAATCGGAAACCTAACCGGAACTCTAACCCTAGCCCTTAACATAACCCTAACCCTAGGTCCAATCGGAACCCTAACCGGAACTCTAACCCTCGCTCTCAACATAACCCTAACCCTAGGTCCAATCGGAACCCTAACAGGATCTCTAACCCTAGTCCTCAACGTAATCCTAACCCTAGGTCCAGTCGTAACCCTAAAAGTATCTCTAACCCTATCCCTCAACATAACCCTAAGACTAGGTCCAATCGGAACCCTAACCGGATCTCTAAACCTAGCCGTCAACATAACCCTAACCGTAGGTCCAATCGGAACCCTAACCGGATCTCTAACCTTAGCCCTCAACATAACCCTACCCCTATGTCCAATCGGAACCCTAACAGGATCTCTACCCTAGCCCTCAACATAACCCTAACCCTAGGTCCAATTGGAACCCTAACCGGATCTCTAACCCTATGCCTCAACATAACCCTAACCCTAGGTCCAATTGGAACCCTATCCGGATCTCTATCCCTAGCCGTCAACTTAACCCTAACCCTAGGTCCAATCGTAACCCTAAAAGTATCTCTAACCATATCCCTCAACATAACCCTAACTCTAGGTGCAATAGTAACGCTAACCGGATCTCTAACCCTAGCCATCAACATAATCCTAACCCTATGTCCAATCGGAACCCTAACCGGATCTCTAACCCTAGCCCTCAACATAACCCTACCCCTATGTCCAATCGGAACCCTAAACGGATCTCTAATCCTAGCCCTCAACATAACCCTACCCCTATGTCCAATCGGAACCCTAAACGGATCTCTAACCCTAGCCCTCAACATAACCCTAACCCTAGGACCAATCGGAACCCTAACCGGATCTCTAAACCTAGCCCTCAACATAACCCTAACCCTAGGTCCAATCGGAACCCTACCCGGATTTCTAACCCTAGCCTTAGACATAAGCCTAACCCTAGGTCCAATTGGAACCCTATCCGGATCTCTATCCCTAGCCGTCAACATAACCCTAACCCTAGGACCAATCGTAACCCTAAAAGTATCTCTAACCCTATCCCTCAACATAACCCTAACCCTAGGTGCAATAGTAACGCTAACCGGATCTCTCACCCTAGCCCTCAACATAACCCTAACCCTAGGTCCAATCGGAACCCTAACCGGATCTCTAACCCTAGCCCTCAACATAACCCTAACCCTAGGTCCAATCGGATCCCTAACCGGATCTCTAACCTTAGCCCTCAACATAACCCTAACCCTAGGTCCAATCGTAACCATAACCGGATCTCTAACCCTAGACCTCAACATTACCCTAACCCTAGGTCCAATCGGAAACCTAACCGGATCTCTAACCCTAGCCCTTAACATAACCCTAACCCTAGGTCCAATCGGAACCCTAACCGGAACTCTAACCCTCGCTCTCAACATAACCCTAACCCTAGGTCCAATCGGAACCCTAACAGGATCTCTAACCCTAGTCCTCAACGTAATCCTAACCCTAGGGCCAGTCGTAACCCTAAAAGTATCTCTAACCCTATCCCTCAACATAACCCTAACCCTAGGTACAATCGGAACCCTAACCGGATCTCTAACCCTAGCCCTCAACATAACCCTAACCCTAGGTCCAATCGGAACCCTAACCGGATCTCTAACCCTAGCCCTCAACATAACCCTACCCTTAGGTCCAATTGGAACCCTAACCGGATCTCTAACCCTAGCCCTCAACATAACCCTAACCCTAGGTCCAATCGGAACCCTAACCGGATCTCTAACCCTAGCCCTCAACATAACTGTAACCCTAGGTCCAATCGTAACCCTAACTGGATCTCGAACCCTAGCCCTCAACATAACCCTAACCCTAGGTCCAATCGGAACCCTAACCGGATCTCTAACCCTAGCCCTCAACATAACCCTAACCCTAGGTCCAATCGTAACCCTAACCGGATCTCGAACCCTAGCCCTCAACATAACCCTAACCCTAGGTCCAATCGG
The DNA here is from genome assembly GCF_054644295.1 of Miniopterus natalensis. Lineage (NCBI taxonomy): Eukaryota > Metazoa > Chordata > Mammalia > Chiroptera > Miniopteridae > Miniopterus > Miniopterus natalensis. The sequence continues at coordinate 2,256,809 of NC_142094.1, forward strand.
AACCCTAACCGGATCTCTAACCCTAGCCCTCAACATAACCCTAACCCTAGGTCCAATCGGAACCCTAACCGGATCTCTAACCCTAGCCCTCAACATAACCCTAATCCTAGGTCCAATCGTAACCATAACCGGATCTCTAACCCTAGCCCTCAACATTACCCTAACCCTAGGTCCAATCGGAAACCTAACCGGATCTCTAACCCTAGCCCTTAACATAACCCTAACCCTAGGTCCAATCGGAACCCTAACCGGAACTCTAACCCTCGCTCTCAACATAACCCTAACCCTAGGTCCAATCGGAACCCTAACAGGATCTCTAACCCTAGTCCTCAACGTAATGCTAACCCTAGGTCCAGTCGTAACCCTAAAAGTATCTCTAACCCTATCCCTCAACATAACCGTAATCCTAGGTCAAATCGGAACCCTAACCGGATCTCTAACCCTAGCCCTCAACATAACCCTAACCCTAGGTCCAATCGGAACTCTAAACGGATCACTAACCCTAGCCCTCAACATAACCCTAACCCTAGGTCCAATCGGATCCCTAACCGGATCTCTAACCTTAGCCCTCAACATAACCCTAACCCTAGGTCCAATCGTAACCATAACCGGATCTCTAACCCTGGCCCTCAACATTACCCTAACCCTAGGTCCAATCGGAACCCTAACCGGATGTCTAACCCTAGCCCTCAACATAACCCTAACCCTAGGTCCAATCGGAACCCTAACCGGATCTCTAACCCTAGCCCTCAACATAAAAATAACCCTAGGTCCAATCGTAACCCTAACCGGATCTCTAACGGAGACCTCAACATAACCCTAACCCTAGGTCCAATCGGAACCCTAACCGGATCTCTAACCGTAGCCCTCAACATAACCCTAACCCTAGGTCCAATCGTAACCCTAACTGGATCTCTAACCGAGACCTCAACATAACCCTAAACCTAGGTCCAATCGGAACCCTAAACGGATCTCTAATCCTAGCCCTCAACATAACCCTAACCCTAGGTCCAATCGGAACCCTAACCGGAACTCTAACCCTCGCTCTCAACGTAACCCTAAACCGCGGTCCAATCGGAACCCTAACCGGATCTCTAACCCTAGCCCTCAACATAACCCTAACCCTAGGTCCAATCGTATCCCTAACCGGATCTCTAACCCTGGCCCTCAACATAACCCTAACCCTAGGTCCAATCGGAACCCTAAACGGATCTCTAATCCTAGCCCTCAACATAACCATAACCCTAGGTCCAATCGGAACCCTAACCGGAACTCTAACCCTCGCTCTCAACATAACCCTAAACCTAGGTCCAATTGGAACCCTAACCGGATATCTAACCCTAGCCCTGAACATTATCCTAACCCTAGGTCCAATAGTAACCCTAACCGGATCTCCAACACTAGCCCTTAACATACCACTAACCCTAGGTCCAATCGGAACCCTTTCCGGATCTCTAACCCTAGCCCTCAACATAACCCTAGCCCTAGGTCCAATCGTAACCCTAAACGGATCTGTAACCCTATGCCTCAACATATCCCTAACCCTAGGTCCAATCGTAACCCTAACCGGATCTCTAACACTAGCCCTCAACATATCCCTAACCCTAGGTCCAAATGGAACCCTACCTGGACCTCTAAACCTAGCCCTACACATAAGACTAACCCTAGGTCCAATTGGAACCCTATCCGGATCTCTATCCCTAGCCGTCAACTTAACCCTAACCCTAGGTCCAATCGTAACCCTAAAAGTATCTCTAACCCTATCCCTCAACATAACCCTAACTCTAGGTGCAATAGTAACGCTAACCGGATCTCTAACCCTAGCCATCAACATAATCCTAACCCTATGTCCAATCGGAACCCTAACCGGATCTCTAACCCTAGCCCTCAACATAACCCTACCACTATGTCCAATCGGAACCCTAAACGGATCTCTAACCCTAGCCCTCAACATAACCCTAACCCTAGGACCAATCGGAACCCTAACCAGATCTCTAAACCTAGCCCTCAACATAACCCTAACCCTAGGTCAAATCGGAACCCTACCCGGATTTCTAACCCTAGCCCTCAACATAACCCTAACCCTAGGACCAATCGGAACCCTAACCAGATCTCTAAACCTAGCGCTCAACATAACCCTAACCCTAGGTCAAATCGGAACCCTACCCGGATTTCTAACCCTAGCCCTCAACATAACCCTAACCCTAGGTCCAATCGGAACTCTAAACGGATCACTAACCCTAGCCCTCAACATAACCCTAACCCTAGGTCCAATCGGATCCCTAACCGGATCTCTAACCTTAGCCCTCAACATAACCCTAACCCTAGGTCCAATCGTAACCATAACCGGATCGCTAACCCTGGCCCTCAACATTACCCTAACCCTAGGTCCAATCGGAACCCTAACCGGATGTCTAACCCTAGCCCTCAACATAACCCTAACCCTAGGTCCAATCGGAACCCTAACCGGATCTCTAACCCTAGCCCTCAACATAAACCTAACCCTAGGTCCAATCGTAACCCTAACCGGATCTCTAACGGAGACCTCAACATAACCCTAACCCTAGGTCCAATCGGAACCCTAACCGGATCTCTAACCCTAGCCCTCAACATAACCCTAACCCTAGGTCCAATCGTAACCCTAACCGGATCTCTAACCGAGACCTCAACATAACCCTAAACCTAGGTCCAATCGGAACCCTAACCGGAACTCTAACCCTAGCCCTCAACATAACCCTAACCCGAGGTCCAATCCGAACCCTAACCGGATATCTATCCCTAGCCCTCAACATAACCCTAACCCTAAGTCCAATCGGAACCCTAACAGGATCTCTAACCCTAGCCCTCAACATAACCCTAACCCTAGGTCCAATCGGAACCCTAAATGGATATCTAACCCTAGCCCTCAACGTAACCATTAACCCTAGGTGCAATCGGAACCCTAACCGGATATCTAACCCTAGCCCTCAACATAACCCTAACCCTAGGTCCAATCGGATCCCTAACCGGATCTCTAACCTTAGCCCTCAACATAACCCTAACCCTAGGTCCAATCGTAACCATAACCGGATCTCTAACCCTGGCCCTCAACATTACCCTAACCCTAGGTCCAATCGGAACCCTAACCGGATGTCTAACCCTAGCCCTCAACATAACCCTAACCCTAGGTCCAATCGGAACCCTAACCGGATCTCTAACCCTAGCCCTCAACATAAACCTAACCCTAGGTCCAATCGTAACGCTAACCGGATCTCTAACGGAGACCTCAACATAACCCTAACCCTAGGTCCAATCGGAACCCTAACCGGATCTCTAACCCTAGCCCTCAACATAACCCTAACCCTAGGTCCAATCGTAACCCTAACTGGATCTCTAACCGAGACCTCAACATAACCCTAAACCTAGGTCCAATCGGAACCCTAAACGGATCTCTAATCCTAGCCCTCAACATAACCCTAACCCTAGGTCCAATCGGAACCCTAACCGGAACTCTAACCCTCGCTCTCAACGTAACCCTAAACCTAGGTCCAATCGGAACCCTAACCGGATCTCTAACCCTAGCCCTCAACATAACCCTAACCCTAGGTCCAATCGTATCCCTAACCGGATCTCTAACCCTGGCCCTCAACATAACCCTAACCCTAGGTCCAATCGGAACCCTAAACGGATCTCTAATCCTAGCCCTCAACATAACCATAACCCTAGGTCCAATCGGAACCCTAACCGGAACTCTAACCCTCGCTCTCAACATAACCCTAAACCTAGGTCCAATTGGAACCCTAACCGGATATCTAACCCTAGCCCTGAACATTATCCTAACCCTAGGTCCAATAGTAACCCTAACCGGATCTCCAACACTAGCCCTTAACATACCACTAACCCTAGGTCCAATCGGAACCCTTTCCGGATCTCTAACCCTAGCCCTCAACATAACCCTAGCCCTAGGTCCAATCGTAACCCTAAACGGATCTGTAACCCTATGCCTCAACATATCCCTAACCCTAGGTCCAATCGTAACCCTAACCGGATCTCTAACACTAGCCCTCAACATATCCCTAACCCTAGGTCCAAATGGAACCCTACCTGGACCTCTAAACCTAGCCCTACACATAAGACTAACCCTAGGTCCAATTGGAACCCTATCCGGATCTCTATCCCTAGCCGTCAACTTAACCCTAACCCTAGGTCCAATCGTAACCCTAAAAGTATCTCTAACCCTATCCCTCAACATAACCCTAACTCTAGGTGCAATAGTAACGCTAACCGGATCTCTAACCCTAGCCATCAACATAATCCTAACCCTATGTCCAATCGGAACCCTAACCGGATCTCTAACCCTAGCCCTCAACATAACCCTACCACTATGTCCAATCGGAACCCTAAACGGATCTCTAACCCTAGCCCTCAACATAACCCTAACCCTAGGACCAATCGGAACCCTAACCAGATCTCTAAACCTAGCCCTCAACATAACCCTAACCCTAGGTCAAATCGGAACCCTACCCGGATTTCTAACCCTAGCCCTCAACATAACCCTAACCCTAGGACCAATCGGAACCCTAACCAGATCTCTAAACCTAGCGCTCAACATAACCCTAACCCTAGGTCAAATCGGAACCCTACCCGGATTTCTAACCCTAGCCCTCAACATAACCCTAACCCTAGGTCCAATCGGAACTCTAAACGGATCACTAACCCTAGCCCTCAACATAACCCTAACCCTAGGTCCAATCGGATCCCTAACCGGATCTCTAACCTTAGCCCTCAACATAACCCTAACCCTAGGTCCAATCGTAACCATAACCGGATCTCTAACCCTGGCCCTCAACATTACCCTAACCCTAGGTCCAATCGGAACCCTAAACGGATGTCTAACCCTAGCCCTCAACATAACCCTAACCCTAGGTCCAATCGGAACCCTAACCGGATCTCTAACCCTAGCCCTCAACATAAACCTAACCCTAGGTCCAATCGTAACCCTAACCGGATCTCTAACGGAGACCTCAACATAACCCTAACCCTAGGTCCAATCGGAACCCTAACCGGATCTCTAACCCTAGCCCTCAACATAACCCTAACCCTAGGTCCAATCGTAACCCTAACCGGATCTCTAACCGAGACCTCAACATAACCCTAAACCTAGGTCCAATCGGAACCCTAACCGGAACTCTAACCCTAGCCCTCAACATAACCCTAACCCGAGGTCCAATCCGAACCCTAACCGGATATCTATCCCTAGCCCTCAACATAACCCTAACCCTAAGTCCAATCGGAACCCTAACAGGATCTCTAACCCTAGCCCTCAACATAACCCTAACCCTAGGTCCAATCGGAACCCTAAATGGATATCTAACCCTAGCCCTCAACGTAACCATTAACCCTAGGTGCAATCGGAACCCTAACCGGATATCTAACCCTAGCCCTCAACATAACCCTAACCCTAGGTCCAATCGGAAACCTAACGGGATCTCTACCCCTCGCCCTCAACATAACCCTAACCCTAGGTCCAATCGGAACCCTAAACGGATCTCTAACCCTAGCCCTCAACATAACCCTAACCGTAGGTCGAATCGGAACCCTAACCGGATCTCTAACTCTAGTCCTCAACATAACCCTAACCCTAGGTCCAATCGGAACCCTAAACGGATCTGTATACCTAGCCCTCAACATAACTCTAACCCTAGGTCCAATAGGAAACCTAACCGGATCTCTAACACTAGCCCTCAACATAACCCTAACCCTAGGTCCAATCGGAACCCTAACCGGAACTCTAACCCTAACCCTCAACATAACCCTAACCCTAGGTCCAATCGGAACCCTAACCTGATCTCTAACCCTAGCCCTCAACATAACCCTAACCCTAGGTCCAATCGGAACCGTAAACGGAACTCTAACCCTAGCCCTCAACATAACCCTAACCCTAGGTCCAATCTAACCCTAACCAGATCTCAAACCCTGGGCCTCAACATAACCCTAACCCTAGGTCCAATCGTAACCCTAACCGGATGTCTAACCCTAGCCCTCAACATAACCCTAACCCTAGGTCCAATCGTAACCCTAACCGGATGTCTAACCCTAGCCCTCAACATAACCCTAACCCTAGGTCCAATCGGAAACCTAACCGGATCTCTAACCCTAGCTCTTAACATAACCCTAACCCTAGGTCCAATCGGAACACTAAGCGGATCTGTATACCTAGCCCTCAACATAACCCTAACCCTAGGTCCAATAGGAAACCTAACCGGATCTCTAACACTAGCCCTCAACATAACCCTAACCCTAGGTCCAATCGGAACCCTAACCGGATCTCTAACCCTAACCCTCAACATAACCCTAACCCTAGGTCCAAAAGTAACCCTAACCTGATCTCTAAACCTAGCCCTCAACATAACCCTAACCCTAGGTCCAATCGTAACCCTAACCATATCTCTAACCATACCCTCAACATAACCCTAACCCTAGGTCCAAAAGTAACCCTAACCTTCTCTCTAACCCTAGCCCTCAACATAACCCTAACCCTAGGTCCAATCGTAACCCTAACCATATCTCTAACCCTAGCCCTCAACATAAACCTAACCCTATGTCCAATCGTAATACTAACATGATCTCTAATACTAGCCCTCAACATAACCCTAACCCTAGGTCCAATCGTAACCCTAACCGGATCTTTAACCCTAGCCCTCAAGATAACCCTAACCCTAGGTCCAATTGTAACCCTAACCTTCTCTCTAAGCCTAGCACTCAACGTTACGCTAACCCTAGGTTCAAGTGTAACCCTAACCGGAACTCTAACCCTAGCCCTCAACATAACCCTAACCCTAGGTCCAATCGTAACCCTAACCATATCTCTAACCCTAGCCCTCAACATAACCGTAACCCTAGGTCCAAAAGTAACCCTAACCTTCTCTCTAACCCTAGCCCTCAACATAACCCTAACCCTAGGTCCAATCGTAACCCTAACCATATCTCTAACCCTAGCCCTCAACATAACCCTAACCCTAGGTCCAAAAGTAACCCTAACCTTCTCTCTAACCCTAGCCCTCAACATAACCCTAACCCTACGTCCAATCGTAACCCTAACCGTCTCTCTAACCCTAGCCCTCAACATAACCCTACCCTAGGTCCAATCGTAACCCTAACCGTCTCTACAGAAGGATGAAATACGTGTGTTTCTCTCTGAAAGAACTCTCAGCCACTATTCTTTTGCTTGCTCCTCCCAAGTCTTTGTAGAAACGTGTGTTTTCACTGCAGGCATAAGTTTTAGGATGCATTTTTTCAATCTCTTGCAAGCCTCATGTTGTTTCTTAGACAATGTGGAAAAACAAGGAGTATGTATCCCGATTCACTTGAAATCCAGGAAAACGCACACTGCATCAGTCTTCTTCAAACACGTTCTATTTCCTAAAGTGTTTTGAACTTTCAACAAACCAGAAAAGAAGGGCATTTTGCAGTGAAATTCAGAATGGCATGTACAAAAAGCCATTTCTTTCGGTTGCAGAGTTCAAAAGCATGATTGTCTTCATGTTTTCGATGAAACCCTTACATTTCCAATTTACCTGAGTTAGGACTTTCCCAAAAAGACGTGTTTGCGTGTCTGTGTTGAAAGGAGCTCTAAGTTGTGTATTCAGTGCTGTAGAGTGACACACTCTACACAGGATACACAGCGTTTTGAGAGCACCAACATGCTTCAAACTGAAACTGCTACAAGCTGTGTGTAGCATGCTGAATGAAGACTTGTCATTTCAAAGAAAGAAGAGGAAACCAAAATCCAGGTAGTGAAACGAGCACACCAGTATGGGAGATGTGCATGTGGACACTTTCAAGCAGCAGCTCTTTGTGGACACTTGGAAACAGGGCTGTGAAAAACTTTCGTACAAAGCGGATTTGGCCAAAGTTGAAAGACCTTCCAAAACCAACCCTAAATAACTTAGCCAAACAATGAAAGTTCCAATAAGCTCCTACAGGAAAGGTGCATCTATGACACAACCCCCGAGCAGGTAGCTACATTCTGCACAGTACAAAATGCATATGAATTCCAGCAAGAAAACTCACTCCAGAAGGATGAAATGCATGTGTTTCTCTCTGACAGGACACTCAGCCACTATTCTTTTGCTTGCTCCTTCCAAGTCTTTGTAGAACCGTGTGTTTTCACTGCCTGAATAAGTTTTAGGATGCATTGTTTCAATCTCTTGCAAGCCTCATGTTGTTTCTTAGACAATGTGGAAAATCACGGATTATGTTTCCCAAATCACAAGAAATAAAGGAAAACGCACACTGCATCAGTCTTCTTCAAACACGCTCTATCTCCTAATGTGTTGTGAACTTTCAACAAACCAGAAAAGAAGGGCATTTTGCACTGAAATTCAGACGGGTATGTACAAGGGTTCATTCCTATTGGTTGCAGAGTGCAAAAGCATGATTGACTTCAAGTTCTCGATGAAACCCTTACATTTCCAAGAGTAAAGAAGTAGGACTTTTACAAAAAGATGTGTTTGCGTGTCTGTGGTGAAAGGAGCTCTAAGTTGTGTATTCAGTGCTGGAGATTGACACACTCTACACAGGTTACTCAGCGTTTTAAGAGCACCAATATGCTGCAAACTGAAACTGCTACAAGGTGTGTGTAGCATGCAGAAAGAGGGCTTGTAATTTCAAAGAAAGAAGAGGAAACCAAAATCCAGGTAGTGAAACGAGCACACCAGTATGGGAGATGTGCATGTGGAGAGTTTTAAGCAGCAGTTCTTTGTGGGCTCTTGGAAACAGGGCTGTGAAAAAATTTCGTAAGAAAGCGGATTTGGCTAAAGTTGAAAGACCTTCCAAAACCAACCCAAAGAAGTTAGCCAAACAATGAATGTTCCAATAAGCTCCTGCAGGAAAGTTGCTTCTATGACACAACCCCCGAGCAGGTAGTTACATTCTGCACGGTACAAATGCATATGAATTCCAGGCTGAAAATTCACTCCAGAAGGATGAAATGTGTATGTTTCTCTCTGAAAGAACACTCAGCCATTGGCTTTTACTTGCTACTTCAAAGTCTTTGTAGAAACGTGTGCTTTCACCGCTGGAGTACGTTTTGGGATGCATTTTTTCAATCTCTTGCAAGCCTCATGTTTCTTTCACAATGTGGAAAAATAAGGATTATATTTCCCAAATCACTTGAAATCAAGGGAAACGCACACTGCATCGATTTTGCTCAAACACGCTCTTTCTCCTAATGTGTTGAGAACATTCAAGAAACCAGAAAACAAGGGCATTTTGCAGTGAAACTCAGTCAGGCATGTACAAGAGGTCATTTCTATTGGTAGTAGAGTGCAAAAGCATGATTGACTTCATGTTCTCCATGAAACCCTTATATTTCCAAGGGACCTGAAGTAGGACTTTCACAAAAAGATGTGTTTGCGTGTCTGTGGTGAAAGGAGCTCTAAGTTGTGTATTCAGTGCTGGATAGTAACACACTCTACATAGGTTACACAGCGTTTTGAGAGCACCAACATGCTTCAAACTGAAGCTGGTACAAGGTGTGTGTAGAATGCTGAATGAAGACTTGTCATTTCAAAGAAAGAAGAGGAAAAAAAATCCAGGTAGTGAAACGAGCACACCAGTATATGAGATGTGCATGTGGACAGTTTCAAGCAGCAGCTCTTTGTGGACACTTGGAAACAGCGGTATTAAAAACTTGCGTACGAAGCGGGATTTGGCCAAGGTTGAAAGACCTTCCAAAACCAACCCTAAATAACTTAGCCAAACAATGAATGTTCCAATAAGCTCCTGCAGAAAAGGTGCTTCTATGACACAACCCCCAGCAGGTAGCTACATTCTGCACAGTATAAAATGCATATGAACTCCAGCATGAAAATTCACTCCAGAAGGATGAAATGCATGTTTCTCTATGAAAGAACACTCAGCCACAAGGCTTTAGCTTGCTGCTTCAAAGTCTTTATAGAAATGTGTGTTTTCACTGCTGGAATACCCTAGCCCTCAACATCACTATAACCCTAGGTCCAAACATAACCCTAACCTGATCTCTAACCCTAGCCCTCAACATAACCCTAACCCTAGGTCTAACCGTAACCCTAACCGGATCTCTAACCCTAGCCCTCAACATAACCCTAACCCTAGGTCCAATAGGAACCCTAACCGGATCTCTAACCCTACCCCTAAACATAACCCTAACCCTAGGTCAAATCGTAACCCTAACCGGATCTGTAACCCTAGCCCTCAACATAACCCTAACCCTAGGTCCAATCGTAATACTAACCGGATCTCTAACCCTAGCCCTCAACATAACCCTAACCCTACGTCCAATAGTAACCCTAACCTGAATCTCTAACCCTAGCCCTATACATAACCCTATCCCTAGGTCCAATCGTAACCCTAACCGGATCTGGAACCCTAGCCCTCAACATAACCCTAACCCTAGGTCCAATTGAAACCCTAACCTTCTCTCTAACCCTAGCCTTCAACATAACCCTAACCCTAGGTCCAATCGTAACCCTAACCTGATCTCTAACCCTAGCACTATACATAACCCTAACCCTAGGTCCAATCATAACCCTAACCATATCTCTAACCCTAGCCCTCAACATAACCCTAACCCTAGGTCCAATCGTAACCCTAACCGTCTCTCTAACCCTAGTCCTCAACATAACCCTAACCCTAGGTCCAATCGTAACCCTAACCAGATCTGAACCCTAGCCCTCAACATAACCTTAACCTTAGGTCCAATCGTAATACTAACCTGATCACTAACCCTAGCCCTCAACATAACCCTAACCCTAGGTCCAATCGTAACCCTAACCGGATCTGTATCCCTAGCCCTAAACATAACCCTAACCCTAGGTCCAATCGTAATACTAACCTGATCTCTAACCCTAGCCCTCAACATAACCCTAATCCTAGGTCCAATCTAACCCTAACCAGATCTCAAACCCTGGGCCTCAACATAACCCTAACCCTAGGTCCAATCGTAACCCTAACCGGATGTCTAACCCTAGCCCTCAACATAACCCTAACCCTAGGTCCAATCGTAACCCTAACCGGATGTCTAACCCTAGCCCTCAACATAACCCTAACCCTAGGTCCAATCGTAACCCTAACCATATCTCTAACCCTAGCCCTCAACATAACCCTAACCCTATGTCCAAAAGTAACCCTAACCTTCTCTCTAACCCTAGCCCTCAACATAACCCTAACCCTAGGTCCAATCGTAACCCTAACCATATCTCTAACCATACCCTCAACATAACCCTAACCCTAGGTCCAAAAGTAACCCTAACCTTCTCTCTAACCCTAGCCCTCAACATAACCCTAACCCTAGGTCCAATCGTAACCCTAACCAGATCTGAACCCTAGCCCTCAACATAACCTTAACCTTAGGTCCAATCGTAATACTAACCTGATCACTAACCCTAGCCCTCAACATAACCCTAACCCTAGGTCCAATCGTAACCCTAACCGGATCTGTATCCCTAGCCCTAAACATAACCCTAACCCTAGGTCCAATCGTAATACTAACCTGATCTCTAACCCTAGCCCTCAACATAACCCTAACCCTAGGTCCAATCGTAACCCTAACCGGATCTTTAACCCTAGCCCTCAACATAACCCTTACCCTAGGTCCAATTGTAACCCTAATCTTCTCTCTAAGCCTAGCCCTCAACGTTACGCTAACCCTAGGTTCAAGTGTAACCCTAACCGGAACTCTAACCCTAGCCCTCAACATAACCCTAACCCTAGGTCCAATCGTAACCCTAACCATATCTCTAACCCTAGCCCTCAACATAACCCTAACCCTAGGTCCAAAAGTAACCCTAACCTTCTCTCTAACCCTAGCCCTCAACATAACCCTAACCCTAGGTCCAATCGTAACCCTAACCATATCTCTAACCCTAGCCCTCAACATAACCCTAACCCTAGGTCCAAAAGTAACCCTAACCTTCTCTCTAACCCTAGCCCTCAACATAACCCTAACCCTAGGTCCAATCGTAACCCTAACCGTCTCTCTAACCCTAGCCCTCAACATAACCCTACCCTAGGTCCAATCGTAACCCTAACCGTCTCTACAGAAGGATGAAATACGTGTGTTTCTCTCTGAAAGAACTCTCAGCCACTACTCTTTTGCTTGCTCCTCCCAAGTCTTTGTAGAAACGTGTGTTTTCACTGCAGGCATAAGTTTTACGATGCATTTTTTCAATCTCTTGCAAGCCTCATGTTGTTTCTTAGACAATGTGGAAAAACAAGGAGTATGTATCCCGAATCACTTGAAATCCAGGAAAACGCACACTACATCAGCCTTCTTCAAACACGTTCTATTTCCTAAAGTGTTTTGAACTTTCAACAAACCAGAAAAGAAGGGCATTTTGCAGTGAAATTCAGAATGGCATGTACAAAAAGCCATTTCTTTCGGTTGCAGAGTTCAAAAGCATGATTGTCTTCATGTTTTCGATGAAACCCTTACATTTCCAATTTACCTGAGTTAGGACTTTCCCAAAAAGACGTGTTTGCGTGTCTGTGTTGAAAGGAGCTCTAAGTTGTGTATTCAGTGCTGTAGAGTGACACACTCTACACAGGATACACAGCGTTTTGAGAGCACCAACATGCTTCAAACTGAAACTGCTACAAGCTGTGTGTAGCATGCTGAATGAAGACTTGTCATTTCAAAGAAAGAAGAGGAAACCAAAATCCAGGTAGTGAAACGAGCACACCAGTATGGGAGATGTGCATGTGGACACTTTCAAGCAGCAGCTCTTTGTGGACACTTGGAAACAGGGCTGTGAAAAACTTTCGTACAAAGCGGATTTGGCCAAAGTTGAAAGACCTTCCAAAACCAACCCTAAATAACTTAGCCAAACAATGAAAGTTCCAATAAGCTCCTACAGGAAAGGTGCATCTATGACACAACCCCCGAGCAGGTAGCTACATTCTGCACAGTACAAAATGCATATGAATTCCAGCAAGAAAACTCACTCCAGAAGGATGAAATGCATGTGTTTCTCTCTGACAGGACACTCAGCCACTATTCTTTTGCTTGCTCCTTCCAAGTCTTTGTAGAACCGTGTGTTTTCACTGCCTGAATAAGTTTTAGGATGCATTGTTTCAATCTCTTGCAAGCCTCATGTTGTTTCTTAGACAATGTGGAAAATCACGGATTATGTTTCCCAAATCACAAGAAATAAAGGAAAACGCACACTGCATCAGTCTTCTTCAAACACGCTCTATCTCCTAATGTGTTGTGAACTTTCAACAAACCAGAAAAGAAGGGCATTTTGCACTGAAATTCAGACGGGTATGTACAAGGGTTCATTCCTATTGGTTGCAGAGTGCAAAAGCATGATTGACTTCAAGTTCTCGATGAAACCCTTACATTTCCAAGAGTAAAGAAGTAGGACTTTTACAAAAAGATGTGTTTGCGTGTCTGTGGTGAAAGGAGCTCTAAGTTGTGTATTCAGTGCTGGAGATTGACACACTCTACACAGGTTACTCAGCGTTTTAAGAGCACCAATATGCTGCAAACTGAAACTGCTACAAGGTGTGTGTAGCATGCAGAAAGAGGGCTTGTAATTTCAAAGAAAGAAGAGGAAACCAAAATCCAGGTAGTGAAACGAGCACACCAGTATGGGAGATGTGCATGTGGAGAGTTTTAAGCAGCAGTTCTTTGTGGGCTCTTGGAAACAGGGCTGTGAAAAAATTTCGTAAGAAAGCGGATTTGGCTAAAGTTGAAAGACCTTCCAAAACCAACCCAAAGAAGTTAGCCAAACAATGAATGTTCCAATAAGCTCCTGCAGGAAAGTTGCTTCTATGACACAACCCCCGAGCAGGTAGTTACATTCTGCACGGTACAAATGCATATGAATTCCAGGCTGAAAATTCACTCCAGAAGGATGAAATGTGTATGTTTCTCTCTGAAAGAACACTCAGCCATTGGCTTTTACTTGCTACTTCAAAGTCTTTGTAGAAACGTGTGCTTTCACCGCTGGAGTACGTTTTGGGATGCATTTTTTCAATCTCTTGCAAGCCTCATGTTTCTTTCACAATGTGGAAAAATAAGGATTATATTTCCCAAATCACTTGAAATCTAGGGAAACGCACACTGCATCGATCTTGCTCAAACATGCTCTTTCTCCTAATGTGTTGAGAACATTCAAGAAACCAGAAAACAAGGGCATTTTGCAGTGAAACTCAGTCAGGCATGTACAAGAGGTCATTTCTATTGGTAGTAGAGTGCAAAAGCATGATTGACTTCATGTTCTCCATGAAACCCTTATATTTCCAAGGGACCTGAAGTAGGACTTTCACAAAAAGATGTGTTTGCGTGTCTGTGGTGAAAGGAGCTCTAAGTTGTGTATTCAGTGCTGGATAGTAACACACTCTACATAGGTTACACAGCGTTTTGAGAGCACCAACATGCTTCAAACTGAAGCTGGTACAAGGTGTGTGTAGAATGCTGAATGAAGACTTGTCATTTCAAAGAAAGAAGAGGAAAAAAAATCCAGGTAGTGAAACGAGCACACCAGTATATGAGATGTGCATGTGGACAGTTTCAAGCAGCAGCTCTTTGTGGACACTTGGAAACAGCGGTATTAAAAACTTGCGTACGAAGCGGGATTTGGCCAAGGTTGAAAGACCTTCCAAAACCAACCCTAAATAACTTAGCCAAACAATGAATGTTCCAATAAGCTCCTGCAGAAAAGGTGCTTCTATGACACAACCCCCAGCAGGTAGCTACATTCTGCACAGTATAAAATGCATATGAACTCCAGCATGAAAATTCACTCCAGAAGGATGAAATGCATGTTTCTCTATGAAAGAACACTCAGCCACAAGGCTTTAGCTTGCTGCTTCAAAGTCTTTATAGAAATGTGTGTTTTCACTGCTGGAATACCCTAGCCCTCAACATCACTATAACCCTAGGTCCAAACATAACCCTAACCTGATCTCTAACCCTAGCCCTCAACATAACCCTAACCCTAGGTCTAACCGTAACCCTAACCGGATCTCTAACCCTAGCCCTCAACATAACCCTAACCCTAGGTCCAATAGGAACCCTAACCGGATCTCTAACCCTACCCCTAAACATAACCCTAACCCTAGGTCAAATCGTAACCCTAACCGGATCTGTAACCCTAGCCCTCAACATAACCCTAACCCTAGGTCCAATCGTAATACTAACCGGATCTCTAACCCTAGCCCTCAACATAACCCTAACCCTACGTCCAATAGTAACCCTAACCTGAATCTCTAACCCTAGCCCTATACATAACCCTATCCCTAGGTCCAATCGTAACCCTAACCGGATCTGGAACCCTAGCCCTCAACATAACCCTAACCCTAGGTCCAATTGAAACCCTAACCTTCTCTCTAACCCTAGCCTTCAACATAACCCTAACCCTAGGTCCAATCGTAACCCTAACCTGATCTCTAACCCTAGCCCTATACATAACCCTAACCCTAGGTCCAATCATAACCCTAACCATATCTCTAACCCTAGCCCTCAACATAACCCTAACCCTAGGTCCAATCGTAACCCTAACCGTCTCTCTAACCCTAGTCCTCAACATAACCCTAACCCTAGGTCCAATCGTAACCCTAACCAGATCTGAACCCTAGCCCTCAACATAACCTTAACCTTAGGTCCAATCGTAATACTAACCTGATCACTAACCCTAGCCCTCAACATAACCCTAACCCTAGGTCCAATCGTAACCCTAACCGGATCTGTATCCCTAGCCCTAAACATAACCCTAACCCTAGGTCCAATCGTAATACTAACCTGATCTCTAACCCTAGCCCTCAACATAACCCTAAGCCTAGGTCCAATCTAACCCTAACCAGATCTCAAACCCTGGGCCTCAACATAACCCTAACCCTAGGTCCAATCGTAACCCTAACCGGATGTCTAACCCTAGCCCTCAACATAACCCTAACCCTAGGTCCAATCGTAACCCTAACCGGATGTCTAACCCTAGCCCTCAACATAACCCTAACCCTAGGTCCAATCGTAACCCTAACCATATCTCTAACCCTAGCCCTCAACATAACCCTAACCCTATGTCCAAAAGTAACCCTAACCTTCTCTCTAACCCTAGCCCTCAACATAACCCTAACCCTAGGTCCAATCGTAACCCTAAACATATCTCTAACCATACCCTCAACATAACCCTAACCCTAGGTCCAAAAGTAACCCTAACCTTCTCTCTAACCCTAGCCCTCAACATAACCCTAACCCTAGGTCCAATCGTAACCCTAACCATATCTCTAACCCTAGCCCTCAACATAACCCTAACCCTATGTCCAATCGTAATACTAACATGATCTCTAATCCTAGCCCTCAACATAACCCTAACCCTAGGTCCAATCGTAACCCTATCCGGATCTTTAACCCTAGCCCTCAACATAACCCTAACCCTAGGTCCAATTGTAACCCTAATATTCTCTCTAAGCCTAGCCCTCAACGTTACGCTAACCCTAGGTTCAAGTGTAACCCTAACCGGAACTCTAACCCTAGCCCTCAACATAACCCTAACCCTAGGTCCAATCGTAACCCTAACCATATCTCTAACCCTAGCCCTCAACATAACCCTAACCCTAGGTCCAAAAGTAACCCTAACCTTCTCTCTAACCCTAGCCCTCAACATAACCCTAACCCTACGTCCAATCGTAACCCTAACCGTCTCTCTAACCCTAGCCCTCAACATAACCCTACCCTAGGTCCAATCGTAACCCTAACCGTCTCTACAGAAGGATGAAATACGTGTGTTTCTCTCTGAAAGAACTCTCAGCCACTATTCTTTTGCTTGCTCCTCCCAAGTCTTTGTAGAAACGTGTGTTTTCACTGCAGGCATAAGTTTTAGGATGCATTTTTTCAATCTCTTCCAAGCCTCATGTTGTTTCTTAGACAATGTGGAAAAACAAGGAGTATGTATCCCGATTCACTTGAAATCCAGGAAAACGCACACTGCATCAGTCTTCTTCAAACACGTTCTATTTCCTAAAGTGTTTTGAACTTTCAACAAACCAGAAAAGAAGGGCATTTTGCAGTGAAATTCAGAATGGCATGTACAAAAAGCCATTTCTTTCGGTTGCAGAGTTCAAAAGCATGATTGTCTTCATGTTTTCGATGAAACCCTTACATTTCCAATTTACCTGAGTTAGGACTTTCCCAAAAAGACGTGTTTGCGTGTCTGTGTTGAAAGGAGCTCTAAGTTGTGTATTCAGTGCTGTAGAGTGACACACTCTACACAGGATACACAGCGTTTTGAGAGCACCAACATGCTTCAAACTGAAACTGCTACAAGCTGTGTGTAGCATGCTGAATGAAGACTTGTCATTTCAAAGAAAGAAGAGGAAACCAAAATCCAGGTAGTGAAACGAGCACACCAGTATGGGAGATGTGCATGTGGACACTTTCAAGCAGCAGCTCTTTGTGGACACTTGGAAACAGGGCTGTGAAAAACTTTCGTACAAAGCGGATTTGGCCAAAGTTGAAAGACCTTCCAAAACCAACCCTAAATAACTTAGCCAAACAATGAAAGTTCCAATAAGCTCCTACAGGAAAGGTGCATCTATGACACAACCCCCGAGCAGGTAGCTACATTCTGCACAGTACAAAATGCATATGAATTCCAGCAAGAAAACTCACTCCAGAAGGATGAAATGCATGTGTTTCTCTCTGACAGGACACTCAGCCACTATTCTTTTGCTTGCTCCTTCCAAGTCTTTGTAGAACCGTGTGTTTTCACTGCTGGAATAAGTTTTAGGATGCATTGTTTCAATCTCTTGCAAGCCTCATGTTGTTTCTTAGACAATGTGGAAAATCACGGATTATGTTTCCCAAATCACAAGAAATAAAGGAAAACGCACACTGCATCAGTCTTCTTCAAACACGCTCTATCTCCTAATGTGTTGTGAACTTTCAACAAACCAGAAAAGAAGGGCATTTTGCACTGAAATTCAGACGGGTATGTACAAGAGTTCATTCCTATTGGTTGCAGAGTGCAAAAGCATGATTGACTTCAAGTTCTCGATGAAACCCTTACATTTCCAAGAGTAAAGAAGTAGGACTTTTACAAAAAGATGTGTTTGCGTGTCTGTGGTGAAAGGAGCTCTAAGTTGTGTATTCAGTGCTGGAGATTGACACACTCTACACAGGTTACTCAGCGTTTTAAGAGCACCAATATGCTGCAAACTGAAACTGCTACAAGGTGTGTGTAGCATGCAGAAAGAGGGCTTGTAATTTCAAAGAAAGAAGAGGAAACCAAAATCCAGGTAGTGAAACGAGCACACCAGTATGGGAGATGTGCATGTGGAGAGTTTTAAGCAGCAGTTCTTTGTGGGCTCTTGGAAACAGGGCTGTGAAAAAATTTCGTAAGAAAGCGGATTTGGCTAAAGTTGAAAGACCTTCCAAAACCAACCCAAAGAAGTTAGCCAAACAATGAATGTTCCAATAAGCTCCTGCAGGAAAGTTGCTTCTATGACACAACCCCCGAGCAGGTAGTTACATTCTGCACGGTACAAATGCATATGAATTCCAGACTGAAAATTCACTCCAGAAGGATGAAATGTGTATGTTTCTCTCTGAAAGAACACTCAGCCATTGGCTTTTACTTGCTACTTCAAAGTCTTTGTAGAAACGTGTGCTTTCACCGCTGGAGTACGTTTTGGGATGCATTTTTTCAATCTCTTGCAAGCCTCATGTTTCTTTCACAATGTGGAAAAATGAGGATTATATTTCCCAAATCACTTGAAATCAAGGGAAACGCACACTGCATCGATTTTGCTCAAACACGCTCTTTCTCCTAATGTGTTGAGAACATTCAAGAAACCAGAAAACAAGGGCATTTTGCAGTGAAACTCAGTCAGGCATGTACAAGAGGTCATTTCTATTGGTAGTAGAGTGCAAAAGCATGATTGACTTCATGTTCTCCATGAAACCCTTATATTTCCAAGGGACCTGAAGTAGGACTTTCACAAAAAGATGTGTTTGCGTGTCTGTGGTGAAAGGAGCTCTAAGTTATGTATTCAGTGCTGGATAGTAACACACTCTACATAGGTTACACAGCGTTTTGAGAGCACCAACATGCTTCAAACTGAAGCTGGTACAAGGTGTGTGTAGAATGCTGAATGAAGACTTGTCATTTCAAAGAAAGAAGAGGAAAAAAAATCCAGGTAGTGAAACGAGCACACCAGTATATGAGATGTGCATGTGGACAGTTTCAAGCAGCAGCTCTTTGTGGACACTTGGAAACACCGGTATTAAAAACTTGCGTACGAAGCGGGATTTGGCCAAGGTTGAAAGACCTTCCAAAACCAACCCTAAATAACTTAGCCAAACAATGAATGTTCCAAAAAGCTCCTGCAGAAAAGGTGCTTCTATGACACAACCCCCAGCAGGTAGCTACATTCTGCACAGTATAAAATGCATATGAACTCCAGCATGAAAATTCACTCCAGAAGGATGAAATGCATGTTTCTCTATGAAAGAACACTCAGCCACAAGGCTTTAGCTTGCTGCTTCAAAGTCTTTATAGAAATGTGTGTTTTCACTGCTGGAATACCCTAGCCCTCAACATCACTATAACCCTAGGTCCAAACATAACCCTAACCTGATCTCTAACCCTAGCCCTCAACATAACCCTAACCCTAGGTCTAACCGTAACCCTAACCGGATCTCTAACCCTAGCCCTCAACATAACCCTAACCCTAGGTCCAATAGGAACCCTAACCGGATCTCTAACCCTACCCCTAAACATAACCCTAACCCTAGGTCAAATCGTAACCCTAACCGGATCTGTAACCCTAGCCCTCAACATAACCCTAACCCTAGGTCCAATCGTAATACTAACCGGATCTCTAACCCTAGCCCTCAACATAACCCTAACCCTACGTCCAATAGTAACCCTAACCTGATCTCTAACCCTAGCCCTATACATAACCCTATCCCTAGGTCCAATCGTAACCCTAACCGGATCTGGAACCCTAGCCCTCAACATAACCCTAACCCTAGGTCCAATTGAAACCCTAACCTTCTCTCTAACCCTAGCCTTCAACATAACCCTAACCCTAGGTCCAATCGTAACCCTAACCTGATCTCTAACCCTAGCCCTATACATAACCCTAACCCTAGGTCCAATCATAACCCTAACCATATCTCTAACCCTAGCCCTCAACATAACCCTAACCCTAGGTCCAATCGTAACCCTAACCGTCTCTCTAACCCTAGTCCTCAACATAACCCTAACCCTAGGTCCAATCGTAACCCTAACCAGATCTGAACCCTAGCCCTCAACATAACCTTAACCTTAGGTCCAATCGTAATACTAACCTGATCACTAACCCTAGCCCTCAACATAACCCTAACCCTAGGTCCAATCGTAACCCTAACCGGATCTGTATCCCTAGCCCTAAACATAACCCTAACCCTAGGTCCAATCGTAATACTAACCTGATCTCTAACCCTAGCCCTCAACATAACCCTAACCCTAGGTCCAATCGTAACCCTAACCGGATCTTTAACCCTAGCCCTCAACATAACCCTTACCCTAGGTCCAATTGTAACCCTAATCTTCTCTCTAAGCCTAGCCCTCAACGTTACGCTAACCCTAGGTTCAAGTGTAACCCTAACCGGAACTCTAACCCTAGCCCTCAACATAACCCTAACCCTAGGTCCAATCGTAACCCTAACCATATCTCTAACCCTAGCCCTCAACATAACCCTAACCCTAGGTCCAAAAGTAACCCTAACCTTCTCTCTAACCCTAGCCCTCAACATAACCCTAACCCTAGGTCCAATCGTAACCCTAACCATATCTCTAACCCTAGCCCTCAACATAACCCTAACCCTAGGTCCAAAAGTAACCCTAACCTTCTCTCTAACCCTAGCCCTCAACATAACCCTAACCCTAGGTCCAATCGTAACCCTAACCGTCTCTCTAACCCTAGCCCTCAACATAACCCTACCCTAGGTCCAATCGTAACCCTAACCGTCTCTACAGAAGGATGAAATACGTGTGTTTCTCTCTGAAAGAACTCTCAGCCACTACTCTTTTGCTTGCTCCTCCCAAGTCTTTGTAGAAACGTGTGTTTTCACTGCAGGCATAAGTTTTACGATGCATTTTTTCAATCTCTTGCAAGCCTCATGTTGTTTCTTAGACAATGTGGAAAAACAAGGAGTATGTATCCCGAATCACTTGAAATCCAGGAAAACGCACACTACATCAGCCTTCTTCAAACACGTTCTATTTCCTAAAGTGTTTTGAACTTTCAACAAACCAGAAAAGAAGGGCATTTTGCAGTGAAATTCAGAATGGCATGTACAAAAAGCCATTTCTTTCGGTTGCAGAGTTCAAAAGCATGATTGTCTTCATGTTTTCGATGAAACCCTTACATTTCCAATTTACCTGAGTTAGGACTTTCCCAAAAAGACGTGTTTGCGTGTCTGTGTTGAAAGGAGCTCTAAGTTGTGTATTCAGTGCTGTAGAGTGACACACTCTACACAGGATACACAGCGTTTTGAGAGCACCAACATGCTTCAAACTGAAACTGCTACAAGCTGTGTGTAGCATGCTGAATGAAGACTTGTCATTTCAAAGAAAGAAGAGGAAACCAAAATCCAGGTAGTGAAACGAGCACACCAGTATGGGAGATGTGCATGTGGAGAGTTTCAAGCAGCAGCTCTTTGTGGACACTTGGAAACAGGGCTGTGAAAAACTTTCGTACAAAGCGGATTTGGCCAAAGTTGAAAGACCTTCCAAAACCAACCCTAAATAACTTAGCCAAACAATGAAAGTTCCAATAAGCTCCTACAGGAAAGGTGCATCTATGACACAACCCCCGAGCAGGTAGCTACATTCTGCACAGTACAAAATGCATATGAATTCCAGCAAGAAAACTCACTCCAGAAGGATGAAATGCATGTGTTTCTCTCTGAAAGGACACTCAGCCACTATTCTTTTGCTTGCTCCTTCCAAGTCTTTGTAGAACCGTGTGTTTTCACTGCTGGAATAAGTTTTAGGATGCATTGTTTCAATCTCTTGCAAGCCTCATGTTGTTTCTTAGACAATGTGGAAAATCACGGATTATGTTTCCCAAATCACAAGAAATAAAGGAAAACGCACACTGCATCAGTCTTCTTCAAACACGCTCTATCTCCTAATGTGTTGTGAACTTTCAACAAACCAGAAAAGAAGGGCATTTTGCACTGAAATTCAGACAGGTATGTAGAAGAGTTCATTCCTATTGGTTGCAGAGTGCAAAAGCATGATTGACGTCAAGCTCTGGATGAAACCCTTACATTTCCAAGAGTAAAGAAGTAGGACTTTTACAAAAAGATGTGTTTGCGTGTCTGTGGTGAAAGGAGCTCTAAGTTGTGTATTCAGTGCTGGAGATTGACACACTCTACACAGGTTACTCAGCGTTTTAAGAGCACCAATATGCTGCAAACTGAAACTGCTACAAGGTGTGTGTAGCATGCAGAAAGAGGGCTTGTAATTTCAAAGAAAGAAGAGGAAACCAAAATCCAGGTAGTGAAACGAGCACACCAGTATGGGAGATGTGCATGTGGAGAGTTTTAAGCAGCAGTTCTTTGTGGGCTCTTGGAAACAGGGCTGTGAAAAAATTTCGTAAGAAAGCGGATTTGGCTAAAGTTGAAAGACCTTCCAAAACCAACCCAAAGAAGTTAGCCAAACAATGAATGTTCCAATAAGCTCCTGCAGGAAAGTTGCTTCTATGACACAACCCCCGAGCAGGTAGTTACATTCTGCACGGTACAAATGCATATGAATTCCAGGCTGAAAATTCACTCCAGAAGGATGAAATGTGTATGTTTCTCTCTGAAAGAACACTCAGCCATTGGCTTTTACTTGCTACTTCAAAGTCTTTGTAGAAACGTGTGCTTTCACCGCTGGAGTACGTTTTGGGATGCATCTTTTCAATCTCTTGCAAGCCTCATGTTTCTTTCACAATGTGGAAAAATAAGGATTATATTTCCCAAATCACTTGAAATCTAGGGAAACGCACACTGCATCGATCTTGCTCAAACACGCTCTTTCTCCTAATGTGTTGAGAACATTCAAGAAACCAGAAAACAAGGGCATTTTGCAGTGAAAGTCAGTCAGGCATGTACAAGAGGTCATTTCTATTGGTAGTAGAGTGCAAAAGCATGATTGACTTCATGTTCTCCATGAAACCCTTACATTTCCAAGGGACCTGAAGTAGGACTTTCACAAAAAGATGTGTTTGCGTGTCTGTGGTGAAAGGAGCTCTAAGTTGTGTATTCAGTGCTGGAGAGTAACACACTCTACATAGGTTACACAGCGTTTTGAGAGCACCAACATGCTTCAAACGGAAGCTGGTACAAGGTGTGTGTAGAATGCTGAATGAAGACTTGTCATTTCAAAGAAAGAAGAGGAAACCAAAATCCAGGTAGTGAAACGAGCACACCAGTATACGAGATGTGCATGTGGACAGTTTCAAGCAGCAGCTCTTTGTGGACACTTGGAAACAGCGGTATTAAAAACTTGCGTACGAAGCGGGATTTGGCCAAGGTTGAAAGACCTTCCAAAACCAACCCTAAATAACTTAGCCAAACAATGAATGTTCCAATAAGCTCCTGCAGAAAAGGTGCTTCTATGACACAACCCCCAGCAGGTAGCTACATTCTGCACAGTATAAAATGCATATGAACTCCAGCATGAAAATTCACTCCCGAAGGATGAAATGCATGTTTCTCTATGAAAGAACACTCTGCCACAAGGCTTTAGCTTGCTGCTTCAAAGTCTTTATAAAAATCTGTGTTTTCAATGCTGGAATACCCTAGCCCTCAACATCACTATAACCTTAGGTCCAATCTTAACCCTAACCTGATCTCTAACCCTAGCCCTCAACATAACCCTAACCCTAGGTCCAACCGTAACCCTAACCGGATCTCTAACCCTAGCCCTCAACATAACCCTAACCCTACGTCCAATAGTAACCCTAACCGGATCTCTAACCCTAGCTCTCAACATAACCCTAACCCTAGGTCCAATCGTAATTCTAACCGGATCTCTAACCCTAGCCCTCAACATAACCCTAACCCTACGTCCAATAGTAACCCTAACCGGATCTCTAACCCTAGCCCTAAACATAACCCTAACCCTAGGTCCAATCGTAACCCTAACCGGATCTGTAACCCTAGCCCTCAACATAACCCTAACCCTAGGTCCAATTGAAACCCTAACCTTCTCTCTAACCCTAGCCTTCAACATAACCCTAACCCTAGGTCCAATCGTAACCCTAACCTGATCTCTAACCCTAGCCCTATACATAACCCTAACCCTAGGTCCAATCATAACCCTAACCATATCTCTAACCCTAGCCCTCAAATTAACCCTAACCCTAGGTCCAATCGTAACCCTAACAGTCTCTCTAACCCTAGCCCTCAACGTTACGCTAACCCTAGGTCCAATAGTAACCCTAACCGGATCTGAACCCTAGCCCTCAACATAACCTTAACCTTAGGTCCAATCGTAATACTAACCTGATGACTAAACTTATCCCTCAACATAACCCTAACCCTAGGTCCAATCGTAAACATAACCGGATCTGTATCCCTAGCCCTAAACATAACCCTAACCCTAGGTCCAATATTAACCCTAACCTGATCTCTAAACCTAGCCCTCAACATAACCCTAACCCTAGGTCCAATCTAACCCTAACCAGATCTCAAACCCTGGGCCTCAACATAACCCTAACCCTAGGTCCAATCGTAACCCTAACCGGATCTCTAACCCTAGCCCTCAACATAACCCTAACCCTAGGTCCAATCGAAACCCTAACCGGATCTCTAACCCTAGCCCTCAACATAACCCTAACCCTAGGTCCAATGGTAACCCTAACAATATCTCTAACCCTAGCTCTCAACATATCCCTAACCCTAGGTCCAAAAGTAACCCTAACCTTCTCTCTAACCCTAGCCCTCAACATAACCCTAACCCTAGGTCCAATTGTAACCCTAACCTTCTCTCTAAGCCTAGCCCTCAACGTTACGCTAACCCTAGGTTCAAGTGTAACCCTAACCGGGACTCTAACCCTAGCCCTCAAAATAACCCTAACCCTAGGTCCAATCGTAACCCTAACCATATCTCTAACCCTAGCCCTCAACATAACCCTAACCCTAGGTCCAAAAGTAACCCGAACCTTCTCTCTAACCCTAGCCCTCAACATAACCCTAACCCTAGGTCCAATCGTAACCCTAACCATATCTCTAACCCTAGCCCTCAACATAACCCTAACCCTAGGTCCAAAAGTTACCCTAACCTTCTCTCTAACCCTAGCCCTCAACATAACCCTAACCCTAGGTCCAATCGTAACCCTAACCGTCTCTCTAACCCTAGCCCTCAACATAACCCTACCCTAGGTCCAATCGTAACCCTAACCGTCTCTACAGAAGGATGAAATACGTGTGTTTCTCTCTGAAAGAACTCTCAGCCACTATTCTTTTGCTTGCTCCTCCCAATTCTTTGTAGAAACGTGTGTTTTCACTGCAGGCATAAGTTTTAGGATGCATTTTTTCAATCTCTTGCAAGCCTCATGTTGTTTCTTAGACAATGTGGAAAAACAAGGAGTATGTATCCCGAATCACTTGAAATCCAGGAAAACGCACACTGCATCAGTCTTCTTCAAACACGTTCTATTTCCTAAAGTGTTTTGAACTTTCAACAAACCAGAAAAGAAGGGCATTTTGCAGTGAAATTCAGAATGGCATGTACAAAAAGCCATTTCTTTTGGTTGCAGAGTTCAAAAGCATGATTGTCTTCATGTTTTCGATGAAACTCTTACATTTCCAATTTACCTGAGTTAGGACTTTCCCAAAAAGACGTGTTTGCGTGTCTGTGTTGAAAGGAGCTCTAAGTTGTGTATTCAGTGCTGTAGAGTGACACACTCTACACAGGATACACAGCGTTTTGAGAGCACCAACATGCTTCAAACTGAAACTGCTACAAGCTGTGTGTAGCATGCTGAATGAAGACCTGTCATTTCAAAGAAAGAAGAGGAAACCAAAATCCAGGTAGTGAAACGGTCACACCAGTATGGGAGATGTGCACGTGGACACTTTCAAGCAGCAGCTCTTTGTGGACACTTGGAAACAGGGCTGTGAAAAACTTTCGTACAAAGCGGATTTGGCCAAAGTTGAAAGACCTTCCAAAACCAACCCTAAATAACTTAGCCAAACAATGAAAGTTCCAATAAGCTCCTACAGGAAAGGTGCATCTATGACACAACCCCCGAGCAGGTAGCTACATTCTGCACAGTACAAAATGCATATGAATTCCAGCAAGAAAACTCACTCCAGAAGGATGAAATGCATGTGTTTCTCTCTGAAAGGACACTCAGCCACTATTCTTTTGCTTTCTCCTTCCAAGTCTTTGTAGAACCGTGTGTTTTCACTGCCTGAATAAGTTTTAGGATGCATTGTTTCAATCTCTTGCAAGCCTCATGTTGTTTCTTAGACAATGTGGAAAATCACGGATTATGTTTCCCAAATCACAAGAAATAAAGGAAAACGCACACTGCATCAGTCTTCTTCAAACACGCTCTATCTCCTAATGTGTTGTGAACTTTCAACAAACCAGAAAAGAAGGGCATTTTGCACTGAAATTCAGACGGGTATGTACAAGAGTTCATTCCTATTGGTTGCAGAGTGCAAAAGCATGATTGACTTCAAGTTCTCGATGAAACCCTTACATTTCCAAGAGTAAAGAAGTAGGACTTTTACAAAAAGATGTGTTTGCGTGTCTGTGGTGAAAGGAGCTCTAAGTTGTGTATTCAGTGCTGGAGATTGACACACTCTACACAGGTTACTCAGCGTTTTAAGAGCACCAATATGCTGCAAACTGAAACTGCTACAAGGTGTGTGTAGCATGCAGAAAGAGGGCTTGTAATTTCAAAGAAAGAAGAGGAAACCAAAATCCAGGTAGTGAAACGAGCACACCAGTATGGGAGATGTGCATGTGGAGAGTTTTAAGCAGCAGTTCTTTGTGGGCTCTTGGAAACAGGGCTGTGAAAAAATTTCGTAAGAAAGCGGATTTGGCTAAAGTTGAAAGACCTTCCAAAACCAACCCAAAGAAGTTAGCCAAACAATGAATGTTCCAATAAGCTCCTGCAGGAAAGTTGCTTCTATGACACAACCCCCGAGCAGGTAGTTACATTCTGCACGGTACAAATGCATATGAATTCCAGGCTGAATATTCACTCCAGAAGGATGAAATGTGTATGTTTCTCTCTGAAAGAACACTCAGCCATTGGCTTTTACTTGCTACTTCAAAGTCTTTGTAGAAACGTGTGCTTTCACCGCTGGAGTACGTTTTGGGATGCATTTTTTCAATCTCTTGCAAGCCTCATGTTTCTTTCACAATGTGGAAAAATAAGGATTATATTTCCCAAATCACTTGAAATCTAGGGAAACGCACACTGCATCGATCTTGCTCAAACATGCTCTTTCTCCTAATGTGTTGAGAACATTCAAGAAACCAGAAAACAAGGGCATTTTGCAGTGAAACTCAGTCAGGCATGTACAAGAGGTCATTTCTATTGGTAGTAGAGTGCAAAAGCATGATTGACTTCATGTTCTCCATGAAACCCTTACATTTCCAAGGGACCTGAAGTAGGACTTTCACAAAAAGATGTGTTTGCGTGTCTGTGGTGAAAGGAGCTCTAAGTTGTGTATTCAGTGCTGGAGAGTAACACACTCTACATAGGTTACACAGCGTTTTGAGAGCACCAACATGCTTCAAACTGAAGCTGGTACAAGGTGTGTGTAGAATGCTGAATGAAGACTTGTCATTTCAAAGAAAGAAGAGGAAACCAAAATCCAGGTAGTGAAACGAGCACACCAGTATATGAGATGTGCATGTGGACAGTTTCAAGCAGCAGCTCTTTGTGGACACTTGGAAACAGCGGTATTAAAAACTTGCGTACGAAGCGGGATTTGGCCAAGGTTGAAAGACCTTCCAAAACCAACCCTAAATAACTTAGCCAAACAATGAATGTTCCAATAAGCTCCTGCAGAAAAGGTGCTTCTATGACACAACCCCCAGCAGGTAGCTACATTCTGCACAGTATAAAATGCATATGAACTCCAGCATGAAAATTCACTCCAGAAGGATGAAATGCATGTTTCTCTATGAAAGAACACTCTGCCACAAGGCTTTAGCTTGCTGCTTCAAAGTCTTTATAAAAATCTGTGTTTTCAATGCTGGAATACCCTAGCCCTCAACATCACTATAACCTTAGGTCCAATCTTAACCCTAACCTGATCTCTAACCCTAGCCCTCAACATAACCCTAACCCTAGGTCCAACCGTAACCCTAACCGGATCTCTAACCCTAGCCCTCAACATAACCCTAACCCTACGTCCAATAGTAACCCTAACCGGATCTCTAACCCTAGCTCTCAACATAACCCTAACCCTAGGTCCAATCGTAATTCTAACCGGATCTCTAACCCTAGCCCTCAACATAACCCTAACCCTACGTCCAATAGTAACCCTAACCGGATCTCTAACCCTAGCCCTAAACATAACCCTAACCCTAGGTCCAATCGTAACCCTAACCGGATCTGTAACCCTAGCCCTCAACATAACCCTAACCCTAGGTCCAATTGAAACCCTAACCTTCTCTCTAACCCTAGCCTTCAACATAACCCTAACCCTAGGTCCAATCGTAACCCTAACCTGATCTCTAACCCTAGCCCTATACATAACCCTAACCCTAGGTCCAATCATAACCCTAACCATATCTCTAACCCTAGCCCTCAAATTAACCCTAACCCTAGGTCCAATCGTAACCCTAACAGTCTCTCTAACCCTAGCCCTCAACGTTACGCTAACCCTAGGTCCAATAGTAACCCTAACCGGATCTGAACCCTAGCCCTCAACATAACCTTAACCTTAGGTCCAATCGTAATACTAACCTGATGACTAAACTTATCCCTCAACATAACCCTAACCCTAGGTCCAATCGTAAACATAACCGGATCTGTATCCCTAGCCCTAAACATAACCCTAACCCTAGGTCCAATATTAACCCTAACCTGATCTCTAAACCTAGCCCTCAACATAACCCTAACCCTAGGTCCAATCTAACCCTAACCAGATCTCAAACCCTGGGCCTCAACATAACCCTAACCCTAGGTCCAATCGTAACCCTAACCGGATCTCTAACCCTAGCCCTCAACATAACCCTAACCCTAGGTCCAATCGAAACCCTAACCGGATCTCTAACCCTAGCCCTCAACATAACCCTAACCCTAGGTCCAATGGTAACCCTAACAATATCTCTAACCCTAGCTCTCAACATATCCCTAACCCTAGGTCCAAAAGTAACCCTAACCTTCTCTCTAACCCTAGCCCTCAACATAACCCTAACCCTAGGTCCAATTGTAACCCTAACCTTCTCTCTAAGCCTAGCCCTCAACGTTACGCTAACCCTAGGTTCAAGTGTAACCCTAACCGGGACTCTAACCCTAGCCCTCAAAATAACCCTAACCCTAGGTCCAATCGTAACCCTAACCATATCTCTAACCCTAGCCCTCAACATAACCCTAACCCTAGGTCCAAAAGTAACCCGAACCTTCTCTCTAACCCTAGCCCTCAACATAACCCTAACCCTAGGTCCAATCGTAACCCTAACCATATCTCTAACCCTAGCCCTCAACATAACCCTAACCCTAGGTCCAAAAGTTACCCTAACCTTCTCTCTAACCCTAGCCCTCAACATAACCCTAACCCTAGGTCCAATCGTAACCCTAACCGTCTCTCTAACCCTAGCCCTCAACATAACCCTACCCTAGGTCCAATCGTAACCCTAACCGTCTCTACAGAAGGATGAAATACGTGTGTTTCTCTCTGAAAGAACTCTCAGCCACTATTCTTTTGCTTGCTCCTCCCAAGTCTTTGTAGAAACGTGTGTTTTCACTGCAGGCATAAGTTTTAGGATGCATTTTTTCAATCTCTTGCAAGCCTCATGTTGTTTCTTAGACAATGTGGAAAAACAAGGAGTATGTATCCCGAATCACTTGAAATCCAGGAAAACGCACACTGCATCAGTCTTCTTCAAACACGTTCTATTTCCTAAAGTGTTTTGAACTTTCAACAAACCAGAAAAGAAGGGCATTTTGCAGTGAAATTCAGAATGGCATGTACAAAAAGCCATTTCTTTTGGTTGCAGAGTTCAAAAGCATGATTGTCTTCATGTTTTCGATGAAACTCTTACATTTCCAATTTACCTGAGTTAGGACTTTCCCAAAAAGACGTGTTTGCGTGTCTGTGTTGAAAGGAGCTCTAAGTTGTGTATTCAGTGCTGTAGAGTGACACACTCTACACAGGATACACAGCGTTTTGAGAGCACCAACATGCTTCAAACTGAAACTGCTACAAGCTGTGTGTAGCATGCTGAATGAAGACCTGTCATTTCAAAGAAAGAAGAGGAAACCAAAATCCAGGTAGTGAAACGGTCACACCAGTATGGGAGATGTGCACGTGGACACTTTCAAGCAGCAGCTCTTTGTGGACACTTGGAAACAGGGCTGTGAAAAACTTTCGTACAAAGCGGATTTGGCCAAAGTTGAAAGACCTTCCAAAACCAACCCTAAATAACTTAGCCAAACAATGAAAGTTCCAATAAGCTCCTACAGGAAAGGTGCATCTATGACACAACCCCCGAGCAGGTAGCTACATTCTGCACAGTACAAAATGCATATGAATTCCAGCAAGAAAACTCACTCCAGAAGGATGAAATGCATGTGTTTCTCTCTGAAAGGACACTCAGCCACTATTCTTTTGCTTTCTCCTTCCAAGTCTTTGTAGAACCGTGTGTTTTCACTGCCTGAATAAGTTTTAGGATGCATTGTTTCAATCTCTTGCAAGCCTCATGTTGTTTCTTAGACAATGTGGAAAATCACGGATTATGTTTCCCAAATCACAAGAAATAAAGGAAAACGCACACTGCATCAGTCTTCTTCAAACACGCTCTATCTCCTAATGTGTTGTGAACTTTCAACAAACCAGAAAAGAAGGGCATTTTGCACTGAAATTCAGACGGGTATGTACAAGAGTTCATTCCTATTGGTTGCAGAGTGCAAAAGCATGATTGACTTCAAGTTCTCGATGAAACCCTTACATTTCCAAGAGTAAAGAAGTAGGACTTTTACAAAAAGATGTGTTTGCGTGTCTGTGGTGAAAGGAGCTCTAAGTTGTGTATTCAGTGCTGGAGATTGACACACTCTACACAGGTTACTCAGCGTTTTAAGAGCACCAATATGCTGCAAACTGAAACTGCTACAAGGTGTGTGTAGCATGCAGAAAGAGGGCTTGTAATTTCAAAGAAAGAAGAGGAAACCAAAATCCAGGTAGTGAAACGAGCACACCAGTATGGGAGATGTGCATGTGGAGAGTTTTAAGCAGCAGTTCTTTGTGGGCTCTTGGAAACAGGGCTGTGAAAAAATTTCGTAAGAAAGCGGATTTGGCTAAAGTTGAAAGACCTTCCAAAACCAACCCAAAGAAGTTAGCCAAACAATGAATGTTCCAATAAGCTCCTGCAGGAAAGTTGCTTCTATGACACAACCCCCGAGCAGGTAGTTACATTCTGCACGGTACAAATGCATATGAATTCCAGGCTGAATATTCACTCCAGAAGGATGAAATGTGTATGTTTCTCTCTGAAAGAACACTCAGCCATTGGCTTTTACTTGCTACTTCAAAGTCTTTGTAGAAACGTGTGCTTTCACCGCTGGAGTACGTTTTGGGATGCATTTTTTCAATCTCTTGCAAGCCTCATGTTTCTTTCACAATGTGGAAAAATAAGGATTATATTTCCCAAATCACTTGAAATCTAGGGAAACGCACACTGCATCGATCTTGCTCAAACATGCTCTTTCTCCTAATGTGTTGAGAACATTCAAGAAACCAGAAAACAAGGGCATTTTGCAGTGAAACTCAGTCAGGCATGTACAAGAGGTCATTTCTATTGGTAGTAGAGTGCAAAAGCATGATTGACTTCATGTTCTCCATGAAACCCTTACATTTCCAAGGGACCTGAAGTAGGACTTTCACAAAAAGATGTGTTTGCGTGTCTGTGGTGAAAGGAGCTCTAAGTTGTGTATTCAGTGCTGGAGAGTAACACACTCTACATAGGTTACACAGCGTTTTGAGAGCACCAACATGCTTCAAACTGAAGCTGGTACAAGGTGTGTGTAGAATGCTGAATGAAGACTTGTCATTTCAAAGAAAGAAGAGGAAACCAAAATCCAGGTAGTGAAACGAGCACACCAGTATATGAGATGTGCATGTGGACAGTTTCAAGCAGCAGCTCTTTGTGGACACTTGGAAACAGCGGTATTAAAAACTTGCGTACCAAGCGGGATTTGGCCAAGGTTGAAAGACCTTCCAAAACCAACCCTAAATAACTTAGCCAAACAATGAATGTTCCAATAAGCTCCTGCAGAAAAGGTGCTTCTATGACACAACCCCCAGCAGGTAGCTACATTCTGCACAGTATAAAATGCATATGAACTCCAGCATGAAAATTCACTCCAGAAGGATGAAATGCATGTTTCTCTATGAAAGAACACTCAGCCACAAGGCTTTAGCTTGCTGCTTCAAAGTCTTTATAGAAATGTGTGTTTTCAATGCTGGAATACCCTAGCCCTCAACATCACTATAACCCTAGGTCCAATCGGAACCCTAACCGGAACTCTAACCCTCGCTCTCAACATAACCCTAAACCTAGGTCCAATCGGAACCCTAACCGGATCTCTAACCCTAGCCCTCAACATAACCCTAACCCTAGGTCCAATCGTATCCCTAACCGGATCTCTAACCCTAGCCCTCAACATAACCCTAACCCTAGGTCCAATCGGAACCCTAAACGGATCTCTAATCCTAGCCCTCAACATAACCCTAACCCTAGGTCCAATCGGAACCCTAACCGGAACTCTAACCCTCGCTCTCAACATAACCCTAAACCTAGGTCCAATTGGAAACCTAACCGGATATCTAACCCTAGCCCTGAACATTATCCTAACCCTAGGTCCAATAGTAACCCTAACCGGATCTCTAACACTAGCCCTTAACATACCACTAACCCTAGGTCCAATCGGAACCCTATCTGGATCTCTAACCCTAGCCCTCAACATAACCCTAACCCTAGGTCCAATCGTAACCCTAAACGGATCTGTAACCCTATGCCTCAACATATCCCTAAACCTAGGTCCAATCGTAACCCTAACCGGATCTCTAACACTAGCCCTCAACATATCCCTAACCCTAGGTCCAAATGGAACCCTACCTGGACCTCTAAACCTAGCCCTACACATAAGACTAACCCTAGGTCCAATTGGAACCCTATCCGGATCTCTATCCCTAGCCGTCAACTTAACCCTAACCCTAGGTCCAATCGTAACCCTAAAAGTATCTCTAACCCTATCCCTCAACATAACCCTAACTTTAGGTGCAATAGTAACGCTAACCGGATCTCTAACCCTAGCCATCAACATAATCCTAACCCTATGTCCAATCGGAACCCTAACCGGATCTCTAACCCTAACCCTCAACATAACCCTACCCCTATGTCCAATCGGAACCCTAAACGGATCTCTAACCCTAGCCCTCAACATAACCCTAACCCTAGGACCAATCGGAACCCTAACCGGATCTCTAAACATAGCCCTCAACATAACCCTAACCCTAGGTCCAATTGGAACCCTACCCGGATTTCTAACCCTAGCCTTAGACATAAGCCTAACCCTAGGTCCAATTGGAACCCTATCCGGATCTCTATCCCTAGCCGTCAACATAACCCTAACCCTAGGTCCAATCGTAACCCTAAAAGTATCTCTAACCCTATCCCTCAACATAACACTAACCCTAGGTGCAATAGTAACGCTAACCGGATCTCTCACCCTAGCCCTCAACATAACCCTAACCCTAGGTCCAATCGTAACCCTAACCGGATCTCTAACCCTAGCCCTCAACATAACCCTAACCCTAGGTCCAATCGGATCCCTAACCGGATCTCTAACCTTAGCCCTCAACATAACCCTAACCCTAGGTCCAATCGTAACCATAACCGGATCTCTAACCCTAGACCTCAACATTACCCTAATCCTAGGTCCAATCGGAAACCTAATCGGATCTCTAACCCTAGCCCTTAACATAACCCTAACCCTAGGTCCAATCGGAACCCTAACCGGAACTCTAACCCTCGCTCTCAACATAACCCTAACCCTAGGTCCAATCGGAACCCTAACAGGATCTCTAACCCTATTCCTCAACGTAATCCTAACCCTAGGTCCAGTCGTAACCCTAAAAGTATCTCTAACCCTATCCCTCAATATAACCCTAACCCTAGGTACAATCGGAACCCTAACCGGATCTCTAACCCTAGCCCTCAACATAACACTAACCCTAGGTCCAATCGGAACCCTAACCGGATCTCTAACCCTAGCGCTCAACATAACCCTAACCCTAGGTCCAATCGTAACCATGACCGGATCTCTAACCCTAGCCCTCAACATAACCCTAACCCTAGGTCCAATCGGAACCCTAACCGGATCTCTAACCCAAGTCCTCAACGTAACCCTAACCCTAGGTCCAATCGTAACCCTAAAAGTATCTCTAACCCTATCCCTCAACATAACCCTAACCCTAGGTCCAATCGGAACCCTAACCGGATCTCTAACCCTAGTCCTCAACATAACCCTAACCCTAGGTCCAATCGGAACCCTAACCGGATCTCTAACCCTAGCCCTCAACATAACCCTACCCTTAGGTCCAATTGGAACCCTAACCGGATCTCTAACCCTAGCCCTCAACATAACCCTAACCCTAGGTCCAATCGGAACCCTAACCGGATCTCTAACCCTAGCCCTCAACATAACTGTAACCCTAGGTCCAATCGTAACCCTAACCGGATCTCGAACCCTAGCCCTCAACATAACCCTAACCCTAGGTCCAATCGGAACCCTAACCGGATCTCTAACCCTAGCCCTCAACATAACCCTAACCCTAGGTCCAATCGGAACCCTAACCGGATCTCTAACCCTAGCCCTCAAAATAACCCTAACGCTAGGTCCAATCGTAACCATAACCGGATCTCTAACCCTAGCCCTCAACATTACACTAACCTTAGGTCCAATCGGAACCCTAACCGGATCTCGAACCCTAGCCCTCAACATAACCCTAACCCTAGGTCCAATGGGAACTCTAACCGGATCTCTAACCCTAGCCCTCAACATAACCCTAACCATAGGTCCAATCAAAACCCTAACCGGAACTCTAACCCTCGCTCTCAGCATAACCCTAAACCTAGGTCCAATCGGAATCCTAACCGGATATCTAACCCTAGCCCTGAACATGATCCTAACCCTAGGTCCAATCGTAACCCTATCCGGATCTCTAACACTAACCCTTAACATACCACTACCCTAGGTACAATCGGAACCCTAACCGGATCTCTAACCCAAGTCCTCAACGTAACCCTAACCCTAGGTCCAATCGTAACCCTAAAAGTATCTCTAACCCTATCCCTCAACATAACCCTAACCCTAGGTCCAATCGGAACCCTAACCGGATCTCTAACCCTAGCCCTCAACATAACCCTAACCCTAGGTCCAATCGGAACCCTAACCGGATCTCTAACCCTAGCCCTCAACATAACCCTACCCTTAGGTCCAATTGGAACGCTAACCGGATCTCTAAACCTAGCCCTCAACATAACCCTAACCCTAGGTCCAATCGGAACCCTAACCGGATCTCTAACCCTAGCCCTCAACATAACTGTAACCCTAGGTCCAATCGTAACCCTAACCGGATCTCAACCCTAGCCCTCAACATAACCCTAACCCTAGGTCCAATCGGAACCCTAACCGAATCTCTAACCCTAGCCCTCAACATAACCCTAACCCTAGGTCCAATCGGAACCCTAACCGGATCTCTAACCCTAGCCCTCAAAATAACCCTAACGCTAGGTCCAATCGTAACCATAACCGGATCTCTAACCCTAGCCCTCAACATTACCCTAACGTTAGGTCCAATCGGAACCCTAACCGGATCTCTAACCCTAGCCCTCCTCATAACCCTAATCCTAGGTCCAATCGGTACCCTAACCGGATCTCTAACCCTAGCCCTCAACATAACCCTAACCCTAGGTCCAATGGGAACTCTAACCGGATCTCTAACCCTAGCCCTCAACATAACCCTAACCCTAGGTCCAATCGTATCCCTAACCGGATCTCTAACCCTAGCCCTAAACATAACCCTAACCCTAGCTCCAATCGTAACCCAAACCGGATCTCTAACCCTAGCCCTCAACATAACCCTAAACCTAGGTCCAATCGTATCCCTAACCGGATCTCTAACCCTAGCCCTCAACATAACCCTAACCCTAGGTCCAATCGCATCCCTAACCGGATCTCTAACCTTAGCCCTCAACATAACCCTAACCCTAGGTCCAATCGTAACCATAACCGGATCTCTAACCCTAGCCCTCAACATAACCCTAACGCTAGGTCCAATCGTAACCATAACCGGATCTCTAACCCTAGCCCTCAACATTACCCTAACGTTAGGTCCAATCGGAACCCTAACTGGATCTCTAACCCTAGCCCTCCTCATAACCCTAATCCTAGGTCCAATCGGTACCCTAACCGGATCTCTAAACCTAGCCGTCAACATAACCCTAACCCTAGGTCCAATCTGAACCCTAACCGGATCTCTAACCCTAGCCCTCAACATAACCCTACCCCTATGTCCAATAGGAACCCTAACAGGATCTCTAACCCTAGCCCTCAACATAACCCTAACCCTAGGTCCAATTGGAACCCTAACCGGATCTCTAACCCTAGCCCTCAACATAACCCTAACCCTAGGTCCAATCGTAACCCTAACCGGATCACTAACCCTAGCCCTCAACATAACCCTAACCCTAGGTCCAATCGGATCCCTAACCGGATCTCTAACCTTAGCCCTCAACATAACCCTAACCCTAGGTCCAATCGTAACCATAACCGGATCTCTAACCCTGGCCCTCAACATTACCCTAACCCTAGGTCCAATCGGAACCCTAACCGGATGTCTAACCCCAGCCCTCAACATAACCCTAACCCTAGGTCCAATCGGAACCCTAACCGGATCTCTAACCCTAGCCCTCAACATAACCCTAACCCTAGGTCCAATCGTAACCCTAACCGGATCTCTAACCGAGACCTCAACATAACCCTAACCCTAGGTCCAATCGGAACCCTAACCGGATCTCTAACCCTAGCCCTCAACATAACCCTAACCCTAGGTCCAATCGTAACCCTAACCGGATCTCTAACCGAGACCTCAACATAACCCTAACCCTAGGTCCAATCGTAACCCTAACCGGAACTCTAACCCTAGCCCTCAACATAACCCTAACCCTAGGTCCAATCGTAACACTAACCGGATCTCTAACCGAGACCTCAACATAACCCTAACCCTAGGTCCAATCGGAACCCTAACCGGATCTCTAACCCTCGCCCTCAACATAACCCTAACCCTAGGTCCAATCAGAACCCTAACCGGATCTCTAACCCTAGCCCTCAACATAACCCTAAACCTAGGTCCAATCGGAACCCTAAACGGATCTCTAATCCTAGCCCTCAACATAACCCTAACCCTAGGTCCAATCGGAACCCTAACCGGAACTCTAACCCTCGCTCTCAACATAACCCTAAACCTAGGTCCAATCGGAACCCTAACCGGATCTCTAACCCTAGCCCTCAACATAACCCTAACCCTAGGTCCAATCGTATCCCTAACCGGATCTCTAACCCTAGCCCTCAACATAACCCTAACCCTAGGTCCAATCGGAACCGTAAACGGATCTCTAATCCTAGCCCTCAACATAACCCTAACCCTAGGTCCAATCGGAACCCTAACCGGAACTATAAACCTCGCTCTCAACATAACCCTAAACCTAGGTCCAATTGGAACCCTAACCGGATATCTAACCCTAGCCCTGAATATTATCCTAACCCTAGGTCCAATAGTAACCCTAACCGGATCTCTAACACTAGCCCTTAACATACCACTAACCCTAGGTCCAATCGGAACCCTATCCGGATCTCTAACCCTAGCCCTCAACATAACCCTAACCCTAGGTCCAATCGTAACCCTAAACGGATCTGTAACCCTATGCCTCAACATATCCCTAACCCTAGGTCCAATCGTAACCCTAACCGGATCTCTGACACTAGCCCTCAACATATCCCTAACCCTAGGTCCAAATGGAACCCTACCTGGACCTCTAAACCTAGCCCTACACATAAGACTAACCCTAGGTCCAATTGGAACCCTATCCGGATCTCTATCCCTAGCCGTCAACTTAACCCTAACCCTAGGTCCAATCGTACACCCTAAAAGTATCTCTAACCCTATCCCTCAACATAACCCTAACTCTAGGTGCAATAGTAACGCTAACCGGATCTCTAACCCTAGCCATCAACATAATCCTAACCCTATGTCCAATCGGAACCCTAACCGGATCTCTAACCCTAGCCCTCAACATAACCCTACCCCTATGTCCAATCGGAACCCTAAACGGATCTCTAACCCTAGCCCTCAACATAACCCTAACCCTAGGACCAATCGGAACCCTAACCGGATCTCTAAACCTAGCCCTCAACATAACCCTAACCCTAGGTCCAATTGGAACCCTATCCGGATTTCTAACCCTAGCCTTAGACATAAGCCTAACCCTAGGTCCAATTGGAACCCTATCCGGATCTCTATCCCTAGCCGTCAACATAACCCTAACCCTAGGTCCAATCGTAACCCTAAAATTATCTCTAACCCTATCCCTCAACATAACACTAACCCTAGGTGCAATAGTAACGCTAACCGGATCTCTCACCCTAGCCCTCAACATAACCCTAACCCTAGGTCCAATCGGAACCCTAACCGGATCTCTAACCCTAGCCCTCAACATAACCCTAACCCTAGGTCCAATCGGATCCAAAACCGGATCTCTAACCTTAGCCCTCAACATAACCCTAACCCTAGGTCCAATCGTAACCATAACCGGATCTCTAACCCTAGACCTCAACATTACCCTAATCCTAGGTCCAATCGGAAACCTAATCGGATCTCTAACCCTAGCCCTTAACATAACCCTAACCCTAGGTCCAATCGGAACCCTAACAGGATCTCTAACCCTAGTCCTCAACGTAATCCTAACCCTAGGTCCAGTCGTAACCCTAAAAGTATCTCTAACCCTATCCCTCAACATAACCCTAACCCTAGGTCCAATCGGAATCCTAACCGGATATCTAACCCTAGCCCTGAACATGATCCTAACCCTAGGTCCAATCGTAACCCTATCCGGATCTCTAACACTAACACTTAACATACCACTACCCTAGGTACAATCGGAACCCTAACCGGATCTCTAACCCAAGTCCTCAACGTAACCCTAACCCTAGGTCCAATCGTAACCCTAAAAGTATCTCTAACCCTATCCCTCAACATAACCCTAACCCTAGGTCCAATCGGAACCCTAACCGGATCTCTATCCCTAGCCCTCAACATAACCCTAACCCTAGGTCCAATCGGAACCCTAACCGGATCTCTAACCCTAGCCCTCAACATAACCCTACCCTTAGGTCCAATTGGAACCCTAACCGGATCTCTAACCCTAGCCCTCAACATAACCCTAACCCTAGGTCCAATCGGAACCCTAACCGGATCTCTAACCCTAACCCTCAACATAACCCTACCCCTATGTCCAATCGGAACCCTAAACGGATCTCTAACCCTAGCCCTCAACATAACCCTAACCCTAGGACCAATCGGAACCCTAACCGGATCTCTAAACCTAGCCCTCAACATAACCCTAACCCTAGGTCCAATTGGAACCCTACCCGGATTTCTAACCCTAGCCTTAGACATAAGCCTAACCCTAGGTCCAATTGGAACCCTATCCGGATCTCTATCCCTAGCCGTCAACATAACCCTAACCCTAGGTCCAATCGTAACCCTAAAAGTATCTCTAACCCTATCCCTCAACATAACACTAACCCTAGGTGCAATAGTAACGCTAACCGGATCTCTCACCCTAGCCCTCAACATAACCCTAACCCTAGGTCCAATCGTAACCCTAACCGGATCTCTAACCCTAGCCCTCAACATAACCCTAACCCTAGGTCCAATCGGATCCCTAACCGGATCTCTAACCTTAGCCCTCAACATAACCCTAACCCTAGGTCCAATCGTAACCATAACCGGATCTCTAACCCTAGACCTCAACATTACCCTAATCCTAGGTCCAATCGGAAACCTAATCGGATCTCTAACCCTAGCCCTTAACATAACCCTAACCCTAGGTCCAATCGGAACCCTAACCGGAACTCTAACCCTCGCTCTCAACATAACCCTAACCCTAGGTCCAATCGGAACCCTAACAGGATCTCTAACCCTATTCCTCAACGTAATCCTAACCCTAGGTCCAGTCGTAACCCTAAAAGTATCTCTAACCCTATCCCTCAATATAACCCTAACCCTAGGTACAATCGGAACCCTAACCGGATCTCTAACCCTAGCCCTCAACATAACACTAACCCTAGGTCCAATCGGAACCCTAACCGGATCTCTAACCCTAGCGCTCAACATAACCCTAACCCTAGGTCCAATCGTAACCATGACCGGATCTCTAACCCTAGCCCTCAACATAACCCTAACCCTAGGTCCAATCGGAACCCTAACCGGATCTCTAACCCAAGTCCTCAACGTAACCCTAACCCTAGGTCCAATCGTAACCCTAAAAGTATCTCTAACCCTATCCCTCAACATAACCCTAACCCTAGGTCCAATCGGAACCCTAACCGGATCTCTAACCCTAGTCCTCAACATAACCCTAACCCTAGGTCCAATCGGAACCCTAACCGGATCTCTAACCCTAGCCCTCAACATAACCCTACCCTTAGGTCCAATTGGAACCCTAACCGGATCTCTAACCCTAGCCCTCAACATAACCCTAACCCTAGGTCCAATCGGAACCCTAACCGGATCTCTAACCCTAGCCCTCAACATAACTGTAACCCTAGGTCCAATCGTAACCCTAACCGGATCTCGAACCCTAGCCCTCAACTTAACCCTAACCCTAGGTCCAATCGGAACCCTAACCGGATCTCTAACCCTAGCCCTCAACATAACCCTAACCCTAGGTCCAATCGGAACCCTAACCGGATCTCTAACCCTAGCCCTCAAAATAACCCTAACGCTAGGTCCAATCGTAACCATAACCGGATCTCTAACCCTAGCCCTCAACATTACACTAACCTTAGGTCCAATCGGAACCCTAACCGGATCTCGAACCCTAGCCCTCAACATAACCCTAACCCTAGGTCCAATGGGAACTCTAACCGGATCTCTAACCCTAGCCCTCAACATAACCCTAACCATAGGTCCAATCAAAACCCTAACCGGAACTCTAACCCTCGCTCTCAGCATAACCCTAAACCTAGGTCCAATCGGAATCCTAACCGGATATCTAACCCTAGCCCTGAACATGATCCTAACCCTAGGTCCAATCGTAACCCTATCCGGATCTCTAACACTAACCCTTAACATACCACTACCCTAGGTACAATCGGAACCCTAACCGGATCTCTAACCCAAGTCCTCAACGTAACCCTAACCCTAGGTCCAATCGTAACCCTAAAAGTATCTCTAACCCTATCCCTCAACATAACCCTAACCCTAGGTCCAATCGGAACCCTAACCGGATCTCTAACCCTAGCCCTCAACATAACCCTACCCTTAGGTCCAATTGGAACGCTAACCGGATCTCTAAACCTAGCCCTCAACATAACCCTAACCCTAGGTCCAATCGGAACCCTAACCGGATCTCTAACCCTAGCCCTCAACATAACTGTAACCCTAGGTCCAATCGTAACCCTAACCGGATCTCAACCCTAGCCCTCAACATAACCCTAACCCTAGGTCCAATCGGAACCCTAACCGAATCTCTAACCCTAGCCCTCAACATAACCCTAACCCTAGGTCCAATCGGAACCCTAACCGGATCTCTAACCCTAGCCCTCAAAATAACCCTAACGCTAGGTCCAATCGTAACCATAACCGGATCTCTAACCCTAGCCCTCAACATTACCCTAACGTTAGGTCCAATCGGAACCCTAACCGGATCTCTAACCCTAGCCCTCCTCATAACCCTAATCCTAGGTCCAATCGGTACCCTAACCGGATCTCTAACCCTAGCCCTCAACATAACCCTAACCCTAGGTCCAATGGGAACTCTAACCGGATCTCTAACCCTAGCCCTCAACATAACCCTAACCCTAGGTCCAATCGTATCCCTAACCGGATCTCTAACCCTAGCCCTCAACATAACCCTAACCCTAGGTCCAATCGCATCCCTAACCGGATCTCTAACCTTAGCCCTCAACATAACCCTAACCCTAGGTCCAATCGTAACCATAACCGGATCTCTAACCCTAGCCCTCAACATTACCCTAACCCTAGGTCCAATCGGAAACCTAACCGGATCTCTAACCCTAGCCCTTAACATAACCCTAACCCTAGGTCCAATCGCATCCCTAACCGGATCTCTAACCTTAGCCCTCAACATAACCCTAACCCTAGGTCCAATCGTAACCATAACCGGATCTCTAACCCTAGCCCTCAACATAACCCTAACGCTAGGTCCAATCGTAACCATAACCGGATCTCTAACCCTAGCCCTCAACATTACCCTAACGTTAGGTCCAATCGGAACCCTAACCGGATCTCTAACCCTAGCCCTCCTCATAACCCTAATCCTAGGTCCAATCGGTACCCTAACCGGATCTCTAAACCTAGCCGTCAACATAACCCTAACCCTAGGTCCAATCTGAACCCTAACCGGATCTCTAACCCTAGCCCTCAACATAACCCTACCCCTATGTCCAATCGGAACCCTAACAGGATCTCTAACCCTAGCCCTCAACATAACCCTAACCCTAGGTCCAATTGGAACCCTAACCGGATCTCTAACCCTAGCCCTCAACATAACCCTAACCCTAGGTCCAATCGTAACCCTAACCGGATCACTAACCCTAGCCCTCAACATAACCCTAACCCTAGGTCCAATCGGATCCCTAACCGGATCTCTAACCTTAGCCCTCAACATAACCCTAACCCTAGGTCCAATCGTAACCATAACCGGATCTCTAACCCTGGCCCTCAACATTACCCTAACCCTAGGTCCAATCGGAACCCTAACCGGATGTCTAACCCCAGCCCTCAACATAACCCTAACCCTAGGTCCAATCGGAACCCTAACCGGATCTCTAACCCTAGCCCTCAACATAACCCTAACCCTAGGTCCAATCGTAACCCTAACCGGATCTCTAACCGAGACCTCAACATAACCCTAACCCTAGGTCCAATCGGAACCCTAACCGGATCTCTAACCCTAGCCCTCAACATAACCCTAACCCTAGGTCCAATCGTAACCCTAACCGGATCTCTAACCGAGACTTCAACATAACCCTAACCCTAGGTCCAATCGTAACCCTAACCGGAACTCTAACCCTAGCCCTCAACATAACCCTAACCCTAGGTCCAATCGTAACACTAACCGGATCTCTAACCGAGACCTCAACATAACCCTAACCCTAGGTCCAATCGGAACCCTAACCGGATCTCTAACCCTCGCCCTCAACATAACCCTAACCCTAGGTCCAATCAGAACCCTAACCGGATCTCTAACCCTAGCCCTCAACATAACCCTAAACCTAGGTCCAATCGGAACCCTAAACGGATCTCTAATCCTAGCCCTCAACATAACCCTAACCCTAGGTCCAATCGGAACCCTAACCGGAACTCTAACCCTCGCTCTCAACATAACCCTAAACCTAGGTCCAATCGGAACCCTAACCGGATCTCTAACCCTAGCCCTCAACATAACCCTAACCCTAGGTCCAATCGTATCCCTAACCGGATC
Organism: Miniopterus natalensis; assembly: GCF_054644295.1. NCBI lineage: Eukaryota > Metazoa > Chordata > Mammalia > Chiroptera > Miniopteridae > Miniopterus > Miniopterus natalensis. The sequence continues at coordinate 2,300,803 of NC_142094.1, forward strand.
TCTAACCCTAGCCCTCAACATAACCCTAACCCTAGGTCCAATCGGAACCGTAAACGGATCTCTAATCCTAGCCCTCAACATAACCCTAACCCTAGGTCCAATCGGAACCCTAACCGGAACTATAAACCTCGCTCTCAACATAACCCTAAACCTAGGTCCAATTGGAACCCTAACCGGATATCTAACCCTAGCCCTGAATATTATCCTAACCCTAGGTCCAATAGTAACCCTAACCGGATCTCTAACACTAGCCCTTAACATACCACTAACCCTAGGTCCAATCGGAACCCTATCCGGATCTCTAACCCTAGCCCTCAACATAACCCTAACCCTAGGTCCAATCGTAACCCTAAACGGATCTGTAACCCTATGCCTCAACATATCCCTAACCCTAGGTCCAATCGTAACCCTAACCGGATCTCTGACACTAGCCCTCAACATATCCCTAACCCTAGGTCCAAATGGAACCCTACCTGGACCTCTAAACCTAGCCCTACACATAAGACTAACCCTAGGTCCAATTGGAACCCTATCCGGATCTCTATCCCTAGCCGTCAACTTAACCCTAACCCTAGGTCCAATCGTACACCCTAAAAGTATCTCTAACCCTATCCCTCAACATAACCCTAACTCTAGGTGCAATAGTAACGCTAACCGGATCTCTAACCCTAGCCATCAACATAATCCTAACCCTATGTCCAATCGGAACCCTAACCGGATCTCTAACCCTAGCCCTCAACATAACCCTACCCCTATGTCCAATCGGAACCCTAAACGGATCTCTAACCCTAGCCCTCAACATAACCCTAACCCTAGGACCAATCGGAACCCTAACCGGATCTCTAAACCTAGCCCTCAACATAACCCTAACCCTAGGTCCAATTGGAACCCTACCCGGATTTCTAACCCTAGCCTTAGACATAAGCCTAACCCTAGGTCCAATTGGAACCCTATCCGGATCTCTATCCCTAGCCGTCAACATAACCCTAACCCTAGGTCCAATCGTAACCCTAAAATTATCTCTAACCCTATCCCTCAACATAACACTAACCCTAGGTGCAATAGTAACGCTAACCGGATCTCTCACCCTAGCCCTCAACATAACCCTAACCCTAGGTCCAATCGGAACCCTAACCGGATCTCTAACCCTAGCCCTCAACATAACCCTAACCCTAGGTCCAATCGGATCCAAAACCGGATCTCTAACCTTAGCCCTCAACATAACCCTAACCCTAGGTCCAATCGTAACCATAACCGGATCTCTAACCCTAGACCTCAACATTACCCTAATCCTAGGTCCAATCGGAAACCTAATCGGATCTCTAACCCTAGCCCTTAACATAACCCTAACCCTAGGTCCAATCGGAACCCTAACAGGATCTCTAACCCTAGTCCTCAACGTAATCCTAACCCTAGGTCCAGTCGTAACCCTAAAAGTATCTCTAACCCTATCCCTCAACATAACCCTAACCCTAGGTCCAATCGGAATCCTAACCGGATATCTAACCCTAGCCCTGAACATGATCCTAACCCTAGGTCCAATCGTAACCCTATCCGGATCTCTAACACTAACACTTAACATACCACTACCCTAGGTACAATCGGAACCCTAACCGGATCTCTAACCCAAGTCCTCAACGTAACCCTAACCCTAGGTCCAATCGTAACCCTAAAAGTATCTCTAACCCTATCCCTCAACATAACCCTAACCCTAGGTCCAATCGGAACCCTAACCGGATCTCTATCCCTAGCCCTCAACATAACCCTAACCCTAGGTCCAATCGGAACCCTAACCGGATCTCTAACCCTAGCCCTCAACATAACCCTACCCTTAGGTCCAATTGGAACCCTAACCGGATCTCTAACCCTAGCCCTCAACATAACCCTAACCCTAGGTCCAATCGGAACCCTAACCGGATCTCTAACCCTAGCCCTCAACATAACTGTAACCCTAGGTCCAATCCTTACCCTAACCGGATCTCAACCCTAGCCCTCAACATAACCCTAACCCTAGGTCCAATCGGAACCCTAACCGGATCTCTAACCCTAGCCCTCAACATAACCCTAACCCTAGGTCCAATCGGAACCCTAACCGGATCTCTAACCCTAGCCCTCAAAATAACCCTAACGCTAGGTCCAATCGTAAACATAACCGGATCTCTAACCCTAGCCCTCAACATTACCCTAACCTTAGGTCCAATCGGAACCCTAGCCGGATCTCTAACCCTAGCCCTCCTCATAACCCTAATCCTAGGTCCAATCGGAACCCTAACCGGATCTCTAACCCTAGCCCTCAACATAACCCTAACCCTAGGTCCAATGGGAACTCTAACCGGATCTCTAACCCTAGCCCTCAACATAACCCTAACCCTAGGTCCAATCGTATCCCTAACCGGATCTCTAACCCTAGCCCTCAACATAACCCTAACCCTAGCTCCAATCGTAACCCAAACCGGATCTCTAACCCTAGCCCTCAACATAACCCTAAACCTAGGTCCAATCGTATCCCTAACCGGATCTCTAACCCTAGCCCTCAACATAACCCTAACCCTAGGTCCAATCGGATCCCTAACCGGATCTCTAACCTTAGCCCTCAACATAACCCTAACCCTAGGTCCAATCGTAACCATAACCGGATCTCTAACCCTAGCCCTCAACATTACCCTAACCCTAGGTCCAATCGGAAACCTAACCGGATCTCTAACCCTAGCCCTTAACATAACCCTAACCCTAGGTCCAATCGGAACCCTAACCGGAACTCTATCCCTCCCTCTCAACATAACCCTAACCCTAGGTCCAATCGGAACCCTAACAGGATCTCTAACCCTAGTCCTCAACGTAATGCTAACCCTAGGTCCAGTCGTAACCCTAAAAGTATCTCTAACCCTATCCCTCAACATAACCCTAACACTAGGTCCAATCGGAACCCTAACCGGATCTCTAAACCTAGCCGTCAACATAACCCTAACCCTAGGTCCAATCTGAACCCTAACCGGATCTCTAACCCTAGCCCTCAACATAACCCTACCCCTATGTCCAATCGGAACCCTAACAGGATCTCTAACCCTAGCCCTCAACATAACCCTAACCCTAGGTCCAATTGGAACGCTAACCTGATCTCTAACCCTAGCCCTCAACATAACCCTAACCCTAGGTCCAATCGTAACCCTAACCGGATCTCTAACCCTAGCCCTCAACATAACCCTAACCCTAGGTCCAATCGGAACTCTAACCGGATCACTAACCCTAGCCCTCAACATAACCCTAACCCTAGGTCCAATCGGATCCCTAACCGGATCTCTAACCTTAGCCCTCAACATAACCCTAACCCTAGGTCCAATCGTAACCATAACCGGATCTCTAACCCTGGCCCTCAACATTACCCTAACCCTAGGTCCAATCGGAACCCTAATCGGATGTCTAACCCTAGCCCTCAACATAAACCTAACCCTAGGTCCAATCGGAACCCTAACCGGATCTCTAACCCTAGCCCTCAACATAACCCTAACCCTAGGTCCAATCGTAACCCTAACCGGATCTCTAACCGAGACCTCAACATAACCCTAACCCTAGGTCCAATCGGAACCCTAACCGGATCTCTAACCCTAGCCCTCAACATAACCCTAACCCTAGGTCCAATCGTAACCCTAACCTGATCTCTAACCGAGACCTCAACATAACCCTAACCCTAGGTCCAATCGTAACCCTAACCGGATCTCTAACCCTAGCCCTCAACATAACCCTAACCCTAGGTCCAATCGTAACCCTAACCGGATCTCTAACCGAGACCTCAACATAACCCTAACCCTAGGTCCAATCGGAACCCTAACCGGATCTCTAACCCTCGCCCTCAACATAACCCTAACCCTAGGTCCAATCAGAACCCTAACCGGATCTCTAACCCTAGCCCTCAACATAACCCTAAACCTAGGTCCAATCGGAACCCTAACCGGATCTCTAACCCTAGCCCTCAACATAACCCTAACCCTAGGTCCAATCGTATCTCTAACCGGATCTCTAACCCTAGCCCTCAACATAACCCTAACCCTAGGTCCAATCGGAACCCTAAACGGATCTCTAATCCTAGCCCTCAACATAACCCTAACCCTAGGTCCAATCGGAACCCTAACCGGAACTCTAACCCTCGCTCTCAACATAACCCTAAACCTAGGTCCAATTGGAACCCTAACCGGATATCTAACCCTAGCCCTGAACATTATCCTAACCCTAGGTCCAATAGTAACCCTAACCGGATCTCTAACACTAGCCCTTAACATACCACTAACCCTAGGTCCAATCGGAATCCTATCCGGATCTCTAACCCTAGCCCTCAACATAACCCTAACCCTAGGTCCAATCGTAACCCTAAACGGATCTGTAACCCTATGCCTCAACATATCCCTAACCCTAGGTCCAATCGTAACCCTAACCGGATCTCTAACACTAGCCCTCAACATATCCCTAACCCTAGGTCCAAATGGAACCCTACCTGGACCTCTAAACCTAGCCCTACACATAAGACTAACCCTAGGTCCAATTGGAACCCTATCCGGATCTCTATCCCTAGCCGTCAACTTAACCCTAACCCTAGGTCCAATCGTAACCCTAAAAGTATCTCTAACCCTATCCCTCAACATAACCCTAACTCTAGGTGCAATAGTAACGCTAACCGGATCTCTAACCCTAGCCATCAACATAATCCTAACCCTATGTCCAATCGGAACCCTAACCGGATCTCTAACCCTAACCCTCAACATAACCCTACCCCTATGTCCAATCGGAACCCTAAACGGATCTCTAACCCTAGCCCTCAACATAACCCTAACCCTAGGACCAATCGGAACCCTAACCGGATCTCTAAACCTAGCCCTCAACATAACCCTAACCCTAGGTCCAATTGGAACCCTACCCGGATTTCTAACCCTAGCCTTAGACATAAGCCTAACCCTAGGTCCAATTGGAACCCTATCCGGATCTCTATCCCTAGCCGTCAACATAACCCTAACCCTAGGTCCAATCGTAACCCTAAAAGTATCTCTAACCCTATCCCTCAACATAACACTAACCCTAGGTGCAATAGTAACGCTAACCGGATCTCTCACCCTAGCCCTCAACATAACCCTAACCCTAGGTCCAATCGGAACCCTAACCGGATCTCTAACCCTAGCCCTCAACATAACCCTAACCCTAGGTCCAATCGGATCCCTAACCGGATCTCTAACCTTAGCCCTCAACATAACCCTAACCCTAGGTCCAATCGTAACCATAACCGGATCTCTAACCCTAGACCTCAACATTACCCTAATCCTAGGTCCAATCGGAAACCTAATCGGATCTCTAACCCTAGCCCTTAACATAACCCTAACCCTAGGTCCAATCGGAACCCTAACCGGAACTCTAACCCTCGCTCTCAACATAACCCTAACCCTAGGTCCAATCGGAACCCTAACAGGATCTCTAACCCTATTCCTCAACGTAATCCTAACCCTAGGTCCAGTCGTAACCGTAAAAGTATCTCTAACCCTATCCCTCAACATAACCCTAACCCTAGGTACAATCGGAACCCTAACCGGATCTCTAACCCTAGCCCTCAACATAACCCTAACCCTAGGTCCAATCGGAACCCTAACCGGATCTCTAACCCTAGCGCTCAACATAACCCTAACCCTAGGTCCAATCGTAACCATGACCGGATCTCTAACCCTAGCCCTCAACATAACCCTAACCCTAGGTCCAATCGGAACCCTAACCGGATCTCTAACCCAAGTCCTCAACGTAACCCTAACCCTAGGTCCAATCGTAACCCTAAAAGTATCTCTAACCCTATCCCTCAACATAACCCTAACCCTAGGTCCAATCGGAACCCTAACCGGATCTCTAACCCTAGTCCTCAACATAACCCTAACCCTAGGTCCAATCGGAACCCTAACCGGATCTCTAACCCTAGCCCTCAACATAACCCTACCCTTAGGTCCAATTGGAACCCTAACCGGATCTCTAACCCTAGCCCTCAACATAACCCTAACCCTAGGTCCAATCGGAACCCTAACCGGATCTCTAACCCTAGCCCTCAACATAACTGTAACCCTAGGTCCAATCGTAACCCTAACCGGATCTCGAACCCTAGCCCTCAACATAACCCTAACCCTAGGTCCAATCGGAACCCTAACCGGATCTCTAACCCTAGCCCTCAACATAACCCTAACCCTAGGTCCAATCGGAACCCTAACCGGATCTCTAACCCTAGCCCTCAAAATAACCCTAACGCTAGGTCCAATCGTAACCATAACCGGATCTCTAACCCTAGCCCTCAACATTACCCTAACCTTAGGTCCAATCGGAACCCTAACCGGATCTCGAACCCTAGCCCTCAACATAACCCTAACCCTAGGTCCAATGGGAACTCTAACCGGATCTCTAACCCTAGCCCTCAACATAACCCTAACCCTAGGTCCAATCGTATCCCTAACCGGATCTCTAACCGTAGCCCTCAACATAACCCTAACCCTAGCTCCAATCGTAACCCAAACCGGATCTCTAACCCTAGCCCTCAACATAACCCTAAACCTAGGTCCAATCGTATCCCTAACCAGATCTCTAACCCTAGCCCTCAACATAACCCTAACCCTAGGTCCAATCGGATCCCTAACCGGATCTCTAACCTTAGCCCTCAACATAACCCTAACCCTAGGTCCAATCGTAACCATAACCGGATCTCTAACCCTAGCCCTCAACATTACCCTAATCCTAGGTCCAATCGGAAACCTAACCGGATCTCTAACCCTAGCCCTTAACATAACCCTAACCCTAGGTCCAATCGGAACCCTAACCGGAACTCTAACCCTCGCTCTCAACATAACCCTAACCCTAGGTCCAATCGGAACCCTAACAGGATCTCTAACCCTAGTCCTCAACGTAATCCTAACCCTAGGTCTAGTCGTAACCCTAAAAGTATCTCTAACCCTATCCCTCAACATAACCCTAACACTAGGTCCAATCGGAACCCTAACCGGATCTCTAAACCTAGCCGTCAACATAACCCTAACCCTAGGTCCAATCGGAACCCTAACCGGATCTCTAACCCTAGCCCTCAACATAACCCTACCCCTATGTCCAATCGGAACCCTAACAGGATCTCTAACCCTGGCCCTCAACATAACCCTAACCCTAGGTCCAATGGGAACCCTAACCGGATCTCTAACCCTAGCCCTCAACATAACCCTAACCCTAGGTCCAATCGTAACCCTAACCGGATCTCTAACCCTAGCCCTCAACATAACCCTAACCCTAGGTCCAATCGGAACCCTAACCGGATCTCTAACCCTAGCCCTCAACATAACCCTAACCCTAGGTCCAATCGGATCCCTAACCGGATCTCTAACCTTAGCCCTCAACATAACCCTAACCCTAGGTCCAATCGTAACCATAACCGGATCTCTAAACCTGGCCCTCAACATTACCCTAACCCTAGGTCCAATCGGAACCCTAACCGGATGTCTAACCCTAGCCCTCAACATAACCCTAACCCTAGATCCAATCGGAACCCTAACCGGATCTCTAACCCTAGCCCTCAACATAACCCTAACCCTAGGTCCAATCGTAACCCTAACCGGATCTCTAACCTAGACCTCAACATAACCCTAACCCTAGGTCCAATCGGAACCCTAACCGGATCTCTAACCCTAGCCCTCAACATAACCCTAACCCTAGGTCCAATCGTAACCCTAACCGGATCTCTAACCGAGACCTCAACATAACCCTAACCCTAGGTCCAATCGTAACCCTAACCGGATCTCTAACCCTAGCCCTCAACATAACCCTAACCCTAGGTCCAATCGTAACCCTAACCGGATCTCTAACCGAGACCTCAACATAACCCTAACCCTAGGTCCAATCGGAACCCTAACCGGATCTCTAACCCTAGCCCTCAACATAACCCTAACCCTAGGAACAATCGGAACCCTAACCGGATCTCTAACCCTAGCCCTCAACATAACCCTAAACCTAGGTCCAATCGGAACCCTAAACGGATCTCTAATCCTAGCCCTCAACATAACCCTAACCCTAGGTCCAATCGGAACCCTAACCGGATCTCTAACCGAGACCTCAACATAACCCTAACCCTAGGTCCAATCGGAACCCTAACCGGATCTCTAACCCTAGCCCTCAACATAACCCTAACCCTAGGTCCAATCGTAACCCTAACCTGATCTCTAACCGAGACCTCAACATAACCCTAACCCTAGGTCCAATCGTAACCCTAACCGGATCTCTAACCCTAGCCCTCAACATAACCCTAACCCTAGGTCCAATCGTAACCCTAACCGGATCTCTAACCGAGACCTCAACATAACCCTAACCCTAGGTCCAATCGGAACCCTAACCGGATCTCTAACCCTCGCTCACAACATAACCCTAAACCTAGGTCCAATCGGAACCCTAACCGGATCTCTAACCCTAGCCCTCAACATAACCCTAACCCTAGGTCCAATCGTATCCCTAACCGGATCTCTAACCCTAGCCCTCAACATAACCCTAACCCTAGGTCCAATCGGAACCCTAAACGGATCTCTAATCCTAGCCCTCAACATAACCCTAACCCTAGGTCCAATCGGAACCCTAACCGGAACTCTAACCCTCGCTCTCAACATAACCCTAAACCTAGGTCCAATTGGAACCCTAACCGGATATCTAACCCTAGCCCTGAACATTATCCTAACCCTAGGTCCAATAGTAACTCTAACCGGATCTCTAACACTAGCCCTTAACATACCACTAACCCTAGGTCCAATCGGAACCCTATCAAGATCTCTAACCCTAGCCCTCAACATAACCCTAACCCTAGGTCCAATCGTAACCCTAAACGGATCTGTAACCCTATGCCTCAACATATCCCTAACCCTAGGTCCAATCGTAACCCTAACCGGATCTCTAACACTAGCCCTCAACATATCCCTAACCCTAGGTCCAAATGGAACCCTACCTGGACCTCTAAACCTAGCCCTACACATAAGACTAACCCTAGGTCCAATTGGAACCCTATCCGGATCTCTATCCCTAGCCGTCAACTTAACCCTAACCCTAGGTCCAATCGTAACCCTAAAAGTATCTCTAACCCTATCCCTCAACATAACCCTAACTCTAGGTGCAATAGTAACGCTAACCGGATCTCTAAACCTAGCCATCAACATAATCCTAACCCTATGTCCAATCGGAACCCTAACCGGATCTCTAACCCTAACCCTCAACATAACCCTACCCCTATGTCCAATCGGAACCCTAAACGGATCTCTAACCCTAGCCCTCAACATAACCCTAACCCTAGGACCAATCGGAACCCTAACCGGATCTCTAAACATAGCCCTCAACATAACCCTAACCCTAGGTCCAATTGGAACCCTACCCGGATTTCTAACCCTAGCCTTAGACATAAGCCTAACCCTAGGTCCAATTGGAACCCTATCCGGATCTCTATCCCTAGCCGTCAACATAACCCTAACCCTAGGTCCAATCGTAACCCTAAAAGTATCTCTAACCCTATCCCTCAACATAACACTAACCCTAGGTGCAATAGTAACGCTAACCGGATCTCTCACCCTAGCCCTCAACATAACCCTAACCCTAGGTCCAATCGGAACCCTAACCGGATCTCTAACCCTAGCCCTCAACATAACCCTAACCCTAGGTCCAATCGGATCCCTAACCGGATCTCTAACCTTAGCCCTCAACATAACCCTAACCCTAGGTCCAATCGTAACCATAACCGGATCTCTAACCCTAGACCTCAACATTACCCTAATCCTAGGTCCAATCGGAAACCTAATCGGATCTCTAACCCTAGCCCTTAACATAACCCTAACCCTAGGTCCAATCGGAACCCTAACCGGAACTCTAACCCTCGCTCTCAACATAACCCTAACCCTAGGTCCAATCGGAACCCTAACAGGATCTCTAACCCTATTCCTCAACGTAATCCTAACCCTAGGTCCAGTCGTAACCCTAAAAGTATCTCTAACCCTATCCCTCAACATAACCCTAACCCTAGGTACAATCGGAACCCTAACCGGATCTCTAACCCTAGCCCTCAACATAACCCTAACCCTAGGTCCAATCGGAACCCTAACCGGATCTCTAACCCTAGCGCTCAACATAACCCTAACCCTAGGTCCAATCGTAACCATGACCGGATCTCTAACCCTAGCCCTCAACATAACCCTAACCCTAGGTCCAATCGGAACCCTAACCGGATCTCTAACCCAAGTCCTCAACGTAACCCTAACCCTAGGTCCAATCGGAACCCTAACCGGATCTCTAACCCTAGCCCTCAACATAACCCTACCCTTAGGTCCAATTGGAACCCTAACCGGATCTCTAACCCTAGCCCTCAACATAACCCTAACCCTAGGTCCAATCGGAACCCTAACCGGATCTCTAACCCTAGCCCTCAACATAACTGTAACCCTAGGTCCAATCGTAACCCTAACCGGATCTCGAACCCTAGCCCTCAACATAACCCTAACCCTAGGTCCAATCGGAACCCTAACCGGATCTCTAACCCTAGCCCTCAACATAACCCTAACCCTAGGTCCAATCGGAACCCTAACCGGATCTCTAACCCTAGCCCTCAAAATAACCCTAACGCTAGGTCCAATTGTAACCATAACCGGATCTCTAACCCTAGCCCTCAACATTACCCTAACCTTAGGTCCAATCGGAACCCTAACCGGATCTCGAACCCTAGCCCTCAACATAACCCTAACCCTAGGTCCAATGGGAACTCTAACCGGATCTCTAACCCTAGCCCTCAACATAACCCTAACCCTAGGTCCAATCGTATCCCTAACCGGATCTCTAACCGTAGCCCTCAACATAACCCTAACCCTAGCTCCAATCGTAACCCAAACCGGATCTCTAACCCTAGCCCTCAACATAACCCTAAACCTAGGTCCAATCGTATCCCTAACCAGATCTCTAACCCTAGCCCTCAACATAACCCTAACCCTAGGTCCAATCGGATCCCTAACCGGATCTCTAACCTTAGCCCTCAACATAACCCTAACCCTAGGTCCAATCGTAACCATAACCGGATCTCTAACCCTAGCCCTCAACATTACCCTAATCCTAGGTCTAATCGGAAACCTAACCGGATCTCTAACCATAGCCCTTAACATAACCCTAACCCTAGGTCCAATCGGAACCCTAACCGGAACTCTAACCCTCGCTCTCAACATAACCCTAACCCTAGGTCCAATCGGAACCCTACCAGGATCTCTAACCCTAGTCCTCAACGTAATCCTAACCCTAGGTCCAGTCGTAACCCTAAAAGTATCTCTAACCCTATCCCTCAACATAACCCTAACACTAGGTCCAATCGGAACCCTAACCGGATCTCTAAACCTAGCCGTCAACATAACCCTAACCCTAGGTCCAATCGGAACCCTAACCGGATCTCTAACCCTAGCCCTCAACATAACCCTACCCCTATGTCCAATCGGAACCCTAACAGGATCTCTAATCCTGGCCCTCAACATAACCCTAACCCTAGGTCCAATGGGAACCCTAACCGGATCTCTAACCCTAGCCCTCAACATAACCCTAACCCTAGGTCCAATCGTAACCCTAACCGGATCTCTAACCCTAGCCCTCAACATAACCCTAACCCTAGGTCCAATCGGAACCCTAACCGGATCTCTAACCCTAGCCCTCAACATAACCCTAACCCTAGGTCCAATCGGATCCCTAACCGGATCTCTAACCTTAGCCCTCAACATAACCCTAACCCTAGGTCCAATCGTAACCATAACCGGATCTCTAAACCTGGCCCTCAACATTACCCTAACCCTAGGTCCAATCGGAACCCTAACCGGATGTCTAACCCTAGCCCTCAACATAACCCTAACCCTAGATCCAATCGGAACCCTAACCGGATCTCTAACCCTAGCCCTCAACATAACCCTAACCCTAGGTCCAATCGTAACCCTAACCGGATCTCTAACCTAGACCTCAACATAACCCTAACCCTAGGTCCAATCGGAACCCTAACCGGATCTCTAACCCTAGCCCTCAACATAACCCTAACCCTAGGTCCAATCGTAACCCTAACCGGATCTCTAACCGAGACCTCAACATAACCCTAACCCTAGGTCCAATCGTAACCCTAACCGGATCTCTAACCCTAGCCCTCAACATAACCCTAACCCTAGGTCCAATCGTAACCCTAACCGGATCTCTAACAGAGACCTCAACATAACCCTAACCCTAGGTCCAATCGGAACCCTAACCGGATCTCTAACCCTAGCCCTCAACATAACCCTAACCCTAGGAACAATCGGAACCCTAACCGGATCTCTAACCCTAGCCCTCAACATAACCCTAAACCTAGGTCCAATCGGAACCCTAAACGGATCTCTAATCCTAGCCCTCAACATAACCCTAACCCTAGGTCCAATCGGAACCCTAACCGGAACTCTAACCCTCGCTCTCAACATAACCCTAAACCTAGGTCCAATCGGAACCCTAACCGGATCTCTAACCCTAGCCCTCAACATAACCCTAACCCTAGGTCCAATCGTATCCCTAACCGGATCTCTAACCCTAGCCCTCAACATAACCCTAACCCTAGGTCCAATCGGAACCCTAACCGGATCTCTAACCCTAGCCCTCAAAATAACCCTAACGCTAGGTCCAATCGTAAACATAACCGGATCTCTAACCCTACCCTCAACATTACCCTAACCTTAGGTCCAATCGGAACCCTAGCCGGATCTCTAACCCTAGCCCTCCTCATAACCCTAATCCTAGGTCCAATCGGAACCCTAACCGGATCTCTAACCCTAGCCCTCAACATAACCCTAACCCTAGGTCCAATGGGAACTCTAACCGGATCTCTAACCCTAGCCCTCAACATAACCCTAACCCTAGGTCCAATCGTATCCCTAACCGGATCTCTAACCCTAGCCCTCAACATAACCCTAACCCTAGCTCCAATCGTAACCCAAACCGGATCTCTAACCCTAGCCCTCAATATAACCCTAAACCTAGGTCCAATCGTATCCCTAACCGGATCTCTAACCCTAGCCCTCAACATAACCCTAACCCTAGGTCCAATCGGATCCCTAACCGGATCTCTAACCTAGCCCTCAACATAACCCTAACCCTAGGTCCAATCGTAACCATAACCGGATCTCTAACCCTAGCCCTCAACATTACCCTAACCCTAGGTCCAATCGGAAACCTAACCGGATCTCTAACCCTAGCCCTTAACATAACCCTAACCCTAGGTCCAATCGGAACCCTAACCGGAACTCTAACCCTCGCTCTCAACATAACCCTAACCCTAGGTCCAATCGGAACCCTAACAGGATCTCTAACCCTAGTCCTCAACGTAATGCTAACCCTAGGTCCAGTCGTAACCCTAAAAGTATCTCTAACCCTATCCCTCAACATAACCCTAACACTAGGTCCAATCGGAACCCTAACCGGATCTCTAAACCTAGCCGTCAACATAACCCTAACCCTAGGTCCAATCTGAACCCTAACCGGATCTCTAACCCTAGCCCTCAACATAACCCTACCCCTATGTCCAATCGGAACCCTAACAGGATCTCTAACCCTAGCCCTCAACATAACCCTAACCCTACGTCCAATTGGAACCCTAACCGGATCTCTAACCCTAGCCCTCAACATAACCCTAACCCTAGGTCCAATCGGAACCCTAAACGGATCTCTAATCCTAGCCCTCAACATAACCCTAACCCTAGGTCCAATCGGAACCCTAACCGGAACTCTAACCCTCGCTCTCAACATAACCCTAAACCTAGGTCCAATCGGAACCCTAACCGGTTCTCTAACCCTAACCCTCAACATAACCCTAACCCTAGGTCCAATCGGAACCCTAAACGGATCTCTAATCCTAGCCCTCAACATAACCCTAACCCTAGGTCCAATCGGAACCCTAACCGGAACTCTAACCCTCGCTCTCAACATAACCCTAAACCTAGGTCCAATTGGAACCCTAACCGGATATCTAACCCTAGCCCTGAACATTATCCTAACCCTAGGTCCAATAGTAACCCTAAACGGATCTCTAACACTAGCCCTTAACATACCACTAACCCTAGGTCCAATCGGAACCCTATCCGGATCTCTAACCCTAGCCCTCAACATAACCCTAACCCTAGGTCCAATCGTAACCCTAAACGGATCTGTAACCCTATGCCTCAACATATCCCTAACCCTAGGTCCAATCGTAACCTTAACCGGATCTCTAACACTAGCGTTCAACATATCCCTAACCCTAGGTCCAAATGGAACCCTACCTGGACCTCTAAACCTAGCCCTACACATAAGACTAACCCTAGGTCCAATTGGAACCCTATCCGGATCTCTATCCCTAGCCGTCAACTTAACCCTAACCCTATGTCCAATCGTAACCCTAAAAGTATCTCTAACCCTATCCCTCAACATAACCCTAACCCTAGGTGCAATAGTAACGCTAACCGGATCTCTAACCCTAGCCATCAACATAATCCTAACCCTATGTCCAATCGGAACCCTAACCGGATCTCTAACCCTAACCCTCAACATAACCCTACCCCTATGTCCAATCGGAACCCTAAACGGATCTCTAGCCCTAGCCCTCAACATAACCCTAACCCTAGGACCAATCGGAACCCTAACCGGATCTCTAAACCTAGCCCTCAACATAACCCTAACCCTAGGTCCAATTGGAACCCTACCCGGATTTCTAACCCTAGCCTTAGACATAAGCCTAACCCTAGGTCCAATTGGAACCCTATCCGGATCTCTATCCCTAGCCGTCAACATAACCCTAACCCTAGGTCCAATCGTAACCCTAAAAGTATCTCTAACCCTATCCCTCAACATAACACTAACCCTAGGTGCAATAGTAACGCTAACCGGATCTCTCACCCTAGCCCTCAACATAACCCTAACCCTAGGTCCAATCGGAACCCTAACCGGATCTCTAACCCTAGCCCTCAACATAACCCTAACCCTAGGTCCAATCGGATCCCTAACCGGATCTCTAACCTTAGCCCTCAACATAACCCTAACCCTAGGTCCAATCGTAACCATAACCGGATCTCTAACCCTAGACCTCAACATTACCCTAATCCTAGGTCCAATCGGAAACCTAATCGGATCTCTAACCCTAGCCCTTAACATAACCCTAACCCTAGGTCGAATCGGAACCCTAACCGGAACTCTAACCCTCGCTCTCAACATAACCCTAACCCTAGGTCCAATCGGAACCCTAACAGGATCTCTAACCCTAGTCCTCAACGTAATCCTAACCCTAGGTCCAGTCGTAACCCTAAAAGTATCTCTAACCCTATCCCTCAACATATCCCTAACCCTAGGTACAATCGGAACCCTAACCGGATCTCTAACCCTAGCCCTCAACATAACCCTAACCCTAGGTCCAATCAGAACCCTAACCGGATCTCTAACCCTAGCGCTCAACATAACCCTAACCCTAGGTCCAATCGTAACCATGACCGGATCTCTAACCCTAGCCCTCAACATAACCCTAACCCTAGGTCCAATCGGAACCCTAACCGGATCTCTAACCCAAGTCCTCAACGTAACCCTAACCCTAGGTCCAATCGTAACCCTAAAAGTATCTCTAACCCTATCCCTCAACATAACCCTAACCCTAGGTCCAATCGGAACCCTAACCGGATCTCTAACCCTAGTCCTCAACATAACCCTAACCCTAGGTCCAATCGGAACCCTAACCGGATCTCTAACCCTAGCCCTCAACATAACCCTACCCTTAGGTCCAATTGGAACCCTAACCGGATCTCTAACCCTAGCCCTCAACATAACCCTACCCCTATGTCCAATCGGAACCCTAACAGGATCTCTAACCCTGGCCCTCAACATAACCCTAACCCTAGGTCCAATGGGAACCCTAACCGGATCTCTAACCCTAGCCCTCAACATAACCCTAACCCTAGGTCCAATCGTAACCCTAACCGGATCTCTAACCCTAGCCCTCAACATAACCCTAACCCTAGGTCCAATCGGAACCCTAACCGGATCTCTAACCCTAGCCCTCAACATAACCCTAACCCTAGGTCCAATCGGATCCCTAACCGGATCTCTAACCTTAGCCCTCAACATAACCCTAACCCTAGGTCCAATCGTAACCATAACCGGATCTCTAAACCTGGCCCTCAACATTACCCTAACCCTAGGTCCAATCGGAACCCTAACCGGATGTCTAACCCTAGCCCTCAACATAACCCTAACCCTAGATCCAATCGGAACCCTAACCGGATCTCTAACCCTAGCCCTCAACATAACCCTAACCCTAGGTCCAATCGTAACCCTAACCGGATCTCTAACCTAGACCTCAACATAACCCTAACCCTAGGTCCAATCGGAACCCTAACCGGATCTCTAACCCTAGCCCTCAACATAACCCTAACCCTAGGTCCAATCGTAACCCTAACCGGATCTCTAACCGAGACCTCAACATAACCCTAACCCTAGGTCCAATCGTAACCCTAACCGGATCTCTAACCCTAGCCCTCAACATAACCCTAACCCTAGGTCCAATCGTAACCCTAACCGGATCTCTAACAGAGACCTCAACATAACCCTAACCCTAGGTCCAATCGGAACCCTAACCGGATCTCTAACCCTAGCCCTCAACATAACCCTAACCCTAGGAACAATCGGAACCCTAACCGGATCTCTAACCCTAGCCCTCAACATAACCCTAAACCTAGGTCCAATCGGAACCCTAAACGGATCTCTAATCCTAGCCCTCAACATAACCCTAACCCTAGGTCCAATCGGAACCCTAACCGGAACTCTAACCCTCGCTCTCAACATAACCCTAAACCTAGGTCCAATCGGAACCCTAACCGGATCTCTAACCCTAGCCCTCAACATAACCCTAACCCTAGGTCCAATCGTATCCCTAACCGGATCTCTAACCCTAGCCCTCAACATAACCCTAACCCTAGGTCCAATCGGAACCCTAACCGGATCTCTAACCCTAGCCCTCAAAATAACCCTAACGCTAGGTCCAATCGTAAACATAACCGGATCTCTAACCCTACCCTCAACATTACCCTAACCTTAGGTCCAATCGGAACCCTAGCCGGATCTCTAACCCTAGCCCTCCTCATAACCCTAATCCTAGGTCCAATCGGAACCCTAACCGGATCTCTAACCCTAGCCCTCAACATAACCCTAACCCTAGGTCAATTGGGAACTCTAACCGGATCTCTAACCCTAGCCCTCAACATAACCCTAACCCTAGGTCCAATCGTATCCCTAACCGGATCTCTAACCCTAGCCCTCAACATAACCCTAACCCTAGCTCCAATCGTAACCCAAACCGGATCTCTAACCCTAGCCCTCAATATAACCCTAAACCTAGGTCCAATCGTATCCCTAACCGGATCTCTAACCCTAGCCCTCAACATAACCCTAACCCTAGGTCCAATCGGATCCCTAACCGGATCTCTAACCTTAGCCCTCAACATAACCCTAACCCTAGGTCCAATCGTAACCATAACCGGATCTCTAACCCTAGCCCTCAACATTACCCTAACCCTAGGTCCAATCGGAAACCTAACCGGATCTCTAACCCTAGCCCTTAACATAACCCTAACCCTAGGTCCAATCGGAACCCTAACCGGAACTCTAACCCTCGCTCTCAACATAACCCTAACCCTAGGTCCAATCGGAACCCTAACAGGATCTCTAACCCTAGTCCTCAACGTAATGCTAACCCTAGGTCCAGTCGTAACCCTAAAAGTATCTCTAACCCTATCCCTCAACATAACCCTAACACTAGGTCCAATCGGAACCCTAACCGGATCTCTAAACCTAGCCGTCAACATAACCCTAACCCTAGGTCCAATCTGAACCCTAACCGGATCTCTAACCCTAGCCCTCAACATAACCCTACCCCTATGTCCAATCGGAACCCTAACAGGATCTCTAACCCTAGCCCTCAACATAACCCTAACCCTACGTCCAATTGGAACCCTAACCGGATCTCTAACCCTAGCCCTCAACATAACCCTAACCCTAGGTCCAATCGGAACCCTAAACGGATCTCTAATCCTAGCCCTCAACATAACCCTAACCCTAGGTCCAATCGGAACCCTAACCGGAACTCTAACCCTCGCTCTCAACATAACCCTAAACCTAGGTCCAATCGGAACCCTAACCGGTTCTCTAACCCTAACCCTCAACATAACCCTAACCCTAGGTCCAATCGGAACCCTAAACGGATCTCTAATCCTAGCCCTCAACATAACCCTAACCCTAGGTCCAATCGGAACCCTAACCGGAACTCTAACCCTCGCTCTCAACATAACCCTAAACCTAGGTCCAATTGGAACCCTAACCGGATATCTAACCCTAGCCCTGAACATTATCCTAACCCTAGGTCCAATAGTAACCCTAAACGGATCTCTAACACTAGCCCTTAACATACCACTAACCCTAGGTCCAATCGGAACCCTATCCGGATCTCTAACCCTAGCCCTCAACATAACCCTAACCCTAGGTCCAATCGTAACCCTAAACGGATCTGTAACCCTATGCCTCAACATATCCCTAACCCTAGGTCCAATCGTAACCTTAACCGGATCTCTAACACTAGCGTTCAACATATCCCTAACCCTAGGTCCAAATGGAACCCTACCTGGACCTCTAAACCTAGCCCTACACATAAGACTAACCCTAGGTCCAATTGGAACCCTATCCGGATCTCTATCCCTAGCCGTCAACTTAACCCTAACCCTATGTCCAATCGTAACCCTAAAAGTATCTCTAACCCTATCCCTCAACATAACCCTAACTCTAGGTGCAATAGTAACGCTAACCGGATCTCTAACCCTAGCCATCAACATAATCCTAACCCTATGTCCAATCGGAACCCTAACCGGATCTCTAACCCTAACCCTCAACATAACCCTACCCCTATGTCCAATCGGAACCCTAAACGGATCTCTAACCCTAGCCCTCAACATAACCCTAACCCTAGGACCAATCGGAACCCTAACCGGATCTCTAAACCTAGCCCTCAACATAACCCTAACCCTAGGTCCAATTGGAACCCTACCCGGATTTCTAACCCTAGCCTTAGACATAAGCCTAACCCTAGGTCCAATTGGAACCCTATCCGGATCTCTATCCCTAGCCGTCAACATAACCCTAACCCTAGGTCCAATCGTAACCCTAAAAGTATCTCTAACCCTATCCCTCAACATAACACTAACCCTAGGTGCAATAGTAACGCTAACCGGATCTCTCACCCTAGCCCTCAACATAACCCTAACCCTAGGTCCAATCGGAACCCTAACCGGATCTCTAACCCTAGCCCTCAACATAACCCTAACCCTAGGTCCAATCGGATCCCTAACCGGATCTCTAACCTTAGCCCTCAACATAACCCTAACCCTAGGTCCAATCGTAACCATAACCGGATCTCTAACCCTAGACCTCAACATTACCCTAATCCTAGGTCCAATCGGAAACCTAATCGGATCTCTAACCCTAGCCCTTAACATAACCCTAACCCTAGGTCGAATCGGAACCCTAACCGGAACTCTAACCCTCGCTCTCAACATAACCCTAACCCTAGGTCCAATCGGAACCCTAACAGGATCTCTAACCCTAGTCCTCAACGTAATCCTAACCCTAGGTCCAGTCGTAACCCTAAAAGTATCTCTAACCCTATCCCTCAACATATCCCTAACCCTAGGTACAATCGGAACCCTAACCGGATCTCTAACCCTAGCCCTCAACATAACCCTAACCCTAGGTCCAATCAGAACCCTAACCGGATCTCTAACCCTAGCGCTCAACATAACCCTAACCCTAGGTCCAATCGTAACCATGACCGGATCTCTAACCCTAGCCCTCAACATAACCCTAACCCTAGGTCCAATCGGAACCCTAACCGGATCTCTAACCCAAGTCCTCAACGTAACCCTAACCCTAGGTCCAATCGTAACCCTAAAAGTATCTCTAACCCTATCCCTCAACATAACCCTAACCCTAGGTCCAATCGGAACCCTAACCGGATCTCTAACCCTAGTCCTCAACATAACCCTAACCCTAGGTCCAATCGGAACCCTAACCGGATCTCTAACCCTAGCCCTCAACATAACCCTAGCCTTAGGTCCAATTGGAACCCTAACCGGATCTCTAACCCTAGCCCTCAACATAACCCTAACCCTAGGTCCAATCGGAACCCTAACCGGATCTCTAACCCTAGCCCTCAACATAACTGTAACCCTAGGTCCAATCGTAACCCTAACCGGATCTCGAACCCTAGCCCTCAACATAACCCTAACCCTAGGTCCAATCGGAACCCTAACCGGATCTCTAACCCTAGCCCTCAACATAACCCTAACCCTAGGTCCAATCGGAACCCTAACCGGATCTCTAACCCTAGCCCTCAAAATAACCCTAACGCTAGGTCCAATCGTAACCATAACCGGATCTCTAACCCTAGCCCTCAACATTACCCTAACCTTAGGTCCAATCGGAACCCTAACCGGATCTCTAACCCTAGCCCTCAACATAACACTAACCCTAGGTCCAATGGGAACTCTAACCGGATCTCTAACCCTAGCCCTCAACATAACCCTAACCCTAGCTCCAATCGTATCCCTAACCGGATCTCTAACCCTAGCCCTCAACATAACCCTAACCCTAGCTCCAATCGTAACCCAAACCGGATCTCTAACCCTAGCCCTCAACATAACCCTAAACCTAGGTCCAATCGTATCCCTAACCAGATCTCTAACCCTAGCCCTCAACATAACCCTAACCCTAGGTCCAATCGGATCCCTAACCGGATCTCTAACCTTAGCCCTCAACATAACCCTAACCCTAGGTCCAATCGTAACCATAACCGGATCTCTAACCCTAGCCCTCAACATTACCCTAACCCTAGGTCCAATCGGAAACCTAACCGGATCTCTAACCCTAGCCCTTAACATAACCCTAACCCTAGGACCAATCGGAACCCTAACCGGAACTCTAACCCTCGCTCTCAACATAACCCTAACCCTAGGTCCAATCGGAACCCTAACAGGATCTCTAACCCTAGTCCTCAACGTAATCCTAACCCTAGGTCCAGTCGTAACCCTAAAAGTATCTCTAACCCTATCCCTCAACATAACCCTAACCCTAGGTCCAATCGGAACCCTAACAGGATCTCTAACCCTAGTCCTCAACGTAATCCTAACCCTAGGTCCAATCGTAACCCTAAAAGTATCTCTAACCCTATCCCTCAACATAACACTAACCCTAGGTGCAATAGTAACGCTAACCGGATCTCTCACCCTAGCCCTCAACATAACCCTAACCCTAGGTCCAATCGGAACCCTAACCGGATCTCTAACCCTAGCCCTCAACATAACCCTAACCCTAGGTCCAATCGGATCCCTAACCGGATCTCTAACCTTAGCCCTCAACATAACCCTAACCCTAGGTCCAATCGTAACCATAACCGGATCTCTAACCCTAGACCTCAACATTACCCTAATCCTAGGTCCAATCGGAAACCTAATCGGATCTCTAACCCTAGCCCTTAACATAACCCTAACCCTAGGTCGAATCGGAACCCTAACCGGAACTCTAACCCTCGCTCTCAACATAACCCTAACCCTAGGTCCAATCGGAACCCTAACAGGATCTCTAACCCTAGTCCTCAACGTAATCCTAACCCTAGGTCCAGTCGTAACCCTAAAAGTATCTCTAACCCTATCCCTCAACATATCCCTAACCCTAGGTACAATCGGAACCCTAACCGGATCTCTAACCCTAGCCCTCAACATAACCCTAACCCTAGGTCCAATCAGAACCCTAACCGGATCTCTAACCCTAGCGCTCAACATAACCCTAACCCTAGGTCCAATCGTAACCATGACCGGATCTCTAACCCTAGCCCTCAACATAACCCTAACCCTAGGTCCAATCGGAACCCTAACCGGATCTCTAACCCAAGTCCTCAACGTAACCCTAACCCTAGGTCCAATCGTAACCCTAAAAGTATCTCTAACCCTATCCCTCAACATAACCCTAACCCTAGGTCCAATCGGAACCCTAACCGGATCTCTAACCCTAGTCCTCAACATAACCCTAACCCTAGGTCCAATCGGAACCCTAACCGGATCTCTAACCCTAGCCCTCAACATAACCCTAGCCTTAGGTCCAATTGGAACCCTAACCGGATCTCTAACCCTAGCCCTCAACATAACCCTAACCCTAGGTCCAATCGGAACCCTAACCGGATCTCTAACCCTAGCCCTCAACATAACTGTAACCCTAGGTCCAATCGTAACCCTAACCGGATCTCGAACCCTAGCCCTCAACATAACCCTAACCCTAGGTCCAATCGGAACCCTAACCGGATCTCTAACCCTAGCCCTCAACATAACCCTAACCCTAGGTCCAATCGGAACCCTAACCGGATCTCTAACCCTAGCCCTCAAAATAACCCTAACGCTAGGTCCAATCGTAACCATAACCGGATCTCTAACCCTAGCCCTCAACATTACCCTAACCTTAGGTCCAATCGGAACCCTAACCGGATCTCTAACCCTAGCCCTCAACATAACCCTAACCCTAGGTCCAATGGGAACTCTAACCGGATCTCTAACCCTAGCCCTCAACATAACCCTAACCCTAGCTCCAATCGTATCCCTAACCGGATCTCTAACCCTAGCCCTCAACATAACCCTAACCCTAGCTCCAATCGTAACCCAAACCGGATCTCTAACCCTAGCCCTCAACATAACCCTAAACCTAGGTCCAATCGTATCCCTAACCAGATCTCTAACCCTAGCCCTCAACATAACCCTAACCCTAGGTCCAATCGGATCCCTAACCGGATCTCTAACCTTAGCCCTCAACATAACCCTAACCCTAGGTCCAATCGTAACCATAACCGGATCTCTAACCCTAGCCCTCAACATTACCCTAACCCTAGGTCCAATCGGAAACCTAACCGGATCTCTAACCCTAGCCCTTAACATAACCCTAACCCTAGGACCAATCGGAACCCTAACCGGAACTCTAACCCTCGCTCTCAACATAACCCTAACCCTAGGTCCAATCGGAACCCTAACAGGATCTCTAACCCTAGTCCTCAACGTAATCCTAACCCTAGGTCCAGTCGTAACCCTAAAAGTATCTCTAACCCTATCCCTCAACATAACCCTAACCCTAGGTCCAATCGGAACCCTAACCGGATCTCTAACCCTAGCCCTCAACATAACCCTACCCCTATGTCCAATCGGAACCCTAACAGGATCTCTAACCCTGGCCCTCAACATAACCCTAACCCTAGGTCCAATGGGAACCCTAACCGGATCTCGAACCCTAGCCCTCAACATAACCCTAACCCTAGGTCCAATCGTAACCCTAACCGGATCTCTAACCCTAGCCCTCAACATAACCCTAACCCTAGGTCCAATCGGAACCCTAACCGGATCTCTAACCCTAGCCCTCAACATAACCCTAACCCTAGGTCCAATCGGATCCCTAACCGGATCTCTAACCTTAGCCCTCAACATAACCCTAACCGTAGGTCCAATCGTAACCATAACCGGATCTCTAAACCTGGCCCTCAACATTACCCTAACCCTAGGTCCAATCGGAACCCTAACCGGATGTCTAACCCTAGCCCTCAACATAACCCTAACCCTAGATCCAATCGGAACCCTAACCGGATCTCTAACCCTAGCCCTAACATAACCCTAACCCTAGGTCCAATCGTAACCCTAACCGGATCTCTAACCTAGACCTCAACATAACCCTAACCCTAGGTCCAATCGGAACCCTAACCGGATCTCTAACCCTAGCCCTCAACATAACCCTAACCCTAGGTCCAATCGGAACCCTAAACGGATCTCTAATCCTAGCCCTCAACATAACCCTAACCCTAGGTCCAATCGGAACCCTAACCGGAACTCTAACCCTCGCTCTCAACATAACCCTAAACCTAGGTCCAATCGGAACCCTAACCGGTTCTCTAACCCTAACCCTCAACATAACCCTAACCCTAGGTCCAATCGGAACCCTAAACGGATCTCTAATCCTAGCCCTCAACATAACCCTAACCCTAGGTCCAATCGGAACCCTAACCGGAACTCTAACCCTCGCTCTCAACATAACCCTAAACCTAGGTCCAATTGGAACCCTAACCGGATATCTAACCCTAGCCCTGAACATTATCCTAACCCTAGGTCCAATAGTAACCCTAAACGGATCTCTAACACTAGCCCTTAACATACCACTAACCCTAGGTCCAATCGGAACCCTATCCGGATCTCTAACCCTAGCCCTCAACATAACCCTAACCCTAGGTCCAATCGTAACCCTAAACGGATCTGTAACCCTATGCCTCAACATATCCCTAACCCTAGGTCCAATCGTAACCTTAACCGGATCTCTAACACTAGCCCTCAACATATCCCTAACCCTAGGTCCAAATGGAACCCTACCTGGACCTCTAAACCTAGCCCTACACATAAGACTAACCCTAGGTCCAATTGGAACCCTACCCGGATTTCTAACCCTAGCCTTAGACATAAGCCTAACCCTAGGTCCAATTGGAACCCTATCCGGATCTCTATCCCTAGCCGTCAACATAACCCTAACCCTAGGTCCAATCGTAACCCTAAAAGTATCTCTAACCCTATCCCTCAACATAACACTAACCCTAGGTGCAATAGTAACGCTAACCGGATCTCTCACCCTAGCCCTCAACATAACCCTAACCCTAGGTCCAATCGGAACCCTAACCGGATCTCTAACCCTAGCCCTCAACATAACCCTAACCCTAGGTCCAATCGGATCCCTAACCGGATCTCTAACCTTAGCCCTCAACATAACCCTAACCCTAGGTCCAATCGTAACCATAACCGGATCTCTAACCCTAGACCTCAACATTACCCTAATCCTAGGTCCAATCGGAAACCTAATCGGATCTCTAACCCTAGCCCTTAACATAACCCTAACCCTAGGTCGAATCGGAACCCTAACCGGAACTCTAACCCTCGCTCTCAACATAACCCTAACCCTAGGTCCAATCGGAACCCTAACAGGATCTCTAACCCTAGTCCTCAACGTAATCCTAACCCTAGGTCCAGTCGTAACCCTAAAAGTATCTCTAACCCTATCCCTCAACATATCCCTAACCCTAGGTACAATCGGAACCCTAACCGGATCTCTAACCCTAGCCCTCAACATAACCCTAACCCTAGGTCCAATCAGAACCCTAACCGGATCTCTAACCCTAGCGCTCAACATAACCCTAACCCTAGGTCCAATCGTAACCATGACCGGATCTCTAACCCTAGCCCTCAACATAACCCTAACCCTAGGTCCAATCGGAACCCTAACCGGATCTCTAACCCAAGTCCTCAACGTAACCCTAACCCTAGGTCCAATTGTAACCCTAAAAGTATCTCTAACCCTATCCCTCAACATAACCCTAACCCTAGGTCCAATCGGAACCCTAACCGGATCTCTAACCCTAGTCCTCAACATAACCCTAACCCTAGGTCCAATCGGAACCCTAACCGGATCTCTAACCCTAGCCCTCAACATAACCCTACCCTTAGGTCCAATTGGAACCCTAACCGGATCTCTAACCCTAGCCCTCAACATAACCCTAACCCTAGGTCCAATCGGAACCCTAACCGGATCTCTAACCCTAGCCCTCAACATAACTGTAACCCTAGGTCCAATCGTAACCCTAACCGGATCTCGAACCCTAGCCCTCAACATAACCCTAACCCTAGGTCCAATCGGAACCCTAACCGGATCTCTAACCCTAGCCCTCAACATAACCCTAACCCTAGGTCCAATCGGAACCCTAACCGGATCTCTAACCCTAGCCCTCAAAATAACCCTAACGCTAGGTCCAATCGTAACCATAACCGGATCTCTAACCCTAGCCCTCAACATTACCCTAACCTTAGGTCCAATCGGAACCCTAACCGGATCTCTAATCCTAGCCCTCAACATAACCCTAACCCTAGGTCCAATGGGAACTCTAACCGGATCTCTAACCCTAGCCCTCAACATAACCCTAACCCTAGCTCCAATCGTATCCCTAACCGGATCTCTAACCCTAGCCCTCAACATAACCCTAACCCTAGCTCCAATCGTAACCCAAACCGGATCTCTAACCCTAGCCCTCAACATAACCCTAAACCTAGGTCCAATTGTATCCCTAACCAGATCTCTAACCCTAGCCCTCAACATAACCCTAACCCTAGGTCCAATCGGATCCCTAACCGGATCTCTAACCTTAGCCCTCAACATAACCCTAACCCTAGGTCCAATCGTAACCATAACCGGATCTCTAACCCTAGCCCTCAACATTACCCTAACCCTAGGTCCAATCGGAAACCTAACCGGATCTCTAACCCTAGCCCTTAACATAACCCTAACCCTAGGACCAATCGGAACCCTAACCGGAACTCTAACCCTCGCTCTCAACATAACCCTAACCCTAGGTCCAATCGGAACCCTAACAGGATCTCTAACCCTAGTCCTCAACGTAATCCTAACCCTAGGTCCAGTCGTAACCCTAAAAGTATCTCTAACCCTATCCCTCAACATAACCCTAACACTAGGTCCAATCGGAACCCTAACCGGATCTCTAAACCTAGCCGTCAACATAACCCTAACCCTAGGTCCAATCGGAACCCTAACCGGATCTCTAACCCTAGCCCTCAACATAACCCTACCCCTATGTCCAATCGGAACCCTAACAGGATCTCTAACCCTGGCCCTCAACATAACCCTAACCCTAGGTCCAATGGGAACCCTAACCGGATCTCTAACCCTAGCCCTCAACATAACCCTAACCCTAGGTCCAATCGTAACCCTAACCGGATCTCTAACCCTAGCCCTCAACATAACCCTAACCCTAGGTCCAATCGGAACCCTAACCGGATCTCTAACCCTAGCCCTCAACATAACCCTAACCCTAGGTCCAATCGGAACCCAAACCGGATCTCTAACCCTAGCCCTCAACATAACCCTAACCCTAGGTCCAATCGGAACCCTAACCGGATCTCTAACCCAAGTCCTCAACGTAACCCTAACCCTAGGTCCAATCGGAACCCTAACCGGATCTCTAACCCTAGTCCTCAACATAACCCTAACCCTAGGTCCAATCGGAACCCTAACCGGATCTCTAACCCTAGCCCTCAACATAACCCTACCCTTAGGTCCAATTGGAACCCTAACCGGATCTCTAACCCTAGCCCTCAACATAACCCTAACCCTAGGTCCAATCGGAACCCTAACCGGATCTCTAACCCTAGCCCTCAACATAACTGTAACCCTAGGTCCAATCGTAACCCTAACCGGATCTCGAACCCTAGCCCTCAACATAACCCTAACCCTAGGTCCAATCGGAACCCTAACCGGATCTCTAACCCTAGCCCTCAACATAACCCTAACCCTAGGTCCAATCGGAACCCTAACCGGATCTCTAACCCTAGCCCTCAAAATAACCCTAACGCTAGGTCCAATCGTAACCATAACCGGATCTCTAACCCTAGCCCTCAACATTACCCTAACCTTAGGTCCAATCGGAACCCTAACCGGATCTCTAACCCTAGCCCTCAACATAACCCTAACCCTAGGTCCAATGGGAACTCTAACCGGATCTCTAACCCTAGCCCTCAACATAACCCTAACCCTAGCTCCAATCGTATCCCTAACCGGATCTCTAACCCTAGCCCTCAACATAACCCTAACCCTAGCTCCAATCGTAACCCAAACCGGATCTCTAACCCTAGCCCTCAACATAACCCTAAACCTAGGTCCAATCGTATCCCTAACCAGATCTCTAACCCTAGCCCTCAACATAACCCTAACCCTAGGTCCAATCGGATCCCTAACCGGATCTCTAACCTTAGCCCTCAACATAACCCTAACCCTAGGTCCAATCGTAACCATAACCGGATCTCTAACCCTAGCCCTCAACATTACCCTAACCCTAGGTCCAATCGGAAACCTAACCGGATCTCTAACCCTAGCCCTTAACATAACCCTAACCCTAGTACCAATCGGAACCCTAACCGGAACTCTAACCCTCGCTCTCAACATAACCCTAACCCTAGGTCCAATCGGAACCCTAACAGGATCTCTAACCCTAGCCCTCAACATAACCCTAACCCTAGCTCCAATCGTAACCCAAACCGAATCTCTAACCCTAGCCCTCAACATAACCCTAAACCTAGGTCCAATCGTATCCCTAACCAGATCTCTAACCCTAGCCCTCAACATAACCCTAACCCTAGGTCCAATCGGATCCCTAACCGGATCTCTAACCTTAGCCCTCAACATAACCCTAACCCTAGGTCCAATCGTAACCATAACCGGATCTCTAACCCTAGCCCTCAACATTACCCTAACCCTAGGTCCAATCGGAAACCTAACCGGATCTCTAACCCTAGCCCTTAACATAACCCTAACCCTAGGACCAATCGGAACCCTAACCGGAACTCTAACCCTCGCTCTCAACATAACCCTAACCCTAGGTCCAATCGGAACCCTAACAGGATCTCTAACCCTAGCCCTCAACATAACCCTAACCCTAGCTCCAATCGTAACCCAAACCGGATCTCTAACCCTAGCCCTCAACATAACCCTAAACCTAGGTCCAATTGTATCCCTAACCAGATCTCTAACCCTAGCCCTCAACATAACCCTAACCCTAGGTCCAATCGGATCCCTAACCGGATCTCTAACCTTAGCCCTCAACATAACCCTAACCCTAGGTCCAATCGTAACCATAACCGGATCTCTAACCCTAGCCCTCAACATTACCCTAACCCTAGGTCCAATCGGAAACCTAACCGGATCTCTAACCCTAGCCCTTAACATAACCCTAACCCTAGGACCAATCGGAACCGTAACCGGAACTCTAACCCTCGCTCTCAACATAACCCTAACCCTAGGTCCAATCGGAACCCTAACAGGATCTCTAACCCTAGTCCTCAACGTAATCCTAACCCTAGGTCCAGTCGTAACCCTAAAAGTATCTCTAACCCTATCCCTCAACATAACCCTAACACTAGGTCCAATCGGAACCCTAACCGGATCTCTAAACCTAGCCGTCAACATAACCCTAACCCTAGGTCCAATCGGAACCCTAACCGGATCTCTAACCCTAGCCCTCAACATAACCCTACCCCTATGTCCAATCGGAACCCTAACAGGATCTCTAACCCTGGCCCTCAACATAACCCTAACCCTAGGTCCAATGGGAACCCTAACCGGATCTCTAACCCTAGCCCTCAACATAACCCTAACCCTAGGTCCAATCGTAACCCTAACCGGATCTCTAACCCTAGCCCTCAACATAACCCTAACCCTAGGTCCAATCGGAACCCTAACCGGATCTCTAACCCTAGCCCTCAACATAACCCTAACCCTAGGTCCAATCGGAACCCAAACCGGATCTCTAACCCTAGCCCTCAACATAACCCTAACCCTAGGTCCAATCGGAACCCTAACCGGATCTCTAACCCAAGTCCTCAACGTAACCCTAACCCTAGGTCCAATCGTAACCCTAAAAGTATCTCTAACCCTATCCCTCAACATAACCCTAACCCTAGGTCCAATCGGAACCCTAACCGGATCTCTAACCCTAGTCCTCAACATAACCCTAACCCTAGGTCCAATCGGAACCCTAACCGGATCTCTAACCCTAGCCCTCAACATAACCCTACCCTTAGGTCCAATTGGAACCCTAACCGGATCTCTAACCCTAGCCCTCAACATAACCCTAACCCTAGGTCCAATCGGAACCCTAACCGGATCTCTAACCCTAGCCCTCAACATAACTGTAACCCTAGGTCCAATCGTAACCCTAACCGGATCTCGAACCCTAGCCCTCAACATAACCCTAACCCTAGGTCCAATCGGAACCCTAACCGGATCTCTAACCCTAGCCCTCAACATAACCCTAACCCTAGGTCCAATCGGAACCCTAACCGGATCTCTAACCCTAGCCCTCAAAATAACCCTAACGCTAGGTCCAATCGTAACCATAACCGGATCTCTAACCCTAGCCCTCAACATTACCCTAACCTTAGGTCCAATCGGAACCCTAACCGGATCTCTAACCCTAGCCCTCAACATAACCCTAACCCTAGGTCCAATGGGAACTCTAACCGGATCTCTAACCCTAGCCCTCAACATAACCCTAACCCTAGCTCCAATCGTATCCCTAACCGGATCTCTAACCCTAGCCCTCAACATAACCCTAACCCTAGCTCCAATCGTAACCCAAACCGGATCTCTAACCCTAGCCCTCAACATAACCCTAAACCTAGGTCCAATCGTATCCCTAACCAGATCTCTAACCCTAGCCCTCAACATAACCCTAACCCTAGGTCCAATCGGATCCCTAACCGGATCTCTAACCTTAGCCCTCAACATAACCCTAACCCTAGGTCCAATCGTAACCATAACCGGATCTCTAACCCTAGCCCTCAACATTACCCTAACCCTAGGTCCAATCGGAAACCTAACCGGATCTCTAACCCTAGCCCTTAACATAACCCTAACCCTAGGACCAATCGGAACCCTAACCGGAACTCTAACCCTCGCTCTCAACATAACCCTAACCCTAGGTCCAATCGGAACCCTAACAAGATCTCTAACCCTAGTCCTCAACGTAATCCTAACCCTAGGTCCAGTCGTAACCCTAAAAGTATCTCTAACCCTATCCCTCAACATAACCCTAACACTAGGTCCAATCGGAACCCTAACCGGATCTCTAAACCTAGCCGTCAACATAACCCTAACCCTAGGTCCAATCGGAACCCTAACCGGATCTCTAACCCTAGCCCTCAACATAACCCTACCCCTATGTCCAATCGGAACCCTAACAGGATCTCTAACCCTGGCCCTCAACATAACCCTAACCCTAGGTCCAATGGGAACCCTAACCGGATCTCTAACCCTAGCCCTCAACATAACCCTAACCCTAGGTCCAATCGTAACCCTAACCGGATCTCTAACCCTAGCCCTCAACATAACCCGAACCCTAGGTCCAATCGGAACCCAAACCGGATCTCTAACCCTAGCCCTCAACATAACCCTAAACCTAGGTCCAATCGTATCCCTAACCAGATCTCTAACCCTAGCCCTCAACATAACCCTAACCCTAGGTCCAATCGGATCCCTAACCGGATCTCTAACCTTAGCCCTCAACATAACCCTAACCCTAGGTCCAATCGTAACCATAACCGGATCTCTAACCCTAGCCCTCAACATTACCCTAACCCTAGGTCCAATCGGAAACCTAACCGGATCTCTAACCCTAGCCCTTAACATAACCCTAACCCTAGGACCAATCGGAACCCTAACCGGAACTCTAACCCTCGCTCTCAACATAACCCTAACCCTAGGTCCAATCGGAACCCTAACAGGATCTCTAACCCTAGTCCTCAACGTAATCCTAACCCTAGGTCCAGTCGTAACCCTAAAAGTATCTCTAACCCTATCCCTCAACATAACCCTAACACTAGGTCCAATCGGAACCCTAACCGGATCTCTAAACCTAGCCGTCAACATAACCCTAACCCTAGGTCCAATCGGAACCCTAACCGGATCTCTAACCCTAGCCCTCAACATAACCCTACCCCTATGTCCAATCGGAACCCTAACAGGATCTCTAACCCTGGCCCTCAACATAACCCTAACCCTAGGTCCAATGGGAACCCTAACCGGATCTCTAACCCTAGCCCTCAACATAACCCTAACCCTAGGTCCAATCGTAACCCTAACCGGATCTCTAACCCTAGCCCTCAACATAACCCTAACCCTAGGTCCAATCGGAACCCTAACCGGATCTCTAACCCTAGCCCTCAACATAACCCTAACCCTAGGTCCAATCGGATCCCTAACCGGATCTCTAACCTTAGCCCTCAACATAACCCTAACCGTAGGTCCAATCGTAACCATAACCGGATCTCTAAACCTGGCCCTCAACATTACCCTAACCCTAGGTCCAATCGGAACCCTAACCGGATGTCTAACCCTAGCCCTCAACATAACCCTAACCCTAGATCCAATCGGAACCCTAACCGGATCTCTAACCCTAGCCCTAACATAACCCTAACCCTAGGTCCAATCGTAACCCTAACCGGATCTCTAACCTAGACCTCAACATAACCCTAACCCTAGGTCCAATCGGAACCCTAACCGGATCTCTAACCCTAGCCCTCAACATAACCCTAACCCTAGGTCCAATCGGAACCCTAACCGGATCTCTAACCCTAGCCCTCAACATAACCATAACCCTAGGACCAATCGGAACCCTAAATGGATATCTAACCCTTCCCCTCAACGTAACCCTAACCCTAGGTCCAATCGGAACCCTAACCGGATCTCTATCCCAAGCCCTCAACATAATCCTAACCCTAGGTCCAATCGGAACCCTAACCGGATCTCTAACCCTAGCCCTCAACATAACCCTAACCCTAGGTCCACTCGGAACCCTAACCGGATCTCTAACCCTCGCCCTCAACATAACCCTAACCCTAGGTCCAATCGGAACCCTAACCGGATCTCTAACCCTAGCCCTCAACATAACCCTAACCCTAGGTCCAATCGGAACCCTAACCGGAACTCTAACCCTAGCCCTCAAAATAACCCTAACCCTAGGTCCAATCGGAACCCTAACCGGAACTCTAACCCTAGCCCTCAACATAACCCTAACCCTAGGTCCAATCCGAACCCTAACCGGATATCTATCCCTAGCCCTCAACATAACCCTAACCCTAAGTCCAATCGGAACCCTAACAGGATCTCTAACCCTAGCCCTCAACATAACCCTAACCCTAGGTCCAATCGGAACCCTAAATGGATATCTAAAACTAGCCCTCAACGTAACCATTAACCCTAGGTGCAATCGGAACCCTAACCGGATATCTAACCCTAGCCCTCAACATAACCCTAACCCTAGGTCCAATCGGAACCCTAATGGGATCTCTACCCATCGCCCTCAACATAACCCTAACCCTAGGTCCAATCGGAACCCTAACCGGATCTCTAACCCTAGCCCTCAACATAACCCTAAACCTAGGTCGAATCGGAACCCTAACCGGATCTCTAACCCTAGCCCTCAACATAACCCTAACCGTAGGTCCAATCCG
Source organism: Miniopterus natalensis (assembly GCF_054644295.1). Taxonomy (NCBI): domain Eukaryota; kingdom Metazoa; phylum Chordata; class Mammalia; order Chiroptera; family Miniopteridae; genus Miniopterus; species Miniopterus natalensis. Next base: position 2,334,006 of record NC_142094.1, read on the forward strand.
AACCCTAACCGGATATCTATCCCTAGCCCTCAACATAACCCTAACCCTAAGTCCAATCGGAACCCTAACCGGATCTCTAACCCTAGCCCTCAACATAACCCTAACCCTAGGTCCAATCGGAACCCTAAATGGATATCTAAAACTAGCCCTCAACGTAACCATTAACCCTAGGTGCAATCGGAACCCTAACCGGATATCTAACCCTAGCCCTCAACATAACCCTAACCCTAGGTCCAATCGGAACCCTAATGGGATCTCTACCCATCGCCCGAACATAACCCTAACCCTAGGTCCAATCGGAACCCTAACCGGATCTCTAACCCTAGCCCTCAACATAACCCTAACCCGAGGTCGAATCGGAACCCTAACCGGATCTCTAACCCTAGCCCTCAACATAACCCTAACCCTAGGTCCAATCGGAACCCTAACCGGATATCTATCCCTAGCCCTCAACATAACCCTAACCCTACGTCCAATCGGAACCCTAACCGGATCTCTAACCCTAGCCCTCAACATAACCCTAACCCTAGGTCCAATCGGAACCCTAAATGGATATCTAAAACTAGCCCTCAACGTAACCATTAACCCTAGGTGCAATCGGAACCCTAACCGGATATCTAACCCTAGCCCTCAACATAACCCTAACCCTAGGTCCAATCGGAACCCTAATGGGATCTCTACCCATCGCCCTCAACATAACCCTAACCCTAGGTCCAATCGGAACCCTAACCGGATCTCTAACCCTAGCCCTCAACATAACCCTAACCCTAGGTCGAATCGGAACCCTAACCGGATCTCTAACCCTAGCCCTCAACATAACCCTAACCCTAGGTCCAATCCGAAACCTAACCGGATATCTATCCCTAGCCCTCAACATAACCCTAACCCTAAGTCCAATCGGAACCCTAACCGGATCTCTAACCATAGCCCTCAACATAACCCTAACCCTAGGTCCAATCGGAACCCTAAATGGATATCTAAAACTAGCCCTCAACGTAACCATTAACCCTAGGTGCAATCGGAACCCTAACCGGATCTCTAACCCTAGCCCTCAACATAACCCTAACCCTAGGTCCAATCGGAACCCTAACCGGATCTCTAACCCTAGCCCTCAACATAACCCTAACACTAGGTCCAATCGGACCCTAACCGGACCTCTAACCCTAGCCCTCAACATAACCCTAACCCTAGGTCCAATCCGAAACATAACCGGATCTCTAAACCTAGCCCTCAACATAACCCTAACCCTAGGTCCAATCGGAACCCTAACCGGACCTCTAACCCTAGCCCTCAACATAACCCTAACCCTAGGTCCAATCGGAACCCTAACCGGATCTGTATACGTAGCCCTCAACATAACCCTAACCCTAGATCCAATCGGAACCCTAACCCGATCTGTATACCTAGCCCTCAACATAACCCTAACCCTAGGTCCAATCGGAATCCTAACAGGATCTCTAACCCTAGCCCTCAACATAACCCTAACCCTAGGTCCAATCGGAACCCTAACCGGATCTCTAACCCTAGCCCTCAACATAACCCTAACCCTAGGTCCACTCGGAACCCTAACCGGATCTCTAACCCTCGCCCTCAACATAACCCTAACCCTAGGTCCAATCGGAACCCTAACCGGATCTCTAACCCTAGCCCTCAACATAACCCTAACCCTGGGTCCAATCGGAACCCTAACCGGAACTCTAACCCTAGCCCTCAAAATAACCCTAACCCTAGGTCCAATCGGAACCCTAACCGGAACTCTAACCCTAGCCCTCAACATAACCCTAACCCTAGGTCCAATCCGAACCCTAACCGGATATCTATCCCTAGCCCTCAACATAACCCTAACCCTAGGTCCAATCGGAACCCTAACAGGATCTCTCACCCTAGCCCTCAACATAACCCTAACCCTAGGTCCAATCGGAACCCTAAATGGATATCTAACCCTAGCCCTCAACATAACCCTAACCCTAGGTCCAATCGGAACCCTAAATGGATATCTAACCCTAGCCCTCAACGTAACCATTAACCCTAGGTGCAATCGGAACCCTAACCGGATATCTAACCCTAGCCCTCAACATAACCGTAACCCTAGGTCCAATCGGAACCCTAACGGGATCTCTACCCCTCGCCCTCAACATAACCCTAAGCCTAGGTCCAATCGGAATCCTAACCGGATATCTAACCCTAGCCCTCAACATAACCCTAACCCTAGGTCGAATCGGAACCCTAACCGGTTCTCTAACCCTAGCCCTCAACATAACCCTAACCCTAGGTCGAATCGGAACCCTAACCGGATCTGTATACCTAGCCCTCAACATAACCCTAACCCTAGGTCGAATCGGAACCCTAACCGGATCTCTAAACCTAGCCCTCAACATAACCCTATCCCTAGGTCCACTCGGAACCCTAACAGGAACTCTACCCCTCGCCCTCAACATAACCCTAACACTAGGTCCAATCGGAACCCTACCCGGATCTCTAACCCTAGCTCTACACATAAGCCTAACCCTAGGTCCAATTGGTACCCTATCCGGATCTCTATCCCTAGCCGTCAACATAACGCTAACCCTAGGTCCAATCAGAACCCTAAAAGTATCTCTAACCCTATCCCTCAACATAACCCTAAACCTATTTGCAATAGTAACGCTAACCGGATCTCTAACCCTAGCCCTCAACATAACCCTAACCGTAGGTCCAATCGGAACCCTAACCGGATCTCTAACCCTAGCCCTCAACATAACCCTAACCCTAGGTCCAATCGGAACCCTAATGGGATCTCTACCCATCGCCCTCAACATAACCCTAACCCTAGGTCCAATCGGAACCCTAACCGGATCTCTAACCCTAGCCCTCAACATAACCCTAACCCTAGGTCGAATCGGAACCCTAACCGGATCTCTAACCCTAGCCCTCAACATAACCCTAACCCTAGGTCCAATCCGAACCCTAACCGGATATCTATCCCTAGCCCTCAACATAACCCTAACCCTAAGTCCAATCGGAACCCTAACCGGATCTCTAACCCTAGCCCTCAACATAACCCTAACCCTAGGTCCAATCGGAACCCTAAATGGATATCTAAAACTAGCCCTCAACGTAACCATTAACCCTAGGTGCAATCGGAACCCTAACCAGATATCTAACCCTAGCCCTCAACATAACCCTAACCCTAGGTCCAATCGGAACCCTAATGGGATCTCTACCCATCGCCCGAACATAACCCTAACCCTAGGTCCAATCGGAACCCTAACCGGATCTCTAACCCTAGCCCTCAACATAACCCTAACCCTAGGTCGAATCGGAACCCTAACCGGATCTCTAACCCTAGCCCTCAACATAACCCTAACCCTAGGTCCAATCCGAACCCTAACCGGATATCTATCCCTAGCCCTCAACATAACCCTAACCCTAAGTCCAATCGGAACCCTAACCGGATCTCTAACCCTAGCCCTCAACATAACCCTAACCCTAGGTCGAATCGGAACCCTAACCGGATCTCTAACCCTAGCCCTCAACATAACCCTAACCCTAGGTCCAATCCGAACCCTAACCGGATATCTATCCCTAGCCCTCAACATAACCCTAACCCTAAGTCCAATCGGAACCCTAACCGGATCTCTAACCCTAGCCCTCAACATAACCCTAACCCTAGGTCCAATCGGAACCCTAACCGGATCTCTAACCCTAGCCCTCAACATAACCCTAACCCTAGGTCGAATCGGAACCCTAACCGGATCTCTAACCCTAGCCCTCAACATAACCCTAACCCTAGGTCCAATCCGAACCCTAACCGGATATCTATCCCTAGCCCTCAACATAACCCTAACCCTAAGTCCAATCGGAACCCTAACCGGATCTCTAACCCTAGCCCTCAACATAACCCTAACCCTAGGTCCAATCGGAACCCTAAATGGATATCTAAAACTAGCCCTCAACGTAACCATTAACCCTAGGTGCAATCGGAACCCTAACCGGATATCTAACCCTAGCCCTCAACATAACCCTAACCCTAGGTCCAATCGGAACCCTAATGGGATCTCTACCCATCGCCCGAACATAACCCTAACCCTAGGTCCAATCGGAACCCTAACCGGATCTCTAACCCTAGCCCTCAACATAACCCTAACCCTAGGTCGAATCGGAACCCTAACCGGATCTCTAACCCTAGCCCTCAACATAACCCTAACCCTAGGTCCAATCCGAACCCTAACCGGATATCTATCCCTAGCCCTCAACATAACCCTAACCCTAAGTCCAATCGGAACCCTAACCGGATCTCTAACCCTAGCCCTCAACATAACCCTAACCCTAGGTCCAATCGGAACCCTAAATGGATATCTAAAACTAGCCCTCAACGTAACCATTAACCCTAGGTGCAATCGGAACCCTAACCGGATATCTAACCCTAGCCCTCAACATAACCCTAACCCTAGGTCCAATCGGAACCCTAATGGGATCTCTACCCATCGCCCTCAACATAACCCTAACCCTAGGTCCAATCGGAACCCTAACCGGATCTCTAACCCTAGCCCTCAACATAACCCTAACCCTAGGTCGAATCGGAACCCTAACCGGATCTCTAACCCTAGCCCTCAACATAACCCTAACCCTAGGTCCAATCCGAAACCTAACCGGATATCTATCCCTAGCCCTCAACATAACCCTAACCCTAAGTCCAATCGGAACCCTAACCGGATCTCTAACCCTAGCCCTCAACATAACCCTAACCCTAGGTCCAATCGGAACCCTAAATGGATATCTAAAACTAGCCCTCAACGTAACCATTAACCCTAGGTGCAATCGGAACCCTAACCGGATCTCTAACCCTAGCCCTCAACATAACCCTAACCCTAGGTCCAATCGGAACCCTAACCGGATCTCTAACCCTAGCCCTCAACATAACCCTAACACTAGGTCCAATCGGAACCCTAACCGGATCTCTAACCCTAGCCCTCAACATAACCCTAACCCTAGGTCCAATCCGAAACATAACCGGATCTCTAAACCTAGCCCTCAACATAACCCTAACCCTAGGTCCAATCGGAACCCTAACCGGACCTCTAACCCTAGCCCTCAACATAACCCTAACCCTAGGTCCAATCGGAACCCTAACCGGATCTGTATACGTAGCCCTCAACATAACCCTAACCCTAGGTCCAATCGGAACCCTAACCGGAACTCTAACCCTAGCCCTCAACATAACCCTAACCCTAGGTCCAATCCGAACCCTAACCGGATATCTATCCCTAGCCCTCAACATAACCCTAACCCTAGGTCCATTCGGAACCCTAACAGGATCTCTAACCCTAGCCCTCAACATAACCCTAACCCTAGGTCCAATCGGAACCCTAAATGGATATCTAACCCTAGCCCTCAACGTAACCATTAACCCTAGGTGCAATCGGAACCCTAACCGGATATCTAACCCTAGCCCTCAACATAACCGTAACCCTAGGTCCAATCGGAACCCTAAAGGGATCTCTACCCCTCGCCCTCAACATAACCCTAAGCCTAGGTCCAATCGGAACCCTAACCGGATCTCTAACCCTAGCCCTCAACATAACCTTAACCCTAGGTCGAATCGGAACCCTAACCGGTTCTCTAACCCTAGCCCTCAACATAACCCTAACCCTAGGTCGAATCGGAACCCTAACAGGATCTCTAACCCTAGCCCTCAACATAACCTTAACCCTAGGTCGAATCGGAACCCTAACCGGTTCTCTAACCCTAGCCCTCAACATAACCTTAACCCTAGGTCGAATCGGAACCCTAACCGGATCTGTATACCTAGCCCTCAACATAACCCTAACCCTAGGTCCAATCGGAAACCTAACCGGATCTCTAACCCTAGCCCTTAACATAACCCTAACCCTAGGTCCAATCGGAACCCTAACCGGATCTGTATACCTAGCCCTCAACATAACCCTAACCCTAGGTCCAATAGGAACCCTAACGGGATCTCTACCCCTCGCCCTCAACATAACCCTAACCCTAGGTCCAATCGGAACCCTAACCGGATCTCTAACCCTAACCCTCAACATAACCCTAACCCTAGGTCCAATCGGAACCCTAACCTGATCTCTAACACTAGCCCTCAACATAACCCTATCCCTAGGTCCAATCGGAACCGTAAACGGAACTCTAACCCTAGCCCTCAACATAACCCTAACCCTAGGTCCAATCGGAACCCTATCCGGATCTGTATACCTAGGCCTCAACATAACCCTAACCCTAGGTCCAATCGGAAACCTAACCGGATCTCTAACACTAGCCCTCAACATAACCCTAACCCTAGGTCCAATCGGAACCCTAACCGGATCTCTAACCATAGCCCTCAACATAACCCTAACCCTAGGTCCAATCGGAACCCTAACCGGATCTCTAAACCTAGCCCTCAACATAACCCTATCCCTAGGTCCACTCGGAACCCTAACAGGAACTCTACCCCTCGCCCTCAACATAACCCTAACACTAGGTCCAATCGGAACCCTACCCGGATCTCTAACCCTAGCTCTACACATAAGCCTAACCCTAGGTCCAATTGGTACCCTATCCGGATCTCTATCCCTAGCCGTCAACATAACGCTAACCCTAGGTCCAATCGTAACCCTAAAAGTATCTCTAACCCTATCCCTCAACATAACCCTAAACCTATTTGCAATAGTAACGCTAACCGGATCTCTAACCCTAGCCCTCAACATAACCCTAACCGTAGGTCCAATCGGAACCCTAACCGGATCTCTAACCCTAGCCCTCAACATAACCCTAACCCTAGGTCCAATCGTAACCCTAACCGGATCTCTAAACCTAGCCCTTAACATAACCGTAACCCTAGGTCCAATCGGAACCCTAACCGGAACTCTAACCCTCGCTCTCAACATAACCCTAAACCTAGGTCCAATCGGAACCCTAACCGGATATCTAACCCTAGCCCAGAACATTATCCTAACCCTGGGTCCAATCGGAAGCCTACCCGGATCTCTAACCCTAGCCCTACACATAAGCCTAACCCTAGGTCCAATTGGAACCATATCCGGAACTCTATCCCTAGCCATCAACATAACCCTAACACTAGGTCCAAATGTAACCCTAAAAGTATCTCTAACCCTATCCCTCAACATAACCCTAACCCTAGGTCCAATCAGAACCCTAACCGGATCTCTAACCCTAGCCCTCACCATAACCCTAACCCTAGGTCCAATCGGAACCCTAACCGGATCTCTAACCCTAGCCCTCAACATAATCCTAACCCTATGTCCAATCGGAACATTAAACGGATCTCTAATCCTAGCCCTCAACATATCCCTCACCCTAGGTCCAATCGTAACCCTGCCGGGATCTCTAACACTAGCCCTCAACATAACCCTAACCCTAGGTCCAATCGGAACCCTACCCGGATATCTAACCTTAGCCCTACACATAACCCTAACCCTAGGTCCAATCGGAACCCTAACAGGATCTCTAACCCTATTCCTCAACGTAATCCTAACCCTAGGTCCAGTCGTAACCCTAAAAGTATCTCTAACCCTATCCCTCAACATAACCCTAAGACTAGGTCCAATCGGAACCCTAACCGGATCTCTAAACCTAGCCGTCAACATAACCCTAACCCTAGGTCCAATCGGAACCCTAACCGGATCTCTAACCCTAGCCCTTAACATAACCCTAACCCTAGGTCCAATCGGAACCCTAACCGGAACTCTAACCCTCGCTCTCAACATAACCCTAACCCTAGGTCCAATCGGAACCCTAACAGGATCTCTAACCCTAGTCCTCAACGTAATCCTAACCCTAGGTCCAGTCGTAACCCTAAAAGTATCTCTAACCCTATCCCTCAACATAACCCTAACCCTAGGTACAATCAGAACCCTAACCGGATCTCTAACCCTAGCCCTCAACATAACCCTAACCCTAGGTCCAATCGGAACCCTAACCGGATCTGTATACCTAGCCCTCAACATAACCCTAACCCTAGGTCCAATCGGAACCCTAACCGGAACTCTAACCCTCGCCTTCAACATAACCCTAACCCTAGGTCCAATCGGAACACTAACCAGATCTCTAACCCTAGCCCTCAACATAACCCTAACCCTAGGTCCAATCGGAACCCTAACCGGATCCCTATCCCTAGCCCTCAACATAACCCTAACCCTAGGACCAATCCGAACCCTAACCGGATCTCTACCCCTCGCACTCAACATAACCCTAACCCTAGGTCCAATCGGAACCCTAACCGGAACTCTAACCCTAGCCCTCAAAATAACCCTAACCCTAGGTCCAATCGGAACCCTAACCGGATCTCTAACCCTAGCCCTCAACATAACCCTAACCCTAGGACCAATCGGAACCCTAAATGGATATCTAACGCTTCCCCTCAACGTAACCCTAACCCTAGGTCCAATCGGAACCCTAACCGGATCTCTAACCCTAGCCCTCAACATAACCCTAACCCTAGGTCCAATCGGAACCCTAACCGGATCTCTAACCCTAGCCCTCAACATAACCCTAACCCTAGGTCCAATCGGAACCCTAACCGGATCTCTAACCCTAGCCCTCAACATAACCATAACCCTAGGACCAATCGGAACCCTAAATGGATATCTAACCCTTCCCCTCAACGTAACCCTAACCCTAGGTCCAATCGGAACCCTAACCGGATCTCTATCCCAAGCCCTCAACATAACCCTAACCCTAGGTCCAATCGGAACCCTAACCGGATCTCTAACCCTAGCCCTCAACATAACCCTAACCCTAGGTCCACTCGGAACCCTAACCGGATCTCTAACCCTCGCCCTCAACATAACCCTAACCCTAGGTCCAATCGGAACCCTAACCGGATCTCTAACCCTAGCCCTCAACATAACCCTAACCCTAGGTCCAATCGGAACCCTAACCGGAACTCTAAACCTAGCCCTCAAAATAACCCTAACCCTAGGTCCAATCGGAACCCTAACCGGAACTCTAACCCTAGCCCTCAACATAACCCTAACCCTAGGTCCAATCCGAACCCTAACCGGATATCTATCCCTAGCCCTCAACATAACCCTAACCCTAAGTCCAATCGGAACCCTAACAGGATCTCTAACCCTAGCCCTCAACATAACCCTAACCCTAGGTCCAATCGGAACCCTAAATGGATATCTAAAACTAGCCCTCAACGTAACCATTAACCCTAGGTGCAATCGGAACCCTAACCGGATATCTAACCCTAGCCCTCAACATAACCCTAACCCTAGGTCCAATCGGAACCCTAATGGGATCTCTACCCATCGCCCTCAACATAACCCTAACCCTAGGTCCAATCGGAACCCTAACCGGATCTCTAACCCTAGCCCTCAACATAACCCTAACCCTAGGTCGAATCGGAACCCTAACCGGATCTCTAACCCTAGCCCTCAACATAACCCTAACCCTAGGTCCAATCGGAACCCTAACCCGATCTGTATACCTAGCCCTCAACATAACCCTAACCCTAGGTCCAATCGGAACCCTAACAGGATCTCTAACCCTAGCCCTCAACATAACCCTAACCCTAGGTCCAATCGGAACCCTAACCGGATCTCTAACCCTAGCCCTCAACATAACCCTAACCCTAGGTCCACTCGGAACCCTAACCGGATCTCTAACCCTCGCCCTCAACATAACCCTAACCCTAGGTCCAATCGGAACCCTAACCGGATCTCTAACCCTAGCCCTCAACATAACCCTAACCCTAGGTCCAATCGGAACCCTAACCGGAACTCTAACCCTAGCCCTCAAAATAACCCTAACCCTAGGTCCAATCGGAACCCTAACCGGAACTCTAACCCTAGCCCTCAACATAACCCTAACCCTAGGTCCAATCCGAACCCTAACCGGATATCTATCCCTAGCCCTCAACATAACCCTAACCCTAGGTCCAATCGGAACCCTAACAGGATCTCTAACCCTAGCCCTCAACATAACCCTAACCCTAGGTCCAATCGGAACCCTAAATGGATATCTAACCCTAGCCCTCAACGTAACCATTAACCCTAGGTGCAATCGGAACCCTAACGGGATCTCTACCCCTCGCCCTCAACATAACCCTAAGCCTAGGTCCAATCGGAACCCTAACCGGATCTCTAACCCTAGCCCTCAACATAACCCTAACCCTAGGTCGAATCGGAACCCTAACCGGATCTCTAACCCTAGCCCTCAACATAACCCTAACCCTAGGTCGAATCGGAACCCTAACAGGATCTCTAACCCTAGTCCTCAACATAACCCTAACCCTAGGTCCAATCGGAAACCTAACCGGATCTCTAACCCTAGCCCTTAACATAACCCTAACCCTAGGTCCAATCGGAACCCTAACCGGATCTGTATACCTAGCCCTCAACATAACCCTAACCCTAGGTCCAATAGGAACCCTAACGGGATCTCTACCCCTCGCCCTCAACATAACCCTAACCCTAGGTCCAATCGGAACCCTAACCGGATCTCTAACCCTAACCCTCAACATAACCCTAACCCTAGGTCCAATCGGAACCCTAACCGGATCTCTAACCCTAACCCTCAACATAACCCTAACCCTAGGTCCAATCGGAACCCTAACCTGATCTCTAACACTAGCCCTCAACATAACCCTAACCCTAGGTCCAATCGGAACCGTAAACGGAACTCTAACCCTAGCCCTCAACATAACCCTAACCCTAGGTCCAATCGGAACCCTATCCGGATCTGTATACCTAGGCCTCAACATAACCCTAACCCTAGGTCCAATAGGAAACCTAACCGGATCTCTAACACTAGCCCTCAACATAACCCTAACCCTAGGTCCAATCGGAACCCTAACCGGATCTCTAACCATAGCCCTCAACATAACCCTAACCCTAGGTCCAATCGGAACCCTAACCGGATCTCTAAACCTAGCACTCAACATAACCCTATCCCTAGGTCCACTCGGAACCCTAACAGGAACTCTACCCCTCGCCCTCAACATAACCCTAACACTAGGTCCAATCGGAACCCTACCCGGATCTCTAACCCTAGCTCTACACATAAGCCTAACCCTAGGTCCAATTAGTACCCTATCCGGATCTCTATCCCTAGCCGTCAACATAACGCTAACCCTAGGTCCAATCGTAACCCTAAAAGTATCTCTAACCCTATCCCTCAACATAACCCTAAACCTATTTGCAATAGTAACGCTAACCGGATCTCTAGCCCTAGCCCTCAACATAACCCTAACCGTAGGTCCAATCGGAATCCTAACCGGATCTCTAACCCTAGCCCTCAACATAACCCTAACCCTAGGTCCAATCTGAACCCTAACCGGATCTCTAACCCTAGCCCTCAACATAACCCTAACCGTAGGTCCAATCGGAACCCTAACCGGATCTCTAACCCTAGCCCTCAACATAACCCTAACCCTAGGTCCAATCGGAACCCTAACCGGATCTCTAACCCTAGCCCTCAACATAACCCTAACACTAGGTCCAATCGGAACCCTAACCGGATATCTAACCCTAGCCCTCAACATAACCCTAACCCTAGGTCCAATCCGAAACATAACCGGATCTCTAAACCTAGCCCTCAACATAACCCTAACCCTAGGTCCAATCGGAACCCTAACCGGACCTCTAACCCTAGCCCTCAACATAACCCTAACCCTAGGTCCAATCGGAACCCTAACCGGATCTGTATACGTAGCCCTCAACATAACCCTAACCCTAGGTCCAATCGGAACCCTAACCCGATCTGTATACCTAGCCCTCAACATAACCCTAACCCTAGGTCCAATCGGAACCCTAACAGGATCTCTAACCCTAGCCCTCAACATAACCCTAACCCTAGGTCCAATCGGAACCCTAACCGGATCTCTAACCCTAGCCCTCAACATAACCCTAACCCTAGGTCCACTCGGAACCCTAACCGGATCTCTAACCCTCGCCCTCAACATAACCCTAACCCTAGGTCCAATCGGAACCCTAACCGGATCTCTAACCCTAGCCCTCAACATAACCCTAACCCTAGGTCCAATCGGAACCCTAACCGGAACTCTAACCCTAGCCCTCAAAATAACCCTAACCCTAGGTCCAATCGGAACCCTAACCGGAACTCTAACCCTAGCCCTCAACATAACCCTAACCCTAGGTCCAATCCGAACCCTAACCGGATATCTATCCCTAGCCCTCAACATAACCCTAACCCTAGGTCCAATCGGAACCCTAACAGGATCTCTAACCCTAGCCCTCAACATAACCCTAACCCTAGGTCCAATCGGAACCCTAAATGGATATCTAACCCTAGCCCTCAACGTAACCATTAACCCTAGGTGCAATCGGAACCCTAACGGGATCTCTACCCCTCGCCCTCAACATAACCCTAAGCCTAGGTCCAATCGGAACCCTAACCGGATCTCTAACCCTAGCCCTCAACATAACCCTAACCCTAGGTCGAATCGGAACCCTAACCGGATCTCTAACCCTAGCCCTCAACATAACCCTAACCCTAGGTCGAATCGGAACCCTAACAGGATCTCTAACCCTAGTCCTCAACATAACCCTAACCCTAGGTCCAATCGGAACCCTAACCGGATCTGTATACCTAGCCCTCAACATAACCCTAACCCTAGGTCCAATCGGAAACCTAACCGGATCTCTAACCCTAGCCCTTAACATAACCCTAACCCTAGGTCCAATCGGAACCCTAACCGGATCTGTATACCTAGCCCTCAACATAACCCTAACCCTAGGTCCAATAGGAACCCTAACGGGATCTCTACCCCTCGCCCTCAACATAACCCTAACCCTAGGTCCAATCGGAACCCTAACCGGATCTCTAACCCTAACCCTCAACATAACCCTAACCCTAGGTCCAATCGGAACCCTAACCTGATCTCTAACACTAGCCCTCAACATAACCCTAACCCTAGGTCCAATCGGAACCGTAAACGGAACTCTAACCCTAGCCCTCAACATAACCCTAACCCTAGGTCCAATCGGAACCCTATCCGGATCTGTATACCTAGGCCTCAACATAACCCTAACCCTAGGTCCAATAGGAAACCTAACCGGATCTCTAACACTAGCCCTCAACATAACCCTAACCCTAGGTCCAATCGGAACCCTAACCGGATCTCTAACCATAGCCCTCAACATAACCCTAACCCTAGGTCCAATCGGAACCCTAACCGGATCTCTAAACCTAGCCCTCAACATAACCCTATCCCTAGGTCCACTCGGAACCCTAACAGGAACTCTACCCCTCGCCCTCAACATAACCCTAACACTAGGTCCAATCGGAACCCTACCCGGATCTCTAACCCTAGCTCTACACATAAGCCTAACCCTAGGTCCAATTAGTACCCTATCCGGATCTCTATCCCTAGCCGTCAACATAACGCTAACCCTAGGTCCAATCGTAACCCTAAAAGTATCTCTAACCCTATCCCTCAACATAACCCTAAACCTATTTGCAATAGTAACGCTAACCGGATCTCTAACCCTAGCCCTCAACATAACCCTAACCGTAGGTCCAATCGGAATCCTAACCGGATCTCTAACCCTAGCCCTCAACATAACCCTAACCCTAGGTCCAATCTGAACCCTAACCGGATCTCTAACCCTAGCCCTCAACATAACCCTAACCGTAGGTCCAATCGGAACCCTAACCGGATCTCTAACCCTAGCCCTCAACATAACCCTAACCCTAGGTCCAATCGGAACCCTAACCGGATCTCTAACCCTAGCCCTCAACATAACCCTAACACTAGGTCCAATCGGAACCCTAACCGGATATCTAACCCTAGCCCTCAACATAACCCTAACCCTAGGTCCAATCCGAAACATAACCGGATCTCTAAACCTAGCCCTCAACATAACCCTAACCCTAGGTCCAATCGGAACCCTAACTGGACCTCTAACCCTAGCCCTCAACATAACCCTAACCCTAGGTCCAATCGGAACCCTAACCGGATCTGTATACGTAGCCCTCAACTTAACCCTAACCCTAGGTCCAATCGGAACCCTAACCCGATCTGTATACCTAGCCCTCAACATAACCCTAACCCTAGGTCCAATCGGAACCTTAACAGGATCTCTAACCCTAGCCCTCAACATAACCCTAACCCTAGGTCCAATCGGAACCCTAACCGGATCTCTAACCCTAGGCCTCAACATAACCCTAACCCTAGGTCCACTCGGAACCCTAACCGGATCTCTAACCCTCGCCCTCAACATAACCCTAACCCTAGGTCCAATCGGAACCCTAACCGGATCTCTAACCCTAGCCCTCAACATAACCCTAACCCTAGGTCCAATCGGAACCCTAACCGGAACTCTAACCCTAGCCCTCAAAATAACCCTAACCCTAGGTCCAATCGGAACCCTAACCGGAATTCTAACCCTAGCCCTCAACATAACCCTAACCCTAGGTCCAATCCGAACCCTAACCGGATATCTATCCCTAGCCCTCAACATAACCCTAACCCTAGGTGCAATCGGAACCCTAACCGGATATCTAACCCTAGCCCTCAACATAACCCTAACCCTAGGTCCAATCGGAACCCTAATGGGATCTCTACCCATCGCCCTCAACATAACCCTAACCCTAGGTCCAATCGGAACCCTAACCGGATCTCTAACCCTAGCCCTCAACATAACCCTAACCCTAGGTCGAATCGGAACCCTAACCGGATCTCTAACCCTAGCCCTCAACATAACCCTAACCCTAGGTCCAATCCGAAACCTAACCGGATATCTATCCCAAGCCCTCAACATAACCCTAACCCTAAGTCTAATCGGAACCCTAACCGGATCTCTAACCCTAGCCCTCAACATAACCCTAACCCTAGGTCCAATCGGAACCCTAAATGGATATCTAAAACTAGCCCTCAACGTAACCATTAACCCTAGGTGCAATCGGAACCCTAACCGGATCTCTAACCCTAGCCCTCAACATAACCCTAACCCTAGGTCCAATCGGAACCCTAACCGAATCTCTAACCCTAGCCCTCAACATAACCCTAACACTAGGTCCAATCGGAACCCTAACCGGATCTCTAACCCTAGCCCTCAACATAACCCTAACCCTAGGTCCAATCCGAAACATAACCGGATCTCTAAACCTAGCCCTCAACATAACCCTAACCCTAGGTCCAATCGGAACCCTAACCGGACCTCTAACCCTAGCCCTCAACATAACCCTAACCCTAGGTCCAATCGGAACCCTAACCGGATCTGTATACGTAGCCCTCAACATAACCCTAACCCTAGGTCCAATCGGGACCCTAACCCGATCTGTATACCTAGCCCTCAACATAACCCTAACCCTAGGTCCAATCGGAACCCTAACAGGATCTCTAACCCTAGCCCTCAACATAACCCTAACCCTAGGTCCAATCGGAACCCTAACCGGATCTCTAACCCTAGCCCTCAACATAACCCTAACCCTAGGTCCACTCGGAACCCTAACCGGATCTCTAACCCTCGCCCTCAACATAACCCTAACCCTAGGTCCAATCGGAACCCTAACCGGATCTCTAACCCTAGCCCTCAACATAACCCTAACCCTAGGTCCAATCGGAACCCTAACCTGATCTCTAACACTAGCCCTCAACATAACCCTAACCCTAGGTCCAATCGGAACCGTAAACGGAACTCTAACCCTAGCCCTCAACATAACCCTAACCCTAGGTCCAATCGGAACCCTATCCGGATCTGTATACCTAGGCCTCAACATAACCCTAACCCTAGGTCCAATAGGAAACCTAACCGGATCTCTAACACTAGCCCTCAACATAACCCTAACCCTAGGTCCAATCGGAACCCTAACCGGATCTCTAACCATAGCCCTCAACATAACCCTAACCCTAGGTCCAATCGGAACCCTAACCGGATCTCTAAACCTAGCCCTCAACATAACCCTATCCCTAGGTCCACTCGGAACCCTAACAGGAACTCTACCCCTCGCCCTCAACATAACCCTAACACTAGGTCCAATCGGAACCCTAACCGGATCTCTAACCCTAGCTCTACACATAAGCCTAACCCTAGGTCCAATTAGTACCCTATCCGGATCTCTATCCCTAGCCGTCAACATAACGCTAACCCTAGGTCCAATCGTAACCCTAAAAGTATCTCTAACCCTATCCCTCAACATAACCCTAAACCTATTTGCAATAGTAACGCTAACCGGATCTCTAACCCTAGCCCTCAACATAACCCTAACCGTAGGTCCAATCGGAATCCTAACCGGATCTCTAACCCTAGCCCTCAACATAACCCTAACCCTAGGTCCAATCGGAACCCTAACCGGATCTCTAACCCTAGCCCTCAACATAACCCTAACCGTAGGTCCAATCGGAACCCTAACCGGATCTCTAACCCTAGCCCTCAACATAACCCTAACCCTAGGTCCAATCGGAACCCTAACCGGATCTCTAACCCTAGCCCTCAACATAACCCTAACCCTAGGTCCAATCGGAACCCTAAATGGATATCTAAAACTAGCCCTCAACGTAACCATTAACCCTAGGTGCAATCGGAACCCTAACCGGATCTCTAACCCTAGCCCTCAACATAACCCTAACCCTAGGTCCAATCGGAACCCTAACCGGACCTCTAACCCTAGCCCTCAACATAACCCTAACCCTAGGTCCAATCGGAACCCTAACCGGATCTGTATACGTAGCCCTCAACTTAACCCTAACCCTAGGTCCAATCGGAACCCTAACCCGATCTGTATACCTAGCCCTCAACATAACCCTAACCCTAGGTCCAATCGGAACCTTAACAGGATCTCTAACCCTAGCCCTCAACATAACCCTAACCCTAGGTCCAATCGGAACCCTAACCGGATCTCTAACCCTAGGCCTCAACATAACCCTAACCCTAGGTCCACTCGGAACCCTAACCGGATCTCTAACCCTCGCCCTCAACATAACCCTAACCCTAGGTCCAATCGGAACCCTAACCGGATCTCTAACCGTAGCCCTCAACATAACCCTAACCCTAGGTCCAATCGGAACCCTAACCGGAACTCTAACCCTAGCCCTCAAAATAACCCTAACCCTAGGTCCATTCGGAACCCTAACCGGAATTCTAACCCTAGCCCTCAACATAACCCTAACCCTAGGTCCAATCCGAACCCTAACCGGATATCTATCCCTAGCCCTCAACATAACCCTAACCCTAGGTGCAATCGGAACCCTAACCGGATATCTAACCCTAGCCCTCAACATAACCCTAACCCTAGGTCCAATCGGAACCCTAATGGGATCTCTACCCATCGCCCTCAACATAACCCTAACCCTAGGTCCAATCGGAACCCTAACCGGATCTCTAACCCTAGCCCTCAACATAACCCTAACCCTAGGTCGAATCGGAACCCTAACCGGATCTCTAACCCTAGCCCTCAACATAACCCTAACCCTAGGTCCAATCCGAAACCTAACCGGATATCTATCCCTAGCCCTCAACATAACCCTAACCCTAAGTCCAATCGGAACCCTAACCGGATCTCTAACCCTAGCCCTCAACATAACCCTAACCCTAGGTCCAATCGGAACCCTAAATGAATATCTAAAACTAGCCCTCAACGTAACCATTAACCCTAGGTGCAATCGGAACCCTAACCGGATCTCTAACCCTAGCCCTCAACATAACCCTAACCCTAGGTCCAATCGGAACCCTAACCGAATCTCTAACCCTAGCCCTCAACATAACCCTAACACTAGGTCCAATCGGAACCCTAACCGGATCTCTAACCCTAGCCCTCAACATAACCCTAACCCTAGGTCCAATCCGAAACATAACCGGATCTCTAAACCTAGCCCTCAACATAACCCTAACCCTAGGTCCAATCGGAACCCTAACCGGACCTCTAACCCTAGCCCTCAACATAACCCTAACCCTAGGTCCAATCGGAACCCTAACCGGATCTGTATACGTAGCCCTCAACATAACCCTAACCCTAGGTCCAATCGGGACCCTAACCCGATCTGTATACCTAGCCCTCAACATAACCCTAACCCTAGGTCCAATCGGAACCCTAACAGGATCTCTAACCCTAGCCCTCAACATAACCCTAACCCTAGGTCCAATCGGAACCCTAACCGGATCTCTAACCCTAGCCCTCAACATAACCCTAACCCTAGGTCCACTCGGAACCCTAACCGGATCTCTAACCCTCGCCCTCAACATAACCCTAACCCTAGGTCCAATCGGAACCCTAACCGGATCTCTAACCCTAGCCCTCAACATAACCCTAACCCTAGGTCCAATCGGAACCCTAACCGGAACTCTAACCCTAGCCCTCAAAATAACCCTAACCCTAGGTCCAATCGGAACCCTAACCGGAACTCTAACCCTAGCCCTCAACATAACCCTAACCCTAGGTCCAATCCGAACCCTAACCGGATATCTATCCCTAGCCCTCAACATAACCCTAACCCTAGGTCCAATCGGAACCCTAACAGGATCTCTAACCCTAGCCCTCAACATAACCCTAACGCTAGGTCCAATCGGAACCCTAAATGGATATCTAACCCTAGCCCTCAACGTAACCATTAACCCTAGGTGCAATCGGAACCCTAACCGGATATCTAACCCTAGCCCTCAACATAACCGTAACCCTAGGTCCAATCGGAACCCTAACGGGATCTCTACCCCTCGCCCTCAACATAACCCTAAGCCTAGGTCCAATCGGAACCCTAACCGGATCTCTAACCCTAGCCCTCAACATAACCCTAACCCTAGGTCGAATCGGAACCCTAACCGGATCTCTAACCCTAGCCCTCAACATAACCCTAACCCTAGGTCGAATCGGAACCCTAACAGGATCTCTAACCCTAGTCCTCAACATAACCCTAACCCTAGGTCCAATCGGAACCCTAACCGGATCTGTATACCTAGCCCTCAACATAACCCTAACCCTAGGTCCAATCGGAAACCTAACCGGATCTCTAACCCTAGCCCTTAACATAACCCTAACCCTAGGTCCAATCGGAACCCTAACCGGATCTGTATACCTAGCCCTCAACATAACCCTAACCCTAGGTCCAATAGGAACCCTAACGGGATCTCTACCCCTCGCCCTCAACATAACCCTAACCCTAGGTCCAATCGGAACCCTAACCGGATCTCTAACCCTAACCCTCAACATAACCCTAACCCTAGGTCCAATCGGAACCCTAACCTGATCTCTAACACTAGTCCTCAACATAACCCTAACCCTAGGTCCAATCGGAACCGTAAACGGAACTCTAACCCTAGCCCTCAACATAACCCTAACCCTAGGTCCAATCGGAACCCTATCCGGATCTGTATACCTAGGCCTCAACATAACCCTAACCCTAGGTCCAATAGGAAACCTAACCGGATCTCTAACACTAGCCCTCAACATAACCCTAACCCTAGGTCCAATCGGAACCCTAACCGGATCTCTAACCATAGCCCTCAACATAACCCTAACCCTAGGTCCAATCGGAACCCTAACCGGATCTCTAAACCTAGCCCTCAACATAACCCTATCCCTAGGTCCACTCGGAACCCTAACAGGAACTCTACCCCTCGCCCTCAACATAACCCTAACACTAGGTCCAATCGGAACCCTACCCGGATCTCTAACCCTAGCTCTACACATAAGCCTAACCCTAGGTCCAATTAGTACCCTATCCGGATCTCTATCCCTAGCCGTCAACATAACGCTAACCCTAGGTCCAATCGTAACCCTAAAAGTATCTCTAACCCTATCCCTCAACATAACCCTAAACCTATTTGCAATAGTAACGCTAACCGGATCTCTAACCCTAGCCCTCAACATAACCCTAACCGTAGGTCCAATCGGAATCCTAACCGGATCTCTAACCCTAGCCCTCAACATAACCCTAACCCTAGGTCCAATCTGAACCCTAACCGGATCTCTAACCCTAGCCCTCAACATAACCCTAACCGTAGGTCCAATCGGAACCCTAACCGGATCTCTAACCCTAGCCCTCAACATAACCCTAACCCTAGGTCCAATCGGAACCCTAACCGGATCTCAAACCCTAGCCCTCAACATAACCCTAACACTAGGTCCAATCGGAACCCTAACCGGATATCTAACCCTAGCCCTCAACATAACCCTAACCCTAGGTCCAATCCGAAACATAACCGGATCTCTAAACCTAGCCCTCAACATAACCCTAACCCTAGGTCCAATCGGAACCCTAACCGGACCTCTAACCCTAGCCCTCAACATAACCCTAACCCTAGGTCCAATCGGAACCCTAACCGGATCTGTATACGTAGCCCTCATCTTAACCCTAACCCTAGGTCCAATCGGAACCCTAACCCGATCTGTATACCTAGCCCTCAACATAACCCTAACCCTAGGTCCAATCGGAACCTTAACAGGATCTCTAACCCTAGCCCTCAACATAACCCTAACCCTAGGTCCAATCGGAACCCTAACCGGATCTCTAACCCTAGGCCTCAACATAACCCTAACCCTAGGTCCACTCGGAACCCTAACCGGATCTCTAACCCTCGCCCTCAACATAACCCTAACCCTAGGTCCAATCGGAACCCTAACCGGATCTGTATACCTAGCCCTCAACATAACCCTAACCCTAGGTCCAATCGGAAACCTAACCGGATCTCTAACCCTAGCCCTTAACATAACCCTAACCCTAGGTCCAATCGGAACCCTAACCGGATCTGTATACCTAGCCCTCAACATAACCCTAACCCTAGGTCCAATAGGAACCCTAACGGGATCTCTACCCCTCGCCCTCAACATAACCCTAACCCTAGGTCCAATCGGAACCCTAACCGGATCTCTAACCCTAACCCTCAACATAACCCTAACCCTAGGTCCAATCGGAACCCTAACCTGATCTCTAACACTAGTCCTCAACATAACCCTAACCCTAGGTCCAATCGGAACCGTAAACGGAACTCTAACCCTAGCCCTCAACATAACCCTAACCCTAGGTCCAATCGGAACCCTATCCGGATCTGTATACCTAGGCCTCAACATAACCCTAACCCTAGGTCCAATAGGAAACCTAACCGGATCTCTAACACTAGCCCTCAACATAACCCTAACCCTAGGTCCAATCGGAACCCTAACCGGATCTCTAACCATAGCCCTCAACATAACCCTAACCCTAGGTCCAATCGGAACCCTAACCGGATCTCTAAACCTAGCCCTCAACATAACCCTATCCCTAGGTCCACTCGGAACCCTAACAGGAACTCTACCCCTCGCCCTCAACATAACCCTAACACTAGGTCCAATCGGAACCCTACCCGGATCTCTAACCCTAGCTCTACACATAAGCCTAACCCTAGGTCCAATTAGTACCCTATCCGGATCTCTATCCCTAGCCGTCAACATAACGCTAACCCTAGGTCCAATCGTAACCCTAAAAGTATCTCTAACCCTATCCCTCAACATAACCCTAAACCTATTTGCAATAGTAACGCTAACCGGATCTCTAACCCTAGCCCTCAACATAACCCTAACCGTAGGTCCAATCGGAATCCTAACCGGATCTCTAACCCTAGCCCTCAACATAACCCTAACCCTAGGTCCAATCTGAACCCTAACCGGATCTCTAACCCTAGCCCTCAACATAACCCTAACCGTAGGTCCAATCGGAACCCTAACCGGATCTCTAACCCTAGCCCTCAACATAACCCTAACCCTAGGTCCAATCGGAACCCTAACCGGATCTCTAACCCTAGCCCTCAACATAACCCTAACACTAGGTCCAATCGGAACCCTAACCGGATATCTAACCCTAGCCCTCAACATAACCCTAACCCTAGGTCCAATCCGAAACATAACCGGATCTCTAAACCTAGCCCTCAACATAACCCTAACCCTAGGTCCAATCGGAACCCTAACCGGACCTCTAACCCTAGCCCTCAACATAACCCTAACCCTAGGTCCAATCGGAACCCTAACCGGATCTGTATACGTAGCCCTCATCTTAACCCTAACCCTAGGTCCAATCGGAACCCTAACCCGATCTGTATACCTAGCCCTCAACATAACCCTAACCCTAGGTCCAATCGGAACCTTAACAGGATCTCTAACCCTAGCCCTCAACATAACCCTAACCCTAGGTCCAATCGGAACCCTAACCGGATCTCTAACCCTAGGCCTCAACATAACCCTAACCCTAGGTCCACTCGGAACCCTAACCGGATCTCTAACCCTCGCCCTCAACATAACCCTAACCCTAGGTCCAATCGGAACCCTAACCGGATCTCTAACCCTAGCCCTCAACATAACCCTAACCCTAGGTCCAATCGGAACCCTAACCGGAACTCTAACCCTAGCCCTCAAAATAACCCTAACCCTAGGTCCAATCGGAACCCTAACCGGAATTCTAACCCTAGCCCTCAACATAACCCTAACCCTAGGTCCAATCCGAACCCTAACCGGATATCTATCCCTAGCCCTCAACATAACCCTAACCCTAGGTCCAATCGGAACCCTAACAGGATCTCTAACCCTAGCCCTCAACATAACCCTAACCCTAGGTCCAATCGGAACCCTAAATGGATATCTAACCCTAGCCCTCAATGTAACCATTAACCCTAGGTGCAATCGGAACCCTAACCGGATATCTAACCCTAGCCCTCAACATAACCGTAACCCTAGGTCCAATCGGAACCCTAACGGGATCTCTACCCCTCGCCCTCAACATAACCCTAAGCCTAGGTCCAATCGGAACCCTAACCGGATCTCTAACCCTAGCCCTCAACATAACCCTAACCCTAGGTCGAATCGGAACCCTAACCGGATCTCTAACCCTAGCCCTCAACATAACCCTAACCCTAGGTCGAATCGGAACCCTAACAGGATCTCTAACCCTAGTCCTCAACATAACCCTAACCCTAGGTCCAATCGGAACCCTAACCGGATCTGTATACCTAGCCCTCAACATAACCCTAACCCTAGGTCCAATCGGAAACCTAACCGGATCTCTAACCCTAGCCCTTAACATAACCCTAACCCTAGGTCCAATCGGAACCCTAACCGGATCTGTATACCTAGCCCTCAACATAACCCTAACCCTAGGTCCAATAGGAACCCTAACGGGATCTCTACCCCTCGCCCTCAACATAACCCTAACCCTAGGTCCAATCGGAACCCTAACCGGATCTCTAACCCTAACCCTCAACATAACCCTAACCCTAGGTCCAATCGGAACCCTAACCTGATCTCTAACACTAGCCCTCAACATAACCCTAACCCTAGGTCCAATCGGAACCGTAAACGGAACTCTAACCCTAGCCCTCAACATAACCCTAACCCTAGGTCCAATCGGAACCCTATCCGGATCTGTATACCTAGGCCTCAACATAACCCTAACCCTAGGTCCAATAGGAAACCTAACCGGATCTCTAACACTAGCCCTCAACATAACCTTAACCCTAGGTCCAATCGGAACCCTAACCGGATCTCTAACCATAGCCCTCAACATAACCCTAACCCTAGGTCCAATCGGAACCCTAACCGGATCTCTAAACCTAGCCCTCAACATAACCCTATCCCTAGGTCCACTCGGAACCCTAACAGGAACTCTACCCCTCGCCCTCAACATAACCCTAACACTAGGTCCAATCGGAACCCTACCCGGATCTCTAACCCTAGCTCTACACATAAGCCTAACCCTAGGTCCAATTGGTACCCTATCCGGATCTCTATCCCTATCCGTCAACATAACTCTAACCCTAGGTCCAATCGTAACCCTAAAAGTATCTCTAACCCTATCCCTCAACATAACCCTAAACCTATTTGCAATAGTAACGCTAACCGGATCTCTAACCCTAGCCCTCAACATAACCCTAACCGTAGGTCCAATCGGAACCCTAACCGGATCTCTAACCCTAGCCCTCAACATAACCCTAACCCTAGGTCCAATCGTAACCCTAACCGGATCTCTAAACCTAGCCCTTAACATAACCCTAACCCTAGGTCCAATCGGAACCCTAACCGGAACTCTAACCCTCGCTCTCAACATAACCCTAACCCTAGGTCCAATCGGAACCCTAACGGGATCTCTAACCCTAGCCCTCAACATAACCCTAATCCTAGGTCCAATCGTAACCATAACCGGATCTCTAACCCTAGCCCTCAACATTACCCTAACCCTAGGTCCAATCGGAAACCTAACCGGATCTCTAACCCTAGCCCTTAACATAACCCTATCCCTAGGTCCAATCGGAACCCTAACCGGAACTCTAACCCTCGCTCTCAACATAACCCTAACCCTAGGTCCAATCGGAACCCTAACAGGATCTCTAACCCTAGTCCTCAACGTAATGCTAACCCTAGGTCCAGTCGTAACCCTAAAAGTATCTCTAACCCTATCCCTCAACATAACCCTAACACTAGGTCCAATCGGAACCCTAACCGGATCTCTAAACCTAGCCGTCAACATAACCCTAACCCTAGGTCCAATCGGAACCCTAACCGGATCTCTAAACCTCGCCCTCAACATAACCCTACCCCTATGTCCAATCGGAACCCTAACAGGATCTCTAACCCTAGCCCTCAACATAACCCTAACCCTAGGTCCAATTGGAACCCTAACCGGATCTCTAACCCTAGCCCTCAACATAACCCTAACCCTAGGTCCAATCGTAACCCTAACCGGATCTCTAACCCTAGCCCTCAACATAACCCTAACCCTAGGTCCAATCGGAACTCTAAACGGATCACTAACCCTAGCCCTCAACATAACCCTAACCCTAGGTCCAATCGGATCCCTAACCGGATCTCTAACCTTAGCCCTCAACATAACCCTAACCCTAGGTCCAATCGTAACCATAACCGGATCTCTAACCCTGGCCCTCAACATTACCCTAACCCTAGGTCCAATCGGAACCCTAACCGGATGTCTAACCCTAGCCCTCAACATAACCCTAACCCTAGGTCCAATCGGAACCCTAACCGGATCTCTAACCCTAGCCCTCAACATAAACCTAACCCTAGGTCCAATCGTAACCCTAACCGGATCTCTAACGGAGACCTCAACATAACCCTAACCCTAGGTCCAATCGTAACCCTAAAAGTATCTCTAACCCTATCCCTCAACATAACCCTAACTCTAGGTGCAATAGTAACGCTAACCGGATCTCTAACCCTAGCCATCAACATAATCCTAACCCTATGTCCAATCGGAACCCTAACCGGATCTCTAACCCTAGCCCTCAACATAACCCTACCACTATGTCCAATCGGAACCCTAAACGGATCTCTAACCCTAGCCCTCAACATAACCCTAACCCTAGGACCAATCGGAACCCTAACCAGATCTCTAAACCTAGCCCTCAACATAACCCTAACCCTAGGTCAAATCGGAACCCTACCCGGATTTCTAACCCTAGCCCTCAACATAACCCTAACCCTAGGACCAATCGGAACCCTAACCAGATCTCTAAACCTAGCCCTCAACATAACCCTAACCCTAGGTCAAATCAGAACCCTACCCGGATTTCTAACCCTAGCCCTCAACATAACCCTAACCCTAGGTCCAATCGGAACTCTAAACGGATCACTAACCCTAGCCCTCAACATAACCCTAACCCTAGGTCCAATCGGATCCCTAACCGGATCTCTAACCTTAGCCCTCAACATAACCCTAACCCTAGGTCCAATCGTAACCATAACCGGATCTCTAACCCTGGCCCTCAACATTACCCTAACCCTAGGTCCAATCGGAACCCTAACCGGATGTCTAACCCTAGCCCTCAACAAAACCCTAACCCTAGGTCCAATCGGAACCCTAACCGGATCTCTAACCCTAGCCCTCAACATAAACCTAACCCTAGGTCCAATCGTAACCCTAACCGGATCTCTAACGGAGACCTCAACATAACCCTAACCCTAGGTCCAATCGGAACCCTAACCGGATCTCTAACCCTAGCCCTCAACATAACCCTAACCCTAGGTCCAATCGTAACCCTAACCGGATCTCTAACCGAGACCTCAACATAACCCTAAACCTAGGTCCAATCGGAACCCTAAACGGATCTCTAATCCTAGCCCTCAACATAACCCTAACCCTAGGTCCAATCGGAACCCTAACCGGAACTCTAACCCTCGCTCTCAACGTAACCCTAAACCTAGGTCCAATCGGAACCCTAACCGGATCTCTAACCCTAGTCCTCAACATAACCCTAACCCTAGGTCCAATCGGAACCCTAACCGGATCTCTAACCCTAGCCCTCAACATAACCTTACCCTTAGGTCCAATTGGAACCCTAACCGGATCTCTAACCCTAGCCCTCAACATAACCCTAACCCTACGTCCAATCGGAACCCTAACCGGATCTCTAACCCTAGCCCTCAACATAACTGTAACCCTAGGTCCAATCGTAACCCTAACCGGATCTCGAACCCTAGCCCTCAACATAACCCTAACCCTAGGTTCAATTGTAACCATAACCGGATCTCTAACCCTAGACCTCAACATTACCCTAATCCTAGGTCCAATCGGAAACCTAATCGGATCTCTAACCCTAGCCCTTAACATAACCCTAACCCTAGGTCCAATCGGAACCCTAACAGGATCTCTAACCCTAGTCCTCAACGTAATCCTAACCCTAGGTCCAGTCGTAACCCTAAAAGTATCTCTAACCCTATCCCTCAACATAACCCTAACCCTAGGTACAATCGGAACCCTAACCGGATCTCTAACCCTAGCCCTCAACATAACCCTAAACCTAGGTCCAATAGTAACCCTAACCGGATCTCCAACACTAGCCCTTAACATACCACTAACCCTAGGTCCAATCGGAACCCTATCCGGATCTCTAACCCTAGCCCTCAACATAACCCTAACCCTAGGTCCAATCGTAACCCTAAACGGATCTGTAACCCTATGCCTCAACATATTCCTAACCCTAGGTCCAATCGTAACCCTAACCGGATCTCTAACACTAGCCCTCAACATATCCCTAACCCTAGGTCCAAATGGAACCCTACCTGGACCTCTAAACCTAGCCCTACACATAAGACTAACCCTAGGTCCAATTGGAACCCTATCCGGATCTCTATCCCTAGCCGTCAACTTAACCCTAACCCTAGGTCCAATCGTAACCCTAAAAGTATCTCTAACCCTATCCCTCAACATAACCCTAACTCTAGGTGCAATAGTAACGCTACCCGGATCTCTAACCCTAGCCATCAACATAATCCTAACCCTATGTCCAATCGGAACCCTAACCGGATCTCTAACCCTAGCCCTCAACATAACCCTACCCCTATGTCCAATCGGAACCCTAAACGGATCTCTAACCCTAGCCCTCAACATAACCCTAACCCTAGGACCAATCGGAACCCTAACCAGATCTCTACACCTAGCCCTCAACATAACCCTAACCCTAGGTCAAATCGGAACCCTACCCGGATTTCTAACCCTAGCCCTCAACATAACCCTAACCCTAGGTCCAATCGGAACCCTAACCGGATCTCTAACCCTAGCCCTCAACATAACCCTAACCCTAGGTCCAATCGGATCCCTAACCGGATCTCTAACCTTAGCCCTCAACATAACCCTAACCCTAGGTCCAATTGTAACCATAACCGGATCTCTAACCCTAGACCTCAACATTACCCTAATCCTAGGTCCAATCGGAAACCTAATCGGATCTCTAACCCTAGCCCTTAACATAACCCTAACCCTAGGTCCAATCGGAACCCTAACCGGAACTCTAACCCTCGCTCTCAACATTACCCTAACCCTAGGTCCAATCGGAACCCTAACAGGATCTCTAACCCTAGTCCTCAACGTAATGCTAACCCTAGGTCCAGTCGTAACCCTAAAAGTATCTCTAACCCTATCCCTCAACATAACCCTAACCCTAGGTACAATCGGAACCCTAACCGGATCTCTAACCCTAGCCCTCAACATAACCCTAACCCTAGGTCCAATCGGAAGCCTAACCGGATCTCTAACCCTAGCGCTCAACATAACCCTAACCCTAGGTCCAATCGTAACCATAACCGGATCTCTAACCCTAGCCCTCAACATAACCCTAACCCTAGGTCCAATCGGAACCCTAACCAGATCTCTAACCCAAGTCCTCAACGTAACCCTAACCCTAGGTCCAATCGGAACCCTAACCGGATCTCTAACCCTAGCCCTCAACATAACCCTACCCTTAGGTCCAATTGGAACCGTAAACGGAACTCTAACCCTAGCCCTCAACATAACCCTAACCCTAGGTCCAATCGGAACCCTATCCGGATCTGTATACCTAGGCCTCAACATAACCCTAACCCTAGGTCCAATAGGAAACCTAACCGGATCTCTAACACTAGCCCTCAACATAACCCTAACCCTAGGTCCAATCGGAACCCTAACCGGATCTCTAACCATAGCCCTCAACATAACCCTAACCCTAGGTCCAATCGGAACCCTAACCGGATCTCTAAACCTAGCCCTCAACATAACCCTATCCCTAGGTCCACTCGGAACCCTAACAGGAACTCTACCCCTCGCCCTCAACATAACCCTAACACTAGGTCCAATCGGAACCCTACCCGGATCTCTAACCCTAGCTCTACACATAAGCCTAACCCTAGGTCCAATTAGTACCCTATCCGGATCTCTATCCCTAGCCGTCAACATAACGCTAACCCTAGGTCCAATCGTAACCCTAAAAGTATCTCTAACCCTATCCCTCAACATAACCCTAAACCTATTTGCAATAGTAACGCTAACCGGATCTCTAACCCTAGCCCTCAACATAACCCTAACCGTAGGTCCAATCGGAATCCTAACCGGATCTCTAACCCTAGCCCTCAACATAACCCTAACCCTAGGTCCAATCTGAACCCTAACCGGATCTCTAACCCTAGCCCTCAACATAACCCTAACCGTAGGTCCAATCGGAACCCTAACCGGATCTCTAACCCTAGCCCTCAACATAACCCTAACCCTAGGTCCAATCGGAACCCTAACCGGATCTCTAACCCTAGCCCTCAACATAACCCTAACACTAGGTCCAATCGGAACCCTAACCGGATATCTAACCCTAGCCCTCAACATAACCCTAACCCTAGGTCCAATCCGAAACATAACCGGATCTCTAAACCTAGCCCTCAACATAACCCTAACCCTAGGTCCAATCGGAACCCTAACCGGACCTCTAACCCTAGCCCTCAACATAACCCTAACCCTAGGTCCAATCGGAACCCTAACCGGATCTGTATACGTAGCCCTCATCTTAACCCTAACCCTAGGTCCAATCGGAACCCTAACCCGATCTGTATACCTAGCCCTCAACATAACCCTAACCCTAGGTCCAATCGGAACCTTAACAGGATCTCTAACCCTAGCCCTCAACATAACCCTAACCCTAGGTCCAATCGGAACCCTAACCGGATCTCTAACCCTAGGCCTCAACATAACCCTAACCCTAGGTCCACTCGGAACCCTAACCGGATCTCTAACCCTCGCCCTCAACATAACCCTAACCCTAGGTCCAATCGGAACCCTAACCGGATCTCTAACCCTAGCCCTCAACATAACCCTAACCCTAGGTCCAATCGGAACCCTAACCGGAACTCTAACCCTAGCCCTCAAAATAACCCTAACCCTAGGTCCAATCGGAACCCTAACCGGAATTCTAACCCTAGCCCTCAACATAACCCTAACCCTAGGTCCAATCCGAACCCTAACCGGATATCTATCCCTAGCCCTCAACATAACCCTAACCCTAGGTCCAATCGGAACCCTAACAGGATCTCTAACCCTAGCCCTCAACATAACCCTAACCCTAGGTCCAATCGGAACCCTAAATGGATATCTAACCCTAGCCCTCAATGTAACCATTAACCCTAGGTGCAATCGGAACCCTAACCGGATATCTAACCCTAGCCCTCAACATAACCGTAACCCTAGGTCCAATCGGAACCCTAACGGGATCTCTACCCCTCGCCCTCAACATAACCCTAAGCCTAGGTCCAATCGGAACCCTAACCGGATCTCTAACCCTAGCCCTCAACATAACCCTAACCCTAGGTCGAATCGGAACCCTAACCGGATCTCTAACCCTAGCCCTCAACATAACCCTAACCCTAGGTCGAATCGGAACCCTAACAGGATCTCTAACCCTAGTCCTCAACATAACCCTAACCCTAGGTCCAATCGGAACCCTAACCGGATCTGTATACCTAGCCCTCAACATAACCCTAACCCTAGGTCCAATCGGAAACCTAACCGGATCTCTAACCCTAGCCCTTAACATAACCCTAACCCTAGGTCCAATCGGAACCCTAACCGGATCTGTATACCTAGCCCTCAACATAACCCTAACCCTAGGTCCAATAGGAACCCTAACGGGATCTCTACCCCTCGCCCTCAACATAACCCTAACCCTAGGTCCAATCGGAACCCTAACCGGATCTCTAACCCTAACCCTCAACATAACCCTAACCCTAGGTCCAATCGGAACCCTAACCTGATCTCTAACACTAGCCCTCAACATAACCCTAACCCTAGGTCCAATCGGAACCGTAAACGGAACTCTAACCCTAGCCCTCAACATAACCCTAACCCTAGGTCCAATCGGAACCCTATCCGGATCTGTATACCTAGGCCTCAACATAACCCTAACCCTAGGTCCAATAGGAAACCTAACCGGATCTCTAACACTAGCCCTCAACATAACCTTAACCCTAGGTCCAATCGGAACCCTAACCGGATCTCTAACCATAGCCCTCAACATAACCCTAACCCTAGGTCCAATCGGAACCCTAACCGGATCTCTAAACCTAGCCCTCAACATAACCCTATCCCTAGGTCCACTCGGAACCCTAACAGGAACTCTACCCCTCGCCCTCAACATAACCCTAACACTAGGTCCAATCGGAACCCTACCCGGATCTCTAACCCTAGCTCTACACATAAGCCTAACCCTAGGTCCAATTGGTACCCTATCCGGATCTGTATCCCTATCCGTCAACATAACTCTAACCCTAGGTCCAATCGTAACCCTAAAAGTATCTCTAACCCTATCCCTCAACATAACCCTAAACCTATTTGCAATAGTAACGCTAACCGGATCTCTAACCCTAGCCCTCAACATAACCCTAACCGTAGGTCCAATCGGAACCCTAACCGGATCTCTAACCCTAGCCCTCAACATAACCCTAACCCTAGGTCCAATCGTAACCCTAACCGGATCTCTAAACCTAGCCCTTAACATAACCCTAACCCTAGGTCCAATCGGAACCCTAACCGGGACTCTAACCCTCGCTCTCAACATAACCCTAACCCTAGGTCCAATCGGAACCCTAACGGGATCTCTAACCCTAGCCCTCAACATAACCCTAATCCTAGGTCCAATCGTAACCATAACCGGATCTCTAACCCTAGCCCTCAACATTACCCTAACCCTAGGTCCAATCGGAAACCTAACCGGATCTCTAACCCTAGCCCTTAACATAACCCTATCCCTAGGTCCAATCGGAACCCTAACCGGAACTCTAACCCTCGCTCTCAACATAACCCTAACCCTAGGTCCAATCGGAACCCTAACAGGATCTCTAACCCTAGTCCTCAACGTAATGCTAACCCTAGGTCCAGTCGTAACCCTAAAAGTATCTCTAACCCTATCCCTCAACATAACCCTAACACTAGGTCCAATCGGAACCCTAACCGGATCTCTAAACATAGCCGTCAACATAACCCTAACCCTAGGTCCAATCGGAACCCTAACCGGATCTCTAAACCTCGCCCTCAACATAACCCTACCCCTATGTCCAATCGGAACCCTAACAGGATCTCTAACCCTAGCCCTCAACATAACCCTAACCCTAGGTCCAATTGGAACCCTAACCGGATCTCTAACCCTAGCCCTCAACATAACCCTAACCCTAGGTCCAATCGTAACCCTAACCGGATCTCTAACCATAGCCCTCAACATAACCCTAACCCTAGGTCCAATCGGAACTCTAAACGGATCACTAACCCTAGCCCTCAACATAACCCTAACCCTAGGTCCAATCGGATCCCTAACCGGATCTCTAACCTTAGCCCTCAACATAACCCTAACCCTAGGTCCAATCGTAACCATAACCGGATCTCTAACCCTGGCCCTCAACATTACCCTAACCCTAGGTCCAATCGGAACCCTAACCGGATGTCTAACCCTAGCCCTCAACATAACCCTAACCCTAGGTCCAATCGGAACCCTAACCGGATCTCTAACCCTAGCCCTCAACATAAACCTAACCCTAGGTCCAATCGTAACCCTAACCGGATCTCTAACGGAGACCTCAACATAACCCTAACCCTAGGTCCAATCGGAACCCTAACCGGATCTCTAACCCTAGCCCTCAACATAACCCTAACCCTAGGTCCAATCGTAACCCTAACCGGATCTCTAACCGAGACCTCAACATAACCCTAAACCTAGGTCCAATCGGAACCCTAACCGGAACTCTAACCCTCGCTCTCAACGTAACCCTAAACCTAGGTCCAATCGGAACCCTAACCGGATCTCTAACCCTAGCCCTCAACATAACCCTAACCCTAGGTCCAATCGTATCCCTAACCGGATCTCTAACCCTGGCCCTCAACATAACCCTAACCCTAGGTCCAATCGGAACCCTAAACGGATCTCTAATCCTAGCCCTCAACATAACCATAACCCTAGGTCCAATCGGAACCCTAACCGGAACTCTAACCCTCGCTCTCAACATAACCCTAAACCTAGGTCCAATTGGAACCCTAACCGGATATCTAACCCTAGCCCTGAACATTATCCTAACCCTAGGTCCAATAGTAACCCTAACCGGATCTCCAACACTAGCCCTTAACATACCACTAACCCTAGGTCCAATCGGAACCCTTTCCGGATCTCTAACCCTAGCCCTCAACATAACCCTAGCCCTAGGTCCAATCGTAACCCTAAACGGATCTGTAACCCTATGCCTCAACATATCCCTAACCCTAGGTCCAATCGTAACCCTAACCGGATCTCTAACACTAGCCCTCAACATATCCCTAACCCTAGGTCCAAATGGAACCCTACCTGGACCTCTAAACCTACCCCTACACATAAGACTAACCCTAGGTCCAATTGGAACCCTATCCGGATCTCTATCCCTAGCCGTCAACTTAACCCTAACCCTAGGTCCAATCGTAACCCTAAAAGTATCTCTAACCCTATCCCTCAACATAACCCTAACTCTAGGTGCAATAGTAACGCTAACCGGATCTCTAACCCTAGCCATCAACATAATCCTAACCCTATGTCCAATCGGAACCCTAACCGGATCTCTAACCCTAGCCCTCAACATAACCCTACCACTATATCCAATCGGAACCCTAAACGGATCTCTAACCCTAGCCCTCAACATAACCCTAACCCTAGGACCAATCGGAACCCTAACCAGATCTCTAAACCTAGCCCTCAACATAACCCTAACCCTAGGTCAAATCGGAACCCTACCCGGATTTCTAACCCTAGCCCTCAACATAACCCTAACCCTAGGACCAATCGGAACCCTAACCAGATCTCTAAACCTAGCCCTCAACATAACCCTAACCCTAGGTCAAATCAGAACCCTACCCGGATTTCTAACCCTAGCCCTCAACATAACCCTAACCCTAGGTCCAATCGGAACTCTAAACGGATCACTAACCCTAGCCCTCAACATAACCCTAACCCTAGGTCCAATCGGATCCCTAACCGGATCTCTAACCTTAGCCCTCAACATAACCCTAACCCTAGGTCCAATCGTAACCATAACCGGATCTCTAACCCTGGCCCTCAACATTACCCTAACCCTAGGTCCAATCGGAACCCTAACCGGATGTCTAACCCTAGCCCTCAACAAAACCCTAACCCTAGGTCCAATCGGAACCCTAACCGGATCTCTAACCCTAGCCCTCAACATAAACCTAACCCTAGGTCCAATCGTAACCCTAACCGGATCTCTAACGGAGACCTCAACATAACCCTAACCCTAGGTCCAATCGGAACCCTAACCGGATCTCTAACCCTAGCCCTCAACATAACCCTAACCCTAGGTCCAATCGTAACCCTAACCGGATCTCTAACCGAGACCTCAACATAACCCTAAACCTAGGTCCAATCGGAACCCTAAACGGATCTCTAATCCTAGCCCTCAACATAACCCTAACCCTAGGTCCAATCGGAACCCTAACCGGAACTCTAACCCTCGCTCTCAACGTAACCCTAAACCTAGGTCCAATCGGAACCCTAACCGGATCTCTAACCCTAGTCCTCAACATAACCCTAACCCTAGGTCCAATCGGAACCCTAACCGGATCTCTAACCCTAGCCCTCAACATAACCCTACCCTTAGGTCCAATTGGAACCCTAACCGGATCTCTAACCCTAGCCCTCAACATAACCCTAACCCTACGTCCAATCGGAACCCTAACCGGATCTCTAACCCTAGCCCTCAACATAACTGTAACCCTAGGTCCAATCGTAACCCTAACCGGATCTCGAACCCTAGCCCTCAACATAACCCTAACCCTAGGTTCAATTGTAACCATAACCGGATCTCTAACCCTAGACCTCAACATTACCCTAATCCTAGGTCCAATCGGAAACCTAATCGGATCTCTAACCCTAGCCCTTAACATAACCCTAACCCTAGGTCCAATCGGAACCCTAACAGGATCTCTAACCCTAGTCCTCAACGTAATCCTAACCCTAGGTCCAGTCGTAACCCTAAAAGTATCTCTAACCCTATCCCTCAACATAACCCTAACCCTAGGTACAATCGGAACCCTAACCGGATCTCTAACCCTAGCCCTCAACATAACCCTAAACCTAGGTCCAATAGTAACCCTAACCGGATCTCCAACACTAGCCCTTAACATACCACTAACCCTAGGTCCAATCGGAACCCTATCCGGATCTCTAACCCTAGCCCTCAACATAACCCTAACCCTAGGTCCAATCGTAACCCTAAACGGATCTGTAACCCTATGCCTCAACATATTCCTAACCCTAGGTCCAATCGTAACCCTAACCGGATCTCTAACACTAGCCCTCAACATATCCCTAACCCTAGGTCCAAATGGAACCCTACCTGGACCTCTAAACCTAGCCCTACACATAAGACTAACCCTAGGTCCAATTGGAACCCTATCCGGATCTCTATCCCTAGCCGTCAACTTAACCCTAACCCTAGGTCCAATCGTAACCCTAAAAGTATCTCTAACCCTATCCCTCAACATAACCCTAACTCTAGGTGCAATAGTAACGCTACCCGGATCTCTAACCCTAGCCATCAACATAATCCTAACCCTATGTCCAATCGGAACCCTAACCGGATCTCTAACCCTAGCCCTCAACATAACCCTACCCCTATGTCCAATCGGAACCCTAAACGGATCTCTAACCCTAGCCCTCAACATAACCCTAACCCTAGGACCAATCGGAACCCTAACCAGATCTCTACACCTAGCCCTCAACATAACCCTAACCCTAGGTCAAATCGGAACCCTACCCGGATTTCTAACCCTAGCCCTCAACATAACCCTAACCCTAGGTCCAATCGGAACCCTAACCGGATCTCTAACCCTAGCCCTCAACATAACCCTAACCCTAGGTCCAATCGGATCCCTAACCGGATCTCTAACCTTAGCCCTCAACATAACCCTAACCCTAGGTCCAATTGTAACCATAACCGGATCTCTAACCCTAGACCTCAACATTACCCTAATCCTAGGTCCAATCGGAAACCTAATCGGATCTCTAACCCTAGCCCTTAACATAACCCTAACCCTAGGTCCAATCGGAACCCTAACCGGAACTCTAACCCTCGCTCTCAACATTACCCTAACCCTAGGTCCAATCGGAACCCTAACAGGATCTCTAACCCTAGTCCTCAACGTAATGCTAACCCTAGGTCCAGTCGTAACCCTAAAAGTATCTCTAACCCTATCCCTCAACATAACCCTAACCCTAGGTACAATCGGAACCCTAACCGGATCTCTAACCCTAGCCCTCAACATAACCCTAACCCTAGGTCCAATCGGAAGCCTAACCGGATCTCTAACCCTAGCGCTCAACATAACCCTAACCCTAGGTCCAATCGTAACCATAACCGGATCTCTAACCCTAGCCCTCAACATAACCCTAACCCTAGGTCCAATCGGAACCCTAACCAGATCTCTAACCCAAGTCCTCAACGTAACCCTAACCCTAGGTCCAATCGGAACCCTAACCGGATCTCTAACCCTAGCCCTCAACATAACCCTACCCTTAGGTCCAATTGGAACCCTAACCGGATCTCTAACCCTAGCCCTCAACATAACCCTAACCCTAGGTCCAATCGGAACCCTAACCGGATCTCTAACCCTAGCCCTCAACATAACTGTAACCCTAGGTCCAATCGTAACCCTAACCGGATCTCAAACCCTAGCCCTCAACATAACCCTAACCCTAGGTTCAATTGTAACCATAACCGGATCTCTAACCCTAGACCTCAACATTACCCTAATCCTAGGTCCAATCGGAAACCTAATCGGATCTCTAACCCTAGCCCTTAACATACCCCTAACCCTAGGTCCAATCGGAACCCTAACAGGATCTCTAACCCTAGTCCTGAACGTAATCCTAACCCTAGGTCCAGTCGTAAGCCTAAAAGTATCTCTAACCCTATCCCTCAACATAACCCTAACCCTAGGTACAATCGGAACCCTAACCGGATCTCTAACCCTAGCCCTCAACATAACCCTAAACCTAGGTCCAATCGTATCACTAACCGGATCTCTAACCCTAGCCCTCAACATAACCCTAACCCTAGGTCCAATCGGAACCCTAAACGGATCTCTAACCCTAGCCCTCAACATAACCCTAACCCTAGGACCAATCGGAACCCTAACCAGATCTCTAAACCTAGCCCTCAACATAACCCTAACCCTAGGTCAAATCGGAACCCTACCCGGATTTCTAACCCTAGCCCTCAATATAACCCTAACCCTAGGACCAATCGGAACCCTAACCAGATCTCTAAACCTAGCCCTCAACATAACCCTAACCCTAGGTCAAATCGGAACCCTACCCGGATTTCTAACCCTAGCCCTAAACATAACCCTAACCCTAGGTCCAATCGGAACTCTAAACGGATCACTAACCCTAGCCCTCAACATAACCCTAACCCTAGGTCCAATCGGATCCCTAACCGGATCTCTAACCTTAGCCCTCAACATAACCCTAAACCTAGGTCCAATCGGAACCATAACCGGATCTCTAACCCTGGCCCTCAACATTACCCTAACCCTAGGTCCAATCGGAACCCTAACCGGATGTCTAACTCTAGCCCTCAACATAATCCTAACCCTAGGTCCAATCGGAACCCTAACCGGATCTCTAACCCTAGCCCTCAACATAAACCTAACCCTAGGTCCAATCGTAACCCTAACCGGATCTCTAACGGAGACCTCAACATAACCCTAACCCTAGGTCCAATCGGAACCCTAACCGGATCTCTAACCCTAGCCCTCAACATAACCCTAACCCTAGGTCCAATCGTAACCCTAACCGGATCTCTAACCGAGACCTCAACATAACCCTAAACCTAGGTCCAATCGGAACCCTAAACGGATCTCTAATCCTAGCCCTCAACATAACCCTAACCCTAGGTCCAATCGGAACCCTAACCGGAACTCTAACCCTCGCTCTCAACGTAACCCTAAACCTAGGTCCAATCGGAACCCTAACCGGATCTCTAACCCTAGTCCTCAACATAACCCTAACCCTAGGTCCAATCGGAACCCTAACCGGATCTCTAACCCTAGCCCTCAACATAACCCTACCCTTAGGTCCAATTGGAACCCTAACCGGATCTCTAACCCTAGCCCTCAACATAACCCTAACCCTACGTCCAATCGGAACCCTAACCGGATCTCTAACCCTAGCCCTCAACATAACTGTAACCCTAGGTCCAATCGTAACCCTAACCGGATCTCGAACCCTAGCCCTCAACATAACCCTAACCCTAGGTTCAATTGTAACCATAACCGGATCTCTAACCCTAGACCTCAACATTACCCTAATCCTAGGTCCAATCGGAAACCTAATCGGATCTCTAACCCTAGCCCTTAACATAACCCTAACCCTAGGTCCAATCGGAACCCTAACAGGATCTCTAACCCTAGTCCTCAACGTAATCCTAACCCTAGGTCCAGTCGTAACCCTAAAAGTATCTCTAACCCTATCCCTCAACATAACCCTAACCCTAGGTACAATCGGAACCCTAACCGGATCTCTAACCCTAGCCCTCAACATAACCCTAAACCTAGGTCCAATAGTAACCCTAACCGGATCTCCAACACTAGCCCTTAACATACCACTAACCCTAGGTCCAATCGGAACCCTTTCCGGATCTCTAACCCTAGCCCTCAACATAACCCTAACCCTAGGTCCAATCGTAACCCTAAACGGATCTGTAACCCTATGCCTCAACATATCCCTAACCCTAGGTCCAATCGTAACCCTAACCGGATCTCTAACACTAGCCCTCAACATATCCCTAACCCTAGGTCCAAATGGAACCCTACCTGGACCTCTAAACCTAGCCCTACACATAAGACTAACCCTAGGTCCAATTGGAACCGTATCCGGATCTCTATCCCTAGCCGTCAACTTAACCCTAACCCTAGGTCCAATCGTAACCCTAAAAGTATCTCTAACCCTATCCCTCAACATAACCCTAACTCTAGGTGCAATAGTAACGCTACCCGGATCTCTAACCCTAGCCATCAACATAATCCTAACCCTATGTCCAATCGGAACCCTAACCGGATCTCTAACCCTAGCCCTCAACATAACCCTACCCCTATGTCCAAACGGAACCCTAAACGGATCTCTAACCCTAGCCCTCAACATAACCCTAACCCTAGGACCAATCGGAACCCTAACCAGATCTCTACACCTAGCCCTCAACATAACCCTAACCCTAGGTCAAATCGGAACCCTACCCGGATTTCTAACCCTAGCCCTCAACATAACCCTAACCCTAGGTCCAATCGGAACCCTAACCGGATCTCTAACCCTAGCCCTCAACATAACCCTAACCCTAGGTCCAATCGGATCCCTAACCGGATCTCTAACCTTAGCCCTCAACATAACCCTAACCCTAGGTCCAATTGTAACCATAACCGGATCTCTAACCCTAGACCTCAACATTACCCTAATCCTAGGTCCAATCGGAAACCTAATCGGATCTCTAACCCTAGCCCTTAACATAACCCTAACCCTAGGTCCAATCGGAACCCTAACCGGAACTCTAACCCTCGCTCTCAACATTACCCTAACCCTAGGTCCAATCGGAACCCTAACAGGATCTCTAACACTAGTCCTCAACGTAATGCTAACCCTAGGTCCAGTCGTAACCCTAAAAGTATCTCTAACCCTATCCCTCAACATAACCCTAACCCTAGGTACAATCGGAACCCTAACCGGATCTCTAACCCTAGCCCTCAACATAACCCTAACCCTAGGTCCAATCGGAAGCCTAACCGGATCTCTAACCCTAGCGCTCAACATAACCCTAACCCTAGGTCCAATCGTAACCATAACCGGATCTCTAACCCTAGCCCTCAACATAACCCTAACCCTAGGTCCAATCGGAACCCTAACCAGATCTCTAACCCAAGTCCTCAACGTAACCCTAACCCTAGGTCCAATCGGAACCCTAACCGGATCTCTAACCCTAGCCCTCAACATAACCCTACCCTTAGGTCCAATTGGAACCCTAACCGGATCTCTAACCCTAGCCCTCAACATAACCCTAACCCTAGGTCCAATCGGAACCCTAACCGGATCTCTAACCCTAGCCCTCAACATAACTGTAACCCTAGGTCCAATCGTAACCCTAACCGGATCTCAAACCCTAGCCCTCAACATAACCCTAACCCTAGGTTCAATTGTAACCATAACCGGATCTCTAACCCTAGACCTCAACATTACCCTAATCCTAGGTCCAATCGGAAACCTAATCGGATCTCTAACCCTAGCCCTTAACATACCCCTAACCCTAGGTCCAATCGGAACCCTAACAGGATCTCTAACCCTAGTCCTGAACGTAATCCTAACCCTAGGTCCAGTCGTAACCCTAAAAGTATCTCTAACCCTATCCCTCAACATAACCCTAACCCTAGGTACAATCGGAACCCTAACCGGATCTCTAACCCTAGCCCTCAACATAACCCTAACCCTAGGTCCAATCGGAACCCTAAACGGATCTCTAACCCTAGCCCTCAACATAACCCTAACCCTAGGACCAATCGGAACCCTAACCAGATCTCTAAACCTAGCCCTCAACATAACCCTAACCCTAGGTCAAATCGGAACCCTACCCGGATTTCTAAACCTAGCCCTCAATATAACCCTAACCCTAGGACCAATCGGAACCCTAACCAGATCTCTAAACCTAGCCCTCAACATAACCCTAACCCTAGGTCAAATCGGAACCCTACCCGGATTTCTAACCCTAGCCCTCAACATAACCCTAACCCTAGGTCCAATCGGAACTCTAAACGGATCACTAACCCTAGCCCTCAACATAACCCTAACCCTAGGTCCAATCGGATCCCTAACCGGATCTCTAACCTTAGCCCTCAACATAACCCTAACCCTAGGTCCAATCGTAACCATAACCGGATCTCTAACCCTGGCCCTCAACATTACCCTAACCCTAGGTCCAATCGGAACCCTAACCGGATGTCTAACTCTAGCCCTCAACATAATCCTAACCCTAGGTCCAATCGGAACCCTAACCGGATCTCTAACCCTAGCCCTCAACATAAACCTAACCCTAGGTCCAATCGTAACCCTAACCGGATCTCTAACGGAGACCTCAACATAACCCTAACCCTAGGTCCAATCGGAACCCTAACCGGATCTCTAACCCTAGCCCTCAACATAACCCTAACCCTAGGTCCAATCGTAACCCTAACCGGATCTCTAACCGAGACCTCAACATAACCCTAAACCTAGGTCCAATCGGAACCCTAAACGGATCTCTAATCCTAGCCCTCAACATAACCCTAACCCTAGGTCCAATCGGAACCCTAACCGGAACTCTAACCCTCGCTCTCAACGTAACCCTAAACCTAGGTCCAATCGGAACCCTAACCGGATCTCTAACCCTAGTCCTCAACATAACCCTAACCCTAGGTCCAATCGGAACCCTAACCGGATCTCTAACCCTAGCCCTCAACATAACCCTACCCTTAGGTCCAATTGGAACCCTAACCGGATCTCTAACCCTAGCCCTCAACATAACCCTAACCCTACGTCCAATCGGAACCCTAACCGGATCTCTAACCCTAGCCCTCAACATAACTGTAACCCTAGGTCCAATCGTAACCCTAACCGGATCTCGAACCCTAGCCCTCAACATAACCCTAACCCTAGGTTCAATTGTAACCATAACCGGATCTCTAACCCTAGACCTCAACATTACCCTAATCCTAGGTCCAATCGGAAACCTAATCGGATCTCTAACCCTAGCCCTTAACATAACCCTAACCCTAGGTCCAATCGGAACCCTAACAGGATCTCTAACCCTAGTCCTCAACGTAATCCTAACCCTAGGTCCAGTCGTAACCCTAAAAGTATCTCTAACCCTATCCCTCAACATAACCCTAACCCTAGGTACAATCGGAACCCTAACCGGATCTCTAACCCTAGCCCTCAACATAACCCTAAACCTAGGTCCAATAGTAACCCTAACCGGATCTCCAACACTAGCCCTTAACATACCACTAACCCTAGGTCCAATCGGAACCCTTTCCGGATCTCTAACCCTAGCCCTCAACATAACCCTAACCCTAGGTCCAATCGTAACCCTAAACGGATCTGTAACCCTATGCCTCAACATATCCCTAACCCTAGGTCCAATCGTAACCCTAACCGGATCTCTAACACTAGCCCTCAACATATCCCTAACCCTAGGTCCAAATGGAACCCTACCTGGACCTCTAAACCTAGCCCTACACATAAGACTAACCCTAGGTCCAATTGGAACCGTATCCGGATCTCTATCCCTAGCCGTCAACTTAACCCTAACCCTAGGTCCAAT
Organism: Miniopterus natalensis; assembly: GCF_054644295.1. Classification (NCBI taxonomy): domain Eukaryota; kingdom Metazoa; phylum Chordata; class Mammalia; order Chiroptera; family Miniopteridae; genus Miniopterus; species Miniopterus natalensis. The sequence continues at coordinate 2,376,066 of NC_142094.1, forward strand.
CGTAACCCTAAAAGTATCTCTAACCCTATCCCTCAACATAACCCTAACTCTAGGTGCAATAGTAACGCTACCCGGATCTCTAACCCTAGCCATCAACATAATCCTAACCCTATGTCCAATCGGAACCCTAACCGGATCTCTAACCCTAGCCCTCAACATAACCCTACCCCTATGTCCAAACGGAACCCTAAACGGATCTCTAACCCTAGCCCTCAACATAACCCTAACCCTAGGACCAATCGGAACCCTAACCAGATCTCTACACCTAGCCCTCAACATAACCCTAACCCTAGGTCAAATCGGAACCCTACCCGGATTTCTAACCCTAGCCCTCAACATAACCCTAACCCTAGGTCCAATCGGAACCCTAACCGGATCTCTAACCCTAGCCCTCAACATAACCCTAACCCTAGGTCCAATCGGATCCCTAACCGGATCTCTAACCTTAGCCCTCAACATAACCCTAACCCTAGGTCCAATTGTAACCATAACCGGATCTCTAACCCTAGACCTCAACATTACCCTAATCCTAGGTCCAATCGGAAACCTAATCGGATCTCTAACCCTAGCCCTTAACATAACCCTAACCCTAGGTCCAATCGGAACCCTAACCGGAACTCTAACCCTCGCTCTCAACATTACCCTAACCCTAGGTCCAATCGGAACCCTAACAGGATCTCTAACACTAGTCCTCAACGTAATGCTAACCCTAGGTCCAGTCGTAACCCTAAAAGTATCTCTAACCCTATCCCTCAACATAACCCTAACCCTAGGTACAATCGGAACCCTAACCGGATCTCTAACCCTAGCCCTCAACATAACCCTAACCCTAGGTCCAATCGGAAGCCTAACCGGATCTCTAACCCTAGCGCTCAACATAACCCTAACCCTAGGTCCAATCGTAACCATAACCGGATCTCTAACCCTAGCCCTCAACATAACCCTAACCCTAGGTCCAATCGGAACCCTAACCAGATCTCTAACCCAAGTCCTCAACGTAACCCTAACCCTAGGTCCAATCGGAACCCTAACCGGATCTCTAACCCTAGCCCTCAACATAACCCTACCCTTAGGTCCAATTGGAACCCTAACCGGATCTCTAACCCTAGCCCTCAACATAACCCTAACCCTAGGTCCAATCGGAACCCTAACCGGATCTCTAACCCTAGCCCTCAACATAACTGTAACCCTAGGTCCAATCGTAACCCTAACCGGATCTCAAACCCTAGCCCTCAACATAACCCTAACCCTAGGTTCAATTGTAACCATAACCGGATCTCTAACCCTAGACCTCAACATTACCCTAATCCTAGGTCCAATCGGAAACCTAATCGGATCTCTAACCCTAGCCCTTAACATACCCCTAACCCTAGGTCCAATCGGAACCCTAACAGGATCTCTAACCCTAGTCCTGAACGTAATCCTAACCCTAGGTCCAGTCGTAACCCTAAAAGTATCTCTAACCCTATCCCTCAACATAACCCTAACCCTAGGTACAATCGGAACCCTAACCGGATCTCTAACCCTAGCCCTCAACATAACCCTAAACCTAGGTCCAATCGTATCCCTAACCGGATCTCTAACCCTAGCCCTCAACATAACCCTAACCCTAGGTCCAATCGGATCCCTAACCGGATCTCTAACCTTAGCCCTCAACATAACGTTAACCCTAGGTCCAATCGTAACCATAACCGGATCTCTAACCCTAGCCCTCAACATTACCCTAACCCTAGGTCCAATCGGAAACCTAACCGCATCTCTAACCCTAGCCCTTAACATAACCCTAACCCTAGGTCCAATCGGAACCCTAACCGGAACTCTAACCCTCGCTCTCAACATAACCCTAACCCTAGGTCCAATCGGAACCCTAACAGGATCTCTAACCCTAGTCCTCAACGTAATCCTAACCCTAGGTCCAGTCGTAACCCTAAAAGTATCTCTAAACCTATCCCTCAACATAACCCTAACACTAGGTCCAATCGGAACCCTAACCGGATCTCTAAACCTAGCCGTCAACATAACCCTAACCCTAGGTCCAATCGGAACCCTAACCGGATCTCTAACCCTAGCCCTCAACATAACCCTACCCCTATGTCCAATCGGAACCCTAACAGGATCTCTAACCCTGGCCCTCAACATAACCCTAACCCTAGGTCCAATTGGAACCCTAACCGGATCTCTAAACCTAGCCCTCAACATAACCCTAACCCTAGGTCCAATCGTAACCCTAACCGGATCTCTAACCCTAGCCCTCAACATAACCCTAACCCTAGGTCCAATCGGAACCCTAACCGGATCTCTAACCCTAGCCCTCAACATAACCCTAACCCTAGGTCCAATCGGATCCCTAACCGGATCTCTAACCTTAGCCCTCAACATAACCCTAACCCTAGGTCCAATCGTAACCATAACCGGATCTCTAAACCTGGCCCTCAACATTACCCTAACCCTAGGTCCAATCGGAACGCTAACCGGATGTCTAACCCTAGCCCTCAACATAACCCTAACCCTAGGTCCAATCGGAACCCTAACCGGATCTCTAACCCTAGCCCTCAACATAACCCTAACCCTAGGTCCAATCGTAACCCTAACCGGATCTCTCACCTAGACCTCAACATAACCCTAACCCTAGGTCCAATCGGAACCCTAACCGGATCTCTAACCCTAGCCCTCAACATAACCCTTACCCTACTCCAATCGTAACCCTAACCGGATCTCTAACCGAGACCTCAACATAACCCTAACCCTAGGTCCATTCGTAACCCTAACCGGATCTCTAACCCTAGCCCTCAACATAACCCTAACCCTAGGTCAAATCGTAACCCTAACCGGATCTCTAACCGAGACCTCAACATAACCCTAACCCTAGGTCCAATCGGAACCCTATCCGGATCTCTATCCCTAGCCGTCAACATAACCCTAACCCTAGGTCCAATCGTAACCCTAAAAGTATCTCTAACCCTATCCCTCAACATAACCCTAACCCTAGGTGCAATAGTAACGCTAACTGGATCTCTCACCCTAGCCCTCAACATAAACCTAACCCTAGGTCCAATCGGAACCCTAACCGGATCTCTAACCCAAGCCCTCAACATAACCCTAACCCTAGGTCCAATCCGATCCCTAACCGGATCTCTAACCTTAGCCCTCAACATAACCCTAACCCTAGGTCCAATCGTAACCATAACCGGATCTCTAACCCTAGACCTCAACATTACCCTAACCCTAGGTCCAATCGGAAACCTAACCGGATCTCTAACCCTAGCCCTTAACATAACCCTAACCCTAGGTCCAATCGGAACCCTAACCGGAACTCTAACCCTCGCTCTCAACATAACCCTAACCCTAGGTCCAATCGGAACCCTAACTGGATCTCTAACCCTAGTCCTCAACGTAATCCTAACCCTAGGTCCAGTCGTAACCCTAAAACTTTCTCTAACCCTATCCCTCAACATAACCCTAACCCTAGGTACAATCGGAACCCTAACCGGATCTCTAACCCTAGCCCTCAACATAACCCTAACCCTAGGTCCAATCGGAACCCTGACCGGATCTCTAACCCTAGCGCTCAACATAACCCTAACCCTAGGTCCAATCGTAACCATAACCGGATCTCTAACCCTAGCCCTCAACATAACCCTAACCCTAGGTCCAATCGGAACCCTAACCGGATCTCTAACCCAAGTCCTCAACGTAACCCTAACCCTAGGTCCAATCGTAACCCTAAAAGTATCTCTAAACCTATCCCTCAACATAACCCTAACCCTAGGTCCAATCGGAACCCTAACCCGATCTCTAACCCTAGCCCTCAACATAACCCTAACCCTAGGTCCAATCGGAACCCTAACCGGATCTCTAACCCTAGCCCTCAACATAACCCTGCCCTTAGGTCCAATTGGAACCCTAACCGGATCTCTAACCCTAGCCCTCAACATAACCTTAACCCTAGGTCCAATCGGAACCCTAACCGGATCTCTAACCCTAGCCCTCAACATAATTGTAACCCTAGGTCCAATCGGAACCGTAAACGGAACTCTAACCCTAGCCCTCAACATAACCCTAACCCTAGGTCCATCGGAACCCTATCCGGATCTGTATACCTAGGCCTCAACATAACCCTAACCCTAGGTCCAATCGGAAACCTAACCGGATCTCTAACACTAGCCCTCAACATAACCCTAACCCTAGGTCCAATCGGAACCCTAACCGGATCTCTAACCATAGCCCTCAACATAACCCTAACCCTATGTCCAATCGGAACCCTAACCGGATCTCTAAACCTAGCCCTCAACATAACCCTATCCCTAGGTCCACTCGGAACCCTAACAGGAACTCTACCCCTCGCCCTCAACATAACCCTAACCCTAGGTCCAATCGGAACCATAACCGGATCTCTAACCCTAGCCCACACCATAACCCTAAACCTAGGTCCAATCGGAACACTAACCGGATCTCTAACCCTAGCCCTCAACATAACCCTAACCCTAGGTCCAATCGGAACCCGAACCGGACCTGTATACCTTGCCCTCAACATAACCCTAACCCTAGGTCCAATCGGAACCCTAATCGGATCTCTAACCCTAGCCCTCAACATAACCCTAACCCTAGGTACAATCGGAACCCTAACCGGATCTCTAACCCTAGCCCACAACATAACCCTAACCCTAAGTCCAATCGGAACCCTAACCGGATCTCTAACCCTAGCCCTCAACATAACCCTAACCCTAGGTCCACTCGGAACCCTAACCGGATCTCTAACCCTCGCCCTCAACATATCCCTAACCCTAGGTCCAATCGGAACCCTAACCGGATCTCTAACCCTAGCCCTCAAAATAACCCTAACCCTAGGTCCAATCGGAACCCTAACCGGAACTCTAACCCTAGCCCTCAACATAACCTTAACCCTAGGTCCAATCCGAACCCTAACCGGATATCTATACCTAGTCCTCAACATAACCCTAACCCTAAGTCCAATCGGAACCCTAACAGGAACTCTAACCCTAGCCCTCAACATAACCCTAACCCTAGGTCCAATCGGAACCCTAAATGGATATCTAACCCTAGAACTCAACGTAACCATTAACCCTAGGTGCAATCGGAACCCTAACCGGATATCTAACCCTAGCCCTCAACATAACCCTAACCCTAGGTCCAATCGGAACCCTAACGGGATCTATACACCTCGCCCTCAACATAACCCTAACCCTAGGTCCAATCGGAACCATAAATGGATCTCTAACCCTAGCCCTCACCATAACCCTAAACCTATGTCCAATCGGAACCCTAACCGGATATCTAACCCTAGCCCTCAACATAACCCTAACCCTAGGTCCAATCGGAACCCTAAAGGGAACTCTACCCCTCGCCCTCAACATAACCCTAACCCTAGGTCCAATCGGAACCCTAACCTGATCTCTAACCCTAGCCCTCAACATAACCCTAACCCTAGGTCCACTCGGAACCCTAACCGGATCTCTAACCCTCGCCCTCAACATAACCCTAACCCTAGGTCCAATCGGAACCCTAACCGGATCTCTAACCCTAGCCCTCAACATAACCCTAACCCTAGGTCCAATCGGAACCCTAACCGGAACTCTAACCCTAGCCCTCAAAATAACCCTAACCCTAGGTCCAATCGGAACCCTAACCGGAACTCTAACCCTAGCCCTCAACATAACCCTAACCCTAGGTCCAATCCGAACCCTAACCGGATATCTATCCCTAGCCCTCAACATAACCCTAACCCTAGGTCCAATCGGAACCCTAACAGGATCTCTAACCCTAGCCCTCAACATAACCCTAACCCTAGGTCCAATCGGAACCCTAAATGGATATCTAACCCTAGCCCTCAACGTAACCATTAACCCTAGGTGCAATCGGAACCCTAACCGGATATCTAACCCTAGCCCTCAACATAACCCTAACCCTAGGTCCAATCGGAACCCTAACCGGATCTCTAACCCTAGCCCTCAACATAACCCTAACCCTAGGTCGAATCGGAACCCTAACAGGATCTCTAACCCTAGTCCTCAACATAACCCTAACCCTAGGTCCATTCGGAACCCTAACCGGATCTGTATACCTAGCCCTCAACATAACCATAACCCTAGGTCCAATCGGAAACCTAACCGGATCTCTAACCCTAGCCCTTAACATAACCCTAACCCTAGGTCCAATCGGAACCCTAACCGGATCTGTATACCTAGCCCTCAACATAACCCTAACCCTAGGTCCAATCGGAACCCTAACGGGATCTCTACCCCTCGCCCTCAACATAACCCTAACCCCTGGTCCAATCGGAACCCTAACCGGATCTCTAACCCTAACCCTCAACATAACCCTAACCCTAGGTCAAATCGGAACCCTAACCTGATCTCTAACACTAGCCCTCAACATAACCCTAACCCTAGGTCCAATCGGAACCGTAAACGGAACTCTAACCCTAGCCCTCAACATAACCCTAACCCTAGGTCCAATCGGAACCCTAACCGGATCTGTATACCTAGGCCTCAACATAACCCTAACCCTAGGTCCAATCGGAAACCTAACCGGATCTCTAACACTAGCCCTCAACATAACCCTAACCCTAGGTCCAATCGGAACCCTCACCGGATCTCTAACCCTAGCCCTCAACATAACCCTAACCCTAGGTCCAATCGGAACCCTAACCGGATCTCTAAACTTAGCCCTCAACATAACCCTATCCCTAGGTCCACTCGGAACCCTAACCGGATCTCTAACCCTCGCCCTCAACATAACCCTAACCCTAGGTCCAATCGGAACCCTAACCGGAACTCTAACCCTACCCCTCAACATAACCCTAACCCTAGGTCCAATCGGAAACCTAAACGGATATCAAACCCTAGCCCTCAACATAACCCTAACCCTAGGTCCAATCCGAACCCTAACAGGATATCTATCCCTAGTCCTCAACATAACCCTAACCATAAGTCCAATCAGAACCCTAACAGGATCTCTAATCCTAGCCCTCAACATAACCCTAACCCTAGGTCCAATCGGAACCCTAAATGGATATCTAACCCTAGCCCTCAACGAAACCATTAACCCTAGGTGCAATCGGAACCCTAACAGGATATCTAACCCTAGCCCTCAACATAACCATAACCCTAGGTCCAATCGGAACCCTAACGGGATCTCTACCCCTCGCTCTCAACATAACCCTAACCCTAGGTCCAATCGGAACCCTAACCGGATCTCTAACCCTAGCCCTCAACATAACCCTAACCCTAGGTCGAATCGGAACCCAAACCGGATCTCTAACCCTAGCCCTCAACATAACCCTAACCCTAGGTCGAATCGGAACCCAAACCGGATCTCTAACCCTAGTCCTCAACATAACCCTACCGCTAGGTCCAATCAGAACCCTAACCGGATCTGTATACCTAGCCCTCAACATAACCCTAACCCTAGGTCCAATCGGAAACCTAAACGGATCTCTAACCCTACCCCTTAACATAACCCTAACCCTAGGTCCAATCGGAACCCTAACCGGATCTGTATACCTAGCCCTCAACATAACCCTAACCCTAGGTCCAATAGGAAACCTAACCGGATCTCTAACACTAGCCCTCAACATAACCCTAACCTTAGGTCCAATTGGAACCCTAACCGGATCTCTAACCCTAACCCTCAACATAACCCTAACTCTAGGTCCAATCGGAACCCTAACCTGATATCGAACCGTAGCCCTCAACATAACCCTAACCCAGGGTACAATCGGAACCGTAAACGGAACTCTAACCCTAGCCCTCAACATAACCCTAACCCTAGGTCCAATCCGAAACATAAGCGGATCTCTAAACCTAGCCCTCAACATAACCCTAACCCTAGGTCCAATCGGAAACCTAACCGGATCTCTAACACTAGCCCTCAACATAACCCTAACCCTAGGTCCAATCGGAACCCTAACTGAATCTCTAACCCTATCCCTCAACATAACCCTAACCCTAGGTCCAATCGGAAACCTAACCGTGTCTCTAACCCTAGCCCTCAACATAACCCTAACCCGAGGTCCAATCGGAACCCTAACCGGATCTTTAACCCTAGCCCTCAACATAACCCTAACCCTAGGTCCAATCGGAACCCTAAACGGAACTCTAACCCTAGCGCTCAACATAACCATAACCCTAGGTCCAATTGGAACCCTAACCGGATCTCTAACCCTAGCCCTCAACTTAACCCTAACCCTAGGTCCAATCGGAACCCTAACCGGATCTCTAACCCTAGCCCTCAACATAACCCTAACCCGAGGTCCAATCGGAACCCTAACCGGATATGTACACCTAGCCCTCAACATAAACCTAACCCTAGGTCCAATCGGAACCCTAACCGGATCTGTATACCTAGCCCTCAACATAACCCTAACCCTAGGTCCAATCGGAACCCTAACCGGAACTCTAACCCTCGCCCTCAACATAACCCTAACCCTAGGTCCAATCGGAACACTAACCGGATCTCTAACCCTAGCCCTCAACATAACCCTAATCCTAGGTCCAATCGGAACCCTAACCGGATCCCTAACCCTAGCCCTCAACATAACCCTAACCCTAGGACCAATCCGAACCCTAACCGGATCTCTACCCCTCGCACTCAACATAACCCTAACCCTAGGTCCAATCGGAACCCTAACCGGAACTCTAACCCTAGCCCTCAAAATAACCCTAACCCTAGGTCCAATCGGAACCCTAACCGGATCTCTAACCCTAGCCCTCAACATAACCCTAACCCTAGGACCAATCGGAACCCTAAATGGATATCTAACCCTTCCTCTCAACGTAACCCTAACCCTAGGTCCAATCGGAACCCTAACCGGATCTCTATCCCAAGCCCTCAACATAACCCTAAACCTAGGTCCAATCGGAACCCTAACCGGATCTCTAACCCTAGCCCTCAACATAACCCTAACCCTAGGTCCACTCGGAACCCTAACCGGATCTCTAACCCTCGCCCTCAACATAACCCTAACCCTAGGTCCAATCGGAACCCTAACCGGATCTCTAACCCAAGCCCTCAACATAACCCTAACCCTAGGTCCAATCGGAACCCTAACCGGAACTCTAACCCTAGCCCTCAACATAACCCTAACCCTAGGTCAATCCGAACCCTAACCGGATATCTATCCCTAGCCCTCAACATAACCCTAACCCTAAGTCCAATCGGAACCCTAACAGGATCTCTAACCCTAGCCCTCAACATAACCCTAACCCTAGGTCCAATCGGAACCCTAAATGGATATCTAAAACTAGCCCTCAACGTAACCATTAACCCTAGGTGCAATCGGAACCCTAACCGGATATCTAACCCTAGCCCTCAACATAACCCTAACCCTAGGTCCAATCGGAACCCTAACGGGATATCTACCCATCGCCCTCAACATAACCCTAACCCTAGGTCCAATCGCAACCCTAACCGGATCTCTAACCCTAGCCCTCAACATAACCATAACCCTAGGTCGAATCGGAACCCTAACCGGATCTCTAACCCTAGCCCTCAACATAACCCTAACTCTAGGTCCAATCGGAACCCTAACCTGATATCGAACCGTAGCCCTCAACATAACCCTAACCCTAGGTCCAATCGGAACCGTAAACGGAACTCTAACCCTAGCCCTCAACATAACCCTAACCCTAGGTCTAATCCGAAACATAACCGGATCTCTAAACCTAGCCCTCAACCTAACCCTAACCCTAGGTCCAATCGGAACCCTAACCGGATCTCTAAACCTAGCCCTCAACATAACCCTAACCCGAGGTCCAATCGGAACCCTAACCGAATCTCTAACCCTATCCCTCAACATAACCCTAACCCTAGGTCCAATCGGAAACCTAACCGGGTCTCTAACCCTAGCCCTCAACATAACCCTAACCCTAGGTCCAATCGGAACCCTAACCGGATCTTTAACCCTAGCCCTCAACATAACCCTAACCCTAGGTCCAATCGGAACCCTAAACGGAACTCTAACCCTAGCCCTCAACATAACCATAACCCTAGGTCCAATTGGAACCCTAACCGGATCTCTAACCCTAGCCCTCAACATAACCCTAACCCTAGGTCCAATCGGAACCCTAACCGGATCTCTACCCCTTGCCCTCAACATAACCCTAACCCGAGGTCCAATCGGAACCCTAACCGGATATGTACACCTAGCCCTCAACATAAACCTAACCCTAGGTCCAATCGGAACCCTAACCGGATCTGTATACCTAGCCCTCAACATAACACTAACCCTAGGTCCAATCGGAACCCTAACCGGAACTCTAACCCTCGCCCTCAACATAACCCTAACCCTAGGTCCAATCGGAACACTAACCAGATCTCTAACCCTAGCCCTCAACATAACCCTAACCCTAGGTCCAATCGTAACCCTAACCGGATCCCTAACCCTAGCCCTCAACATAACACTAACCCTAGGACCAATCCGAACCCTAACCGGATCTCTACCCCTCGCACTCAACATAACCCTAACCCTAGGTCCAATCGGAACCCTAACCGGATCTCTAACCCTAGCCCTCAACATAACCCTAACCCTAGGACCAATCGGAACCCTAAATGGATATCTAACCCTTCCCCTCAACGTAACCCTAACCCTAGATCCAATCGGAACCCTAACCGGATCTCTATCCCAAGCCCTCAACATAACCCTAACCCTAGGTCCAATCGGAACCCTAACCGGATCTCTAACCCTAGCCCTCAACATAACCCTAACCCTAGGTCCACTCGGAACCCTAACCGGATCTCTAACCCTCGCCCTCAACATAACCCTAACCCTAGGTCCAATCGGAACCCTAACCGGATCTCTAACCCAAGCCCTCAACATAACCCTAACCCTAGGTCCAATCGGAACCCTATCCGGAACTCTAACCCTAGCCCTCAACATAACCCTAACCCTAGGTCCAATCCGAACCCTAACCGGATATCTATCCCTAGCCCTCAACATAACCCTAACCCTAAGTCCAATCGGAACCCTAACAGGATCTCTAACCCTAGCCCTCAGCATAACCCTAACCCTAGGTCCAATCGGAACCCTAAATGGATATCTAAAACTAGCCCTCAACGTAACCATTAACCCTAGGTGCAATCGGAACCCTAACCGGATATCTAACCCTAGCCCTCAACATAACCCTAACCCTAGGTCCAATCGGAACCCTAACGGGATATCTACCCATCGCCCTCAACATAACCCTAACCCTAGGTCCAATCGGAACCCTAACCGGATCTCTAACCCTAGCCCTCAACATAACCCTAACCCTAGGTCGAATCGGAACCCTAACCGGATCTCTAACCCTAGCCCTCAACATAACCCTAACCCTAGGTCCAATCCGAACCCTAACCGGATATCTATCCCTAGCCCTCAACATAACCCTAAACCTAAGTCCAATCGGAACCCTAACCGGATCTCTAACCCTAGCCCTCAACATAACCCTAACCCTAGGTCGAATCGGAACCCTAACCGGATCTCTAACCCTAGCCCTCAACATAACCCTAACCCTAGGTCCAATCGGAACCCTAACCGGATCTCTAACCCTAGCCCTCAACATAACCCTAACCCTAGGTCCAATCGGAACCCTAACCGGATCTCTAACCCTAGCCCTCAACATAACCCTAACCCTAGGTCCAATCGGAACCCTAACCGGATCTCTAACCCTAGCCCTCAACATAACCCTAACCCTAGGTCCAATCCGAAACATAACCGGATCTCGAAACCTAGCCCTCAACATAACCCTAACCCTAGGTCCAATCGGAACCCTAACCGGACCTCTAACCGTAGCCCTCAACATAACCCTAACCCTAGGTCCAATCGGAACCCTAACCCGATCTGTATACCTAGCCCTCAACATAACCCTAACCCTAGGTCCAATCGGAACCCTAACAGGATCTCTAACCCTAGCCCTCAACATAACCCTAACCCTAGGTCCAATCGGAACCCTAACCGGATCTCTAACCCTAGCCCTCAACATAACCCTAACCCTAGGTCCACTCGGAACCCTAACCGGATCTCTAACCCTCGCCCTCAACATAACCCTAACCCTAGGTCCAATCGGAACCCTAACCGGATCTCTAACCCTAGCCCTCAACATAACCCTAACCCTAGGTCCAATCGGAACCCTAACCGGAACTCTAAACCTAGCCCTCAAAATAACCCTAACCCTAGGTCCAATCGGAACCCTAACCGGAACTCTAACCCTAGCCCTCAACATAACCCTAACCCTAGGTCCAATCGGAACCCTAACCGGATATCTATCCCTAGCCCTCAACATAACCCTAACCCTAGGTCCAATCGGAACCCTAACAGGATCTCTAACCCTAGCCCTCAACATAACCCTAACCCTAGGTCCAATCGGAACCCTAAAAGGATATCTAACCCTAGCCCTCAACGTAACCATTAACCCTAGGTGCAATCGGAACCCTAACCGGATATCTAACCCTAGCCCTCAACATAACCGTAACCCTAGGTCCAATCGGAACCCTAACGGGATCTCTACCCCTCGCCCTCAACATAACCCTAACCCTAGGTCCAATCGGAACCCTAACCGGATCTCTAACCCTAGCCCTCAACATAACCCTAACCCTAGGTCGAATCGGAACCCTAACCGGATCTCTAACCCTAGCCCTCAACATAACCCTAACCCTAGGTCGAATCGGAACCCTAACAGGATCTCTAACCCTAGTCCTCAACATAACCCTAACCCTAGGTCCAATCAGAACCCTAACCGGATCTGTATACCTAGCCCTCAACATAACCCTAACCCTAGGTCCAATCGGAAACCTAACCGGATCTCTAACCCTAGCCCTTAACATAACCCTAACCCTAGGTCCAATCGGAACCCTAACCGGATCTGTATACCTAGCCCTCAACATAACCCTAACCCTAGGTCCAATCGGAACCCTAACGGGATCTCTACCCCTCGCCCTCAACATAACCCTAACCCTAGGTCCAATCGGAACCCTAACCGGATCTCTAACCCTAACCCTCAACATAACCCTAACCCTAGGTCCAATCGGAACCCTAACCTGATCTCTAACACTAGCCCTCAACATAACCCTAACCCTAGGTCCAATCGGAACCGTAAACGGAACTCTAACCCTAGCCCTCAACATAACCCTAACCCTAGGTCCAATCGGAGCCCTAACCGGATCTGTATACCTAGGCCTCAACATAACCCTAACCCTAGGTCCAATCGGAAACCTAACCGGATCTCTAACACTAGCCCTCAACATAACCCTAACCCTAGGTCCAATCGGAACCCTAACCGGATCTCTAACCCTAGCCCTCAACATAACCCTAACCCTAGGTCCAATCGGAACCCTAACCGGATCTCTAAACCTAGCCCTCAACATAACCCTATCCCTAGGGACACTCGGAACCCTAACCGGATCTCTAACCCTCGCCCTCAACATAACCCTAACCCTAGGTCCAATCGGAACCCTAACCGGAACTCTAACCCTACCCCTCAACATAACCCTAACCCTATGTCCAATCGGAAACCTAAACGGATATCAAACCCTAGCCCTCAACATAACCCTAAGCCTAGGTCCAATCCGAACCCTAACCGGATATCTATCCCTAGCCCTCAACATAACCCTAACCCTAAGTCCAATCGGAACCCTAACAGGATCTCTAATCCTAGCCCTCAACATAACCCTAACCCTAGTTCCAATCGGAACCCTAAATGGATATCTAACCCTAGCCCTCAAAGAAACCATTAACCCTAGGTCCAATCGGAACCCTAACAGGATATCTAACCCTAGCCCTCAACATAACCCTAACCCTAGGTCCAATCGGAACCCTAACGGGATCTCTACCCCTCGCTCTCAACATAACCCTAACCCTAGGTCCAATCGGAACCCTAACCGGATCTCTAACCCTAGCCCTCAACATAACCCTAACCCTAGGTCGAATAGGAACCCTAACCGGATCTCTAACCCTAGCCCTCAACATAACCCTAACCCTAGGTCGAATCGGAACCAAAACCGGATCTCTAACCCTAGTCCTCAACATAACCCTAACCCTAGGTCCAATCAGAACCCTAACCGGATCTGTATACCTAGCCCTCAACATAACCCTAACCCTAGGTCCAATCGGAAAACTAACCGGATCTCTAACCCTACCCCTTAACATAACCCTAACCCTAGGTCCAATCGGAACCCTAACCTGATATCGAACCCTAGCCCTCAACATAACCCTAACCCTAGGTCCAATCGGAACGCTAACCGGATCTGTATACCTAGGCCTCAACATAACCCTAACCCTAGGTCCAATCGGAAACCTAACCGGATCTCTAACACTAGCCCTCAACATAACCATAACCCTAGGTCCAATCGGAACCCTAACCGAATCTCTAACCCTATCCCTCAACATAACCCTAACCCTAGGTCCAATCGGACCCCTAACCGGATCTGTATACCTAGCCCTCAACATAACCCTAACCCTAGGTCCAATCGGAAACCTAACCGGGTCTCTAACCCTAGCCCTCAACATAACCCTAACCCTAGGTCCAATCGGAACCCTAACCGGATCTTTAACCCTAGCCCACAACATAACCCTAACCCTAGGTCCAATCGGAACCCTAAACGGATATCTAACCCTAGCCCTCAACATAACCCTAACCCTAGGTCCAATCGGAACCCTAAACGGAACTCTAACCCTAGCCCTCAACATAACCATAACCCTAGGTCCAATTGGAACCCTAACCGGATCTCTAACCCTAGCCCTCAACATAACCCTAACCCTAGGTCCAATCGGAACCCTAACCGGATCTCTAACCCTAGCCCTCAACATAACCCTAACCCGAGGTCCAATCGGAACCCTAACCGGATATGTATACCTAGCCCTCAACATAAACCTAACCCTAGGTCCAATCGGAACCCTAACCGGATCTGTATACCTAGCCCTCAACATAACCCTAACCCTAGGTCCAATCGGAACCCTAACCGGAACTCTAACCCTCGCCCTCAACATAACCCTAACCCTAGGTCCAATCGGAACACTAACCTGATCTCTAACCCTAGCCCTCAACATAACCCTAACCCTAGGTCCAATCGGAACCCTAACCGGATCCCTAACCCTAGCCCTCAACATAACCCTAACCCTAGGACAAATCGGAACCCTAAATGGATATCTAACCCTTCCCCTCAACGTAACCCTAACCCTAGGTCCAATCGGAACCCTAACCGGATCTCTAACCCTAGCCCTCAACATAACCCTAACCCTAGGTCCAATTGGAACCCTAACCGGATCTCTAACCCTAGCCCTCAACATAACCCTAACCCTAGGTCCAATCGGAACCCTAACCGGATCTCTAACCCTAGCCCTCAACATAACCATAACCCTAGGACCAATCGGAACCCTAAATGGATATCTAACCCTTCCCCTCAACGTAACCCTAACCCTAGGTCCAATCGGAGCCCTAACCGGATCTCTATCCCAAGCCCTCAACATAACCCTAACCCTAGGTCCAATCGGAACCCTAACCGGATCTCTAACCCTAGCCCTCAACATAACCCTAACCCTAGGTCCACTCGGAACCCTAACCGGATCTCTAACCCTCGCCCTCAACATAACCCTAACCCTAGGTCCAATCGGAACCCTAACCGGATCTCTAACCCAAGCCCTCAACATAACCCTAACCCTAGGTCCAATCGGAACCCTATCCGGAACTCTAACCCTAGCCCTCAACATAACCCTAACCCTAGGTCCAATCCGAACCCTAACCGGATATCTATCCCTAGCCCTCAACATAACCCTAACCCTAAGTCCAATCGGAACCCTAACAGGATCTCTAACCCTAGCCCTCAGCATAACCCTAACCCTAGGTCCAATCGGAACCCTAAATGGATATCTAAAACTAGCCCTCAACGTAACCATTAACCCTAGGTGCAATCGGAACCCTAACCGGATATCTAACCCTAGCCCTCAACATAACCCTAACCCTAGGTCCAATCGGAACCCTAACGGGATATCTACCCATCGCCCTCAACATAACCCTAACCCTAGGTCCAATCGGAACCCTAACCGGATCTCTAACCCTAGCCCTCAACATAACCCTAACCCTAGGTCGAATCGGAACCCTAACCGGATCTCTAACCCTAGCCCTCAACATAACCCTAACCCTAGGTCCAATCCGAACCCTAACCGGATATCTATCCCTAGCCCTCAACATAACCCTAACCCTAAGTCCAATCGGAACCCTAACCGGATCTCTAACCCTAGCCCTCAACATAACCCTAACCCTAGGTCGAATCGGAACCCTAACCGGATCTCTAACCCTAGCCCTCAACATAACCCTAACCCTAGGTCCAATCGGAACCCTAACCGGATCTCTAACCCTAGCCCTCAACATAACCCTAACCCTAGGTCCAATCGGAACCCTAACCGGATCTCTAACCCTAGCCCTCAACATAACCCTAACCCTAGGTCCAATCGGAACCCTAACCGGATCTCTAACCCTAGCCCTCAACATAACCCTAACCCTAGGTCCAATCCGAAACATAACCGGATCTCGAAACCTAGCCCTCAACATAACCCTAACCCTAGGTCCAATCGGAACCCTAACCGGACCTCTAACCGTAGCCCTCAACATAACCCTAACCCTAGGTCCAATCGGAACCCTAACCCGATCTGTATACCTAGCCCTCAACATAACCCTAACCCTAGGTCCAATCGGAACCCTAACAGGATCTCTAACCCTAGCCCTCAACATAACCCTAACCCTAGGTCCAATCGGAACCCTAACCGGATCTCTAACCCTAGCCCTCAACATAACCCTAACCCTAGGTCCACTCGGAACCCTAACCGGATCTCTAACCCTCGCCCTCAACATAACCCTAACCCTAGGTCCAATCGGAACCCTAACCGGATCTCTAACCCTAGCCCTCAACATAACCCTAACCCTAGGTCCAATCGGAACCCTAACCGGAACTCTAAACCTAGCCCTCAAAATAACCCTAACCCTAGGTCCAATCGGAACCCTAACCGGAACTCTAACCCTAGCCCTCAACATAACCCTAACCCTAGGTCCAATCGGAACCCTAACCGGATATCTATCCCTAGCCCTCAACATAACCCTAACCCTAGGTCCAATCGGAACCCTAACAGGATCTCTAACCCTAGCCCTCAACATAACCCTAACCCTAGGTCCAATCGGAACCCTAAATGGATATCTAACCCTAGCCCTCAACGTAACCATTAACCCTAGGTGCAATCGGAACCCTAACCGGATATCTAACCCTAGCCCTCAACATAACCGTAACCCTAGGTCCAATCGGAACCCTAACGGGATCTCTACCCCTCGCCCTCAACATAACCCTAACCCTAGGTCCAATCGGAACCCTAACCGGATCTCTAACCCTAGCCCTCAACATAACCCTAACCCTAGGTCGAATCGGAACCCTAACCGGATCTCTAACCCTAGCCCTCAACATAACCCTAACCCTAGGTCGAATCGGAACCCTAACAGGATCTCTAACCCTAGTCCTCAACATAACCCTAACCCTAGGTCCAATCAGAACCCTAACCGGATCTGTATACCTAGCCCTCAACATAACCCTAACCCTAGGTCCAATCGGAAACCTAACCGGATCTCTAACCCTAGCCCTTAACATAACCCTAACCCTAGGTCCAATCGGAACCCTAACCGGATCTGTATACCTAGCCCTCAACATAACCCTAACCCTAGGTCCAATCGGAACCCTAACGGGATCTCTACCCCTCGCCCTCAACATAACCCTAACCCTAGGTCCAATCGGAACCCTAACCGGATCTCTAACCCTAACCCTCAACATAACCCTAACCCTAGGTCCAATCGGAACCCTAACCTGATCTCTAACACTAGCCCTCAACATAACCCTAACCCTAGGTCCAATCGGAACCGTAAACGGAACTCTAACCCTAGCCCTCAACATAACCCTAACCCTAGGTCCAATCGGAGCCCTAACCGGATCTGTATACCTAGGCCTCAACATAACCCTAACCCTAGGTCCAATCGGAAACCTAACCGGATCTCTAACACTAGCCCTCAACATAACCCTAACCCTAGGTCCAATCGGAACCCTAACCGGATCTCTAACCCTAGCCCTCAACATAACCCTAACCCTAGGTCCAATCGGAACCCTAACCGGATCTCTAAACCTAGCCCTCAACATAACCCTATCCCTAGGGACACTCGGAACCCTAACCGGATCTCTAACCCTCGCCCTCAACATAACCCTAACCCTAGGTCCAATCGGAACCCTAACCGGAACTCTAACCCTACCCCTCAACATAACCCTAACCCTATGTCCAATCGGAAACCTAAACGGATATCAAACCCTAGCCCTCAACATAACCCTAAGCCTAGGTCCAATCCGAACCCTAACCGGATATCTATCCCTAGCCCTCAACATAACCCTAACCCTAAGTCCAATCGGAACCCTAACAGGATCTCTAATCCTAGCCCTCAACATAACCCTAACCCTAGTTCCAATCGGAACCCTAAATGGATATCTAACCCTAGCCCTCAAAGAAACCATTAACCCTAGGTCCAATCGGAACCCTAACAGGATATCTAACCCTAGCCCTCAACATAACCCTAACCCTAGGTCCAATCGGAACCCTAACGGGATCTCTACCCCTCGCTCTCAACATAACCCTAACCCTAGGTCCAATCGGAACCCTAACCGGATCTCTAACCCTAGCCCTCAACATAACCCTAACCCTAGGTCGAATAGGAACCCTAACCGGATCTCTAACCCTAGCCCTCAACATAACCCTAACCCTAGGTCGAATCGGAACCAAAACCGGATCTCTAACCCTAGTCCTCAACATAACCCTAACCCTAGGTCCAATCAGAACCCTAACCGGATCTGTATACCTAGCCCTCAACATAACCCTAACCCTAGGTCCAATCGGAAAACTAACCGGATCTCTAACCCTACCCCTTAACATAACCCTAACCCTAGGTCCAATCGGAACCCTAACCTGATATCGAACCCTAGCCCTCAACATAACCCTAACCCTAGGTCCAATCGGAACGCTAACCGGATCTGTATACCTAGGCCTCAACATAACCCTAACCCTAGGTCCAATCGGAAACCTAACCGGATCTCTAACACTAGCCCTCAACATAACCATAACCCTAGGTCCAATCGGAACCCTAACCGAATCTCTAACCCTATCCCTCAACATAACCCTAACCCTAGGTCCAATCGGACCCCTAACCGGATCTGTATACCTAGCCCTCAACATAACCCTAACCCTAGGTCCAATCGGAAACCTAACCGGGTCTCTAACCCTAGCCCTCAACATAACCCTAACCCTAGGTCCAATCGGAACCCTAACCGGATCTTTAACCCTAGCCCACAACATAACCCTAACCCTAGGTCCAATCGGAACCCTAAACGGATATCTAACCCTAGCCCTCAACATAACCCTAACCCTAGGTCCAATCGGAACCCTAAACGGAACTCTAACCCTAGCCCTCAACATAACCATAACCCTAGGTCCAATTGGAACCCTAACCGGATCTCTAACCCTAGCCCTCAACATAACCCTAACCCTAGGTCCAATCGGAACCCTAACCGGATCTCTAACCCTAGCCCTCAACATAACCCTAACCCGAGGTCCAATCGGAACCCTAACCGGATATGTATACCTAGCCCTCAACATAAACCTAACCCTAGGTCCAATCGGAACCCTAACCGGATCTGTATACCTAGCCCTCAACATAACCCTAACCCTAGGTCCAATCGGAACCCTAACCGGAACTCTAACCCTCGCCCTCAACATAACCCTAACCCTAGGTCCAATCGGAACACTAACCTGATCTCTAACCCTAGCCCTCAACATAACCCTAACCCTAGGTCCAATCGGAACCCTAACCGGATCCCTAACCCTAGCCCTCAACATAACCCTAACCCTAGGACAAATCGGAACCCTAAATGGATATCTAACCCTTCCCCTCAACGTAACCCTAACCCTAGGTCCAATCGGAACCCTAACCGGATCTCTAACCCTAGCCCTCAACATAACCCTAACCCTAGGTCCAATTGGAACCCTAACCGGATCTCTAACCCTAGCCCTCAACATAACCCTAACCCTAGGTCCAATCGGAACCCTAACCGGATCTCTAACCCTAGCCCTCAACATAACCATAACCCTAGGACCAATCGGAACCCTAAATGGATATCTAACCCTTCCCCTCAACGTAACCCTAACCCTAGGTCCAATCGGAGCCCTAACCGGATCTCTATCCCAAGCCCTCAACATAACCCTAACCCTAGGTCCAATCGGAACCCTAACCGGATCTCTAACCCTAGCCCTCAACATAACCCTAACCCTAGGTCCACTCGGAACCCTAACGGGATCTCTAACCCTCGCCCTCAACATAACCCTAACCCTAGGTCCAATCGGAAACCTAACCGGATCTCTAACACTAGCCCTCAACATAACCATAACCCTAGGTCCAATCGGAACCCTAACCGAATCTCTAACCCTATCCCTCAACATAACCCTAACCCTAGGTCCAATCGGACCCCTAACCGGATCTGTATACCTAGCCCTCAACATAACCCTAACCCTAGGTCCAATCGGAAACCTAACCGGGTCTCTAACCCTAGCCCTCAACATAACCCTAACCCTAGGTCCAATCGGAACCCTAAACGGAACTCTAACCCTAGCCCTCAACATAACCATAACCCTAGGTCCAATTGGAACCCTAACCGGATCTCTAACCCTAGCCCTCAACATAACCCTAACCCTAGGTCCAATCGGAACCCTAACCGGATCTCTAACCCTAGCCCTCAACATAACCCTAACCCGAGGTCCAATCGGAACCCTAACCGGATATGTATACCTAGCCCTCAACATAAACCTAACCCTAGGTCCAATCGGAACCCTAACCGGATCTGTATACCTAGCCCTCAACATAACCCTAACCCTAGGTCCAATCGGAACCCTAACCGGAACTCTAACCCTCGCCCTCAACATAACCCTAACCCTAGGTCCAATCGGAACACTAACCTGATCTCTAACCCTAGCCCTCAACATAACCCTAACCCTAGGTCCAATCGGAACCCTAACCGGATCCCTAACCCTAGCCCTCAACATAACCCTAACCCTAGGACAAATCGGAACCCTAAATGGATATCTAACCCTTCCCCTCAACGTAACCCTAACCCTAGGTCCAATCGGAACCCTAACCGGATCTCTAACCCTAGCCCTCAACATAACCCTAACCCTAGGTCCAATCGGAACCCTAACCGGATCTCTAACCCTAGCCCTCAACATAACCCTAACCCTAGGTCCAATCGGAACCCTAACCGGATCTCTAACCCTAGCCCTCAACATAACCATAACCCTAGGACCAATCGGAACCCTAAATGGATATCTAACCCTTCCCCTCAACGTAACCCTAACCCTAGGTCCAATCGGAGCCCTAACCGGATCTCTATCCCAAGCCCTCAACATAACCCTAACCCTAGGTCCAATCGGAACCCTAACCGGATCTCTAACCCTAGCCCTCAACATAACCCTAACCCTAGGTCCACTCGGAACCCTAACGGGATCTCTAACCCTCGCCCTCAACATAACCCTAACCCTAGGTCCAATCGGAACCCTAACCGGATCTCTAACCCTAGCCCTCAACATAACCCTAACCCTAGGTCCAATCGGAACCCTAACCGGAACTCTAACCCTAGCCCTCAAAATAACCCTAACCCTAGGTCCAATCGGAACCCTAACCGGAACTCTAACCCTAGCCCTCAACATAACCCTAACCCTAGGTCTAATCCGAACCCTAACCGGATATCTATCCCTAGCCCTCAACATAACCCTAACCCTAAGTCCAATCGGAACCTTAACAGGATCTCTAACCCTAGCCCTCAACATAACCCTAACCCTAGGTCCAATCGGAACCCTAAATGGATATCTAAAACTAGCCCTCAAGGTAACCATTAACCCTAGGTGCAATCGGAACCCTAACCGGATATCTAACCCTAGCCCTCAACATAACCCTAACCCTAGGTCCAATCGGAACCCTAACGGGATCTCTACCCATCGCCCTCAACATAACCCTAACCCTAGGTCCAATCGGAACCCTAACCGGATCTCTAACCCTAGCCCTCAACATAACCCTAACCCTAGGTCGAATCGGAACCCTAACCGGATCTCTAACCCTAGCCCTCAACATAACCCTAACCCTAGGTCCAATCCGAACCCTAACCGGATATCTATTTCTAGCCCTCAACATAACCCAAACCCTAAGTCCAATCGGAACCCTAACCGGATCTCTAACCCTAGCCCTCAACATAACCCTAACCCTAGGTCCAATCGGAACCCTAAATGGATATCTAAAACTAGCCCTCAACGTAACCATTAACCCTAGGTGCAATCGGAACCCTAACCGGATATCTAACCCTAGCCCTCAACATAACCCTAACCCTAGGTCCAATCGGAACCCTAACGGGATCTCTACCCCTCGCCCACAACATAACCCTAACCCTAGGTCCAATCGGAACCCTAACCGGATCTCTAACCCTAGCCCTCAACATAACCCTAACCCTAGGTCGAATCGGAACCCTAACCGGATCTCTAACCCTAGCCCTCAACATAACCCTAACCCTAGGTCCAATCGGAACCCTAACCGGATCTCTAACCCTAGCCCTCAACATAACCCTAACCCTAGGTCCAATCGGAACCCTAACCGGATCTCTAACCCTAGCCCTCAACATAACCCTAACCCTAGGTCCAATCGGAACCCTAACCGGATCTCTAACCCTAGCCCTCAACATAACCCTAACCCTAGGTCCAATCCGAAACATAACCGGATCTCTAAACCTAGCCCTCAACATAACCCTAACCCTAGGTCCAATCGGAACCCTAACCGGACCTCTAACCCTAGCCCTCAACATAACCCTAACCCTAGGTCCAATCGGAACCCTAACCGGATCTGTATACCTAGCCCTCAACATAATCCTAACCCTAGGTCCAATCGGAACCCTAACCCGATCTGTATACCTAGCCCTCAACATAACCCTAACCCTAGGTCCAATCGGAACCCTAACAGGATCTCTAACCCTAGCCCTCAACATAACCCTAACCCTAGGTCCAATCGGAACCCTAACCGGATCTCTAACCCTAGCCCTCAACATAACCCTAACCCTAGGTCCACTCGGAATCCTAACCTGATCTCTAACCCTCGCCCTCAACATAACCCTAACCCTAGGTCCAATCGGAACCCTAACCGGATCTCTACCCCTAGCCCTCAACATAACCCTAACCCTAGGTCCAATCGGAACCCTAACCGGAACTCTAACCCTAGCCCTCAAAATAACCCTAACCCTAGGTCCAATCGGAACCCTAACCGGAACTAACCCTAGCCCTCAACATAACCCTAACCCTAGGTCCAATCGGAACCCTAACCGGAACTAACCCTAGCCCTCAACATAACCCTAACCCTAGGTCCAATCCGAACCCTAACCGGATATCTATCCCTAGCCCTCAACATAACCCAAACCTAGGTCCAATCGGAACCATAACAGGATCTCTAACCCTAGCCCTCAACATAACCCTAACCCTAGGTCCAATCGGAACCCTAAATGGATATCTAACCCTAGCCCTCAACGTAACCATTAACCCTAGGTGCAATCGGAACCCTAACCGGATATCTAACCCTAGCCCTCAACATAACCGTAAACCTAGGTCCAATCGGAACCCTAACGGGATCTCTACCCCTCGCCCTCAACATAACCCTAACCCTAGGTCCAATCAGAACCCTAACCGGATCTCTAAACCTAGCCCTCAACATAACCCTAACCCTAGGTCGAATCGGAACCCTAACCGGATCTCTAACCCTAGCCCTCAACATAACCCTAACCCTAGGTCGAATCGGAACCCTAACAGGATCTCTAACCCTAGTCCTCAACATAACCCTAACCCTAGGTCCAATCGGAACCCTAACCGGATCTGTATACCTGGCCCTCAACATAACCCTAACCCTAGGTCCAATCGGAAACCTAACCGGATCTCTAACCCTATCCCTTAACATAACCCTAACCCTAGGTCCATTCGGACCCTAACCGGATCTGTATACCTAGCCCTCAACATAACCCTAACCCTAGGTCCAATCGGAACCCTAACGGGATCTCTACCCCTCGCCCTCAACATAACCCTAACCCTAGGTCCAATCGGAACCCCAACCGGATCTCTAACCCTAGCCCTCAACATAACCCTAACCCTAGGTCGAATCGGAACCCTAACCGGATCTCTAACCCTAGCCCTCAACATAACCCTAACCCTAGGTCCAATCGGAACCCTAACCGGATCTCTAACCCTAGCCCTCAACATAACCCTAACCCTAGGTCCAATCGAAACCCTAACCGGATCTCTAACCCTAGCCCTCAACATAACCCTAACCCTAGGTCCAATCGGAACCCTAACCGGATCTCTAACCCTAGCCCTCAACATAACCCTAACCCTAGGTCCAATCCGAAACATAACCGGATCTCTAAACCTAGCCCTCAACATAACCCTAACCCTAGGTCCAATCGGAACCGTAACCGGACCTCTAACCCTAGCCCTCAACATAACCCTAACCCTAGGTCCAATCGGAACCCTAACCGGATCTGTATACCTAGCCCTCAACATAACCCTAACCCTAGGTCCAATCGGAACCCTAACCCGATCTGTATGCCTAGCCCTCAACATAACCCTAACCCTAGGTCCAATCGGAACCCTAACAGGATCTCTAACCCTAGCCCTCAACATAACCCTAACCCTAGGTCCAATCGGAACCCTAACCGGATCTCTAACCCTAGCTCTCAACATAACCCTAACCCTAGGTCCACTCGGAATCCTAACCTGATCTCTAACCCTCGCCCTCAACATAACCCTAACCCTAGGTCCAATCGGAACCCTAACCGGATCTCTAACCCTAGCCCTCAACATAACCCTAACCCTAGGTCCAATCGGAACCCTAACCGGAACTCTAACCCTAGCCCTCAAAATAACCCTAACCCTAGGTCCAATCGGAACCCTAACCGGAACTAACCCTAGCCCTCAACATAACCCTAACCCTAGGTCCAATCCGAACCCTAACCGGATATCTATCCCTAGCCCTCAACATAACCCTAACCCTAGGTCCAATCGGAACCCTAACAGGATCTCTAACCCTAGCCCTCAACATAACCCTAACCCTAGGTCCAATCGGAACCCTAAATGGATATCTAACCCTAGCCCTCAACGTAACCATTAACCCTAGGTGCAATCGGAACCCTAACCGGATATCTAACCCTAGCCCTCAACATAACCGTAAACCTAGGTCCAATCGGAACCCTAACGGGATCTCTACCCCTCGCCCTCAACATAACCCTAACCCTAGGTCCAATCGGAACCCTAACCGGATCTCTAACCCTAGCCCTCAACATAACCCTAACCCTAGGTCGAATCGGAACCCTAACCGGATCTCTAACCCTAGCCCTCAACATAACCCTAACCCTAGGTCGAATCGGAACCCTAACAGGATCTCTAACCCTAGTCCTCAACATAACCCTAACCCTAGGTCCAATCGGAACCCTAACCGGATCTGTATACCTAGCCCTCAACATAACCCTAACCCTAGGTCCAATCGGAAACCTAACCGGATCTCTAACCCTATCCCTTAACATAACCCTAACCCTAGGTCCAATCGGAACCCTAACCGGATCTGTATACCTAGGCCTCAACATAACCCTAACCCTAGGTCCAATCGGAAACCTAACCGGATCTCTAACACTAGCTCTCAACATAACCCTAACCCTAGGTCCATTTGGAACCCTAACCGGATCTCTAACCCTAGCCCTCAACATAACCCTAACCCTAGGTCCAATCGGAACCCTAACCGGATCTCTAACCCTAGCCCTCAACATAACCCTATCCCTAGGTCCACTCGGAAACCTAACCGGATCTCTAACCCTCGCCCTCAACATAACCCTAACCCTAGGTCCAATCGGAACCCTAACCGGATCTCTAACCCTAGCCCTCAACATAACCCTAACCCTAGGTCCAATCGGAAACCTAAACGGATATCAAACCCTAGCCCTCAACATAACCCTAACCCTAGGTCCAATCCGAACCCTAACCGGATATCTATCCCTAGCCCTCAACATAACACTAACCCTAAGTCCAATCGGAACCCTAACACGATCTCTAATCCTAGCCCTCAACATAACCCTAACCCTAGGTCCAATCGGAACCCTAAATGGATATCTAACCCTAGCCCTCAACGAAACCATTAACCCTAGGTGCAATCGGGACCCTAACAGGATATCTAACCCTAGCCCTCAACATAACGCTAACCCTAGGTCCAATCGGAACCCTAACCGGATCTCTAACCCTAACCCTCAACATAACCCTAACCCTAGGTCCAATCGGAACCCTAACCTGATATCGAACCCTAGCCCTCAACATAACCCTAACCCTAGGTCCAATCGGAACCGTAAACGGTACTCTAACCCTAGCCCTCAACATAACCCTAACCCTAGGTCCAATCGGAACGCTAACCGGATCTGTATACCTAGCCCTCAACATAACCCTAACCCTAGGTCCAATCGGAACCCTAACCCGATCTGTATGCCTAGCCCTCAACATAACCCTAACCCTAGGTCCAATCGGAACCTTAACAGGATCTCTAACCCTAGCCCTCAACATAACCCTAACCCTAGGTCCAATCGGAACCCTAACCGGATCTCTAACCCTAGCCCTCAACATAACCCTAACCCTAGGTCCACTCGGAATCCTAACCTGATCTCTAACCCTCGCCCTCAACATAACCCTAACCCTAGGTCCAATCGGAACCCTAACCGGATCTCTAACCCTAGCCCTCAACATAACCCTAACCCTAGGTCCAATCGGAATCCTAACCGGAACTCTAACCCTAGCCCTCAAAATAACCCTAACCCTAGGTCCAATCGGAACCCTAACCGGAACTAACCCTAGCCCTCAACATAACCCTAACCCTAGGTCCAATCCGAACCCTAACCGGATATCTATCCCTAGCCCTCAACATAACCCTAACCCTAGGTCCAATCGGAACCCTAACAGGATCTCTAACCCTAGCTCTCAACATAACCCTAACCCTAGGTCCAATCGGAACCCTAAATGGATATCTAACCCTAGCCCTCAACGTAACCATTAACCCTAGGTGCAATCGGAACCCTAACCGGATATCTAACCCTAGCCCTCCACATAACCGTAAACCTAGGTCCAATCGGAACCCTAACGGGATCTCTACCCCTCGCCCTCAACATAACCCTAACCCTAGGTCCAATCGGAACCCTAACCGGATCTCTAACCCTAGCCCTCAACATAACCCTAACCCTAGGTCGAATCGGAACCCTAACCGGATCTCTAACCCTAGCCCTCAACATAACCCTAACCCTAGGTCGAATCGGAACCCTAACAGGATCTCTAACCCTAGTCCTCAACATAACCCTAACCCTAGGTCCAATCGGAATCCTAACCGGATCTGTATACCTAGCCCTCAACATAACCCTAACCCTAGGTCCAATCGGAAACCTAACCGGATCTCTAACCCTATCCCTTAACATAACCCTAACCCTAGGTCCAATTGGAACCCTAACCGGATCTGTATACCTAGGCCTCAACATAACCCTAACCCTAGGTCCAATCGGAAACCTAACCGGATCTCTAACACTAGCTCTCAACATAACCCTAACCCTAGGTCCAATCGGAACCCTAACCGGATCTCTAACCCTAGCCCTCAACATAACCCTAACCCTAGGTCCAATCGGAACCCTAACCGGATCTCTAACCCTAGCCCTCAACATAACCCTATCCCTAGGTCCACTCGGAAACCTAAACGGATCTCTAACCCTCGCCCTCAACATAACCCTAACCCTAGGTCCAATCGGAACCCAAACCGGATCTCTAACCCTAGCCCTCAACATAACCCTAACCCTAGGTCCAATCGGAAACCTAAACGGATATCAAACCCTAGCCCTCAACATAACCCTAACCCTAGGTCCAATCCGAACCCTAACCGGATATCTATCCCTAGCCCTCAACATAACCCTAACCCTAAGTCCAATCGGAACCCTAACACGATCTCTAATCCTAGCCCTCAACATAACCCTAACCCTAGGTCCAATCGGAACCCTAAATGGATATCTAACCCTAGCCCTCAACGAAACCATTAACCCTAGGTGCAATCGGGACCCTAACAGGATATCTAACCCTAGCCCTCAACATAACGCTAACCCTAGGTCCAATCGGAACCCTAACCGGATCTCTAACCCTAACCCTCAACATAACCCTAACTCTAGGTACAATCGGAACCCTAACCTGATATCGAACCCTAGCCCTCAACATAACCCTAACCCTAGGTCCAATCGGAACCGTAAACGGAACTCTAACCCTAGCCCTCAACATAACCCTAACCCTAGGTCCAATCGGAACGCTAACCGGATCTGTATACCTAGGCCTCAACATAACCCTAACCCTAGGTCCAATCGGAAACCTAACCGGATCTCTAACACTAGCCCTCAACATAACCCTAACCCTAGGTCCAATCGGAACCCTAACCGAATCTCTAACACTATCCCTCAACATAACCCTAACCCTAGGTCCAATCGGACCCCTAACCGGATCTGTATACCTAGCCCTCAACATAACCCTAACCCTAGGTCCAATCGGAAACCTAACCGGGTCTCTAACCCTAACCCTCAACATAACCCTAACCCTAGGTCCAATCGGAACCCTAACCGGATCTTTAACCCTAGCCCTCAACATAACCCTAACCCTAGGTCCAATCGGAACCCTAAACGGATATCTGACCCTAGCCCTCAACATAACCCTAACCCTAGGTCCAATCGGAACCTTAAACGGAACTCTAACCCTAGCCCTCAACATAACCATAACCCTAGGTCCAATTGGAACTCTAACCGGATCTCTAACCCTAGCCCTCAACATAACCCTAACCCTAGGTCCAATCGGAACCCTAACCGGATCTCTAAACCTAGCCCTCAACATAACCCTAACCCGAGGTCCAATCGGAACCCTAACCGGATATGTATACCTAGCCCTCAACATAAACCAAACCCTAGGTCCAATCGGAAACCTAACCGGATCTGTATACCTAGCCCTCAACATAACCCTAACCCTAAGTCCAATCGGATCCCTAACCGGAACTCTAACCCTCGCCCTCAACATAACCCTAACCCTAGGTCCAATCGGAACACTAACCAGATCTCTAACCCTAGCCCTCAACATAACCCTAACCCTAGGTCCAATCGGAACCCTAACCGGAACTCTAACCCTAGCCCTCAAAATAACCCTAACCCTAGGTCCAATCGGAACCCTAACCGGATCTCTAACCCTAGCCCTCAACATAACCCTAAGCCTAGGACCAATCGGAACCCTAAATGGATATCTAACCCTTCCCCTCAACGTAACCCTAACCCTAGGTCCAATCGGAACCCTAACCGGATCTCTAACCCTAGCCCTCAACATAACCCTAACCCTAGGTCCAATTGAAACCCTAACCTTCTCTCTAACCCTAGCCTTCAACATAACCCTAACCCTAGGTCCAATCGTAACCCTAACCTGATCTCTAACCCTAGCCCTATACATAACCCTAACCCTAGGTCCAATCATAACCCTAACCATATCTCTAACCCTAGCCCTCAAATTAACCCTAACCCTAGGTCCAATCGTAACCCTAACAGTCTCTCTAACCCTAGCCCTCAACGTTACGCTAACCCTAGGTCCAATAGTAACCCTAACCGGATCTGAACCCTAGCCCTCAACATAACCTTAACCTTAGGTCCAATCGTAATACTAACCTGATGACTAAACTTATCCCTCAACATAACCCTAACCCTAGGTCCAATCGTAAACATAACCGGATCTGTATCCCTAGCCCTAAACATAACCCTAACCCTAGGTCCAATATTAACCCTAACCTGATCTCTAAACCTAGCCCTCAACATAACCCTAACCCTAGGTCCAATCTAACCCTAACCAGATCTCAAACCCTGGGCCTCAACATAACCCTAACCCTAGGTCCAATCGTAACCCTAACCGGATCTCTAACCCTAGCCCTCAACATAACCCTAACCCTAGGTCCAATCGAAACCCTAACCGGATCTCTAACCCTAGCCCTCAACATAACCCTAACCCTAGGTCCAATGGTAACCCTAACAATATCTCTAACCCTAGCTCTCAACATATCCCTAACCCTAGGTCCAAAAGTAACCCTAACCTTCTCTCTAACCCTAGCCCTCAACATAACCCTAACCCTAGGTCCAATTGTAACCCTAACCTTCTCTCTAAGCCTAGCCCTCAACGTTACGCTAACCCTAGGTTCAAGTGTAACCCTAACCGGGACTCTAACCCTAGCCCTCAACATAACCCTAACCCTAGGTCCAATCGTAACCCTAACCATATCTCTAACCCTAGTCCTCAACATAACCCTAACCCTAGGTCCAAAAGTAACCCGAACCTTCTCTCTAACCCTAGCCCTCAACATAACCCTAACCCTAGGTCCAATCGTAACCCTAACCATATCTCTAACCCTAGCCCTCAACATAACCCTAACCCTAGGTCCAAAAGTAACCCTAACCTTCTCTCTAACCCTAGCCCTCAACATAACCCTAACCCTAGGTCCAATCGTAACCCTAACCGTCTCTCTAACCCTAGCCCTCAACATAACCCTACCCTAGGTCCAATCGTAACCCTAACCGTCTCTACAGAAGGATGAAATACGTGTGTTTCTCTCTGAAAGAACTCTCAGCCACTATTCTTTTGCTTGCTCTTCCCAAGTCTTTGTAGAAACGTGTGTTTTCACTGCAGGCATAAGTTTTAGGATGCATTTTTTCAATCTCTTGCAAGCCTCATGTTGTTTCTTAGACAATGTGGAAAAACAAGGAGTATGTATCCCGAATCACTTGAAATCCAGGAAAACGCACACTGCATCAGTCTTCTTCAAACACGTTCTATTTCCTAAAGTGTTTTGAACTTTCAACAAACCAGAAAAGAAGGGCATTTTGCAGTGAAATTCAGAATGGCATGTACAAAAAGCCATTTCTTTTGGTTGCAGAGTTCAAAAGCATGATTGTCTTCATGTTTTCGATGAAACTCTTACATTTCCAATTTACCTGAGTTAGGACTTTCCCAAAAAGACGTGTTTGCGTGTCTGTGTTGAAAGGAGCTCTAAGTTGTGTATTCAGTGCTGTAGAGTGACACACTCTACACAGGATACACAGCGTTTTGAGAGCACCAACATGCTTCAAACTGAAACTGCTACAAGCTGTGTGTAGCATGCTGAATGAAGACCTGTCATTTCAAAGAAAGAAGAGGAAACCAAAATCCAGGTAGTGAAACGGTCACACCAGTATGGGAGATGTGCACGTGGACACTTTCAAGCAGCAGCTCTTTGTGGACACTTGGAAACAGGGCTGTGAAAAACTTTCGTACAAAGCGGATTTCGCCAAAGTTGAAAGACCTTCCAAAACCAACCCTAAATAACTTAGCCAAACAATGAAAGTTCCAATAAGCTCCTACAGGAAAGGTGCATCTATGACACAACCCCCGAGCAGGTAGCTACATTCTGCACAGTACAAAATGCATATGAATTCCAGCAAGAAAACTCACTCCAGAAGGATGAAATGCATGTGTTTCTCTCTGAAAGGACACTCAGCCACTATTCTTTTGCTTGCTCCTTCCAAGTCTTTGTAGAACCGTGTGTTTTCACTGCCTGAATAAGTTTTAGGATGCATTGTTTCAATCTCTTGCAAGCCTCATGTTGTTTCTTAGACAATGTGGAAAATCACGGATTATGTTTCCCAAATCACAAGAAATAAAGGAAAACGCACACTGCATCAGTCTTCTTCAAACACGCTCTATCTCCTAATGTGTTGTGAACTTTCAACAAACCAGAAAAGAAGGGCATTTTGCACTGAAATTCAGACGGGTATGTACAAGAGTTCATTCCTATTGGTTGCAGAGTGCAAAAGCATGATTGACTTCAAGTTCTCGATGAAACCCTTACATTTCCAAGAGTAAAGAAGTAGGACTTTTACAAAAAGATGTGTTTGCGTGTCTGTGGTGAAAGGAGCTCTAAGTTGTGTATTCAGTGCTGGAGATTGACACACTCTACACAGGTTACTCAGCGTTTTAAGAGCACCAATATGCTGCAAACTGAAACTGCTACAAGGTGTGTGTAGCATGCAGAAAGAGGGCTTGTAATTTCAAAGAAAGAAGAGGAAACCAAAATCCAGGTAGTGAAACGAGCACACCAGTATGGGAGATGTGCATGTGGAGAGTTTTAAGCAGCAGTTCTTTGTGGGCTCTTGGAAACAGGGCTGTGAAAAAATTTCGTAAGAAAGCGGATTTGGCTAAAGTTGAAAGACCTTCCAAAACCAACCCAAAGAAGTTAGCCAAACAATGAATGTTCCAATAAGCTCCTGCAGGAAAGTTGCTTCTATGACACAACCCCCGAGCAGGTAGTTACATTCTGCACGGTACAAATGCATATGAATTCCAGGCTGAATATTCACTCCAGAAGGATGAAATGTGTATGTTTCTCTCTGAAAGAACACTCAGCCATTGGCTTTTACTTGCTACTTCAAAGTCTTTGTAGAAACGTGTGCTTTCACCGCTGGAGTACGTTTTGGGATGCATTTTTTCAATCTCTTGCAAGCCTCATGTTTCTTTCACAATGTGGAAAAATAAGGATTATATTTCCCAAATCACTTGAAATCTAGGGAAACGCACACTGCATCGATCTTGCTCAAACATGCTCTTTCTCCTAATGTGTTGAGAACATTCAAGAAACCAGAAAACAAGGGCATTTTGCAGTGAAACTCAGTCAGGCATGTACAAGAGGTCATTTCTATTGGTAGTAGAGTGCAAAAGCATGATTGACTTCATGTTCTCCATGAAACCCTTACATTTCCAAGGGACCTGAAGTAGGACTTTCACAAAAAGATGTGTTTGCGTGTCTGTGGTGAAAGGAGCTCTAAGTTGTGTATTCAGTGCTGGAGAGTAACACACTCTACATAGGTTACACAGCGTTTTGAGAGCACCAACATGCTTCAAACTGAAGCTGGTACAAGGTGTGTGTAGAATGCTGAATGAAGACTTGTCATTTCAAAGAAAGAAGAGGAAACCAAAATCCAGGTAGTGAAACGAGCACACCAGTATATGAGATGTGCATGTGGACAGTTTCAAGCAGCAGCTCTTTGTGGACACTTGGAAACAGCGGTATTAAAAACTTGCGTACCAAGCGGGATTTGGCCAAGGTTGAAAGACCTTCCAAAACCAACCCTAAATAACTTAGCCAAACAATGAATGTTCCAATAAGCTCCTGCAGAAAAGGTGCTTCTATGACACAACCCCCAGCAGGTAGCTACATTCTGCACAGTATAAAATGCATATGAACTCCAGCATGAAAATTCACTCCAGAAGGATGAAATGCATGTTTCTCTATGAAAGAACACTCAGCCACAAGGCTTTAGCTTGCTGCTTCAAAGTCTTTATAGAAATGTGTGTTTTCAATGCTGGAATACCCTAGCCCTCAACATCACTATAACCCTAGGTCCAATCTTAACCCTAACCTGATCTCTAACCCTAGCCCTCAACATAACCCTAACCCTAGGTCCAAAAGTAACCCTAACCTTCTCTCTAACCCTAGCCCTCAACATAACCCTAACCCTAGGTCCAACCGTAACCCTAACCGGATCTCTAACCCTAGCCCTCAACATAACCCTAACCCTACGTCCAATAGTAACCCTAACCGGATATCTAACCCTAGCCCTCAACATAACCCTAACCCTAGGTCCAATCGTAATAGTAACCGGATCTCTAACCCTAGCCCTCAACATAACCCTAACCCTACGTCCAATAGTAACCCTAACCGGATCTCTAACCCTAGCCCTAAACATAACCCTAACCCTAGGTCCAATCGTAACCCTAACCGGATCTGTAACCCTAGCCCTCAACATAACCCTAACCCTAGGTCCAATTGAAACCCTAACCTTCTCTCTAA
Source organism: Miniopterus natalensis (assembly GCF_054644295.1). Lineage (NCBI taxonomy): Eukaryota > Metazoa > Chordata > Mammalia > Chiroptera > Miniopteridae > Miniopterus > Miniopterus natalensis. The sequence continues at coordinate 2,410,103 of NC_142094.1, forward strand.
CCCTAGCCCTCAACATAAGCCTAACCCTAGGTCCAATCGTAACCCTAACCTGATCTCTAACCCTAGCCCTATACATAACCCTAACCCTAGGTCCAATCATAACCCTAACCATATCTCTAACCCTAGCCCTCAACATAACCCTAACCCTAGGTCCAATAGTAACCCTAACCGGATCTGAACCCTAGCCCTCAACATAAACCTAACCCTAGGTCCAATCGTAACCCTAACCATATCTCTAACCCTAGCCCTCAACATAACCCTAACCCTAGGTCCAAAAGTAACCCTAACCTTCTCTCTAACCCTAGCCCTCAACATAACCCTAACCCTAGGTCCAATCGTAACCCTAACCATATCTCTAACCCTAGCCCTCAACATAACCCTAACCCTAGGTCCAAAAGTAACCCTAACCTTCTCTCTAACCCTAGCCCTCAACATAACCCTACCCTAGGTCCAATGGGAACTCTAACCGGATCTCTAACCCTAGCCCTCAACATAACCCTAACCCTAGGTCCATTCGTATCCCTAACCGGATCTCTAACCCTAGCCCTCAACATAACCCTAACCCTAGGTCCAATCGTAACCCAAACCGGATCTCTAACCCTAGCCCTCATCATAACCCTAAACCTAGGTCCAATCGTATCCCTAACCGGATCTCTAACCCTAGCCCTCAACATAACCCTAACCATAGGTCCAATCAAAACCCTAACCGGAACTCTAACCCTCGCTCTCAGCATAACCCTAAACCTAGGTCCAATCGGAATCCTAACCGGATATCTAACCCTAGCCCTGAACATGATCCTAACCCTAGGTCCAATCGTAACCCTATCCGGATCTCTAACACTAACCCTTAACATACCACTACCCTAGGTACAATCGGAACCCTAACCGGATCTCTAACCCAAGTCCTCAACGTAACCCTAACCCTAGGTCCAATCGTAACCCTAAAAGTATCTCTAACCCTATCCCTCAACATAACCCTAACCCTAGGTCCAATCGGAACCCTAACCGGATCTCTAACTCTAGCCCTCAACATAACCCTAACCCTAGGTCCAATCGGAACCCTAACCGGATCTCTAACCCAAGTCCTCAACGTAACCCTAACCCTAGGTCCAATCGTAACCCTAAAAGTATCTCTAACCCTATCCCTCAACATAACCCTAACCCTAGGTCCAATCGGAACCCTAACCGGATCTCTAACTCTAGCCCTCAACATAACCCTAACCCTAGGTCCAATCGGAACCCTAACCGGATCTCTAACCCTAGCCCTCAACATAACCCTACCCTTAGGTCCAATTGGAACGCTAACCGGATCTCTAAACCTAGCCCTCAACATAACCCTAACCCTAGGTCCAATCGGAACCCTAACCGGATCTCTAACCCTAGCCCTCAACATAACTGTAACCCTAGGTCCAATCGTAACCCTAACCGGATCTCAACCCTAGCCCTCAACATAACCCTAACCCTAGGTCCAATCGGAACCCTAACCGAATCTCTAACCCTAGCCCTCAACATAACCCTAACCCTAGGTCCAATCGGAACCCTAACCGGATCTCTAACCCTAGCCCTCAAAATAACCCTAACGCTAGGTCCAATCGTAACCATAACCGGATCTCTAACCCTAGCCCTCAACATTACCCTAACGTTAGGTCCAATCGGAACCCTAACCGGATCTCTAACCCTAGCCCTCCTCATAACCCTAATCCTAGGTCCAATCGGAACCCTAACCGAATCTCTAACCCTAGCCCTCAACATAACCCTAACCCTAGGTCCAATGGGAACTCTAACCAGATCTCTAACCCTAGCCCTCAACATAACCCTAACCCTAGGTCCAATCGTATCCCTAACCGGATCTCTAACCCTAGCCCTAAACATAACCCTAACCCTAGCTCCAATCGTAACCCAAACCGGATCTCTAACCCTAGCCCTCAACATAACCCTAAACCTAGGTCCAATCGTATCCCTAACCGGATCTCTAACCCTAGCCCTCAACATAACCCTAACCCTAGGTCCAATCGCATCCCTAACCGCATCTCTAACCTTAGCCCTCAACATAACCCTAACCCTAGGTCCAATCGTAACCATAACCGGATCTCTAACCCTAGCCCTGAACATTACCCTAACCCTAGGTCCAATCGGAAACCTAACCGGATCTCTAACCCTAGCCCTTAACATAACCCTAACCCTAGGTCCAATCGGAACCCTAACCGGAACTCTAACCCTCGCTCTCAACATAACCCTAACCCTAGGTCCAATCGGAACCCTAACAGGATCTCTAACCCTAGTCCTCAACGTAACCCTAACCCTAGGTCCAATCGGAACCCTAACAGGATCTCTAACCCTAGTCCTCAACGTAATCCTAACCCTAGGTCCAGTCGTAACCCTAAAAGTATCTCTAACCCTATCCCTCAACATAACCCTAACCCAAGGTCCAATCGGAATCCTAACCGGATATCTAACCCTAGCCCTGAACATGATCCTAACCCTAGGTCCAATCGTAACCCTATCCGGATCTCTAACACTAACACTTAACATACCACTACCCTAGGTACAATCGGAACCCTAACCCGATCTCTAACCCAAGTCCTCAACGTAACCCTAACCCTAGGTCCAATCGTAACCCTAAAAGTATCTCTAACCCTATCCCTCAACATAACCCTAACCCTAGGTCCAATCGGAACCCTAACCGGATCTCTAACCCTAGCCCTCAACATAACCCTAACCCTAGGTCCAATCGTAACCCTAACCGGATCTCTAACCGAGACCTCAACATAACCCTAACCCTAGGTCCAATCGTAACCCTAACCGGATCTCTAACCCTAGCCCTCAACATAACCCTAACCCTAGGTCCAATCGTAACCCTAACCGGATCTCTAACCGAGACCTCAACATAACCCTAACCCTAGGTCCAATCGGAACCCTAACCGGATCTCTAACCCTAGCCCTCAACATAACCCTAACCCTAGGAACAATCGGAACCCTAACCGGATCTCTAACCCTAGCCCTCAACATAACCCTAAACCTAGGTCCAATCGGAACCCTAAACGGATCTCTAATCCTAGCCCTCAACATAACCCTAACCCTAGGTCCAATCGGAACCCTAACCGGATCTCTAACCGAGACCTCAACATAACCCTAACCCTAGGTCCAATCGGAACCCTAACCGGATCTCTAACCCTAGCCCTCAACATAACCCTAACCCTAGGTCCAATCGTAACCCTAACCTGATCTCTAACCGAGACCTCAACATAACCCTAACCCTAGGTCCAATCGTAACCCTAACCGGATCTCTAACCCTAGCCCTCAACATAACCCTAACCCTAGGTCCAATCGTAACCCTAACCGGATCTCTAACCGAGACCTCAACATAACCCTAACCCTAGGTCCAATCGGAACCCTAACCGGATCTCTAACCCTCGCCCTCAACATAACCCTAACCCTAGGTCCAATCAGAACCCTAACCGGATCTCTAACCCTAGCCCTCAACATAACCCTAAACCTAGGTCCAATCGGAACCCTAAACGGATCTCTAATCCTAGCCCTCAACATAACCCTAACCCTAGGTCCAATCGGAACCCTAACCGGAACTCTAACCCTCGCTCTCAACATAACCCTAAACCTAGGTCCAATCGGAACCCTAACCGGATCTCTAACCCTAGCCCTCAACATAACCCTAACCCTAGGTCCAATCGTATCCCTAACCGGATCTCTAACCCTAGCCCTCAACATAACCCTAACCCTAGGTCCAATCGGAACCCTAAACGGATCTCTAATCCTAGCCCTCAACATAACCCTAACCCTAGGTCCAATCGGAACCCTAACCGGAACTCTAACCCTCGCTCTCAACATAACCCTAAACCTAGGTCCAATTGGAACCCTAACCGGATATCTAACCCTAGCCCTGAACATTATCCTAACCCTAGGTCCAATAGTAACCCTAACCGGATCTCTAACACTAGCCCTTAACATACCACTAACCCTAGGTCCAATTGGAACCCTAACCGGATATCTAACCCTAGCCCTGAACATTATCCTAACCCTAGGTCCAATAGTAACCCTAACCGGATCTCTGACACTAGCCCTCAACATATCCCTAACCCTAGGTCCAAATGGAACCCTACCTGGACCTCTAAACCTAGCCCTACACATAAGACTAACCCTAGGTCCAATTGGAACCCTATCCGTATCTCTATCCCTAGCCGTCAACTTAACCCTAACCCTAGGTCCAATCGTAACCCTAAAAGTATCTCTAACCCTATCCCTCAACATAACCCTAACTTTAGGTGCAATAGTAACGCTAACCGGATCTCTAACCCTAGCCATCAACATAATCCTAACCCTATGTCCAATCGGAACCCTAACCGGATCTCTAACCCTAACCCTCAACATAACCCTACCCCTATGTCCAATCGGAACCCTAAACGGATCTCTAACCCTAGCCCTCAACATAACCCTAACCCTAGGACCAATCGGAACCCTAACCGGATCTCTAAACCTAGCCCTCAACATAACCCTAACCCTAGGTCCAATTGGAACCCTACCCGGATTTCTAACCCTAGCCTTAGACATAAGCCTAACCCTAGGTCCAATTGGAACCCTATCCGGATCTCTATCCCTAGCCGTCAACATAACCCTAACCCTAGGTCCAATCGTAACCCTAAAAGTATCTCTAACCCTATCCCTCAACATAACACTAACCCTAGGTGCAATAGTAACGCTAACCGGATCTCTCACCCTAGCCCTCAACATAACCCTAACCCTAGGTCCAATCGGAACCCTAACCGGATCTCTAACCCTAGCCCTCAACATAACCCTAACCCTAGGTCCAATCGGATCCCTAACCGGATCTCTAACCTTAGCCCTCAACATAACCCTAACCCTAGGTCCAATCGTAACCATAACCGGATCTCTAACCCTAGACCTCAACATTACCCTAATCCTAGGTCCAATCGGAAACCTAATCGGATCTCTAACCCTAGCCCTTAACATAACCCTAACCCTAGGTCCAATCGGAACCCTAACCGGAACTCTAACCCTCGCTCTCAACATAACCCTAACCCTAGGTCCAATCGGAACCCTAACAGGATCTCTAACCCTATTCCTCAACGTAATCCTAACCCTAGGTCCAGTCGTAACCCTAAAAGTATCTCTAACCCTATCCCTCAATATAACCCTAACCCTAGGTACAATCGGAACCCTAACCGGATCTCTAACCCTAGCCCTCAACATAACACTAACCCTAGGTCCAATCGGAACCCTAACCGGATCTCTAACCCTAGCGCTCAACATAACCCTAACCCTAGGTCCAATCGTAACCATGACCGGATCTCTAACCCTAGCCCTCAACATAACCCTAACCCTAGGTCCAATCGGAACCCTAACCGGATCTCTAACCCAAGTCCTCAACGTAACCCTAACCCTAGGTCCAATCGTAACCCTAAAAGTATCTCTAACCCTATCCCTCAACATAACCCTAACACTAGGTCCAATCGGAACCCTAACCGGATCTCTAACCCTAGTCCTCAACATAACCCTAACCCTAGGTCCAATCGGAACCCTAACCGGATCTCTAACCCTAGCCCTCAACATAACCCTACCCTTAGGTCCAATTGGAACCCTAACCGGATCTCTAACCCTAGCCCTCAACATAACCCTAACCCTAGGTCCAATCGGAACCCTAACCGGATCTCTAACCCTAGCCCTCAACATAACTGTAACCCTAGGTCCAATCGTAACCCTAACCGGATCTCGAACCCTAGCCCTCAACATAACCCTAAACCTAGGTCCAATCGGAACCCTAACCGGATCTCTAACCCTAGCCCTCAACATAACCCTAACCCTAGGTCCAATCGGAACCCTAACCGGATCTCTAACCCTAGCCCTCAAAATAACCCTAACGCTAGGTCCAATCGTAACCATAACCGGATCTCTAACCCTAGCCCTCAACATTACCCTAACCTTAGGTCCAATCGGAACCCTAACCGGATCTCGAACCCTAGCCCTCAACATAACCCTAACCCTAGGTCCAATGGGAACTCTAACCGGATCTCTAACCCTAGCCCTCAACATAACCCTAACCATAGGTCCAATCAAAACCCTAACCGGAACTCTAACCCTCGCTTTCAGCATAACCCTAAACCTAGGTCCAATCGGAATCCTAACCGGATATCTAACCCTAGCCCTGAACATGATCCTAACCCTAGGTCCAATCGTAACCCTATCCGGATCTCTAACACTAACCCTTAACATACCACTACCCTAGGTACAATCGGAACCCTAACCGGATCTCTAACCCAAGTCCTCAACGTAACCCTAACCCTAGGTCCAATCGTAAACCTAAAAGTATCTCTAACCCTATCCCTCAACATAACCCTAACCCTAGGTCCAATCGGAACCCTAACCGGATCTCTAACCCTAGCCCTCAACATAACCCTAACCCTAGGTCCAATCGGAACCCTAACCGGATCTCTAACCCTAGCCCTCAACATAACCCTACCCTTAGGTCCAATTGGAACGCTAACCGGATCTCTAAACCTAGCCCTCAACATAACCCTAACCCTAGGTCCAATCGGAACCCTAACCGGATCTCTAACCCTAGCCCTCAACATAACTGTAACCCTAGGTCCAATCGTAACCCTAACCGGATCTCAACCCTAGCCCTCAACATAACCCTAACCCTAGGTCCAATCGGAACCCTAACCGAATCTCTAACCCTAGCCCTCAACATAACCCTAACCCTAGGTCCAATCGGAACCCTAACCGGATCTCTAACCCTAGCCCTCAAAATAACCCTAACGCTAGGTCCAATCGTAACCATAACCGGATCTCTAACCCTAGCCCTCAACATTACCCTAACGTTAGGTCCAATCGGAACCCTAACCGGATCTCTAACCCTAGCCCTCCTCATAACCCTAATCCTAGGTCCAATCGGTACCCTAACCGGATCTATAACCCTAGCCCTCAACATAACCCTAACCCTAGGTCCAATGGGAACTCTAACCGGATCTCTAACCCTAGCCCTCAACATAACCCTAACCCTAGGTCCAATCGTATCCCTAACCGGATCTCTAACCCTAGCCCTAAACATAACCCTAACCCTAGCTCCAATCGTAACCCAAACCGGATCTCTAACCCTAGCCCTCAACATAACCCTAAACCTAGGTCCAATCGTATCCCTAACCGGATCTCTAACCCTAGCCCTCAACATAACCCTAACCCTAGGTCCAATCGCATCCCTAACCGGATCTCTAACCTTAGCCCTCAACATAACCCTAACCCTAGGTCCAATCGTAACCATAACCGGATCTCTAACCCTAGCCCTCAACATTACCCTAACCCTAGGTCCAATCGGAAACCTAACCGGATCTCTAACCCTAGCCCTTAACATAACCCTAACCCTAGGTCCAATCGGAACCCTAACCGGAACTCTAACCCTCGCTCTCAACATAACCCTAACCCTAGGTCCAATCGGAACCCTAACAGGATCTCTAACCCTAGTCCTCAACGTAATGCTAACCCTAGGTCCAGTCGTAACCCTAAAAGTATCTCTAACCCTATCCCTCAACAAAACCCTAACACTAGGTCCAATCGGAACCCTAACCGGATCTCTAAACCTAGCCGTCAACATAACCCTAACCCTAGGTCCAATCTGAACCCTAACCGGATCTCTAACCCTAGCCCTCAACATAACCCTACCCCTATGTCCAATCGGAACCCTAACAGGATCTCTAACCCTAGCCCTCAACATAACCCTAACCCTAGGTCCAATTGGAACCCTAACCGGATCTCTAACCCTAGCCCTCAACATAACCCTAACCCTAGGTCCAATCGTAACCCTAACCGGATCTCTAACCCTAGCCCTCAACATAACCCTAACCCTAGGTCCAATCGGAACTCTAACCGGATCACTAACCCTAGCCCTCAACATAACACTAACCCTAGGTCCAATCGGATCCCTAACCGGATCTCTAACCTTAGCCCTCAACATAACCCTAACCCTAGGTCCAATCGTAACCATAACCGGATCTCTAACCCTGGCCCTCAACATTACCCTAACCCTAGGTCCAATCGGAACCCTAACCGGATGTCTAACCCCAGCCCTCAACATAACCCTAACCCTAGGTCTAATCGGAACCCTAACCGGATCTCTAACCCTAGCCCTCAACATAACCCTAACCCTAGGTCCAATCGTAACCCTAACCGGATCTCTAACCGAGACCTCAACATAACCCTAACCCTAGGTCCAATCGGAACCCTAACCGGATCTCTAACCCTAGCCCTCAACATAACCCTAACCCTAGGTCCAATCGTAACCCTAACCGGATCTCTAACCGAGACCTCAACATAACCCTAACCCTAGGTCCAATCGGAACCCTAACCGGATCTCTAACCCTCGCCCTCAACATAACCCTAACCCTAGGTCTAATCAGAACCCTAACCGGATCTCTAACCCTAGCCCTCAACATAACCCTAAACCTAGGTCCAAACGGAACCCTAAACGGATCTCTAATCCTAGCCCTCAACATAACCCTAACCCTAGGTCCAATCGGAACCCTAACCGGAACTCTAACCCTCGCTCTCAACATAACCCTAAACCTAGGTGCAATCGGAACCCTAACCGGATCTCTAACCCTAGCCCTCAACATAACCCTAACCCTAGGTCCAATCGTATCCCTAACCGGATCTCTAACCCTAGCCCTCAACATAACCCTAACCCTAGGTCCAATCGGAACCGTAAACGGATCTCTAATCCTAGCCCTCAACATAACCCTAACCCTAGGTCCAATCGGAACCCTAACCGGAACTCTAAACCTCGCTCTCAACATAACCCTAAACCTAGGTCCAATTGGAACCCTAACCGGATATCTAACCCTAGCCCTGAACATTATCCTAACCCTAGGTCCAATAGTAACCCTAACCGGATCTCTAACACTAGCCCTTAACATACCACTAACCCTAGGTCCAATCGGAACCCTATCCGGATCTCTAACCCTAGCCCTCAACATAACCCTAACCCTAGGTCCAATCGTAACCCTAAACGGATCTGTAACCCTATGCCTCAACATATCCCTAACCCTAGGTCCAATCGTAACCCTAACCGGATCTCTGACACTAGCCCTCAACATATCCCTAACCCTAGGTCCAAATGGAACCCTACCTGGACCTCTAAACCTAGCCCTACACATAAGACTAACCCTAGGTCCAATTGGAACCCTATCCGGATCTCTATCCCTAGCCGTCAACTTAACCCTAACCCTAGGTCCAATCGTACACCCTAAAAGTATCTCTAACCCTGTCCCTCAACATAACCCTAACTCTAGGTGCAATAGTAACGCTAACCGGATCTCTAACCCTAGCCATCAACATAATCCTAACCCTATGTCCAATCGGAACCCTAACCGGATCTCTAACCCTAGCCCTCAACATAACCCTACCCCTATGTCCAATCGGAACCCGAAACGGATCTCTAACCCTAGCCCTCAACATAACCCTAACCCTAGGACCAATCGGAACCCTAACCGGATCTCTAAACCTAGCCCTCAACATAACCCTAACCCTAGGTCCAATTGGAACCCTACCCGGATTTCTAACCCTAGCCTTAGACATAAGCCTAACCCTAGGTCCAATTGGAACCCTATCCGGATCTCTATCCCTAGCCGTCAACATAACCCTAACCCTAGGTCCAATCGTAACCCTAAAATTATCTCTAACCCTATCCCTCAACATAACACTAACCCTAGGTGCAATAATAACGCTAACCGGATCTCTCACCCTAGCCCTCAACATAACCCTAACCCTATGTCCAATCGGAACCCTAACCGGATCTCTAACCCTAGCCCTCAACATAACCCTAACCCTAGGTCCAATCGGATCCAAAACCGGATCTCTAACCTTAGCCCTCAACATAACCCTAACCCTAGGTCCAATCGTAACCATAACCGGATCTCTAACCCTAGACCTCAACATTACCCTAATCCTAGGTCCAATCGGAAACCTAATCGGATCTCTAACCCTAGCCCTTAACATAACCCTAACCCTAGGTCCAATCGGAACCCTAACAGGATCTCTAACCCTAGTCCTCAACGTAATCCTAACCCTAGGTCCAGTCGTAACCCTAAAAGTATCTCTAACCGTATCCCTCAACATAACCCTAACCCTAGGTCCAATCGGAATCCTAACCGGATATCTAACCCTAGCCCTGAACATGATCCTAACCCTAGGTCCAATCGTAACCCTATCCGGATCTCTAACACTAACACTTAACATACCACTACCCTAGGTACAATCGGAACCCTAACCGGATCTCTAACCGAAGTCCTCAACGTAACCCTAACCCTAGGTCCAATCGTAACCCTAAAAGTATCTCTAACCCTATCCCTCAACATAACCCTAACCCTAGGTCCAATCGGAACCCTAACCGGATCTCTATCCCTAGCCCTCAACATAACCCTAACCCTAGGTCCAATCGGAACCCTAACCGGATCTCTAACCCTAGCCCTCAACATAACCCTACCCTTAGGTCCAATTGGAACCCTAACCGGATCTCTAACCCTAGCCCTCAACATAACCCTAACCCTAGGTCCAATCGGAACCCTAACCGGATCTCTAACCCTAGCCCTCAACATAACTGTAACCCTAGGTCCAATCCTTACCCTAACCGGATCTCAACCCTAGCCCTCAACATAACCCTAACCCTAGGTCCAATCGGAACCCTAACCGGATGTCTAACCCTAGCCCTCAACATAACCCTAACCCTAGGTCCAATCGGAACCCTAACCGGATCTCTAACCCTAGCCCTCAAAATAACCCTAACGCTAGGTCCAATCGTAAACATAACCGGATCTCTAACCCTAGCCCTCAACATTACCCTAACCTTAGGTCCAATCGGAACCCTAGCCGGATCTCTAACCCTAGCCCTCCTCATAACCCTAATCCTAGGTCCAATCGGAACCCTAACCGGATCTCTAACCCTAGCCCTCAACATAACCCTAACCCTAGGTCCAATGGGAACTCTAACCGGATCTCTAACCCTAGCCCTCAACATAACCCTAACCCTAGGTCCAATCGTATCCCTAACCGGATCTCTAACCCTAGCCCTCAACATAACCCTAACCCTAGGTCCAATCGTAACCCTAACCTGATCTCTAACCGAGACCTCAACATAACCCTAACCCTAGGTCCAATCGTAACCCTAACCGGATCTCTAACCCTAGCCCTCAACATAACCCTAACCCTAGGTCCAATCGTAACCCTAACCGGATCTCTAACCGAGACCTCAACATAACCCTAACCCTAGGTCCAATCGGAACCCTAACCGGATCTCTAACCCTCGCCCTCAACATAACCCTAACCCTAGGTCCAATCAGAACCCTAACCGGATCTCTAACCCTAGCCCTCAACATAACCCTAAACCTAGGTCCAATCGGAACCCTAAACGGATCTCTAATCCTAGCCCTCAACATAACCCTAACCCTAGGTCCAATCGGAACCCTAACCGGAACTCTAACCCTCGCTCTCAACATAACCCTAAACCTAGGTCCAATCGGAACCCTAACCGGATCTCTAACCCTAGCCCTCAACATAACCCTAACCCTAGGTCCAATCGTATCCCTAACCGGATCTCTAACCCTAGCCCTCAACATAACCCTAACCCTAGGTCCAATCGGAACCCTAAACGGATCTCTAATCCTAGCCCTCAACATAACCCTAACCCTAGGTCCAATCGGAACCCTAACCGGAACTCTAACCCTCGCTCTCAACATAACCCTAAACCTAGGTCCAATTGGAACCCTAACCGGATATCTAACCCTAGCCCTGAACATTATCCTAACCCTAGGTCCAATAGTAACCCTAACCGGATCTCTAACACTAGCCCTTAACATACCACTAACCCTAGGTCCAATCGGAATCCTATCCGGATCTCTAACCCTAGCCCTCAACATAACCCTAACCCTAGGTCCAATCGTAACCCTAAACGGATCTGTAACCCTATGCCTCAACATATCCCTAACCCTAGGTCCAATCGTAACCCTAACCGGATCTCTAACACTAGCCCTCAACATATCCCTAACCCTAGGTTGAAATGGAACCCTACCTGGACCTCTAAACCTAGCCCTACACATAAGACTAACCCTAGGTCCAATTGGAACCCTATCCGGATCTCTATCCCTAGCCGTCAACTTAACCCTAACCCTAGGTCCAATCGTAACCCTAAAAGTATCTCTAACCCTATCCCTCAACATAACCCTAACTCTAGGTGCAATAGTAACGCTAACCGGATCTCTAACCCTAGCCATCAACATAATCCTAACCCTATGTCCAATCGGAACCCTAACCGGATCTCTAACCCTAACCCTCAACATAACCCTACCCCTATGTCCAATCGGAACCCTAAACGGATCTCTAACCCTAGCCCTCAAAATAACCCTAACCCTAGGACCAATCGGAACCCTAACCGGATCTCTAAACCTAGCCCTCAACATAACCCTAACCCTAGGTCCAATTGGAACCCTACCCGGATTTCTAACCCTAGCCTTAGACATAAGCCTAACCCTAGGTCCAATTGGAACCCTATCCGGATCTCTATCCCTAGCCGTCAACATAACCCTAACCCTAGGTCCAATCGTAACCCTAAAAGTATCTCTAACCCTATCCCTCAACATAACACTAACCCTAGGTGCAATAGTAACGCTAACCGGATCTCTCACCCTAGCCCTCAACATAACCCTAACCCTAGGTCCAATCGGAACCCTAACCGGATCTCTAACCCTAGCCCTCAACATAACCCTAACCCTAGGTCCAATCGGATCCCTAACCGGATCTCTAACCTTAGCCCTCAACATAACCCTAACCCTAGGTCCAATCGTAACCATAACCGGATCTCTAACCCTAGACCTCAACATTACCCTAATCCTAGGTCCAATCGGAAACCTAATCGGATCTCTAACCCTAGCCCTTAACATAACCCTAACCCTAGGTCCAATCGGAACCCTAACCGGAACTCTAACCCTCGCTCTCAACATAACCCTAACCCTAGGTCCAATCGGAACCCTAACAGGATCTCTAACCCTATTCCTCAACGTAATCCTAACCCTAGGTCCAGTCGTAACCCTAAAAGTATCTCTAACCCTATCCCTCAACATAACCCTAACCCTAGGTACAATCGGAACCCTAACCGGATCTCTAACCCTAGCCCTCAACATAACCCTAACCCTAGGTCCAATCGGAACCCTAACCGGATCTCTAACCCTAGCGCTCAACATAACCCTAACCCTAGGTCCAATCGTAACCATGACCGGATCTCTAACCCTAGCCCTCAACATAACCCTAACCCTAGGTCCAATCGGAACCCTAACCGGATCTCTAACCCAAGTCCTCAACGTAACCCTAACCCTAGGTCCAATCGTAACCCTAAAAGTATCTCTAACCCTATCCCTCAACATAACCCTAACCCTAGGTCCAATCGGAACCCTAACCGGATCTCTAACCCTAGTCCTCAACATAACCCTAACCCTAGGTCCAATCGGAACCCTAACCGGATCTCTAACCCTAGCCCTCAACATAACCCTACCCTTAGGTCCAATTGGAACCCTAACCGGATCTCTAACCCTAGCCCTCAACATAACCCTAACCCTAGGTCCAATCGGAACCCTAACCGGATCTCTAACCCTAGCCCTCAACATAACTGTAACCCTAGGTCCAATCGTAACCCTAACCGGATCTCGAACCCTAGCCCTCAACATAACCCTAACCCTAGGTCCAATCGGAACCCTAACCGGATCTCTAATCCTAGCCCTCAACATAACTGTAACCCTAGGTCCAATCGTAACCCTAACCGGATCTCTAACCCTAGCCCTCAACATAACCCTAACCCTAGGTCCAATCGGAACCCTAACCGGATCTCTAACCCTAGCCCTCAACATAACTGTAACCCTAGGTCCAATCGTAACCCTAACCGGATCTCTAACCCTAGCCCTCAACATAACCCTAACCCTAGGTCCAATCGGAACCATAACCGGATCTCTAACCCTAGCCCTCAAAATAACCCTAACGCTAGGTCCAATCGTAACCATAACCGGATCTCTAACCCTAGCCCTCAACATTACCCTAACCTTAGGTCCAATCGGAACCCTAAGCGGATCTCGAACCCTAGCCCTCAACATAACCCTAACCCTAGGTCCAATGGGAACTCTAACCGGATCTCTAACCCTAGCCCTCAACATAACCCTAACCCTAGGTCCAATCGTATCCCTAACCGGATCTCTAACCGTAGCCCTCAACATAACCCTAACCCTAGCTCCAATCGTAACCCAAACCGGATCTCTAACCCTAGCCCTCAACATAACCCTAAACCTAGGTCCAATCGTATCCCTAACCAGATCTCTAACCCTAGCCCTCAACATAACCCTAACCCTAGGTCCAATCGGATCCCTAACCGGATCTCTAACCTTAGCCCTCAACATAACCCTAACCCTAGGTCCAATCGTAACCATAACCGGATCTCTAACCCTAGCCCTCAACATTACCCTAATCCTAGGTCCAATCGGAAACCTAACCGGATCTCTAACCCTAGCCCTTAACATAACCCTAACCCTAGGTCCAATCGGAACCCTAACCGGAACTCTAACCCTCGCTCTCAACATAACCCTAACCCTAGGTCCAATCGGAACCCTAACAGGATCTCTAACCCTAGTCCTCAACGTAATCCTAACCCTAGGTCCAGTCGTAACCCTAAAAGTATCTCTAACCCTATCCCTCAACATAACCCTAACACTAGGTCCAATCGGAACCCTAACCGGATCTCTAAACCTAGCCGTCAACATAACCCTAACCCTAGGTCCAATCGGAACCCTAACCGGATCTCTAACCCTAGCCCTCAACATAACCCTACCCCTATGTCCAATCGGAACCCTAACAGGATCTCTAACCCTGGCCCTCAACATAACCCTAACCCTAGGTCCAATGGGAACCCTAACCGGATCTCTAACCCTAGCCCTCAACATAACCCTAACCCTAGGTCCAATCGTAACCCTAACCGGATCTCTAACCCTAGCCCTCAACATAACCCTAACGCTAGGTCCAATCGGAACCCTAACCGGATCTCTAACCCTAGCCCTCAACATAACCCTAACCCTAGGTCCAATCGGATCCCTAACCGGATCTCTAACCTTAGCCCTCAACATAACCCTAACCCTAGGTCCAATCGTAACCATAACCGGATCTCTAAACCTGGCCCTCAACATTACCCTAACCCTAGGTCCAATCGGAACCCTAACCGGATGTCTAACCCTAGCCCTCAACATAACCCTAACCCTAGATCCAATCGGAACCCTAACCGGATCTCTAACCCTAGCCCTCAACATAACCCTAACCCTAGGTCCAATCGTAACCCTAACCGGAACTCTAACCTAGACCTCAACATAACCCTAACCCTAGGTCCAATCGGAACCCTAACCGGATCTCTAACCCTAGCCCTCAACATAACCCTAACCCTAGGTCCAATCGTAACCCTAACCGGATCTCTAACCGAGACCTCAACATAACCCTAACCCTAGGTCCAATCGTAACCCTAACCGGATCTCTAACCCTAGCCCTCAACATAACCCTAACCCTAGGTCCAATCGTAACCCTAACCGGATCTCTAACCGAGACCTCAACATAACCCTAACCCTAGGTCCAATCGGAACCCTAACCGGATCTCTAACCCTAGCCCTCAACATAACCCTAACCCTAGGAACAATAGGAACCCTAAACGGATCTCTAATCCTAGCCCTCAACATAACCCTAACCCTAGGTCCAATCGTAACCATAACCGGATCTCTAACCCTAGCCCTCAACATTACCCTAACCCTAGGTCCAATCGGAACCCTAAACGGATCTCTAATCCTAGCCCTCAACATAACCCTAACCCTAGGTCCAATCGTAACCATAACCGGATCTCTAACCCTAGCCCTCAACATTACCCTAACCCTAGGTCCAATCGGAAACCTAACCGGATCTCTAACCCTAGCCCTTAACATAACCCTAACCCTAGGTCGAATCGGAACCCTAACCGGAACTCTATCCCTCCCTCTCAACATAACCCTAACCCTAGGTCCAATCGGAACCCTAACAGGATCTCTAACCCTAGTCCTCAACGTAATGCTAACCCTAGGTCCAGTCGTAACCCTAAAAGTATCTCTAACCCTATCCCTCAACATAACCCTAACACTAGGTCCAATCGGAACCCTAACCGGATCTCTAAACCTAGCCGTCAACATAACCCTAACCCTAGGTCCAATCTGAACCCTAACCGGATCTCTAACCCTAGCCCTCAACATAACCCTACCCCTATGTCCAATCGGAACCCTAACAGGATCTCTAACCCTAGCCCTCAACATAACCCTAACCCTAGGTCCAATTGGAACCCTAACCTGATCTCTAACCCTAGCCCTCAACATAACCCTAACCCTAGGTCCAATCGTAACCCTAACCGGATCTCTAACCCTAGCCCTCAACATAACCCTAACCCTAGGTCCAATCGGAACTCTAACCGGATCACTAACCCTAGCCCTCAACATAACCCTAACCCTAGGTCCAATCGGATCCCTAACCGGATCTCTAACCTTAGCCCTCAACATAACCCTAACCCTAGGTCCAATCGTAACCATAACCGGATCTCTAACCCTGGCCCTCAACATTACCCTAACCCTAGGTCCAATCGGAACCCTAACCGGATGTCTAACCATAGCCCTCAACATAAACCTAACCCTAGGTCCAATCGGAACCCTAACCGGATCTCTAACCCTAGCCCTCAACATAACCCTAACCCTAGGTCCAATCGTAACCCTAACCGGATCTCTAACCGAGACCTCAACATAACCCTAACCCTAGGTCCAATCGGAACCCTAACCGGATCTCTAACCCTAGCCCTCAACATAACCCTAACCCTAGGTCCAATCGTAACCCTAACCTGATCTCTAACCGAGACCTCAACATAACCCTAACCCTAGGTCCAATCGTAACCCTAACCGGATCTCTAACCCTAGCCCTCAACATAACCCTAACCCTAGGTCCAATCGTAACCCTAACCGGATCTCTAACCGAGACCTCAACATAACCCTAACCCTAGGTCCAATCGGAACCCTAACCGGATCTCTAACCCTCGCCCTCAACATAACCCTAACCCTAGGTCCAATCAGAACCCTAACCGGATCTCTAACCCTAGCCCTCAACATAACCCTAAACCTAGGTCCAATCGGAACCCTAAACGGATCTCTAATCCTAGCCCTCAACATAACCCTAACCCTAGGTCCAATCGGAACCCTAACCGGAACTCTAACCCTCGCTCTCAACATAACCCTAAACCTAGGTCCAATCGGAACCCTAACCGGATCTCTAACCCTAGCCCTCAACATAACCCTAACCCTAGGTCCAATCGTATCCCTAACCGGATCTCTAACCCTAGCCCTCAACATAACCCTAACCCTAGGTCCAATCGGAACCCTAAACGGATCTCTAATCCTAGCCCTCAACATAACCCTAACCCTAGGTCCAATCGGAACCCTAACCGGAACTCTAACCCTCGCTCTCAACATAACCCTAAACCTAGGTCCAATTGGAACCCTAACCGGATATCTAACCCTAGCCCTGAACATTATCCTAACCCTAGGTCCAATAGTAACCCTAACCGGATCTCTAACACTAGCCCTTAACATACCACTAACCCTAGGTCCAATCGGAATCCTATCCGGATCTCTAACCCTAGCCCTCAACATAACCCTAACCCTAGGTCCAATCGTAACCCTAAACGGATCTGTAACCCTATGCCTCAACATATCCCTAACCCTAGGTCCAATCGTAACCCTAACCGGATCTCTAACACTAGCCCTCAACATATCCCTAACCCTAGGTCGAAATGGAACCCTACCTGGACCTCTAAACCTAGCCCTACACATAAGACTAACCCTAGGTCCAATTGGAACCCTATCCGGATCTCTATCCCTAGCCGTCAACTTAACCCTAACCCTAGGTCCAATCGTAACCCTAAAAGTATCTCTAACCCTATCCCTCAACATAACCCTAACTCTAGGTGCAATAGTAACGCTAACCGGATCTCTAACCCTAGCCATCAACATAATCCTAACCCTATGTCCAATCGGAACCCTAACCGGATCTCTAACCCTAACCCTCAACATAACCCTACCCCTATGTCCAATCGGAACCCTAAACGGATCTCTAACCCTAGCCCTCAAAATAACCCTAACCCTAGGATCAATCGGAACCCTAACCGGATCTCTAAACCTAGCCCTCAACATAACCCTAACCCTAGGTCCAATTGGAACCCTACCCGGATTTCTAACCCTAGCCTTAGACATAAGCCTAACCCTAGGTCCAATTGGAACCCTATCCGGATCTCTATCCCTAGCCGTCAACATAACCCTAAGCCTAGGTCCAATCGTAACCCTAAAAGTATCTCTAACCCTATCCCTCAACATAACACTAACCCTAGGTGCAATAGTAACGCTAACCGGATCTCTCACCCTAGCCCTCAACATAACCCTAACCCTAGGTCCAATCGGAACCCTAACCGGATCTCTAACCCTAGCCCTCAACATAACCCTAACCCTAGGTCCAATCGGATCCCTAACCGGATCTCTAACCTTAGCCCTCAACATAACCCTAACCCTAGGTCCAATCGTAACCATAACCGGATCTCTAACCCTAGACCTCAACATTACCCTAATCCTAGGTCCAATCGGAAACCTAATCGGATCTCTAACCCTAGCCCTTAACATAACCCTAACCCTAGGTCCAATCGGAACCCTAACCGGAACTCTAACCCTCGCTCTCAACATAACCCTAACCCTAGGTCCAATCGGAACCCTAACAGGATCTCTAACCCTATTCCTCAACGTAATCCTAACCCTAGGTCCAGTCGTAACCCTAAAAGTATCTCTAACCCTATCCCTCAACATAACCCTAACCCTAGGTACAATCGGAACCCTAACCGGATCTCTAACCCTAGCCCTCAACATAACCCTAACCCTAGGTCCAATCGGAACCCTAACCGGATCTCTAACCCTAGCGCTCAACATAACCCTAACCCTAGGTCCAATCGTAACCATGACCGGATCTCTAACCCTAGCCCTCAACATAACCCTAACCCTAGGTCCAATCGGAACCCTAACCGGATCTCTAACCCAAGTCCTCAACGTAACCCTAACCCTAGGTCCAATCGTAACCCTAAAAGTATCTCTAACCCTATCCCTCAACATAACCCTAACCCTAGGTCCAATCGGAACCCTAACCGGATCTCTAACCCTAGTCCTCAACATAACCCTAACCCTAGGTCCAATCGGAACCCTAACCGGATCTCTAACCCTAGCCCTCAACATAACCCTACCCTTAGGTCCAATTGGAACCCTAACCGGATCTCTAACCCTAGCCCTCAACATAACCCTAACCCTAGGTCCAATCGGAACCCTAACCGGATCTCTAACCCTAGCCCTCAACATAACTGTAACCCTAGGTCCAATCGTAACCCTAACCGGATCTCGAACCCTAGCCCTCAACATAACCCTAACCCTAGGTCCAATCGGAACCCTAACCGGATCTCTAACCCTAGCCCTCAACATAACCCTAACCCTAGGTCCAATCGGAACCCTAACCGGATCTCTAACCCTAGCCCTCAAAATAACCCTAACGCTAGGTCCAATCGTAACCATAACCGGATCTCTAACCCTAGCCCTCAACATTACCCTAACCTTAGGTCCAATCGGAACCCTAACCGGATCTCGAACCCTAGCCCTCAACATAACCCTAACCCTAGGTCCAATGGGAACTCTAACCGGATCTCTAACCCTAGCCCTCAACATAACCCTAACCCTAGGTCGAATCGTATCCCTAACCGGATCTCTAACCGTAGCCCTCAACATAACCCTAACCCTAGCTCCAATCGTAACCCAAACCGGATCTCTAACCCTAGCCCTCAACATAACCCTAAACCTAGGTCCAATCGTATCCCTAACCAGATCTCTAACCCTAGCCCTCAACATAACCCTAACCCTAGGTCCAATCGGATCCCTAACCGGATCTCTAACCTTAGCCCTCAACATAACCCTAACCCTAGGTCCAATCGTAACCATAACCGGATCTCTAACCCTAGCCCTCAACATTACCCTAATCCTAGGTCCAATCGGAAACCTAACCGGATCTCTAACCCTAGCCCTTAACATAACCCTAACCCTAGGTCCAATCGGAACCCTAACCGGAACTCTAACCCTCGCTCTCAACATAACCCTAACCCTAGGTCCAATCGGAACCCTAACAGGATCTCTAACCCTAGTCCTCAACGTAATCCTAACCCTAGGTCCAGTCGTAACCCTAAAAGTATCTCTAACCCTATCCCTCAACATAACCCTAACACTATGTCCAATCGGAACCCTAACCGGATCTCTAAACCTAGCCGTCAACATAACCCTAACCCTAGGTCCAATCGGAACCCTAACCGGATCTCTAACCCTAGCCCTCAACATAACCCTACCCCTATGTCCAATCGGAACCCTAACAGGATCTCTAACCCTGGCCCTCAACATAACCCTAACCCTAGGTCCAATGGGAACCCTAACCGGATCTCTAACCCTAGCCCTCAACATAACCCTAACCCTAGGTCCAATCGTAACCCTAACCGGATCTCTAACCCTAGCCCTCAACATAACCCTAACCCTAGGTCCAATCGGAACCCTAACCGGATCTCTAACCCTAGCCCTCAACATAACCCTAACCCTAGGTCCAATCGGATCCCTAACCGGATCTCTAACCTTAGCCCTCAACATTACCCTAACCCTAGGTCCAATCGTAACCATAACCGGATCTCTAAACCTGGCCCTCAACATTACCCTAACCCTAGGTCCAATCGGAACCCTAACCGGATGTCTAACCCTAGCCCTCAACATAACCCTAACCCTAGATCCAATCGGAACCCTAACCGGATCTCTAACCCTAGCCCTCAACATAACCCTAACCCTAGGTCCAATCGTAACCCTAACCGGAACTCTAACCTAGACCTCAACATAACCCTAACCCTAGGTCCAATCGGAACCCTAACCGGATCTCTAACCCTAGCCCTCAACATAACCCTAACCCTAGGTCCAATCGTAACCCTAACCGGATCTCTAACCGAGACCTCAACATAACCCTAACCCTAGGTCCAATCGTAACCCTAACCGGATCTCTAACCCTAGCCCTCAACATAACCCTAACCCTAGGTCCAATCGTAACCCTAATCGGATCTCTAACCGAGACCTCAACATAACCCTAACCCTAGGTCCAATCGGAACCCTAACCGGATCTCTAACCCTAGCCCTCAACATAACCCTAACCCTAGGAACAATCGGAACCCTAACCGGATCTCTAACCCTAGCCCTCAACATAACCCTAAACCTAGGTCCAATCGGAACCCTAAACGGATCTCTAATCCTAGCCCTCAACATAACCCTAACCCTAGGTCCAATCGGAACCCTAACCGGATCTCTAACCGAGACCTCAACATAACCCTAACCCTAGGTCCAATCGGAACCCTAACCGGATCTCTAACCCTAGCCCTCAACATAACCCTAACCCTAGGTCCAATCGTAACCCTAACCTGATCTCTAACCGAGACCTCAACATAACCCTAACCCTAGGTCCAATCGTAACCCTAACCGGATCTCTAACCCTAGCCCTCAACATAACCCTAACCCTAGGTCCAATCGTAACCCTAACCGGATCTCTAACCGAGACCTCAACATAACCCTAACCCTAGGTCCAATCGGAACCCTAACCGGATCTCTAACCCTCGCCCTCAACATAACCCTAACCCTAGGTCCAATCAGAACCCTAACCGGATCTCTAACCCTAGCCCTCAACATAACCCTAAACCTAGGTCCAATCGGAACCCTAAACGGATCTCTAATCCTAGCCCTCAACATAACCCTAACCCTAGGTCCAATCGGAACCCTAACCGGAACTCTAACCCTCGCTCTCAACATAACCCTAAACCTAGGTCCAATCGGAACCCTAACCGGATCTCTAATCCTAGCCCTCAACATAACCCTAACCCTAGGTCCAATCGGAACCCTAACCGGAACTCTAACCCTCGCTCTCAACATAACCTTAAACCTAGGTCCAATTGGAACCCTAACCGGATATCTAACCCTAGCCCTGAACATTATCCTAACCCTAGGTCCAATAATAACTCTAACCGGATCTCTAACACTAGCCCTTAACATACCACTAACCCTAGGTCCAATCGGAACCCTATCCGGATCTCTAACCCTAGCCCTCAACATAACCCTAACCCTAGGTCCAATCGTAACCCTAAACGGATCTGTAACCCTATGCCTCAACATATCCCTAACCCTAGGTCCAATCGTAACCCTAACCGGATCTCTAACACTAGCCCTCAACATATCCCTAACCCTAGGTCCAAATGGAACCCTACCTGGACCTCTAAACCTAGCCCTACACATAAGACTAACCCTAGGTCCAATTGGAACCCTATCCGGATCTCTATCCCTAGCCGTCAACTTAACCCTAACCCTAGGTCCAATCGTAACCCTAAAAGTATCTCTAACCCTATCCCTCAACATAACCCTAACTCTAGGTGCAATAGTAACGCTAACCGGATCTCTAACCCTAGCCATCAACATAATCCTAACCCTATGTCCAATCGGAACCCTAACCGGATCTCTAACCCTAACCCTCAACATAACCCTACCCCTATGTCCAATCGGAACCCTAAACGGATCTCTAACCCTAGCCCTCAACATAACCCTAACCCTAGGACCAATCGGAACCCTAACCGGATCTCTAAACCTAGCCCTCAACATAACCCTAACCCTAGGTCCAATTGGAACCCTACCCGGATTTCTAACCCTAGCCTTAGACATAAGCCTAACCCTAGGTCCAATTGGAACCCTATCCGGATCTCTATCCCTAGCCGTCAACATAACCCTAACCCTAGGTCCAATCGTAACCCTAAAAGTATCTCTAACCCTATCCCTCAACATAACACTAACCCTAGGTGCAATAGTAACGCTAACCGGATCTCTCACCCTAGCCCTCAACATAACCCTAACCCTAGGTCCAATCGGAACCCTAACCGGATCTCTAACCCTAGCCCTCAACATAACCCTAACCCTAGGTCCAATCGGATCCCTAACCGGATCTCTAACCTTAGCCCTCAACATAACCCTAACCCTAGGTCCAATCGTAACCATAACCGGATCTCTAACCCTAGACCTCAACATTACCCTAATCCTAGGTCCAATCGAAAACCTAATCGGATCTCTAACCCTAGCCCTTAACATAACCCTAACCCTAGGTCCAATCGGAACCCTAACCGGAACTCTAACCCTCGCTCTCAACATAACCCTAACCCTAGGTCCAATCGGAACCCTAACAGGATCTCTAACCCTATTCCTCAACGTAATCCTAACCCTAGGTCCAGTCGTAACCCTAAAAGTATCTCTAACCCTATCCCTCAACATAACCCTAACCCTAGGTACAATCGG
Organism: Miniopterus natalensis; assembly: GCF_054644295.1. Taxonomy (NCBI): domain Eukaryota; kingdom Metazoa; phylum Chordata; class Mammalia; order Chiroptera; family Miniopteridae; genus Miniopterus; species Miniopterus natalensis. The sequence goes on from NC_142094.1 coordinate 2,433,634, forward strand.
AACCCTAACCGGATCTCTAACCCTAGCCCTCAACATAACCCTAACCCTAGGTCCAATCGGAACCCTAACCGGATCTCTAACCCTAGCGCTCAACATAACCCTAACCCTAGGTCCAATCGTAACCATGACCGGATCTCTAACCCTAGCCCTCAACATAACCCTAACCCTAGGTCCAATCGGAACCCTAACCGGATCTCTAACCCAAGTCCTCAACGTAACCCTAACCCTAGGTCCAATCGTAACCCTAAAAGTATCTCTAACCCTATCCCTCAACATAACCCTAACCCTAGGTCCAATCGGAACCCTAACCGGATCTCTAACCCTAGTCCTCAACATAACCCTAACCCTAGGTCCAATCGGAACCCTAACCGGATCTCTAACCCTAGCCCTCAACATAACCCTACCCTTAGGTCCAATTGGAACCCTAACCGGATCTCTAACCCTAGCCCTCAACATAACCCTAACCCTAGGTCCAATCGGAACCCTAACCGGATCTCTAACCCTAGCCCTCAACATAACTGTAACCCTAGGTTCAATCGTAACCCTAACCGGATCTCGAACCCTAGCCCTCAACATAACCCTAACCCTAGGTCCAATCGGAACCCTAACCGGATCTCTAACCCTAGCCCTCAACATAACCCTAACCCTAGGACCAATCGGAACCCTAACCGGATCTCTAACCCTAGCCCTCAAAATAACCCTAACGCTAGGTCCAATCGTAACCATAACCGGATCTCTAACCCTAGCCCTCAACATTACCCTAACCTTAGGTCCAATCGGAACCCTAACCGGATCTCGAACCCTAGCCCTCAACATAACCCTAACCCTAGGTCCAATGGGAACTCTAACCGGATCTCTAACCCTAGCCCTCAACATAACCCTAACCCTAAGTCCAATCGTATCCCTAACCGGATCTCTAACCGTAGCCCTCAACATAACCCTAACCCTAGCTCCAATCGTAACCCAAACCGGATCTCTAACCCTAGCCCTCAACATAACCCTAAACCTAGGTCCAATCGTATCCCTAACCAGATCTCTAACCCTAGCCCTCAACATAACCCTAACCCTAGGTCCAATCGGATCCCTAACCGGATCTCTAACCTTAGCCGTCAACATAACCCTAACCCTAGGTCCAATCGTAACCATAACCGGATCTCTAACCCTAGCCCTCAACATTACCCTAATCCTAGGTCTAATCGGAAACCTAACCGGATCTCTAACCCTAGCCCTTAACATAACCCTAACCCTAGGTCCAATCGGAACCCTAACCGGAACTCTAACCCTCGCTCTCAACATAACCCTAACCCTAGGTCCAATCGGAACCCTACCAGGATCTCTAACCCTAGTCCTCAACGTAATCCTAACCCTAGGTCCAGTCGTAACCCTAAAAGTATCTCTAACCCTATCCCTCAACATAACCCTAACACTAGGTCCAATCGGAACCCTAACCGGATCTCTAAACCTAGCCGTCAACATAACCCTAACCCTAGGTCCAATCGGAACCCTAACCGGATCTCTAACCCTAGCCCTCAACATAACCCTACCCCTATGTCCAATCGGAACCCTAACAGGATCTCTAACCCTGGCCCTCAACATAACCCTAACCCTAGGTCCAATGGGAACCCTAACCGGATCTCTAACCCTAGCCCTCAACATAACCCTAACCCTAGGTCCAATCGTAACCCTAACCGGATCTCTAACCCTAGCCCTCAACATAACCCTAACCCTAGGTCCAATCGGAACCCTAACCGGATCTCTAACCCTAGCCCTCAACATAACCCTAACCCTAGGTCCAATCGGATCCCTAACCGGATCTCTAACCTTAGCCCTCAACATAACCCTAACCCTAGGTCCAATCGTAACCATAACCGGATCTCTAAACCTGGCCCTCAACATTACCCTAACCCTAGGTCCAATCGGAACCCTAACCGGATGTCTAACCCTAGCCCTCAACATAACCCTAACCCTAGATCCAATCGGAACCCTAACCGGATCTCTAACCCTAGCCCTCAACATAACCCTAACCCTAGGTCCAATCGTAACCCTAACCGGATCTCTAACCTAGACCTCAACATAACCCTAACCCTAGGTCCAATCGGAACCCTAACCGGATCTCTAACCCTAGCCCTCAACATAACCCTAACCCTAGGTCCAATCGTAACCCTAACCGGATCTCTAACCGAGACCTCAACATAACCCTAACCCTAGGTCCAATCGTAACCCTAACCGGATCTCTAACCCTAGCCCTCAACATAACCCTAACCCTAGGTCCAATCGTAACCCTAACCGGATCTCTAACAGAGACCTCAACATAACCCTAACCCTAGGTCCAATCGGAACCCTAACCGGATCTCTAACCCTAGCCCTCAACATAACCCTAACCCTAGGAACAATCGGAACCCTAACCGGATCTCTAACCCTAGCCCTCAACATAACCCTAAACCTAGGTCCAATCGGAACCCTAAACGGATCTCTAATCCTAGCCCTCAACATAACCCTAACCCTAGGTCCAATCGGAACCCTAACCGGAACTCTAACCCTCGCTCTCAACATAACCCTAAACCTAGGTCCAATCGGAACCCTAACCGGATCTCTAACCCTATTCCTCAACGTAATCCTAACCCTAGGTCCAGTCGTAACCCTAAAAGTATCTCTAACCCTATCCCTCAACATAACCCTAACCCTAGGTACAATCGGAACCCTAACCGGATCTCTAACCCTAGCCCTCAACATAACCCTAACCCTAGGTCCAATCGGAACCCTAACCGGATCTCGAACCCTAGCCCTCAACATAACCCTAACCCTAGGTCCAATCGGAACCCTAACCGGATCTCTAACCCTAGCCCTCAACATAACCCTAACCCTAGGACCAATCGGAACCCTAACCGGATCTCTAACCCTAGCCCTCAAAATAACCCTAACGCTAGGTCCAATCGTAACCATAACCGGATCTCTAACCCTAGCCCTCAACATTACCCTAACCTTAGGTCCAATCGGAACCCTAACCGGATCTCGAACCCTAGCCCTCAACATAACCCTAACCCTAGGTCCAATGGGAACTCTAACCGGATCTCTAACCCTAGCCCTCAACATAACCCTAACCCTAGGTCCAATCGTATCCCTAACCGGATCTCTAACCGTAGCCCTCAACATAACCCTAACCCTAGCTCCAATCGTAACCCAAACCGGATCTCTAACCCTAGCCCTCAACATAACCCTAAACCTAGGTCCAATCGTATCCCTAACCAGATCTCTAACCCTAGCCCTCAACATAACCCTAACCCTAGGTCCAATCGGATCCCTAACCGGATCTCTAACCTTAGCCGTCAACATAACCCTAACCCTAGGTCCAATCGTAACCATAACCGGATCTCTAACCCTAGCCCTCAACATTACCCTAATCCTAGGTCTAATCGGAAACCTAACCGGATCTCTAACCCTAGCCCTTAACATAACCCTAACCCTAGGTCCAATCGGAACCCTAACCGGAACTCTAACCCTCGCTCTCAACATAACCCTAACCCAAGGTCCAATCGGAACCCTACCAGGATCTCTAACCCTAGTCCTCAACGTAATCCTAACCCTAGGTCCAGTCGTAACCCTAAAAGTATCTCTAACCCTATCCCTCAACATAACCCTAACACTAGGTCCAATCGGAACCCTAACCGGATCTCTAAACCTAGCCGTCAACATAACCCTAACCCTAGGTCCAATCGGAACCCTAACCGGATCTCTAACCCTAGCCCTCAACATAACCCTACCCCTATGTCCAATCGGAACCCTAACAGGATCTCTAACCCTGGCCCTCAACATAACCCTAACCCTAGGTCCAATGGGAACCCTAACCGGATCTCTAACCCTAGCCCTCAACATAACCCTAACCCTAGGTCCAATCGTAACCCTAACCGGATCTCTAACCCTAGCCCTCAACATAACCCTAACCCTAGGTCCAATCGGAACCCTAACCGGATCTCTAACCCTAGCCCTCAACATAACCCTAACCCTAGGTCCAATCGGATCCCTAACCGGATCTCTAACCTTAGCCCTCAACATAACCCTAACCCTAGGTCCAATCGTAACCATAACCGGATCTCTAAACCTGGCCCTCAACATTACCCTAACCCTAGGTCCAATCGGAACCCTAACCGGATGTCTAACCCTAGCCCTCAACATAACCCTAACCCTAGATCCAATCGGAACCCTAACCGGATCTCTAACCCTAGCCCTCAACATAACCCTAACCCTAGGTCCAATCGTAACCCTAACCGGATCTCTAACCTAGACCTCAACATAACCCTAACCCTAGGTCCAATCGGAACCCTAACCGGATCTCTAACCCTAGCCCTCAACATAACCCTAACCCTAGGTCCAATCGTAACCCTAACCGGATCTCTAACCGAGACCTCAACATAACCCTAACCCTAGGTCCAATCGTAACCCTAACCGGATCTCTAACCCTAGCCCTCAACATAACCCTAACCCTAGGTCCAATCGTAACCCTAACCGGATCTCTAACAGAGACCTCAACATAACCCTAACCCTAGGTCCAATCGGAACCCTAACCGGATCTCTAACCCTAGCCCTCAACATAACCCTAACCCTAGGAACAATCGGAACCCTAACCGGATCTCTAACCCTAGCCCTCAACATAACCCTAAACCTAGGACCAATCGGAACCCTAAACGGATCTCTAATCCTAGCCCTCAACATAACCCTAACCCTAGGTCCAATCGGAACCCTAACCGGAACTCTAACCCTCGCTCTCAACATAACCCTAAACCTAGGTCCAATCGGAACCCTAACCGGATCTCTAACCCTAGCCCTCAACATAACCCTAACCCTAGGTCCAATCGTATCCCTAACCGGATCTCTAACCCTAGCCCTCAACATAACCCTAACCCTAGGTCCAATCGGAACCCTAACCGGATCTCTAACCCTAGCCCTCAAAATAACCCTAACGCTAGGTCCAATCGTAAACATAACCGGATCTCTAACCCTAGCCCTCAACATTACCCTAACCTTAGGTCCAATCGGAACCCTAGCCGGATCTCTAACCCTAGCCCTCCTCATAACCCTAATCCTAGGTCCAATCGGAACCCTAACCGGATCTCTAACCCTAGCCCTCAACATAACCCTAACCCTAGGTCCAATGGGAACTCTAACCGGATCTCTAACCCTAGCCCTCAACATAACCCTAACCCTAGGTCCAATCGTATCCCTAACCGGATCTCTAACCCTAGCCCTCAACATAACCCTAACCCTAGCTCCAATCGTAACCCAAACCGGATCTCTAACCCTAGCCCTCAATATAACCCTAAACCTAGGTCCAATCGTATCCCTAACCGGATCTCTAACCCTAGCCCTCAACATAACCCTAACCCTAGGTCCAATCGGATCCCTAACCGGATCTCTAACCTTAGCCCTCAACATAACCCTAACCCTAGGTCCAATCGTAACCATAACCGGATCTCTAACCCTAGCCCTCAACATTACCCTAACCCTAGGTCCAATCGGAAACCTAACCGGATCTCTAACTCTAGCCCTTAACATAACCCTAACCCTAGGTCCAATCGGAACCCTAACCGGATCTCTAATCCTAGCCCTCAACATAACCCTAACCCTAGGTCCAATCGGAACCCTAACCGGAACTCTAACCCTCGCTCTCAACATAACCTTAAACCTAGGTCCAATTGGAACCCTAACCGGATATCTAACCCTAGCCCTGAACATTATCCTAACCCTAGGTCCAATAATAACTCTAACCGGATCTCTAACACTAGCCCTTAACATACCACTAACCCTAGGTCCAATCGGAACCCTATCCGGATCTCTAACCCTAGCCCTCAACATAACCCTAACCCTAGGTCCAATCGTAACCCTAAACGGATCTGTAACCCTATGCCTCAACATATCCCTAACCCTAGGTCCAATCGTAACCCTAACCGGATCTCTAACACTAGCCCTCAACATATCCCTAACCCTAGGTCCAAATGGAACCCTACCTGGACCTCTAAACCTAGCCCTACACATAAGACTAACCCTAGGTCCAATTGGAACCCTATCCGGATCTCTATCCCTAGCCGTCAACTTAACCCTAACCCTAGGTCCAATCGTAACCCTAAAAGTATCTCTAACCCTATCCCTCAACATAACCCTAACTCTAGGTGCAATAGTAACGCTAACCGGATCTCTAACCCTAGCCATCAACATAATCCTAACCCTATGTCCAATCGGAACCCTAACCGGATCTCTAACCCTAACCCTCAACATAACCCTACCCCTTTGTCCAATCGGAACCCTAAACGGATCTCTAACCCTAGCCCTCAACATAACCCTAACCCTAGGACCAATTGGAACCCTAACCGGATCTCTAAACCTAGCCCTCAACATAACCCTAACCCTAGGTCCAATTGGAACCCTACCCGGATTTCTAACCCTAGCCTTAGACATAAGCCTAACCCTAGGTCCAATTGGAACCCTATCCGGATCTCTATCCCTAGCCGTCAACATAACCCTAACCCTAGGTCCAATCGTAACCCTAAAAGTATCTCTAACCCTATCCCTCAACATAACACTAACCCTAGGTGCAATAGTAACGCTAACCGGATCTCTCACCCTAGCCCTCAACATAACCCTAACCCTAGGTCCAATCGGAACCCTAACCGGATCTCTAACCCTAGCCCTCAACATAACCCTAACCCTAGGTCCAATCGGATCCCTAACCGGATCTCTAACCTTAGCCCTCAACATAACCCTAACCCTAGGTCCAATCGTAACCATAACCGGATCTCTAACCCTAGACCTCAACATTACCCTAATCCTAGGTCCAATCGAAAACCTAATCGGATCTCTAACCCTAGCCCTTAACATAACCCTAACCCTAGGTCCAATCGGAACCCTAACCGGAACTCTAACCCTCGCTCTCAACATAACCCTAACCCTAGGTCCAATCGGAACCCTAACAGGATCTCTAACCCTATTCCTCAACGTAATCCTAACCCTAGGTCCAGTCGTAACCCTAAAAGTATCTCTAACCCTATCCCTCAACATAACCCTAACCCTAGGTACAATCGGAACCCTAACCGGATCTCTAACCCTAGCCCTCAACATAACCCTAACCCTAGGTCCAATCGGAACCCTAACCGGATCTCTAACCCTAGCGCTCAACATAACCCTAACCCTAGGTCCAATCGTAACCATGACCGGATCTCTAACCCTAGCCCTCAACATAACCCTAACCCTAGGTCCAATCGGAACCCTAACCGGATCTCTAACCCAAGTCCTCAACGTAACCCTAACCCTAGGTCCAATCGTAACCCTAAAAGTATCTCTAACCCTATCCCTCAACATAACCCTAACCCTAGGTCCAATCGGAACCCTAACCGGATCTCTAACCCTAGTCCTCAACATAACCCTAACCCTAGGTCCAATCGGAACCCTAACCGGATCTCTAACCCTAGCCCTCAACATAACCCTACCCTTAGGTCCAATTGGAACCCTAACCGGATCTCTAACCCTAGCCCTCAACATAACCCTAACCCTAGGTCCAATCGGAACCCTAACCGGATCTCTAACCCTAGCCCTCAACATAACTGTAACCCTAGGTCCAATCGTAACCCTAACCGGATCTCGAACCCTAGCCCTCAACATAACCCTAACCCTAGGTCCAATCGGAACCCTAACCGGATCTCTAACCCTAGCCCTCAACATAACCCTAACCCTAGGACCAATCGGAACCCTAACCGGATCTCTAACCCTAGCCCTCAAAATAACCCTAACGCTAGGTCCAATCGTAACCATAACCGGATCTCTAACCCTAGCCCTCAACATTACCCTAACCTTAGGTCCAATCGGAACCCTAACCGGATCTCGAACCCTAGCCCTCAACATAACCCTAACCCTAGGTCCAATGGGAACTCTAACCGGATCTCTAACCCTAGCCCTCAACATAACCCTAACCCTAGGTCCAATCGTATCCCTAACCGGATCTCTAACCGTAGCCCTCAACATAACCCTAACCCTAGCTCCAATCGTAACCCAAACCGGATCTCTAACCCTAGCCCTCAACATAACCCTAAACCTAGGTCCAATCGTATCCCTAACCAGATCTCTAACCCTAGCCCTCAACATAACCCTAACCCTAGGTCCAATCGGATCCCTAACCGGATCTCTAACCTTAGCCGTCAACATAACCCTAACCCTAGGTCCAATCGTAACCATAACCGGATCTCTAACCCTAGCCCTCAACATTACCCTAATCCTAGGTCTAATCGGAAACCTAACCGGATCTCTAACCCTAGCCCTTAACATAACCCTAACCCTAGGTCCAATCGGAACCCTAACCGGAACTCTAACCCTCGCTCTCAACATAACCCTAACCCTAGGTCCAATCGGAACCCTACCAGGATCTCTAACCCTAGTCCTCAACGTAATCCTAACCCTAGGTCCAGTCGTAACCCTAAAAGTATCTCTAACCCTATCCCTCAACATAACCCTAACACTAGGTCCAATCGGAACCCTAACCGGATCTCTAAACCTAGCCGTCAACATAACCCTAACCCTAGGTCCAATCGGAACCCTAACCGGATCTCTAACCCTAGCCCTCAACATAACCCTACCCCTATGTCCAATCGGAACCCTAACAGGATCTCTAACCCTGGCCCTCAACATAACCCTAACCCTAGGTCCAATGGGAACCCTAACCGGATCTCTAACCCTAGCCCTCAACATAACCCTAACCCTAGGTCCAATCGTAACCCTAACCGGATCTCTAACCCTAGCCCTCAACATAACCCTAACCCTAGGTCCAATCGGAACCCTAACCGGATCTCTAACCCTAGCCCTCAACATAACCCTAACCCTAGGTCCAATCGGATCCCTAACCGGATCTCTAACCTTAGCCCTCAACATAACCCTAACCCTAGGTCCAATCGTAACCATAACCGGATCTCTAAACCTGGCCCTCAACATTACCCTAACCCTAGGTCCAATCGGAACCCTAACCGGATGTCTAACCCTAGCCCTCAACATAACCCTAACCCTAGATCCAATCGGAACCCTAACCGGATCTCTAACCCTAGCCCTCAACATAACCCTAACCCTAGGTCCAATCGTAACCCTAACCGGATCTCTAACCTAGACCTCAACATAACCCTAACCCTAGGTCCAATCGGAACCCTAACCGGATCTCTAACCCTAGCCCTCAACATAACCCTAACCCTAGGTCCAATCGTAACCCTAACCGGATCTCTAACCGAGACCTCAACATAACCCTAACCCTAGGTCCAATCGTAACCCTAACCGGATCTCTAACCCTAGCCCTCAACATAACCCTAACCCTAGGTCCAATCGTAACCCTAACCGGATCTCTAACAGAGACCTCAACATAACCCTAACCCTAGGTCCAATCGGAACCCTAACCGGATCTCTAACCCTAGCCCTCAACATAACCCTAACCCTAGGAACAATCGGAACCCTAACCGGATCTCTAACCCTAGACCTCAACATTACCCTAAACCTAGGACCAATCGGAACCCTAAACGGATCTCTAATCCTAGCCCTCAACATAACCCTAACCCTAGGTCCAATCGGAACCCTAACCGGAACTCTAACCCTCGCTCTCAACATAACCCTAAACCTAGGTCCAATCGGAACCCTAACCGGATCTCTAACCCTAGCCCTCAACATAACCCTAACCCTAGGTCCAATCGTATCCCTAACCGGATCTCTAACCCTAGCCCTCAACATAACCCTAACCCTAGGTCCAATCGGAACCCTAACCGGATCTCTAACCCTAGCCCTCAAAATAACCCTAACGCTAGGTCCAATCGTAAACATAACCGGATCTCTAACCCTAGCCCTCAACATTACCCTAACCTTAGGTCCAATCGGAACCCTAGCCGGATCTCTAACCCTAGCCCTCCTCATAACCCTAATCCTAGGTCCAATCGGAACCCTAACCGGATCTCTAACCCTAGCCCTCAACATAACCCTAACCCTAGGTCCAATGGGAACTCTAACCGGATCTCTAACCCTAGCCCTCAACATAACCCTAAGCCTAGGTCCAATCGTATCCCTAACCGGATCTCTAACCCTAGCCCTCAACATAACCCTAACCCTAGCTCCAATCGTAACCCAAACCGGATCTCTAACCCTAGCCCTCAATATAACCCTAAACCTAGGTCCAATCGTATCCCTAACCGGATCTCTAACCCTAGCCCTCAACATAACCCTAACCCTAGGTCCAATCGGATCCCTAACCGGATCTCTAACCTTAGCCCTCAACATAACCCTAACCCTAGGTCCAATCGTAACCATAACCGGATCTCTAACCCTAGCCCTCAACATTACCCTAACCCTAGGTCCAATCGGAAACCTAACCGGATCTCTAACTCTAGCCCTTAACATAACCCTAACCCTAGGTCCAATCGGAACCCTAACCGGATCTCTAATCCTAGCCCTCAACATAACCCTAACCCTAGGTCCAATCGGAACCCTAACCGGAACTCTAACCCTCGCTCTCAACATAACCTTAAACCTAGGTCCAATTGGAACCCTAACCGGATATCTAACCCTAGCCCTGAACATTATCCTAACCCTAGGTCCAATAATAACTCTAACCGGATCTCTAACACTAGCCCTTAACATACCACTAACCCTAGGTCCAATCGGAACCCTATCCGGATCTCTAACCCTAGCCCTCAACATAACCCTAACCCTAGGTCCAATCGTAACCCTAAACGGATCTGTAACCCTATGCCTCAACATATCCCTAACCCTAGGTCCAATCGTAACCCTAACCGGATCTCTAACACTAGCCCTCAACATATCCCTAACCCTAGGTCCAAATGGAACCCTACCTGGACCTCTAAACCTAGCCCTACACATAAGACTAACCCTAGGTCCAATTGGAACCCTATCCGGATCTCTATCCCTAGCCGTCAACTTAACCCTAACCCTAGGTCCAATCGTAACCCTAAAAGTATCTCTAACCCTATCCCTCAACATAACCCTAACTCTAGGTGCAATAGTAACGCTAACCGGATCTCTAACCCTAGCCATCAACATAATCCTAACCCTATGTCCAATCGGAACCCTAACCGGATCTCTAACCCTAACCCTCAACATAACCCTACCCCTATGTCCAATCGGAACCCTAAACGGATCTCTAACCCTAGCCCTCAACATAACCCTAACCCTAGGACCAATCGGAACCCTAACCGGATCTCTAAACCTAGCCCTCAACATAACCCTAACCCTAGGTCCAATTGGAACCCTACCCGGATTTCTAACCCTAGCCTTAGACATAAGCCTAACCCTAGGTCCAATTGGAACCCTATCCGGATCTCTATCCCTAGCCGTCAACATAACCCTAACCCTAGGTCCAATCGTAACCCTAAAAGTATCTCTAACCCTATCCCTCAACATAACACTAACCCTAGGTGCAATAGTAACGCTAACCGGATCTCTCACCCTAGCCCTCAACATAACCCTAACCCTAGGTCCAATCGGAACCCTAACAGGATCTCTAACCCTATTCCTCAACGTAATCCTAACCCTAGGTCCAGTCGTAACCCTAAAAGTATCTCTAACCCTATCCCTCAACATAACCCTAACCCTAGGTACAATCGGAACCCTAACCGGATCTCTAACCCTAGCCCTCAACATAACCCTAACCCTAGGTCCAATCGGAACCCTAACCGGATCTCTAACCCTAGCGCTCAACATAACCCTAACCCTAGGTCCAATCGTAACCATGACCGGATCTCTAACCCTAGCCCTCAACATAACCCTAACCCTAGGTCCAATCGGAACCCTAACCGGATCTCTAACCCAAGTCCTCAACGTAACCCTAACCCTAGGTCCAATCGTAACCCTAAAAGTATCTCTAACCCTATCCCTCAACATAACCCTAACCCTAGGTCCAATCGGAACCCTAACCGGATCTCTAACCCTAGTCCTCAACATAACCCTAACCCTAGGTCCAATCGGAACCCTAACCGGATCTCTAACCCTAGCCCTCAACATAACCCTACCCTTAGGTCCAATTGGAACCCTAACCGGATCTCTAACCCTAGCCCTCAACATAACCCTAACCCTAGGTCCAATCGGAACCCTAACCGGATCTCTAACCCTAGCCCTCAACATAACTGTAACCCTAGGTCCAATCGTAACCCTAACCGGATCTCGAACCCTAGCCCTCAACATAACCCTAACCCTAGGTCCAATCGGAACCCTAACCGGATCTCTAACCCTAGCCCTCAACATAACCCTAACCCTAGGACCAATCGGAACCCTAACCGGATCTCTAACCCTAGCCCTCAAAATAACCCTAACGCTAGGTCCAATCGTAACCATAACCGGATCTCTAACCCTAGCCCTCAACATTACCCTAACCTTAGGTCCAATCGGAACCCTAACCGGATCTCGAACCCTAGCCCTCAACATAACCCTAACCCTAGGTCCAATGGGAACTCTAACCGGATCTCTAACCCTAGCCCTCAACATAACCCTAACCCTAGGTCCAATCGTATCCCTAACCGGATCTCTAACCGTAGCCCTCAACATAACCCTAACCCTAGCTCCAATCGTAACCCAAACCGGATCTCTAACCCTAGCCCTCAACATAACCCTAAACCTAGGTCCAATCGTATCCCTAACCAGATCTCTAACCCTAGCCCTCAACATAACCCTAACCCTAGGTCCAATCGGATCCCTAACCGGATCTCTAACCTTAGCCGTCAACATAACCCTAACCCTAGGTCCAATCGTAACCATAACCGGATCTCTAACCCTAGCCCTCAACATTACCCTAATCCTAGGTCTAATCGGAAACCTAACCGGATCTCTAACCCTAGCCCTTAACATAACCCTAACCCTAGGTCCAATCGGAACCCTAACCGGAACTCTAACCCTCGCTCTCAACATAACCCTAACCCTAGGTCCAATCGGAACCCTACCAGGATCTCTAACCCTAGTCCTCAACGTAATCCTAACCCTAGGTCCAGTCGTAACCCTAAAAGTATCTCTAACCCTATCCCTCAACATAACCCTAACACTAGGTCCAATCGGAACCCTAACCGGATCTCTAAACCTAGCCGTCAACATAACCCTAACCCTAGGTCCAATCGGAACCCTAACCGGATCTCTAACCCTAGCCCTCAACATAACCCTACCCCTATGTCCAATCGGAACCCTAACAGGATCTCTAACCCTGGCCCTCAACATAACCCTAACCCTAGGTCCAATGGGAACCCTAACCGGATCTCTAACCCTAGCCCTCAACATAACCCTAACCCTAGGTCCAATCGTAACCCTAACCGGATCTCTAACCCTAGCCCTCAACATAACCCTAACCCTAGGTCCAATCGGAACCCTAACCGGATCTCTAACCCTAGCCCTCAACATAACCCTAACCCTAGGTCCAATCGGATCCCTAACCGGATCTCTAACCTTAGCCCTCAACATAACCCTAACCCTAGGTCCAATCGTAACCATAACCGGATCTCTAAACCTGGCCCTCAACATTACCCTAACCCTAGGTCCAATCGGAACCCTAACCGGATGTCTAACCCTAGCCCTCAACATAACCCTAACCCTAGATCCAATCGGAACCCTAACCGGATCTCTAACCCTAGCCCTCAACATAACCCTAACCCTAGGTCCAATCGTAACCCTAACCGGATCTCTAACCTAGACCTCAACATAACCCTAACCCTAGGTCCAATCGGAACCCTAACCGGATCTCTAACCCTAGCCCTCAACATAACCCTAACCCTAGGTCCAATCGTAACCCTAACCGGATCTCTAACCGAGACCTCAACATAACCCTAACCCTAGGTCCAATCGTAACCCTAACCGGATCTCTAACCCTAGCCCTCAACATAACCCTAACCCTAGGTCCAATCGTAACCCTAACCGGATCTCTAACAGAGACCTCAACATAACCCTAACCCTAGGTCCAATCGGAACCCTAACCGGATCTCTAACCGTAGCCCTCAACATAACCCTAACCCTAGGAACAATCGGAACCCTAACCGGATCTCTAACCCTAGCCCTCAACATAACCCTAAACCTAGGTCCAATCGGAACCCTAAACGGATCTCTAATCCTAGCCCTCAACATAACCCTAACCCTAGGTCCAATCGGAACCCTAACCGGAACTCTAACCCTCGCTCTCAACATAACCCTAAACCTAGGTCCAATCGGAACCCTAACCGGATCTCTAACCCTATTCCTCAACGTAATCCTAACCCTAGGTCCAGTCGTAACCCTAAAAGTATCTCTAACCCTATCCCTCAACATAACCCTAACCCTAGGTACAATCGGAACCCTAACCGGATCTCTAACCCTAGCCCTCAACATAACCCTAACCCTAGGTCCAATCGGAACCCTAACCGGATCTCTAACCCTAGCGCTCAACATAACCCTAACCCTAGGTCCAATCGTAACCATGACCGGATCTCTAACCCTAGCCCTCAACATAACCCTAACCCTAGGTCCAATCGGAACCCTAACCGGATCTCTAACCCAAGTCCTCAACGTAACCCTAACCCTAGGTCCAATCGTAACCCTAAAAGTATCTCTAACCCTATCCCTCAACATAACCCTAACCCTAGGTCCAATCGGAACCCTAACCGGATCTCTAACCCTAGCCCTCAACATAACCCTACCCTTAGGTCCAATTGGAACCCTAACCGGATCTCTAACCCTAGCCCTCAACATAACCCTAACCCTAGGTCCAATCGGAACCCTAACCGGATCTCTAACCCTAGCCCTCAACATAACTGTAACCCTAGGTCCAATCGTAACCCTAACCGGATCTCGAACCCTAGCCCTCAACATAACCCTAACCCTAGGTCCAATCGGAACCCTAACCGGATCTCTAACCCTAGCCCTCAACATAACCCTAACCCTAGGACCAATCGGAACCCTAACCGGATCTCTAACCCTAGCCCTCAAAATAACCCTAACGCTAGGTCCAATCGTAACCATAACCGGATCTCTAACCCTAGCCCTCAACATTACCCTAACCTTAGGTCCAATCGGAACCCTAACCGGATCTCGAACCCTAGCCCTCAACATAACCCTAACCCTAGGTCCAATGGGAACTCTAACCGGATCTCTAACCCTAGCCCTCAACATAACCGTAACCCTAGGTCCAATCGTATCCCTAACCGGATCTCTAACCGTAGCCCTCAACATAACCCTAACCCTAGCTCCAATCGTAACCCAAACCGGATCTCTAACCCTAGCCCTCAACATAACCCTAAACCTAGGTCCAATCGTATCCCTAACCAGATCTCTAACCCTAGCCCTCAACATAACCCTAACCCTAGGTCCAATCGGATCCCTAACCGGATCTCTAACCTTAGCCGTCAACATAACCCTAACCCTAGGTCCAATCGTAACCATAACCGGATCTCTAACCCTAGCCCTCAACATTACCCTAATCCTAGGTCTAATCGGAAACCTAACCGGATCTCTAACCCTAGCCCTTAACATAACCCTAACCCTAGGTCCAATCGGAACCCTAACCGGAACTCTAACCCTCGCTCTCAACATAACCCTAACCCTAGGTCCAATCGGAACCCTACCAGGATCTCTAACCCTAGTCCTCAACGTAATCCTAACCCTAGGTCCAGTCGTAACCCTAAAAGTATCTCTAACCCTATCCCTCAACATAACCCTAACACTAGGTCCAATCGGAACCCTAACCGGATCTCTAAACCTAGCCGTCAACATAACCCTAACCCTAGGTCCAATCGGAACCCTAACCGGATCTCTAACCCTAGCCCTCAACATAACCCTACCCCTATGTCCAATCGGAACCCTAACAGGATCTCTAACCCTGGCCCTCAACATAACCCTAACCCTAGGTCCAATGGGAACCCTAACCGGATCTCTAACCCTAGCCCTCAACATAACCCTAACCCTAGGTCCAATCGTAACCCTAACCGGATCTCTAACCCTAGCCCTCAACATAACCCTAACCCTAGGTCCAATCGGAACCCTAACCGGATCTCTAACCCTAGCCCTCAACATAACCCTAACCCTAGGTCCAATCGGATCCCTAACCGGATCTCTAACCTTAGCCCTCAACATAACCCTAACCCTAGGTCCAATCGTAACCATAACCGGATCTCTAAACCTGGCCCTCAACATTACCCTAACCCTAGGTCCAATCGGAACCCTAACCGGATGTCTAACCCTAGCCCTCAACATAACCCTAACCCTAGATCCAATCGGAACCCTAACCGGATCTCTAACCCTAGCCCTCAACATAACCCTAACCCTAGGTCCAATCGTAACCCTAACCGGATCTCTAACCTAGACCTCAACATAACCCTAACCCTAGGTCCAATCGGAACCCTAACCGGATCTCTAACCCTAGCCCTCAACATAACCCTAACCCTAGGTCCAATCGTAACCCTAACCGGATCTCTAACCGAGACCTCAACATAACCCTAACCCTAGGTCCAATCGTAACCCTAACCGGATCTCTAACCCTAGCCCTCAACATAACCCTAACCCTAGGTCCAATCGTAACCCTAACCGGATCTCTAACAGAGACCTCAACATAACCCTAACCCTAGGTCCAATCGGAACCCTAACCGGATCTCTAACCCTAGCCCTCAACATAACCCTAACCCTAGGAACAATCGGAACCCTAACCGGATCTCTAACCCTAGCCCTCAACATAACCCTAAACCTAGGACCAATCGGAACCCTAAACGGATCTCTAATCCTAGCCCTCAACATAACCCTAACCCTAGGTCCAATCGGAACCCTAACCGGAACTCTAACCCTCGCTCTCAACATAACCCTAAACCTAGGTCCAATCGGAACCCTAACCGGATCTCTAACCCTAGCCCTCAACATAACCCTAACCCTAGGTCCAATCGTATCCCTAACCGGATCTCTAACCCTAGCCCTCAACATAACCCTAACCCTAGGTCCAATCGGAACCCTAACCGGATCTCTAACCCTAGCCCTCAAAATAACCCTAACGCTAGGTCCAATCGTAAACATAACCGGATCTCTAACCCTAGCCCTCAACATTACCCTAACCTTAGGTCCAATCGGAACCCTAGCCGGATCTCTAACCCTAGCCCTCCTCATAACCCTAATCCTAGGTCCAATCGGAACCCTAACCGGATCTCTAACCCTAGCCCTCAACATAACCCTAACCCTAGGTCCAATGGGAACTCTAACCGGATCTCTAACCCTAGCCCTCAACATAACCCTAACCCTAGGTCCAATCGTATCCCTAACCGGATCTCTAACCCTAGCCCTCAACATAACCCTAACCCTAGCTCCAATCGTAACCCAAACCGGATCTCTAACCCTAGCCCTCAATATAACCCTAACCCTAGCTCCAATCGTAACCCAAACCGGATCTCTAACCCTAGCCCTCAACATAACCCTAACCCTAGCTCCAATCGTAACCCAAACCGGATCTCTAACCCTAGCCCTCAATATAACCCTAAACCTAGGTCCAATCGTATCCCTAACCGGATCTCTAACCCTAGCCCTCAACATAACCCTAACCCTAGGTCCAATCGGATCCCTAACCGGATCTCTAACCTTAGCCCTCAACATAACCCTAACCCTAGGTCCAATCGTAACCATAACCGGATCTCTAACCCTAGCCCTCAACATTACCCTAACCCTAGGTCCAATCGGAAACCTAACCGGATCTCTAACTCTAGCCCTTAACATAACCCTAACCCTAGGTCCAATCGGAACCCTAACCGGAACTCTAACCCTCGCTCTCAACATAACCCTAACCCTAGGTCCAATCGGAACCCTAACAGGATCTCTAACCCTAGTCCTCAACGTAATGCTAACCCTAGGTCCAGTCGTAACCCTAAAAGTATCTCTAACCCTATCCCTCAACATAACCCTAACACTAGGTCCAATCGGAACCCTAACCGGATCTCTAAACCTAGCCGTCAACATAACCCTAACCCTAGGTCCAATCTGAACCCTAACCGGATCTCTAACCCTAGCCCTCAACATAACCCTACCCCTATGTCCAATCGGAACCCTAACAGGATCTCTAACCCTAGCCCTCAACATAACCCTAACCCTACGTCCAATTGGAACCCTAACCGGATCTCTAACCCTAGCCCTCAACATAACCCTAACCCTAGGTCCAATCGGAACCCTAAACGGATCTCTAATCCTAGCCCTCAACATAACCCTAACCCTAGGTCCAATCGGAACCCTAACCGGAACTCTAACCCTCGCTCTCAACATAACCCTAAACCTAGGTCCAATCGGAACCCTAACCGGTTCTCTAACCCTAACCCTCAAAATAACCCTAACCCTAGGTCCAATCGGAACCCTAAACGGATCTCTAATCCTAGCCCTCAACATAACCCTAACCCTAGGTCCAATCGGAACCCTAACCGGAACTCTAACCCTCGCTCTCAACATAACCCTAAACCTAGGTCCAATTGGAACCCTAACCGGATATCTAAGCCTAGCCCTGAACATTATCCTAACCCTAGGTCCAATAGTAACCCTAAACGGATCTCTAACACTAGCCCTTAACATACCACTAACCCTAGGTCCAATCGGAACCCTATCCGGATCTCTAACCCTAGCCCTCAACATAACCCTAACCCTAGGTCCAATCGTAACCCTAAACGGATCTGTAACCCTATGCCTCAACATATCCCTAACCCTAGGTCCAATCGTAACCTTAACCGGATCTCTAACACTAGCCCTCAACATATCCCTAACCCTAGGTCCAAATGGAACCCTACCTGGACCTCTAAACCTAGCCCTACACATAAGACTAACCCTAGGTCCAATTGGAACCCTATCCGGATCTCTATCCCTAGCCGTCAACTTAACCCTAACCCTATGTCCAATCGTAACCCTAAAAGTATCTCTAACCCTATCCCTCAACATAACCCTAACTCTAGGTGCAATAGTAACGCTAACCGGATCTCTAACCCTAGCCATCAACATAATCCTAACCCTATGTCCAATCGGAACCCTAACCGGATCTCTAACCCTAACCCTCAACATAACCCTACCCCTATGTCCAATCGGAACCCTAAACGGATCTCTAACCCTAGCCCTCAACATAACCCTAACCCTAGGACCAATCGGAACCCTAACCGGATCTCTAAACCTAGCCCTCAACATAACCCTAACCCTAGGTCCAATTGGAACCCTACCCGGATTTCTAACCCTAGCCTTAGACATAAGCCTAACCCTAGGTCCAATTGGAACCCTATCCGGATCTCTATCCCTAGCCGTCAACATAACCCTAACCCTAGGTCCAATCGTAACCCTAAAAGTATCTCTAACCCTATCCCTCAACATAACACTAACCCTAGGTGCAATAGTAACGCTAACCGGATCTCTCACCCTAGCCCTCAACATAACCCTAACCCTAGGTCCAATCGGAACCCTAACCGGATCTCTAACCCTAGCCCTCAACATAACCCTAACCCTAGGTCCAATCGGATCCCTAACCGGATCTCTAACCTTAGCCCTCAACATAACCCTAACCCTAGGTCCAATCGTAACCATAACCGGATCTCTAACCCTAGACCTCAACATTACCCTAATCCTAGGTCCAATCGGAAACCTAATCGGATCTCTAACCCTAGCCCTTAACATAACCCTAACCCTAGGTCGAATCGGAACCCTAACCGGAACTCTAACCCTCGCTCTCAACATAACCCTAACCCTAGGTCCAATCGGAACCCTAACAGGATCTCTAACCCTAGTCCTCAACGTAATCCTAACCCTAGGTCCAGTCGTAACCCTAAAAGTATCTCTAACCCTATCCCTCAACATATCCCTAACCCTAGGTACAATCGGAACCCTAACCGGATCTCTAACCCTAGCCCTCAACATAACCCTAACCCTAGGTCCAATCAGAACCCTAACCGGATCTCTAACCCTAGCGCTCAACATAACCCTAACCCTAGGTCCAATCGTAACCATGACCGGATCTCTAACCCTAGCCCTCAACATAACCCTAACCCTAGGTCCAATCGGAAACCTAACCGGATCTCTAACCCAAGTCCTCAACGTAACCCTAACCCTAGGTCCAATCGTAACCCTAAAAGTATCTCTAACCCTATCGCTCAACATAACCCTAACCCTAGGTCCAATCGGAACCCTAACCGGATCTCTAACCCTAGTCCTCAACATAACCCTAACCCTAGGTCCAATCGGAACCCTAACCGGATCTCTAACCCTAGCCCTCAACATAACCCTACCCTTAGGTCCAATTGGAACCCTAACCGGATCTCTAACCCTAGCCCTCAACATAACCCTAACCCTAGGTCCAATCGGAACCCTAACCGGATCTCTAACCCTAGCCCTCAACATAACTGTAACCCTAGGTCCAATCGTAACCCTAACCGGATCTCGAACCCTAGCCCTCAACATAACCCTAACCCTAGGTCCAATCGGAACCCTAACCGGATCTCTAACCCTAGCCCTCAACATAACCCTAACCCTAGGTCCAATCGGAACCCTAACCGGATCTCTAACCCTAGCCCTCAAAATAACCCTAACGCTAGGTCCAATCGTAACCATAACCGGATCTCTAACCCTAGCCCTCAACATTACCCTAACCTTAGGTCCAATCGGAACCCTAACCGGATCTCTAACCCTAGCCCTCAACATAACCCTAACCCTAGGTCCAATGGGAACTCTAACCGGATCTCTAACCCTAGCCCTCAACATAACCCTAACCCTAGCTCCAATCGTATCCCTAACCGGATCTCTAACCCTAGCCCTCAACATAACCCTAACCCTAGCTCCAATCGTAACCCAAACCGGATCTCTAACCCTAGCCCTCAACATAACCCTAAACCTAGGTCCAATCGTATCCCTAACCAGATCTCTAACCCTAGCCCTGAACATAACCCTAACCCTAGGTCCAATCGGATCCCTAACCGGATCTCTAACCTTAGCCCTCAACATAACCCTAACCCTAGGTCCAATCGTAACCATAACCGGATCTCTAACCCTAGCCCTCAACATTACCCTAACCCTAGGTCCAATCGGAAACCTAACCGGATCTCTAACCCTAGCCCTTAACATAACCCTAACCCTAGGACCAATCGGAACCCTAACCGGAACTCTAACCCTCGCTCTCAACATAACCCTAACCCTAGGTCCAATCGGAACCCTAACAGGATCTCTAACCCTAGTCCTCAACGTAATCCTAACCCTAGGTCCAGTCGTAACCCTAAAAGTATCTCTAACCCTATCCCTCAACATAACCCTAACACTAGGTCCAATCGGAACCCTAACCGGATCTCTAACCCTAGCCCTCAACATAACCCTACCCCTATGTCCAATCGGAACCCTAACAGGATCTCTAACCCTGGCCCTCAACATAACCCTAACCCTAGGTCCAATGGGAACCCTAACCGGATCTCTAACCCTAGCCCTCAACATAACCCTAACCCTAGGTCCAATCGTAACCCTAACCGGATCTCTAACCCTAGCCCTCAACATAACCCTAACCCTAGGTCCAATCGGAACCCTAACAGGATCTCTAACCCTAGCCCTCAACATAACCCTAACCCTAGGTCCAATCGGATCCCTAACCGGATCTCTAACCTTAGCCCTCAACATAACCCTAACCGTAGGTCCAATCGTAACCATAACCGGATCTCTAAACCTGGCCCTCAACATTACCCTAACCCTAGGTCCAATCGGAACCCTAACCGGATGTCTAACCCTAGCCCTCAACATAACCCTAACCCTAGATCCAATCGGAACCCTAACCGGATCTCTAACCCTAGCCCTAACATAACCCTAACCCTAGGTCCAATCGTAACCCTAACCGGATCTCTAACCTAGACCTCAACATAACCCTAACCCTAGGTCCAATCGGAACCCTAACCGGATCTCTAACCCTAGCCCTCAACATAACCCTAACCCTAGGTCCAATCGGAACCCTAACCGGATCTCTAACCCTAGCCCTCAACATAACCATAACCCTAGGACCAATCGGAACCCTAAATGGATATCTAACCCTTCCCCTCAACGTAACCCTAACCCTAGGTCCAATCGGAACCCTAACCGGATCTCTATCCCAAGCCCTCAACATAATCCTAACCCTAGGTCCAATCGGAACCCTAACCGGATCTCTAACCCTAGCCCTCAACATAACCCTAACCCTAGGTCCACTCGGAACCCTAACCGGATCTCTAACCCTCGCCCTCAACATAACCCTAACCCTAGGTCCAATCGGAACCCTA
Source organism: Miniopterus natalensis (assembly GCF_054644295.1). NCBI lineage: Eukaryota > Metazoa > Chordata > Mammalia > Chiroptera > Miniopteridae > Miniopterus > Miniopterus natalensis. Next base: position 2,455,884 of record NC_142094.1, read on the forward strand.
ACCGGATCTCTAACCCTAGCCCTCAACATAACCCTAACCCTAGGTCCAATCGGAACCCTAACCGGAACTCTAACCCTAGCCCTCAAAATAACCCTAACCCTAGGTCCAATCGGAACCCTAACCGGAACTCTAACCCTAGCCCTCAACATAACCCTAACCCTAGGTCCAATCCGAACCCTAACCGGATATCTATCCCTAGCCCTCAACATAACCCTAACCCTAAGTCCAATCGGAACCCTAACAGGATCTCTAACCCTAGCCCTCAACATAACCCTAACCCTAGGTCCAATCGGAACCCTAAATGGATATCTAAAACTAGCCCTCAACGGAACCATTAACCCTAGGTGCAATCGGAACCCTAACCGGATATCTAACCCTAGCCCTCAACATAACCCTAACCCTAGGTCCAATCGGAACCCTAATGGGATCTCTACCCATCGCCCTCAACATAACCCTAACCCTAGGTCCAATCGGAACCCTAACCGGATCTCTAACCCTAGCCCTCAACATAACCCTAAACCTAGGTCGAATCGGAACCCTAACCGGATCTCTAACCCTAGCCCTCAACATAACCCTAACCCTAGGTCCAATCCGAACCCTAACCGGATATCTATCCCTAGACCTCAACATAACCCTAACCCTAAGTCCAATCGGAACCCTAACCGGATCTCTAACCCTAGCCCTCAACATAACCCTAACCCTAGGTCCAATCGGAACCCTAAATGGATATCTAAAACTAGCCCTCAACGTAACCATTAACCCTAGGTGCAATCGGAACCCTAACCGGATATCTAACCCTAGCCCTCAACATAACCCTAACCCTAGGTCCAATCGGAACCCTAATGGGATCTCTACCCATCGCCCGAACATAACCCTAACCCTAGGTCCAATCGGAACCCTAACCGGATCTCTAACCCTAGCCCTCAACATAACCCTAACCCGAGGTCGAATCGGAACCCTAACCGGATCTCTAACCCTAGCCCTCAACATAACCCTAACCCTAGGTCCAATCGGAACCCTAACCGGATATCTATCCCTAGCCTTCAACATAACCCTAACCCTAAGTCCAATCGGAACCCTAACCGGATCTCTAACCCTAGCCCTCAACATAACCCTAACCCTAGGTCCAATCGGAACCCTAAATGGATATCTAAAACTAGCCCTCAACGTAACCATTAACCCTAGGTGCAATCGGAACCCTAACCGGATATCTAACCCTAGCCCTCAACATAACCCTAACCCTAGGTCCAATCGGAACCCTAATGGGATCTCTACCCATCGCCCTCAACATAACCCTAACCCTAGGTCCAATCGGAACCCTAACCGGATCTCTAACCCTAGCCCTCAACATAACCCTAACCCTAGGTCGAATCGGAACCCTAACCGGATCTCTAACCCTAGCCCTCAACATAACCCTAACCCTAGGTCCAATCCGAAACCTAACCGGATATCTATCCCTAGCCCTCAACATAACCCTAACCCTAAGTCCAATCGGAACCCTAACCGGATCTCTAACCATAGCCCTCAACATAACCCTAACCCTAGGTCCAATCGGAACCCTAAATGGATATCTAAAACTAGCCCTCAACGTAACCATTAACCCTAGGTGCAATCGGAACCCTAACCGGATCTCTAACCCTAGCCCTCAACATAACCCTAACCCTAGGTCCAATCGGAACCCTAACCGGATCTCTAACCCTAGCCCTCAACATAACCCTAACACTAGGTCCAATCGGAACCCTAACCGGACCTCTAACCCTAGCCCTCAACATAACCCTAACCCTAGGTCCAATCCGAAACATAACCGGATCTCTAAACCTAGCCCTCAACATAACCCTAACCCTAGGTCCAATCGGAACCCTAACCGGACCTCTAACCCTAGCCCTCAACATAACCCTAACCCTAGGTCCAATCGGAACCCTAACCGGATCTGTATACGTAGCCCTCAACATAACCCTAACCCTAGATCCAATCGGAACCCTAACCCGATCTGTATACCTAGCCCTCAACATAACCCTAACCCTAGGTCCAATCGGAACCCTAACAGGATCTCTAACCCTAGCCCTCAACATAACCCTAACCCTAGGTCCAATCGGAACCCTAACCGGATCTCTAACCCTAGCCCTCAACATAACCCTAACCCTAGGTCCACTCGGAACCCTAACCGGATCTCTAACCCTCGCCCTCAACATAACCCTAACCCTAGGTCCAATTGGAACCCTAACCGGATCTCTAACCCTAGCCCTCAACATAACCCTAACCCTGGGTCCAATCGGAACCCTAACCGGAACTCTAACCCTAGCCCTCAAAATAACCCTAACCCTAGGTCCAATCGGAACCCTAACCGGAACTCTAACCCTAGCCCTCAACATAACCCTAACCCTAGGTCCAATCCGAACCCTAACCGGATATCTATCCCTAGCCCTCAACATAACCCTAACCCTAGGTCCAATCGGAACCCTAACAGGATCTCTCACCCTAGCCCTCAACATAACCCTAACCCTAGGTCCAATCGGAACCCTAAATGGATATCTAACCCTAGCCCTCAACATAACCCTAACCCTAGGTCCAATCGGAACCCTAAATGGATATCTAACCCTAGCCCTCAACGTAACCATTAACCCTAGGTGCAATCGGAACCCTAACCGGATATCTAACCCTAGCCCTCAACATAACCGTAACCCTAGGTCCAATCGGAACCCTAACGGGATCTCTACCCCTCGCCCTCAACATAACCCTAAGCCTAGGTCCAATCGGAATCCTAACCGGATATCTAACCCTAGCCCTCAACATAACCCTAACCCTAGGTCGAATCGGAACCCTAACCGGTTCTCTAACCCTAGCCCTCAACATAACCCTAACCCTAGGTCGAATCGGAACCCTAACCGGATCTGTATACCTAGCCCTCAACATAACCCTAACCCTAGGTCGAATCGGAACCCTAACCGGATCTGTATACCTAGCCCTCAACATAACCCTAACCCTAGGTCCAATCGGAAACCTAACCGGATCTCTAACCCTAGCCCTTAACATAACCCTAACCCTAGGTCCAATCGGAACCCTAACCGGATCTGTATACCTAGCCCTCAACATAACCCTAACCCTAGGTCCAATAGGAACCCTAACGGGATCTCTACCCCTCGCCCTCAACATAACCCTAACCCTAGGTCCAATCGGAACCCTAACCGGATCTCTAACCCTAACCCTCAACATAACCCTAACCCTAGGTCCAATCGGAACCCTAACCTGATCTCTAACACTAGCCATCAACATAACCCTAACCCTAGGTCCAATCGGAACCGTAAACGGAACTCTAACCCTAGCCCTCAACATAACCCTAACCCTAGGTCCAATCGAAACCCTATCCGGATCTGTATACCTAGGCCTCAACATAACCCTAACCCTAGGTCCAATCGGAAACCTAACCGGATCTCTAACACTAGCCCTCAACATAACCCTAACCCTAGGTCCAATCGGAACCCTAACCGGATCTCTAACCATAGCCCTCAACATAACCCTAACCCTAGGTCCAATCGGAACCCTAACCGGATCTCTAAACCTAGCCCTCAACATAACCCTATCCCTAGGTCGACTCGGAACCCTAACAGGAACTCTACCCCTCGCCCTCAACATAACCCTAACACTAGGTCCAATCGGAACCCTACCCGGATCTCTAACCCTAGCTCTACACATAAGCCTAACCCTAGGTCCAATTGGTACCCTATCCGGATCTCTATCCCTAGCCGTCAACATAACGCTAACCCTAGGTCCAATCGGAACCCTAAAAGTATCTCTAACCCTATCCCTCAACATAACCCTAAACCTATTTGCAATAGTAACGCTAACCGGATCTCTAACCCTAGCCCTCAACATAACCCTAACCGTAGGTCCAATCGGAACCCTAACCGGATCTCTAACCCTAGCCCTCAAAAAACCCTAACCCTAGGTCCAATCGTAACCCTAACCGGATCTCTAAACCTAGCCCTTAACATAACCCTAACCCTAGGTCCAATCGGAACCCTAACCGGAACTCTAACCCTCGTTCTCAACATAACCCTAAACCTAGGTCCAATCGGAACCCTAACCGGATATCTAACCCTAGCCCAGAACATTATCCTAACCCTGGGTCCAATCGGAAGCCTACCCGGATCTCTAACCCTAGCCCTACACATAAGCCTAACCCTAGGTCCAATTGGAACCATATCCGGAACTCTATCCCTAGCCATCAACATAACGCTAACACTAGGTCCAAATGTAACCCTAAAAGTATCTCTAACCCTATCCCTCAACATAACCCTAACCCTAGGTCCAATCAGAACCCTAACCGGATCTCTAACCCTAGCCCTCAACATAACCCTAACCCTAGGTCCAATCGGAACCCTAACCGGATATCTAACCCTAGCCCTCAACATAATCCTAACCCTATGTCCAATCGGAACACTAAACGGATCTCTAATCCTAGCCCTCAACATATCCCTCACCCTAGGTCCAATCGTAACCCTGCCGGGATCTCTAACACTAGCCCTCAACATAACCCTAACCCTAGGTCCAATCGGAACCCTACCCGGATATCTAACCCTAGCCCTACACATAACCCTAACCCTAGGTCCAATCGGAACCCTAACAGGATCTCTAACCCTATTCCTCAACGTAATCCTAACCCTAGGTCCAGTCGTAACCCTAAAAGTATCTCTAACCCTATCCCTCAACATAACCCTAAGGCTAGGTCCAATCGGAACCCTAACCGGATCTCTAAACCTAGCCGTCAACATAACCCTAACCCTAGGTCCAATCGGAACCCTAACCGGATCTCTAACCCTAGCCCTTAACATAACCCTAACCCTAGGTCCAATCGGAACCCTAACCGGAACTCTAACCCTCGCTCTCAACATAACCCTAACCCTAGGTCCAATCGGAACCCTAACAGGATCTCTAACCCTAGTCCTCAACGTAATCCTAACCCTAGGTCCAGTCGTAACCCTAAAAGTATCTCTAACCCTATCCCTCAACATAACCCTAACCCTAGGTACAATCGGAACCCTAACCGGATCTCTAACCCTAGCCCTCAACATAACCCTAACCCTAGGTCCAATCGGAACCCTAACCGGATCTGTATACCTAGCCTTCAACATAACCCTAACCCTAGGTCCAATCGGAACCCTAACCGGAACTCTAACCCTCGCCCTCAACATTACCCTAACCCTAGGTCCAATCGGAACACTAACCAGATCTCTAACCCTAGCCCTCAACATAACCCTAACCCTAGGTCCAATCGGAACCCTAACCGGATCCCTATCCCTAGCCCTCAACATAACCCTAACCCTAGGACCAATCCGAACCCTAACCGGATCTCTACCCCTCGCATTCAACATAACCCTAACCCTAGGTCCAATCGGAACCCTAACCGGAACTCTAACCCTAGCCCTCAAAATAACCCTAACCCTAGGTCCAATCGGAACCCTAACCGGATCTCTAACCCTAGCCCTCAACATAACCCTAACCCTAGGACCAATCGGAACCCTAAATGGATATCTAACCCTTCCCCTCAACGTAACCCTAACCCTAGGTCCAATCCGAACCCTAACCGGATCTCTAACCCTAGCCCTCAACATAACCCTAACCCTAGGTCCAATCGGAACCCTAACCGGATCTCTAACCCTAGCCCTCAACATAACCCTAACCCTAGGTCCAATCGGAACCCTAACCGGATCTCTAACCCTAGCCCTCAACATAACCATAACCCTAGGACCAATCGGAAACCTAAATGGATATCTAACCCTTCCCCTCAACGTAACCCTAACCCTAGGTCCAATCGGAACTCTAACCGGATCTCTAACCCTAGCCCTCAACATAACCCTAACCCTAGGTCCACTCGGAACCCTAACCGGATCTCTAACCCTCGCCCTCAACATAACCCTAACCCTAGGTCCAATCGGAACCCTAACCGGATCTCTAACCCTAGCCCTCAACATAACCCTAACCCTAGGTCCAATCGGAACCCTAACCGGAACTCTAACCCTAGCCCTCAAAATAACCCTAACCCTAGGTCCAATCGGAACCCTAACCGGAACTCTAACCCTAGCCCTCAACATAACCCTAACCCTAGGTCCAATCCGAACCCTAACCGGATATCTATCCCTAGCCCTCAACATAACCCTAACCCTAAGTCCAATCGGAACCCTAACAGGATCTCTAACCCTAGCCCTCAACATAACCCTAACCCTAGGTCCAATCGGAACCCTAAATGGATATCTAAAACTAGCCCTCAACGTAACCATTAACCCTAAGTGCAATCGGAACCCTAACCGGATATCTAACCCTAGCCCTCAACATAACCCTAACCCTAGGTCCAATCGGAACCCTAATGGGATCTCTACCCATCGCCCTCAACATAACCCTAACCCTAGGTCCAATCGGAACCCTAACCGGATCTCTAACCCTAGCCCTCAACATAACCCTAACCCTAGGTCGAATCGGAACCCTAACCGGATCTCTAACCCTAGCCCTCAACATAACCCTAACCCTAGGTCCAATCCGAACCCTAACCGGATATCTATCCCTAGCCCTCAACATAACCCTAACCCTAAGTCCAATCGGAACCCTAACCGGATCTCTAACCCTAGCCCTCAACATAACCCTAACCCTAGGTCCAATCGGAACCCTAAATGGATATCTAAAACTAGCCCTCAACGTAACCATTAACCCTAGGTGCAATCGGAACCCTAACCAGATATCTAACCCTAGCCCTCAACATAACCCTAACCCTAGGTCCAATCGGAACCCTAATGGGATCTCTACCCATCGCCCGAACATAACCCTAACCCTAGGTCCAATCGGAACCCTAACCGGATCTCTAACCCTAGCCCTCAACATAACCCTAACCCTAGGTCGAATCGGAACCCTAACCGGATCTCTAACCCTAGCCCTCAACATAACCCTAACCCTAGGTCCAATCCAAACCCTAACCGGATATCTATCCCTAGCCCTCAACATAACCCTAACCCTAAGTCCAATCGGAACCCTAACCGGATCTCTAACCCTAGCCCTCAACATAACCCTAACCCTAGGTCGAATCGGAACCCTAACTGGATCTCTAACCCTAGCCCTCAACATAACCCTAACCCTAGGTCCAATCCGAACCCTAACCGGATATCTATCCCTAGCCCTCAACATAACCCTAACCCTAAGTCCAATCGGAACCCTAACCGGATCTCTAACCCTAGCCCTCAACATAACCCTAACCCTAGGTCCAATCGGAACCCTAACCGGATCTCTAACCCTAGCCCTCAACATAACCCTAACCCTAGGTCGAATCGGAACCCTAACCGGATCTCTAACCCTAGCCCTCAACATAACCCTAACCCTAGGTCCAATCCGAACCCTAACCGGATATCTATCCCTAGCCCTCAACATAACCCTAACCCTAAGTCCAATCGGAACCCTAACCGGATCTCTAACCCTAGCCCTCAACATAACCCTAACCCTAGGTCCAATCGGAACCCTAAATGGATATCTAAAACTAGCCCTCAACGTAACCATTAACCCTAGGTGCAATCGGAACCCTAACCGGATATCTAACCCTAGCCCTCAACATAACCCTAACCCTAGGTCCAATCGGAACCCTAATGGGATCTCTACCCATCGCCCGAACATAACCCTAACCCTAGGTCCAATCGGAACCCTAACCGGATCTCTAACCCTAGCCCTCAACATAACCCTAACCCTAGGTCGAATCGGAACCCTAACCGGATCTCTAACCCTAGCCCTCAACATAACCCTAACCCTAGGTCCAATCCGAACCCTAACCGGATATCTATCCCTAGCCCTCAACATAACCCTAACCCTAAGTACAATCGGAACCCTAACCGGATCTCTAACCCTAGCCCTCAACATAACCCTAACCCTAGGTCCAATCGGAACCCTAAATGGATATCTAAAACTAGCCCTCAACGTAACCATTAACCCTAGGTGCAATCGGAACCCTAACCGGATATCTAACCCTAGCCCTCAACATAACCCTAACCCTAGGTCCAATAGGAACCCTAATGGGATCTCTACCCATCGCCCTCAACATAACCCTAACCCTAGGTCCAATCGGAACCCTAACCGGATCTCTAACCCTAGCCCTCAACATAACCCTAACCCTAGGTCGAATCGGAACCCTAACCGGATCTCTAACCCTAGCCCTCAACATAACCCTAACCCTAGGTCCAATCCGAAACCTAACCGGATATCTATCCCTAGCCCTCAACATAACCCTAACCCTAAGTCCAATCGGAACCCTAACCGGATCTCTAACCCTAGCCCTCAACATAACCCTAACCCTAGGTCCAATCGGAACCCTAAATGGATATCTAAAACTAGCCCTCAACGTAACCATTAACCCTAGGTGCAATCGGAACCCTAACCGGATCTCTAACCCTAGCCCTCAACATAACCCTAACCCTAGGTCCAATCGGAACCCTAACCGGATCTCTAACCCTAGCCCTCAACATAACCCTAACACTAGGTCCAATCGGAACCATAACCGGATCTCTAACCCTAGCCCTCAACATAACCCTAACCCTAGGTCCAATCCGAAACATAACCGGATCTCTAAACCTAGCCCTCAACATAACCCTAACCCTAGGTCCAATCGGAACCCTAACCGGACCTCTAACCCTAGCCCTCAACATAACCCTAACCCTAGGTCCAATCGGAACCCTAACCGGATCTGTATACGTAGCCCTCAACATAACCCTAACCCTAGGTCCAATCGGAACCCTAACCGGAACTCTAACCCTAGCCCTCAACATAACCCTAACCCTAGGTCCAATCCGAACCCTAACCGGATATCTATCCCTAGCCCTCAACATAACCCTAACCCTAGGTCCATTCGGAACCCTAACAGGATCTCTAACCCTAGCCCTCAACATAACCCTAACCCTAGGTCCAATCGGAACCCTAAATGGATATCTAACCCTAGCCCTCAACGTAACCATTAACCCTAGGTGCAATCGGAACCCTAACCGGATATCTAACCCTAGCCCTCAACATAACCGTAACCCTAGGTCCAATCGGAACCCTAAAGGGATCTCTACCCCTCGCCCTCAACATAACCCTAAGCCTAGGTCCAATCGGAACCCTAACCGGATCTCTAACCCTAGCCCTCAACATAACCTTAAACCTAGGTCGAATCGGAACCCTAACCGGTTCTCTAACCCTAGCCCTCAACATAACCCTAACCCTAGGTCGAATCGGAACCCTAACAGGATCTCTAACCCTAGTCCTCAACATAACCCTAACCCTAGGTCCAATCGGAACCCTAACCGGATCTGTATACCTAGCCCTCAACATAACCCTAACCCTAGGTCCAATCGGAAACCTAACCGGATCTCTAACCCTAGCCCTTAACATAACCCTAACCCTAGGTCCAATCGGAACCCTAACCGGATCTGTATACCTAGCCCTCAACATAACCCTAACCCTAGGTCCAATAGGAACCCTAACGGGATCTCTACCCCTCGCCCTCAACATAACCCTAACCCTAGGTCCAATCGGAACCCTAACCGGATCTCTAACCCTAACCCTCAACATAACCCTAACCCTAGGTCCAATCGGAACCCTAACCTGATCTCTAACACTAGCCCTCAACATAACCCTAACCCTAGGTCCAATCGGAACCGTAAACGGAACTCTAACCCTAGCCCTCAACATAACCCTAACCCTAGGTCCAATCGGAACCCTATCCGGATCTGTATACCTAGGCCTCAACATAACCCTAACCCTAGGTCCAATCGGAAACCTAACCGGATCTCTAACACTAGCCCTCAACATAACCCTAACCCTAGGTCCAATCGGAACCCTAACCGGATCTCTAACCATAGCCCTCAACATAACCCTAACCCTAGGTCCAATCGGAACCCTAACCGGATCTCTAAACCTAGCCCTCAACATAACCCTATCCCTAGGTCCACTCGGAACCCTAACAGGAACTCTACCCCTCGCCCTCAACATAACCCTAACACTAGGTCCAATCGGAACCCTACCCGGATCTCTAACCCTAGCTCTACACATAAGCCTAACCCTAGGTCCAATTGGTACCCTATCCGGATCTCTATCCCTAGCCGTCAACATAACGCTAACCCTAGGTCCAATCGTAACCCTAAAAGTATCTCTTAACCCTATCCCTCAACATAACCCTAAACCTATTTGCAATAGTAACGCTAACCGGATCTCTAACCCTAGCCCTCAACATAACCCTAACCGTAGGTCCAATCGGAACCCTAACCGGATCTCTAACCCTAGCCCTCAACATAACCCTAACCCTAGGTCCAATCGTAACCCTAACCGGATCTCTAAACCTAGCCCTTAACATAACCGTAACCCTAGGTCCAATCGGAACCCTAACCGGAACTCTAACCCTCGCTCTCAACATAACCCTAAACCTAGGTCCAATCGGAACCCTAACCGGATATCTAACCCTAGCCCAGAACATTATCCTAACCCTGGGTCCAATCGGAAGCCTACCCGGATCTCTAACCCTAGCCCTACACATAAGCCTAACCCTAGGTCCAATTGGAACCATATCCGGAACTCTATCCCTAGCCATCAACATAACCCTAACACTAGGTCCAAATGTAACCCTAAAAGTATCTCTAACCCTATCCCTCAACATAACCCTAACCCTAGGTCCAATCAGAACCCTAACCGGATCTCTAACCCTAGCCCTCACCATAACCCTAACCCTAGGTCCAATCGGAACCCTAACCGGATCTCTAACCCTAGCCCTCAACATAATCCTAACCCTATGTCCAATCGGAACATTAAACGGATCTCTAATCCTAGCCCTCAACATATCCCTCACCCTAGGTCCAATCGTAACCCTGCCGGGATCTCTAACACTAGCCCTCAACATAACCCTAACCCTAGGTCCAATCGGAACCCTACCCGGATATCTAACCCTAGCCCTACACATAACCCTAACCCTAGGTCCAATCGGAACCCTAACAGGATCTCTAACCCTATTCCTCAACGTAATCCTAACCCTAGGTCCAGTCGTAACCCTAAAAGTATCTCTAACCCTATCCCTCAACATAACCCTAAGACTAGGTCCAATCGGAACCCTAACCGGATCTCTAAACCTAGCCGTCAACATAACCCTAACCCTAGGTCCAATCGGAACCCTAACCGGATCTCTAACCCTAGCCCTTAACATAACCCTAACCCTAGGTCCAATCGGAACCCTAACCGGAACTCTAACCCTCGCTCTCAACATAACCCTAACCCTAGGTCCAATCGGAACCCTAACAGGATCTCTAACCCTAGTCCTCAACGTAATCCTAACCCTAGGTCCAGTCGTAACCCTAAAAGTATCTCTAACCCTATCCCTCAACATAACCCTAACCCTAGGTACAATCGGAACCCTAACCGGATCTCTAACCCTAGCCCTCAACATAACCCTAACCCTAGGTCCAATCGGAACCCTAACCGGATCTGTATACCTAGCCCTCAACATAACCCTAACCCTAGGTCCAATCGGAACCCTAACCGGAACTCTAACCCTCGCCCTCAACATAACCCTAACCCTAGGTCCAATCGGAACACTAACCAGATCTCTAACCCTAGCCCTCAACATAACCCTAACCCTAGGTCCAATCGGAACCCTAACCGGATCCCTATCCCTAGCCCTCAACATAACCCTAACCCTAGGACCAATCCGAACCCTAACCGGATCTCTACCCCTCGCACTCAACATAACCCTAACCCTAGGTCCAATCGGAACCCTAACCGGAACTCTAACCCTAGCCCTCAAAATAACCCTAACCCTAGGTCCAATCGGAACCCTAACCGGATCTCTAACCCTAGCCCTCAACATAACCCTAACCCTAGGACCAATCGGAACCCTAAATGGATATCTAACGCTTCCCCTCAACGTAACCCTAACCCTAGGTCCAATCGGAACCCTAACCGGATCTCTAACCCTAGCCCTCAACATAACCCTAACCCTAGGTCCAATCGGAACCCTAACCGGATCTCTAACCCTAGCCCTCAACATAACCCTAACCCTAGGTCCAATCGGAACCCTAACCGGATCTCTAACCCTAGCCCTCAACATAACCATAACCCTAGGACCAATCGGAACCCTAAATGGATATCTAACCCTTCCCCTCAACGTAACCCTAACCCTAGGTCCAATCGGAACCCTAACCGGATCTCTATCCCAAGCCCTCAACATAACCCTAACCCTAGGTCCAATCGGAACCCTAACCGGATCTCTAACCCTAGCCCTCAACATAACCCTAACCCTAGGTCCACTCGGAACCCTAACCGGATCTCTAACCCTCGCCCTCAACATAACCCTAACCCTAGGTCCAATCGGAACCCTAACCGGATCTCTAACCCTAGCCCTCAACATAACCCTAACCCTAGGTCCAATCGGAACCCTAACCGGAACTCTAAACCTAGCCCTCAAAATAACCCTAACCGTAGGTCCAATCGGAACCCTAACCGGAACTCTAACCCTAGCCCTCAACATAACCCTAACCCTAGGTCCAATCCGAACCCTAACCGGATATCTATCCCTAGCCCTCAACATAACCCTAACCCTAAGTCCAATCGGAACCCTAACAGGATCTCTAACCCTAGCCCTCAACATAACCCTAACCCTAGGTCCAATCGGAACCCTAAATGGATATCTAAAACTAGCCCTCAACGTAACCATTAACCCTAGGTGCAATCGGAACCGTAACCGGATATCTAACCCTAGCCCTCAACATAACCCTAACCCTAGGTCCAATCGGAACCCTAATGGGATCTCTACCCATCGCCCTCAACATAACCCTAACCCTAGGTCCAATCGGAACCCTAACCGGATCTCTAACCCTAGCCCTCAACATAACCCTAACCCTAGGTCGAATCGGAACCCTAACCGGATCTCTAACCCTAGCCCTCAACATAACCCTAACCCTAGGTCCAATCCGAACCCTAACCGGATATCTATCCCTAGCCCTCAACATAACCCTAACCCTAAGTCCAATCGGAACCCTAACCGGATCTCTAACCCTAGCCCTCAACATAACCCTAACCCTAGGTCCAATCGGAACCCTAAATGGATATCTAAAACTAGCCCTCAACGTAACCATTAACCCTAGGTGCAATCGGAACCCTAACCGGATATCTAATCCTAGCCCTCAACATAACCCTAACCCTAGGTCCAATCGGAACCCTAATGGATCTCTACCCATCGACCGAACATAACCCTAACCCTAGGTCCAATCGGAAACCTAACCGGATCTCTAACCCTAGCCCTCAACATAACCCTAACCCTAGGTCGAATCGGAACCCTACCGGATCTCTAACCCTAGCCCTCAACATAACCCTAACCCTAGGTCCAATCCGAACCCTAACCGGATATCTATCCCTAGCCCTCAACATAACCCTAACCCTAAGTCCAATCGGAACCCTAACCGGATCTCTAACCCTAGCCCTCAACATAACCCTAACCCTAGGTCCAATCGGAACCCTAAATGGATATCTAAAACTAGCCCTCAACGTAACCATTAACCCTAGGTGCAATCGGAACCCTAACCGGATATCTAACCCTAGCCCTCAACATAACCCTAACCCTAGGTCCAATCGGAACCCTAATGGGATCTCTACCCATCGCCCTCAACATAACCCTAACCCTAGGTCCAATCGGAACCCTAACCGGATCTCTAACCCTAGCCCTCAACATAACCCTAACCCTAGGTCGAATCGGAACCCTAACCGGATCTCTAACCCTAGCCCTCAACATAACCCTAACCCTAGGTCCAATCCGAAACCTAACCGGATATCTATCCCTAGCCCTCAACATAACCCTAACCCTAAGTCCAATCGGAACCCTAACCGGATCTCTAACCCTAGCCCTCAACATAACCCTAACCCTAGGTCCAATCGGAACCCTAAATGGATATCTAAAACTAGTCCTCAACGTAACCATTAACCCTAGGTGCAATCGGAACCCTAACCGGATCTCTAACCCTAGCCCTCAACATAACCCTAACCCTAGGTCCAATCGGAACCCTAACCGGATCTCCAACCCTAGCCCTCAACATAACCCTAACACTAGGTCCAATCGGAACCCTAACCGGATCTCTAACCCTAGCCCTCAACATAACCCTAACCCTAGGTCCAATCCGAAACATAACCGGATCTCTAAACCTAGCCCTCAACATAACCCTAACCCTAGGTCCAATCGGAACCCTAACCGGACCTCTAACCCTAGCCCTCAACATAACCCTAACCCTAGGTCCAATCGGAACCCTAACCGGATCTGTATACGTAGCCCTCAACATAACCCTAACCCTAGGTCCAATCGGAACCCTAACCCGATCTGTATACCTAGCCCTCAACATAACCCTAACCCTAGGTCCAATCGGAACCCTAACAGGATCTCTAACCCTAGCCCTCAACATAACCCTAACCCTAGGTCCAATCGGAACCCTAACCGGATCTCTAACCCTAGCCCTCAACATAACCCTAACCCTAGGTCCACTCGGAAACCTAACCGGATCTCTAACCCTCGCCCTCAACATAACCCTAACCCTAGGTCCAATCGGAACCCTAACCGGATCTCTAACCCTAGCCCTCAACATAACCCTAACCCTAGGTCCAATCGGAACCCTAACCGGAACTCTAACCCTAGCCCTCAAAATAACCCTAACCCTAGGTCCAATCGGAACCCTAACCGGAACTCTAACCCTAGCCCTCAACATAACCCTAACCCTAGGTCCAATCCGAACCCTAACCGGATATCTATCCCTAGCCCTCAACATAACCCTAACCCTAGGTCCAATCGGAACCCTAACAGGATCTCTAACCCTAGCCCTCAACATAACCCTAACCCTAGGTCCAATCGGAACCCTAAATGGATATCTAACCCTAGCCCTCAACGTAACCATTAACCCTAGGTGCAATCGGAACCCTAACCGGATATCTAACCCTAGCCCTCAACATAACCGTAACCCTAGGTCCAATCGGAACCCTAACGGGATCTCTACCCCTCGCCCTCAACATAACCCTAAGCCTAGGTCCAATCGGAACCCTAACCGGATCTCTAACCCTAGCCCTCAACATAACCCTAACCCTAGGTCGAATCGGAACCCTAACCGGATCTCTAACCCTAGCCCTCAACATAACCCTAACCCTAGGTCGAATCGGAACCCTAACAGGATCTCTAACCCTAGTCCTCAACATAACCCTAACCCTAGGTCCAATCGGAACCCTAACCGGATCTGTATACCTAGCCCTCAACATAACCCTAACCCTAGGTCCAATCGGAAACCTAACCGGATCTCTAACCCTAGCCCTTAACATAACCCTAACCCTAGGTCCAATCGGAACCCTAACCGGATCTGTATACCTAGCCCTCAACATAACCCTAACCCTAGGTCCAATAGGAACCCTAACGGGATCTCTACCCATCGCCCTCAACATAACCCTAACCCTAGGTCCAATCGGAACCCTAACCGGATCTCTAACCCTAACCCTCAACATAACCCTAACCCTAGGTCCAATCGGAACCCTAACCTGATCTCTAACACTAGCCCTCAACATAACCCTAACCCTAGGTCCAATCGGAACCGTAAACGGAACTCTAACCCTAGCCCTCAACATAACCCTAACCCTAGGTCCAATCGGAACCCTATCCGGATCTGTATACCTAGGCCTCAACATAACCCTAACCCTAGGTCCAATAGGAAACCTAACCGGATCTCTAACACTAGCCCTCAACATAACCCTAACCCTAGGTCCAATCGGAACCCTAACCGGATCTCTAACCATAGCCCTCAACATAACCCTAACCCTAGGTCCAATCGGAACCCTAACCGGATCTCTAAACCTAGCCCTCAACATAACCCTATCCCTAGGTCCACTCGGAACCCTAACAGGAACTCTACCCCTCGCCCTCAACATAACCCTAACACTAGGTCCAATCGGAACCCTACCCGGATCTCTAACCCTAGCTCTACACATAAGCCTAACCCTAGGTCCAATTAGTACCCTATCCGGATCTCTATCCCTAGCCGTCAACATAACGCTAACCCTAGGTCCAATCGTAACCCTAAAAGTATCTCTAACCCTATCCCTCAACATAACCCTAAACCTATTTGCAATAGTAACGCTAACCGGATCTCTAACCCTAGCCCTCAACATAACCCTAACCGTAGGTCCAATCGGAATCCTAACCGGATCTCTAACCCTAGCCCTCAACATAACCCTAACCCTAGGTCCAATCTGAACCCTAACCGGATCTCTAACCCTAGCCCTCAACATAACCCTAACCGTAGGTCCAATCGGAACCCTAACCGGATCTCTAACCCTAGCCCTCAACATAACCCTAACCCTAGGTCCAATCGGAACCCTAACCGGATCTCTAACCCTAGCCCTCAACATAACCCTAACACTAGGTCCAATCGGAACCCTAACCGGATATCTAACCCTAGCCCTCAACATAACCCTAACCCTAGGTCCAATCCGAAACATAACCGGATCTCTAAACCTAGCCCTCAACATAACCCTAACCCTAGGTCCAATCGGAACCCTAACCGGACCTCTAACCCTAGCCCTCAACATAACCCTAAACCTAGGTCCAATCGGAACCCTAACCGGATCTGTATACGTAGCCCTCAACTTAACCCTAACCCTAGGTCCAATCGGAACCCTAACCCGATCTGTATACCTAGCCCTCAACATAACCCTAACCCTAGGTCCAATCGGAACCTTAACAGGATCTCTAACCCTAGCCCTCAACATAACCCTAACCCTAGGTCCAATCGGAACCCTAACCGGATCTCTAACCCTAGGCCTCAACATAACCCTAACCCTAGGTCCACTCGGAACCCTAACCGGATCTCTAACCCTCGCCCTCAACATAACCCTAACCCTAGGTCCAATCGGAACCCTAACCGGATCTCTAACCCTAGCCCTCAACATAACCCTAACCCTAGGTCCAATCGGAACCCTAACCGGAACTCTAACCCTAGCCCTCAAAATAACCCTAACCCTAGGTCCAATCGGAACCCTAACCGGAATTCTAACCCTAGCCCTCAACATAACCCTAACCCTAGGTCCAATCCGAACCCTAACCGGATATCTATCCCTAGCCCTCAACATAACCCTAACCCTAGGTGCAATCGGAACCCTAACCGGATATCTAACCCTAGCCCTCAACATAACCCTAACCCTAGGTCCAATCGGAACCCTAATGGGATCTCTACCCATCGCCCTCAACATAACCCTAACCCTAGGTCCAATCGGAACCCTAACCGGATCTCTAACCCTAGCCCTCAACATAACCCTAACCCTAGGTCGAATCGGAACCCTAACCGGATCTCTAACCCTAGCCCTCAACATAACCCTAACCCTAGGTCCAATCCGAAACCTAACCGGATATCTATCCCTAGCCCTCAACATAACCCTAACCCTAAGTCCAATCGGAACCCTAACCGGATCTCTAACCCTAGCCCTCAACATAACCCTAACCCTAGGTCCAATCGGAACCCTAAATGGATATCTAAAACTAGCCCTCAACGTAACCATTAACCCTAGGTGCAATCGGAACCCTAACCGGATCTCTAACCCTAGCCCTCAACATAACCCTAACCCTAGGTCCAATCGGAACCCTAACCGGATCTCTAACCCTAGCCCTCAACATAACCCTAACACTAGGTCCAATCGGAACCCTAACCGGATCTCTAACCCTAGCCCTCAACATAACCCTAACCCTAGGTCCAATCCGAAACATAACCGGATCTCTAAACCTAGCCCTCAACATAACCCTAACCCTAGGTCCAATCGGAACCCTAACCGGACCTCTAACCCTAGCCCTCAACATAACCCTAACCCTAGGTCCAATCGGAACCCTAACCGGATCTGTATACGTAGCCCTCAACATAACCCTAACCCTAGGTCCAATCGGAACCCTAACCCGATCTGTATACCTAGCCCTCAACATAACCCTAACCCTAGGTCCAATCGGAACCCTAACAGGATCTCTAACCCTAGCCCTCAACATAACCCTAACCCTAGGTCCAATCGGAACCCTAACCGGATCTCTAACCCTAGCCCTCAACATAACCCTAACCCTAGGTCCACTCGGAACCCTAACCGGATCTCTAACCCTCGCCCTCAACATAACCCTAACCCTAGGTCCAATCGGAACCCTAACCGGATCTCTAACCCTAGCCCTCAACATAACCCTAACCCTAGGTCCAATCGGAACCCTAACCGGAACTCTAACCCTAGCCCTCAAAATAACCCTAACCCTAGGTCCAATCGGAACCCTAACCGGAACTCTAACCCTAGCCCTCAACATAACCCTAACCCTAGGTCCAATCCGAACCCTAACCGGATATCTATCCCTAGCCCTCAACATAACCCTAACCCTAGGTCCAATCGGAACCCTAACAGGATCTCTAACCCTAGCCCTCAACATAACCCTAACCCTAGGTCCAATCGGAACCCTAAATGGATATCTAACCCTAGCCCTCAACGTAACCATTAACCCTAGGTGCAATCGGAACCCTAACCGGATATCTAACCCTAGCCCTCAACATAACCGTAACCCTAGGTCCAATCGGAACCCTAACGGGATCTCTACCCCTCGCCCTCAACATAACCCTAAGCCTAGGTCCAATCGGAACCCTAACCGGATCTCTAACCCTAGCCCTCAACATAACCCTAACCCTAGGTCGAATCGGAACCCTAACCGGATCTCTAACCCTAGCCCTCAACATAACCCTAACCCTAGGTCGAATCGGAACCCTAACAGGATCTCTAACCCTAGTCCTCAACATAACCATAACCCTAGGTCCAATCGGAACCCTAACCGGATCTGTATACCTAGCCCTCAACATAACCCTAACCCTAGGTCCAATCGGAAACCTAACCGGATCTCTAACCCTAGCCCTTAACATAACCCTAACCCTAGGTCCAATCGGAACCCTAACCGGATCTGTATACCTAGCCCTCAACATAACCCTAACCCTAGGTCCAATAGGAACCCTAACGGGATCTCTACCCCTCGCCCTCAACATAACCCTAACCCTAGGTCCAATCGTATCCCTAACCGGATCTCTAACCCTAGCCCTCAACATAACCCTAACCCTAGGTCCAATCGGATCCCTAACCGGATCTCTAACCTTAGCCCTCAACATAACCCTAACCCTAGGTCCAATCGTAACCATAACCGGATCTCTAAACCTAGCCCTCAACATTACCCTAACCCTAGGTCCAATCGGAAACCTAACCGGAACTCTAACCCTAGCCCTTAACATAACCCTAACCCTAGGTCCAATCGGAACCCTAACCGGAACTCTAACCCTCGCTCTCAACATAACCCTAACCCTAGGTCCACTCGGAACCCTAACAGGATCTCTAACCCTAGTCCTCAACGTAATCCTAACCCTAGGTCCAGTCGTAACCCTAAAAGTATCTCTAACCCTATCCCTCAACATAACCCTAAGACTAGGTCCAATCGGAACCCTAACCGGATCTCTAAACCTAGCCGTCAACATAACCCTAACCCTAGGTCCAATCGGAACCCTAACCGGATCTCTAACCCTAGCCCTCAACATAACCCTACCCCTATGTCCAATCGGAACCCTAACAGGATCTCTACCCTAGCCCTCAACATAACCCTACCCCTATGTCCAATTGGAACCCTAACCGGATCTCTAACCCTAGCCCTCAACATAACCCTAACCCTAGGTCCAATCGTAACCCTAAACGGATCTGTATCCCTATGCCTCAACATATCCCTAACCCTAGGTCCAATCGTAACCCTAACAGGATCTCTAACACTAGCCCTCAACATATCCCTAACCCTAGGTCCAAATGGAACCCTACCTGGACCTCTAACCCTAGCCCTACACATAAGACTAACCCTAGGTCCAATCGTAACCCTAAAAGTATCTCTAACCATATCCCTCAACATAACCCTAACTCTAGGTGCAATAGTAACGCTAACCGGATCTCTAACCCTAGCCATCAACATAATCCTAACCCTATGTCCAATCGGAACCCTAACCGGATCTCTAACCCTAGCCCTCAACATAACCCTACCCCTATGTCCAATCGGAACCCTAAACGGATCTCTAATCCTAGCCCTCAACATAACCCTACCCCTATGTCCAATCGGAACCCTAAACGGATCTCTAACCCTAGCCCTCAACATAACCCTAACCCTAGGACCAATCGTAACCCTAACCGGATCTCTAAACCTAGCCGTCAACATAACCCTAACCCTAGGTCCAATCGGAACCCTACCCGGATTTCTAACCCTAGCCTTAGACATAAGCCTAACCCTAGGTCCAATTGGAACCCTAACCGGATCTCTAACCCTAGCCCTCAACATAACCCTAACCCTAGGTCCAATGGGAACCCTAACCGGATCTCTCACCCTAGCCCTCAACATAACCCTAACCCTAGGTCCAATCGGAACCCTAACCGGATCTCTAACCCTAGCCCTCAACATAACCCTAACCCTAGGTCCAATCGTAACCATAACCGGATCTCTAACCCTAGCCCTCAACATAACCCTAACCCTAGGTCCAATCGGAACCCTAACCGGATCTCTAACCCTAGCCCTCAACATAACTGTAACCCTAGGTCAAATCGTAACCCTAACCGGATCTCGAACCCTAGCCCTCAACATAACCCTAACCCTAGGTCCAATCGGAACCCTAACCGGATCTCTAACCCTAGCCCTCAACATAACCCTAACCCTAGGTCCAATCGGAACCCTAACCGGATCTCTAACCCTAGCCCTCAAAATAACCCTAACGCTAGGTCCAATCGTAACCATAACCGGATCTCTAACCCTAGCCCTCAACATTACCCTAACCTTAGGTCCAATCGGAACCCTAACCGGATCTCTAACCCTAGCCCTCAACATAACCCTAATCCTACGTCCAATCGGAACCCTAACCGGATCTCTAACCCTAGCCCTCAACATAACCCTAACCCTAGGTCCAATGGGAACTCTAACCGGATCTCTAACCCTAGCCCTCAACATAACCCTAACCCTAGGTCCAATCGTATCCCTAACCGGATCTCTAACCCTAGCCCTCAACATAACCCTAACCCTAGCTCCAATCGTAACCCAAACCGGATCTCTAACCCTAGCCCTCAACATAACCCTAAACCTAGGTCCAATCGTATCCCTAACCGGATCTCTAACCCTAGCCCTCAACATAACCCTAACCCTAGGTCCAATCGGATCCCTAACCGGATCTCTAACCTTAGCCCTCAACATAACCCTAACCCTAGGTCCAATCGTAACCATAACCGGATCTCTAAACCTAGCCCTCAACATTACCCTAACCCTAGGTCCAATCGGAAACCTAACCGGAACTCTAACCCTATCCCTCAACATAACCCTAAGACTAGGTCCAATCGGAACCCTAACCGGATCTCTAAACCTAGCCGTCAACATAACCCTAACCCTAGGTCCAATCGGAACCCTAACCGGATCTCTAACACTAGCCCTCAACATATCCCTAACCCTAGGTCCAAATGGAACCCTACCTGGACCTCTAACCCTAGCCCTACACATAAGACTAACCCTAGGTCCAATTGGAACCCTATCCGGATCTCTATCCCTAGCCGTCAACTTAACCCTAACCCTAGGTCCAATCGTAACCCTAAAAGTATCTCTAACCATATCCCTCAACATAACCCTAACTCTAGGTGCAATAGTAACGCTAACCGGATCTCTAACCCTAGCCATCAACATAATCCTAACCCTATGTCCAATCGGAACCCTAACCGGATCTCTAACCCTAGCCCTCAACATAACCCTACCCCTATGTCCAATCGGAACCCTAAACGGATCTCTAATCCTAGCCCTCAACATAACCCTACCCCTATGTCCAATCGGAACCCTAAACGGATCTCTAACCCTAGCCCTCAACATAACCCTAACCCTAGGACCAATCGTAACCCTAACCGGATCTCTAAACCTAGCCGTCAACATAACCCTAACCCTAGGTCCAATCGTAACCCTAAAAGTATCTCTAACCCTACCCCTCAACATAACCCTAACCCTAGGTGCAATAGTAACGCTAACCGGATCTCTCACCCTAGCCCTCAACATAACCCTAACCCTAGGTCCAATCGGAACCGTAACCGGATCTCTAACCCTAGCCCTCAACATAACCCTAACCCTAGGTCCAATCGGATCCCTAACCGGATCTCTAACCTTAGCCCTCAACATAACCCTAACCCTAGGTCCAATCGTAACCATAACCGGATCTCTAACCCTAGACCTCAACATTACCCTAACCCTAGGTCCAATCGGAAACCTAACCGGAACTCTAACCCTCGCTCTCAACATAACCCTAACCCTAGGTCCAATCGGAACCCTAACAGGATCTCTAACCCTAGTCCTCAACGTAATCCTAACCCTAGGTCCAGTCGTAACCCTAAAAGTATCTCTAACCCTATCCCTCAACATAACCCTAACCCTAGGTACAATCGGAACCCTAACCGGATCTCTAACCCTAGCCCTCAACATAACCCTAACCCTAGGTCCAATCGGAACCCTAACCGGATCTCTAACCCTAGCCCTCAACATAACCCTACCCTTAGGTCCAATTGGAACCCTAACCGGATCTCTAACCCTAGCCCTCAACATAACCCTAACCCTAGGTCCAATCGGAACCCTAACCGGATCTCTAACCCTAGCCCTCAACATAACCCTACCCTTAGGTCCAATTGGAACCCTAACCGGATCTCTAACCCTAGCCCTCAACATAACCCTAACCCTAGGTCCAATCGGAACCCTAACCGGATCTCTAACCCTAGCCCTCAACATAACTGTAACCCTAGGTCCAATCGTAACCCTAACCGGATCTCGAACCCTAGCCCTCAACATAACCCTAACCCTAGGTCCAATCGGAACCCTAACCGGATCTCTAACCCTAGCCCTCAACATAACCCTAACCCTAGGTCCAATCGGAACCCTAACCGGATCTCGAACCCTAGCCCTCAACATAACCCTAACCCTAGGTCCAATCGGAACCCTAACCGGATCTCTAACCCTAGCCCTCAACATAACCCTAACCCTAGGTCCAATCGGAACCCTAACCGGATCTCTAACCCTAGCCCTCAACATAACCCTAATCCTAGGTCCAATCGTAACCATAACCGCATCTCTACCTCTAGCCATCAACATAACCCTAACCCTAGGACCAATCGGTACCCTAACCTGATCTGTAACCCTAGCCCTCAACATAACCCTAACCCTAGGTCCAATCGGAACCCTAACCGGATGTCTAACCCTAGCCTGGAACATGATCCTAACCCTAGGTCCAATCTTAAGCCTAACCGGATCTCTAACCCTAGCCCTTAAAATAACCCTAACCCTAGGTACAATCGGAACCCTAACCGGATCTCTAACCCTAGCCCTCAACATAACCCTAACCCTAGGACCAATCGGAACCCTAACCTGATCTGTAACCCTAGCCCTCAACATAACCCTAACCCTAGGTCCAATTGGAACCCTAACCGGATCTCTAACCGAACCCCCAAACTAACCATAACCCTAGGTCCAATCAGAACCCTAAATGGATCTCTAACACTAGCCTTCAACATAACCATAACCCTAGGTCCAATCGGAAACCTAAACGGATATTGAATCCTAGCCCTCAACATAACCCTAACCCTAGGTCCAATCGAAACCCTAACCTGATCTCTAACCCTAGCCCTCAACGGAACCGTAACCCTAGGTCCAATCGTAACCCTAACTGGATCTCTAACACTAGCCCTTAACATACCACTAACCTTAGGTCCAATCGGAAACCTAACCGGATCTCTAACCTTCTCCCTCAACATAACCCTAACCCTAGGTCCAATCGTAACCCTAAACTTATCTCTAACCCTATCCCTCAACATATCCCTAACCCTAGTTCCAATCGTAACCCTAACCGGATCTCTAACACTAGCCCTCAACATAACCCTAACACTAGGTCCAATCGGAACCCTACCCGGATCTCTAACCCTAGCTCTACACATAAGCCTAACCCTAGGTCCAATTGGTACCCTATCCGGATCTCTATCCCTAGCCGTCAACATAACGCTAACCCTATTTGCAATAGTAACGCTAACCGGATCTCTAACCCTAGCCCTCAACATAACCCTAACCCTATTTGCAATAGTAACGCTAACCGGATCTCTAACCCTAGCCCTCAACATAACCCTAACCGTAGGTCCAATCGGAACCCTAACCGGATCTCTAACCCTAGCCCTCAACATAACCCTAACCCTAGGTCCAATCGTAACCCTAACCGGATCTCTAAACCTAGCCCTTAACATAACCCTAACCCTAGGTCCAATCGGAACCCTAACCGGAACTCTAACCCTCGCTCTCAACATAACCCTAAACCTAGGTCCAATCGGAACCCTAACCGGATATCTAACCCTAGCCCAGAACATTATCCTAACCCTGGGTCCAATCGGAAGCCTACCCGGATCTCTAACCCTAGCCCTACACATAAGCCTAACCCTAGGTCCAATTGGAACCATATCCGGAACTCTATCCCTAGCCATCAACATAACCCTAACACTAGGTCCAAATGTAACCCTAAAAGTATCTCTAACCCTATCCCTCAACATAACCCTAACCCTAGGTCCAATCAGAACCCTAACAGGATCTCTAACCCTAGCCCTCAACATAACCCTAACCCTAGGTCCAATCGGAACCCTAACCGGATCTCTAACCCTAGCCCTCAACATAATCCTAACCCTATGTCCAATCGGAACCCTAAACGGATCTCTAATCCTAGCCCTCAACATATCCCTCACCCTAGGTCCAATCGTAACCCTGCCGGGATCTCTAACACTAGCCCTCAACATAACCCTAACCCTAGGTACAATCGGAACCCTACCCGGATATCTAACCCTAGCCCTACACATAACCCAAACCCTAGGTCCAATCGGAACCCTAACAGGATCTCTAACCCTATTCCTCAACGTAATCCTAACCCTAGGTCCAGTCGTAACCCTAAAAGTATCTCTAACCCTATCCCTCAACATAACCCTACCCCTATGTCCAATCGGAACCCTAACCGGATCTCTAACCTTAGCCCTCAACATAACCCTAACCCTAGGTCCAATTGGAACCCTAACCGGATCTCTAACCCTAGCCCTCAACATAACCCTAACCCTAGGTCCAATGGGAACCCTAACCGGATCTCTCACCCTAGCCCTCAACATAACCCTAACCCTAGGTCCAATCGGAACCCTAACCGGATCTCTAACCCTAGCCCTCAACATAACCCTAACCCTAGGTCCAATCGCATCCCTAACCGGATCTCTAACCTTAGCCCTCAACATAACCCTAACCCTAGGTCCAATCGTAACCATAACCGGATCTCGAACCCTAGCCCTCAACATAACCCTAACCCTAGGTCCAATCGGAACCCTAACCGGATCTCTAACCCTAGCCCTCAAAATAACCCTAACGCTAGGTCCAATCGGAATCATAACCGGATCTCTAACCCTAGCCTTCAACATTACCCTAACCTTAGGTCCAATCGGAACCCTAACCGGATCTCTAACCCTAGCCCTTAACATAACCGTAACCCTAGGTCCAATCGGAACCCTAACCGGAACTCTAACCCTCGCTCTCAACATAACCCTAAACCTAGGTCCAATCGGAACCCTAACCGGATATCTAACCCTAGCCCAGAACATTATCCTAACCCTGGGTCCAATCGGAAGCCTACCCGGATCTCTAACCCTAGCCCTACACATAAGCCTAACCCTAGGTCCAATTGGAACCATATCCGGAACTCTATCCCTAGCCATCAACATAACCCTAACACTAGGTCCAAATGTAACCCTAAAAGTATCTCTAACCCTATCCCTCAACATAACCCTAACCCTAGGTCCAATCAGAACCCTAACCGGATCTCTAACCCTAGCCCTCACCATAACCCTAACCCTAGGTCCAATCGGAACCCTAACCGGATCTCTAACCCTAGCCCTCAACATAATCCTAACCCTATGTCCAATCGGAACATTAAACGGATCTCTAATCCTAGCCCTCAACATATCCCTCACCCTAGGTCCAATCGTAACCCTGCCGGGATCTCTAACACTAGCCCTCAACATAACCCTAACCCTAGGTCCAATCGGAACCCTACCCGGATATCTAACCCTAGCCCTACACATAACCCTTACCCTAGGTCCAATCGGAACCCTAACAGGATCTCTAACCCTATTCCTCAACGTAATCCTAACCCTAGGTCCAGTCGTAACCCTAAAAGTATCTCTAACCCTATCCCTCAACATAACCCTAAGACTAGGTCCAATCGGAACCCTAACCGGATCTCTAAACCTAGCCGTCAACATAACCCTAACCCTAGGTCCAATCGGAACCCTAACCGGATCTCTAACCCTAGCCCTTAACATAACCCTAACCCTAGGTCCAATCGGAACCCTAACCGGAACTCTAACCCTCGCTCTCAACATAACCCTAACCCCAGGTCCAATCGGAACCCTAACAGGATCTCTAACCCTAGTCCTCAACGTAATCCTAACCCTAGGTCCAGTCGTAACCCTAAAAGTATCTCTAACCCTATCCCTCAACATAACCCTAACCCTAGGTACAATCGGAACCCTAACCGGATCTCTAACCCTAGCCCTCAACATAACCCTAACCCTAGGTCCAATCGGAACCCTAACCGGATCTGTATACCTAGCCCTCAACATAACCCTAACCCTAGGTCCAATCGGAACCCTAACCGGAACTCTAACCCTCGCCCTCAACATAACCCTAACCCTAGGTCCAATCGGAACACTAACCAGATCTCTAACCCTAGCCCTCAACATAACCCTAACCCTAGGTCCAATCGGAACCCTAACCGGATCCCTATCCCTAGCCCTCAACATAACCCTAACCCTAGGACCAATCCGAACCCTAACCGGATCTCTACCCCTCGCACTCAACATAACCCTAACCCTAGGTCCAATCGGAACCCTAACCGGAACTCTAACCCTAGCCCTCAAAATAACCCTAACCCTAGGTCCAATCGGAACCCTAACCGGATCTCTAACCCTAGCCCTCAACATAACCCTAACCCTAGGACCAATCGGAACCCTAAATGGATATCTAACGCTTCCCCTCAACGTAACCCTAACCCTAGGTCCAATCGGAACCCTAACCGGATCTCTAACCCTAGCCCTCAACATAACCCTAACCCTAGGTCCAATCGGAACCCTAACCGGATCTCTAACCCTAGCCCTCAACATAACCCTAACCCTAGGTCCAATCGGAACCCTAACCGGATCTCTAACCCTAGCCCTCAACATAACCATAACCCTAGGACCAATCGGAACCCTAAATGGATATCTAACCCTTCCCCTCAACGTAACCCTAACCCTAGGTCCAATCGGAACCCTAACCGGATCTCTATCCCAAGCCCTCAACATAACCCTAACCCTAGGTCCAATCGGAACCCTAACCGGATCTCTAACCCTAGCCCTCAACATAACCCTAACCCTAGGTCCACTCGGAACCCTAACCGGATCTCTAACCCTCGCCCTCAACATAACCCTAACCCTAGGTCCAATCGGAACCCTAACCGGATCTCTAACCCTAGCCCTCAACATAACCCTAACCCTAGGTCCAATCGGAACCCTAACCGGAACTCTAAACCTAGCCCTCAAAATAACCCTAACCCTAGGTCCAATCGGAACCCTAACCGGAACTCTAACCCTAGCCCTCAACATAACCCTAACCCTAGGTCCAATCCGAACCCTAACCGGATATCTATCCCTAGCCCTCAACATAACCCTAACCCTAAGTCCAATCGGAACCCTAACAGGATCTCTAACCCTAGCCCTCAACATAACCCTAACCCTAGGTCCAATCGGAACCCTAAATGGATATCTAAAACTAGCCCTCAACGTAACCATTAACCCTAGGTGCAATCGGAACCGTAACCGGATATCTAACCCTAGCCCTCAACATAACCCTAACCCTAGGTCCAATCGGAACCCTAATAGGATCTCTACCCATCGCCCTCAACATAACCCTAACCCTAGGTCCAATCGGAACCCTAACCGGATCTCTAACCCTAGCCCTCAACATAACCCTAACCCTAGGTCCAATCCGAAACCTAACCGGATATCTATCCCTAGCCCTCAACATAACCCTAACCCTAAGTCCAATCGGAACCCTAACCGGATCTCTAACCCTAGCCCTCAACATAACCCTAACCCTAGGTCCAATCGGAACCCTAAATGGATATCTAAAACTAGCCCTCAACGTAACCATTAACCCTAGGTGCAATCGGAACCCTAACCGGATCTCTAACCCTAGCCCTCAACATAACCCTAACCCTAGGTCCAATCGGAACCCTAACCGGATCTCTAACCCTAGCCCTCAACATAACCCTAACACTAGGTCCAATCGGAACCCTAACCGGATCTCTAACCCTAGCCCTCAACATAACCCTAACCCTAGGTCCAATCCGAAACATAACCGGATCTCTAAACCTAGCCCTCAACATAACCCTAACCCTAGGTCCAATCGGAACCCTAACCGGACCTCTAACCCTAGCCCTCAACATAACCCTAACCCTAGGTCCAATCGGAACCCTAACCGGATCTGTATACGTAGCCCTCAACATAACCCTAACCCTAGGTCCAATCGGAACCCTAACCCGATCTGTATACCTAGCCCTCAACATAACCCTAACCCTAGGTCCAATCGGAACCCTAACAGGATCTCTAACCCTAGCCCTCAACATAACCCTAACCCTAGGTCCAATCGGAACCCTAACCGGATCTCTAACCCTAGCCCTCAACATAACCCTAACCCTAGGTCCACTCGGAACCCTAACCGGATCTCTAACCCTCGCCCTCAACATAACCCTAACCCTAGGTCCAATCGGAACCCTAACCGGATCTCTAACCCTAGCCCTCAACATAACCCTAACCCTAGGTCCAATCGGAACCCTAACCGGAACTCTAACCCTAGCCCTCAAAATAACCCTAACCCTAGGTCCAATCGGAACCCTAACCGGAACTCTAACCCTAGCCCTCAACATAACCCTAACCCTAGGTCCAATCCGAACCCTAACCGGATATCTATCCCTAGCCCTCAACATAACCCTAACCCTAGGTCCAATCGGAACCCTAACAGGATCTCTAACCCTAGCCCTCAACATAACCCTAACCCTAGGTCCAATCGGAACCCTAAATGGATATCTAACCCTAGCCCTCAACGTAACCATTAACCCTAGGTGCAATCGGAACCCTAACCGGATATCTAACCCTAGCCCTCAACATAACCGTAACCCTAGGTCCAATCGGAACCCTAACGGGATCTCTACCCCTCGCCCTCAACATAACCCTAAGCCTAGGTCCAATCGGAACCCTAACCGGATCTCTAACCCTAGCCCTCAACATAACCCTAACCCTAGGTCGAATCGGAACCCTAACCGGATCTCTAACCCTAGCCCTCAACATAACCCTAACCCTAGGTCGAATCGGAACCCTAACAGGATCTCTAACCCTAGTCCTCAACATAACCCTAACCCTAGGTCCAATCGGAACCCTAACCGGATCTGTATACCTAGCCCTCAACATAACCCTAACCCTAGGTCCAATCGGAAACCTAACCGGATCTCTAACCCTAGCCCTTAACATAACCCTAACCCTAGGTCCAATCGGAACCCTAACCGGATCTGTATACCTAGCCCTCAACATAACCCTAACCCTAGGTCCAATAGGAACCCTAACGGGATCTCTACCCCTCGCCCTCAACATAACCCTAACCCTAGGTCCAATCGGAACCCTAACCGGATCTCTAACCCTAACCCTCAACATAACCCTAACCCTAGGTCCAATCGGAACCCTAACCTGATCTCTAACACTAGCCCTCAACATAACCCTAACCCTAGGTCCAATCGGAACCGTAAACGGAACTCTAACCCTAGCCCTCAACATAACCCTAACCCTAGGTCCAATCGGAACCCTATCCGGATCTGTATACCTAGGCCTCAACATAACCCTAACCCTAGGTCCAATAGGAAACCTAACCGGATCTCTAACACTAGCCCTCAACATAACCCTAACCCTAGGTCCAATCGGAACCCTAACCGGATCTCTAACCATAGCCCTCAACATAACCCTAACCCTAGGTCCAATCGGAACCCTAACCGGATCTCTAAACCTAGCCCTCAACATAACCCTATCCCTAGGTCCACTCGGAACCCTAACAGGAACTCTACCCCTCGCCCTCAACATAACCCTAACACTAGGTCCAATCAGAACCCTACCCGGATCTCTAACCCTAGCTCTACACATAAGCCTAACCCTAGGTCCAATTAGTACCCTATCCGGATCTCTATCCCTAGCCGTCAACATAACGCTAACCCTAGGTCCAATCGTAACCCTAAAAGTATCTCTAACCCTATCCCTCAACATAACCCTAAACCTATTTGCAATAGTAACGCTAACCGGATCTCTAACCCTAGCCCTCAACATAACCCTAACCGTAGGTCCAATCGGAATCCTAACCGGATCTCTAACCCTAGCCCTCAACATAACCCTAACCCTAGGTCCAATCTGAACCCTAACCGGATCTCTAACCCTAGCCCTCAACATAACCCTAACCGTAGGTCCAATCGGAACCCTAACCGGATCTCTAACCCTAGCCCTCAACATAACCCTAACCCTAGGTCCAATCGGAACCCTAACCGGATCTCTAACCCTAGCCCTCAACATAACCCTAACACTAGGTCCAATCGGAACCCTAACCGGATATCTAACCCTAGCCCTCAACATAACCCTAACCCTAGGTCCAATCCGAAACATAACCGGATCTCTAAACCTAGCCCTCAACATAACCCTAACCCTAGGTCCAATCGGAACCCTAACCGGACCTCTAACCCTAGCCCTCAACATAACCCTAACCCTAGGTCCAATCGGAACCCTAACCGGATCTGTATACGTAGCCCTCAACTTAACCCTAACCCTAGGTCCAATCGGAACCCTAACCCGATCTGTATACCTAGCCCTCAACATAACCCTAACCCTAGGTCCAATCGGAACCTTAACAGGATCTCTAACCCTAGCCCTCAACATAACCCTAACCCTAGGTCCAATCGGAACCCTAACCGGATCTCTAACCCTAGGCCTCAACATAACCCTAACCCTAGGTCCACTCGGAACCCTAACCGGATCTCTAACCCTCGCCCTCAACATAACCCTAACCCTAGGTCCAATCGGAACCCTAACCGGATCTCTAACCCTAGCCCTCAACATAACCCTAACCCTAGGTCCAATCGGAACCCTAACCGGAACTCTAACCCTAGCCCTCAAAATAACCCTAACCCTAGGTCCAATCGGAACCCTAACCGGAATTCTAACCCTAGCCCTCAACATAACCCTAACCCTAGGTCCAATCCGAACCCTAACCGGATATCTATCCCTAGCCCTCAACATAACCCTAACCCTAGGTGCAATCGGAACCCTAACCGGATATCTAACCCTAGCCCTCAACATAACCCTAACCCTAGGTCCAATCGGAACCCTAATGGGATCTCTACCCATCGCCCTCAACATAACCCTAACCCTAGGTCCAATCGGAACCCTAACCGGATCTCTAACCCTAGCCCTCAACATAACCCTAACCCTAGGTCGAATCGGAACCCTAACCGGATCTCTAACCCTAGCCCTCAACATAACCCTAACCCTAGGTCCAATCCGAAACCTAACCGGATATCTATCCCTAGCCCTCAACATAACCCTAACCCTAAGTCCAATCGGAACCCTAACCGGATCTCTAACCCTAGCCCTCAACATAACCCTAACCCTAGGTCCAATCGGAACCCTAAATGGATATCTAAAACTAGCCCTCAACGTAACCATTAACCCTAGGTGCAATCGGAACCCTAACCGGATCTCTAACCCTAGCCCTCAACATAACCCTAACCCTAGGTCCAATCGGAACCCTAACCGGATCTCTAACCCTAGCCCTCAACATAACCCTAACACTAGGTCCAATCGGAACCCTAACCGGATCTCTAACCCTAGCCCTCAACATAACCCTAACCCTAGGTCCAATCCGAAACATAACCGGATCTCTAAACCTAGCCCTCAACATAACCCTAACCCTAGGTCCAATCGGAACCCTAACCGGACCTCTAACCCTAGCCCTCAACATAACCCTAACCCTAGGTCCAATCGGAACCCTAACCGGATCTGTATACGTAGCCCTCAACATAACCCTAACCCTAGGTCCAATCGGAACCCTAACCCGATCTGTATACCTAGCCCTCAACATAACCCTAACCCTAGGTCCAATCGGAACCCTAACAGGATCTCTAACCCTAGCCCTCAACATAACCCTAACCCTAGGTCCAATCGGAACCCTAACCGGATCTCTAACCCTAGCCCTCAACATAACCCTAACCCTAGGTCCACTCGGAACCCTAACCGGATCTCTAACCCTCGCCCTCAACATAACCCTAACCCTAGGTCCAATCGGAACCCTAACCGGATCTCTAACCCTAGCCCTCAACATAACCCTAACCCTAGGTCCAATCGGAACCCTAACCGGAACTCTAACCCTAGCCCTCAAAATAACCCTAACCCTAGGTCCAATCGGAACCCTAACCGGAACTCTAACCCTAGCCCTCAACATAACCCTAACCCTAGGTCCAATCCGAACCCTAACCGGATATCTATCCCTAGCCCTCAACATAACCCTAACCCTAGGTCCAATCGGAACCCTAACAGGATCTCTAACCCTCGCCCTCAACATAACCCTAACCCTAGGTCCAATCGGAACCCTAAATGGATATCTAACCCTAGCTCTCAACGTAACCATTAACCCTAGGTGCAATCGGAACCCTAACCGGATATCTAACCCTAGCCCTCAACATAACCGTAACCCTAGGTCCAATCGGAACCCTAACGGGATCTCTACCCCTCGCCCTCAACATAACCCTAAGCCTAGGTCCAATCGGAACCCTAACCGGATCTCTAACCCTAGCCCTCAACATAACCCTAACCCTAGGTCGAATCGGAACCCTAACCGGATCTCTAACCCTAGCCCTCAACATAACCCTAACCCTAGGTCGAATCGGAACCCTAACAGGATCTCTAACCCTAGTCCTCAACATAACCATAACCCTAGGTCCAATCGGAACCCTAACCGGATCTGTATACCTAGCCCTCAACATAACCCTAACCCTAGGTCCAATCGGAAACCTAACCGGATCTCTAACCCTAGCCCTTAACATAACCCTAACCCTAGGTCCAATCGGAACCCTAACCGGATCTGTATACCTAGCCCTCAACATAACCCTAACCCTAGGTCCAATAGGAACCCTAACGGGATCTCTACCCCTCGCCCTCAACATAACCCTAACCCTAGGTCCAATCGTATCCCTAACCGGATCTCTAACCCTAGCCCTCAACATAACCCTAACCCTAGGTCCAATCGGATCCCTAACCGGATCTCTAACCTTAGCCCTCAACATAACCCTAACCCTAGGTCCAATCGTAACCATAACCGGATCTCTAAACCTAGCCCTCAACATTACCCTAACCCTAGGTCCAATCGGAAACCTAACCGGAACTCTAACCCTAGCCCTTAACATAACCCTAACCCTAGGTCCAATCGGAACCCTAACCGGAACTCTAACCCTCGCTCTCAACATAACCCTAACCCTAGGTCCACTCGGAACCCTAACAGGATCTCTAACCCTAGTCCTCAACGTAATCCTAACCCTAGGTCCAGTCGTAACCCTAAAAGTATCTCTAACCCTATCCCTCAACATAACCCTAAGACTAGGTCCAATCGGAACCCTAACCGGATCTCTAAACCTAGCCGTCAACATAACCCTAACCCTAGGTCCAATCGGAACCCTAACCGGATCTCTAACCCTAGCCCTCAACATAACCCTACCCCTATGTCCAATCGGAACCCTAACAGGATCTCTACCCTAGCCCTCAACATAACCCTACCCCTATGTCCAATTGGAACCCTAACCGGATCTCTAACCCTAGCCCTCAACATAACCCTAACCCTAGGTCCAATCGTAACCCTAAACGGATCTGTATCCCTATGCCTCAACATATCCCTAACCCTAGGTCCAATCGTAACCCTAACCGGATCTCTAACACTAGCCCTCAACATATCCCTAACCCTAGGTCCAAATGGAACCCTACCTGGACCTCTAACCCTAGCCCTACACATAAGACTAACCCTAGGTCCAATTGGAACCCTATCCGGATCTCTATCCCTAGCCGTCAACTTAACCCTAACCCTAGGTCCAATCGTAACCCTAAAAGTATCTCTAACCATATCCCTCAACATAACCCTAACTCTAGGTGCAATAGTAACGCTAACCGGATCTCTAACCCTAGCCATCAACATAATCCTAACCCTATGTCCAATCGGAACCCTAACCGGATCTCTAACCCTAGCCCTCAACATAACCCTACCCCTATGTCCAATCGGAACCCTAAACGGATCTCTAATCCTAGCCCTCAACATAACCCTACCCCTATGTCCAATCGGAACCCTAAACGGATCTCTAACCCTAGCCCTCAACATAACCCTAACCCTAGGACCAATCGTAACCCTAACCGGATCTCTAAACCTAGCCGTCAACATAACCCTAACCCTAGGTCCAATCGGAACCCTACCCGGATTTCTAACCCTAGCCTTAGACATAAGCCTAACCCTAGGTCCAATTGGAACCCTAACCGGATCTCTAACCCTAGCCCTCAACATAACCCTAACCCTAGGTCCAATGGGAACCCTAACCGGATCTCTCACCCTAGCCCTCAACATAACCCTAACCCTAGGTCCAATCGGAACCCTAACCGGATCTCTAACCCTAGCCCTCAACATAACCCTAACCCTAGGTCCAATCGGATCCCTAACCGGATCTCTAACCTTAGCCCTCAAAATAACCCTAACCCTAGGTCCAATCGTAACCATAACCGGATCTCTAACCCTAGCCCTCAACACAACCCTAACCCTAGGTCCAATCGGAACCCTAACCGGATCTCTAACCCTAGCCCTCAACATAACTGTAACCCTAGGTCAAATCGTAACCCTAACCGGATCTCGAACCCTAGCCCTCAACATAACCCTAACCCTAGGTCCAATCGGAACCCTAACCGGATCTCTAACCCTAGCCCTCAACATAACCCTAACCCTAGGTCCAATCGGAACCCTAACCGGATCTCTAACCCTAGCCCTCAAAATAACCCTAACGCTAGGTCCAATCGTAACCATAACCGGATCTCTAACCCTAGCCCTCAACATTACCCTAACCTTAGGTCCAATCGGAACCCTAACCGGATCTCTAACCCTAGCCCTCAACATAACCCTAATCCTAGGTCCAATCGGAACCCTAACCGGATCTCTAACCCTAGCCCTCAACATAACCCTAACCCTAGGTCCAATGGGAACTCTAACCGGATCTCTAACCCTAGCCCTCAACATAACCCTAACCCTAGGTCCAATCGTATCCCTAACCGGATCTCTAACCCTAGCCCTCAACATAACCCTAACCCTAGCTCCAATCGTAACCCAAACCGGATCTCTAACCCTAGCCCTCAACATAACCCTAAACCTAGGTCCAATCGTATCCCTAACCGGATCTCTAACCCTAGCCCTCAACATAACCCTAACCCTAGGTCCAATCGGATCCCTAACCGGATCTCTAACCTTAGCCCTCAACATAACCCTAACCCTAGGTCCAATCGTAACCATAACCGGATCTCTAAACCTAGCCCTCAACATTACCCTAACCCTAGGTCCAATCGGAAACCTAACCGGAACTCTAACCCTATCCCTCAACATAACCCTAAGACTAGGTCCAATCGGAACCCTAACCGGATCTCTAAACCTAGCCGTCAACATAACCCTAACCCTAGGTCCAATCGGAACCCTAACCGGATCTCTAACACTAGCCCTCAACATATCCCTAACCCTAGGTCCAAATGGAACCCTACCTGGACCTCTAACCCTAGCCCTACACATAAGACTAACCCTAGGTCCAATTGGAACCCTATCCGGATCTCTATCCCTAGCCGTCAACTTAACCCTAACCCTAGGTCCAATCGTAACCCTAAAAGTATCTCTAACCATATCCCTCAACATAACCCTAACTCTAGGTGCAATAGTAACGCTAACCGGATCTCTAACCCTAGCCATCAACATAATCCTAACCCTATGTCCAATCGGAACCCTAACCGGATCTCTAACCCTAGCCCTCAACATAACCCTACCCCTATGTCCAATCGGAACCCTAAACGGATCTCTAATCCTAGCCCTCAACATAACCCTACCCCTATGTCCAATCGGAACCCTAAACGGATCTCTAACCCTAGCCCTCAACATAACCCTAACCCTAGGACCAATCGTAACCCTAACCGGATCTCTAAACCTAGCCGTCAACATAACCCTAACCCTAGGTCCAATCGTAACCCTAAAAGTATCTCTAACCCTACCCCTCAACATAACCCTAACCCTAGGTGCAATAGTAACGCTAACCGGATCTCTCACCCTAGCCCTCAACATAACCCTAACCCTAGGTCCAATCGGAACCCTAACCGGATCTCTAACCCTAGCCCTCAACATAACCCTAACCCTAGGTCCAATCGGATCCCTAACCGGATCTCTAACCTTAGCCCTCAACATAACCCTAACCCTAGGTCCAATCGTAACCATAACCGGATCTCTAACCCTAGACCTCAACATTACCCTAACCCTAGGTCCAATCGGAAACCTAACCGGAACTCTAACCCTCGCTCTCAACATAACCCTAACCCAAGGTCCAATCGGAACCCTAACAGGATCTCTAACCCTAGTCCTCAACGTAATCCTAACCCTAGGTCCAGTCGTAACCCTAAAAGTATCTCTAACCCTATCCCTCAACATAACCCTAACCCTAGGTACAATCGGAACCCTAACCGGA
Source organism: Miniopterus natalensis (assembly GCF_054644295.1). Classification (NCBI taxonomy): domain Eukaryota; kingdom Metazoa; phylum Chordata; class Mammalia; order Chiroptera; family Miniopteridae; genus Miniopterus; species Miniopterus natalensis. The sequence goes on from NC_142094.1 coordinate 2,492,864, forward strand.
TCTCTAACCCTAGCCCTCAACATAACCCTAACCCTAGGTCCAATCGGAACCCTAACCGGATCTCTAACCCTAGCCCTCAACATAACCCTACCCTTAGGTCCAATTGGAACCCTAACCGGATCTCTAACCCTAGCCCTCAACATAACCCTAACCCTAGGTCCAATCGGAACCCTAACCGGATCTCTAACCCTAGCCCTCAACATAACCCTACCCTTAGGTCCAATTGGAACCCTAACCGGATCTCTAACCCTAGCCCTCAACATAACCCTAACCCTAGGTCCAATCGGAACCCTAACCGGATCTCTAACCCTAGCCCTCAACATAACTGTAACCCTAGGTCCAATCGTAACCCTAACCGGATCTCGAACCCTAGCCCTCAACATAACCCTAACCCTAGGTCCAATCGGAACCCTAACCGGATCTCTAACCCTAGCCCTCAACATAACCCTAACCCTAGGTCCAATCGGAACCCTAACCGGATCTCGAACCCTAGCCCTCAACATAACCCTAACCCTAGGTCCAATCGGAACCCTAACCGGATCTCTAACCCTAGCCCTCAACATAACCCTAACCCTAGGTCCAATCGGAACCCTAACCGGATCTCTAACCCTAGCCCTCAACATAACCCTAATCCTAGGTCCAATCGTAACCATAACCGCATCTCTACCTCTAGCCATCAACATAACCCTAACCCTAGGACCAATCGGTACCCTAACCTGATCTGTAACCCTAGCCCTCAACATAACCCTAACCCTAGGTCCAATCGGAACCCTAACCGGATGTCTAACCCTAGCCTGGAACATGATCCTAACCCTAGGTCCAATCTTAAGCCTAACCGGATCTCTAACCCTAGCCCTTAAAATAACCCTAACCCTAGGTACAATCGGAACCCTAACCGGATCTCTAACCCTAGCCCTCAACATAACCCTAACCCTAGGACCAATCGGAACCCTAACCTGATCTGTAACCCTAGCCCTCAACATAACCCTAACCCTAGGTCCAATTGGAACCCTAACCGGATCTCTAACCGAACCCCCAAACTAACCATAACCCTAGGTCCAATCAGAACCCTAAATGGATCTCTAACACTAGCCTTCAACATAACCATAACCCTAGGTCCAATCGGAAACCTAAACGGATATTGAATCCTAGCCCTCAACATAACCCTAACCCTAGGTCCAATCGAAACCCTAACCTGATCTCTAACCCTAGCCCTCAACGGAACCGTAACCCTAGGTCCAATCGTAACCCTAACTGGATCTCTAACACTAGCCCTTAACATACCACTAACCTTAGGTCCAATCGTAAACCTAACCGGATCTCTAACCTTCTCCCTCAACATAACCCTAACCCTAGGTCCAATCGTAACCCTAAACTTATCTCTAACCCTATCCCTCAACATATCCCTAACCCTAGTTCCAATCGTAACCCTAACCGGATCTCTAACACTAGCCCTCAACATAACCCTAACACTAGGTCCAATCGGAACCCTACCCGGATCTCTAACCCTAGCTCTACACATAAGCCTAACCCTAGGTCCAATTGGTACCCTATCCGGATCTCTATCCCTAGCCGTCAACATAACGCTAACCCTATTTGCAATAGTAACGCTAACCGGATCTCTAACCCTAGCCCTCAACATAACCCTAACCCTATTTGCAATAGTAACGCTAACCGGATCTCTAACCCTAGCCCTCAACATAACCCTAACCGTAGGTCCAATCGGAACCCTAACCGGATCTCTAACCCTAGCCCTCAACATAACCCTAACCCTAGGTCCAATCGTAACCCTAACCGGATCTCTAAACCTAGCCCTTAACATAACCCTAACCCTAGGTCCAATCGGAACCCTAACCGGAACTCTAACCCTCGCTCTCAACATAACCCTAAACCTAGGTCCAATCGGAACCCTAACCGGATATCTAACCCTAGCCCAGAACATTATCCTAACCCTGGGTCCAATCGGAAGCCTACCCGGATCTCTAACCCTAGCCCTACACATAAGCCTAACCCTAGGTCCAATTGGAACCATATCCGGAACTCTATCCCTAGCCATCAACATAACCCTAACACTAGGTCCAAATGTAACCCTAAAAGTATCTCTAACCCTATCCCTCAACATAACCCTAACCCTAGG